>NW_028227256.1:68631428-69231428 GCF_978045245.1 Mus caroli
CATAGGTTTACAGTAACTTTGGTACCATATTATGGTTTTGTATGAAACCTTCTTAAAAACCAGTAAATATCCATGAATATCTCACAAGTCAAGGTGAAGTATCTTAGATAAGCTTGGGCTACAGAGCCAGTTCTGGGTCAGTCTGGGCTATGACGCTCTCTCAAAACATTATAAATAAGACTGACCAGCAAAAACACCAGAACATAGCTGAACCAGGTGACAATCTCTCAGAGAAAAAAAATATGTTTTTAGAGGGAGAAATGTTTGCCACACAGTCTATCACTGTCCTCTTTCCCTTTTTATTGAGATAAGGTCTTGTTGTGTAGCTCTGGCTAGTCTGGAACTCACTCTGTAGACCAAGCTGACCTCCTATCCAGAAATCCACCTGCCTCCGAGTGCTGGGATCAAAGGCCTGCATGCGTGCGTGCGTGCGTGCGTGCGTGCACCGCTGCGCCTGGCTCCATCACTGCTCTTTGTGTCTCCCGCCACCAGTGGTGCTGACTCGGATGGCATGAAGCTTTTTCACAGTCTACACCAAACCTATAAAGTCCACACCAAGGGATTTCTTTGCGGATTAAAAAAACAAAATTACCTGTGGCTTGCTGGCCAATCAGTGGTGGGCTCTCCTCTCTGCCATTAACAGCAATGATGCTGACAACGTACTCGGTGCCCGGATTAAGGTTGGTGAGGGTGATGGAATTCCGCGAGGGCGGCACTCGATCCTGCCTGGGTCTTCCCACAGAATGCTCAGGGTGATGGCGGATGATGTAGCCGGTGATGGGGGCCCGAGGAGCCACCCAGTGAACAGTGAATGAGTTGGCGGTGATATCAGAAGAATCAAAACCAGTTGGGGAATCGAGACCTGTTTTTCCCACCCAAGGAGGGGAGCAAAAGACAACAACCACGAGCTTAGACATCGAGGACGATGTGGGGAACGCAACTGACCCTGTTATACGGGACTGAGAGCTGACCGCAATCAGCTTACACAAGCATTTCTTTCTTTTTTTTCCTTTTTAAAAGTAATTGAAACAATATGTAAAATTATAGCCGATTTCTACATTATACCGAAACACTGATACTTCCGAGGGCTTCAGCGTTGTTCTGGGTAGCTTTATATCATCAACTTGACCCAAGCTAAAGTCATCTAAGAGGAAGGAATCGTTAATTAAGAAAATGCCTCTGTAAGATCTAGGCAAGCTTGTAGGGCTTTCTCTTTATTAGTGATTGACAGGGCAGGGCCCAGCCCACTGTGGGCAGGGCAGTGCCTTCTCTGGGCTCATGGTCCTGGATTCTATAAGAAACCAGGCTGAGCAGGTCATGGGAGAAGCCAGCCAGTAAGCAGCACTCCTCCATGGCCCCCGGGTGTGAGCTCCTGCCTCCAAGTTCCTGCCCTGCTTGAGTTCCTGTCCTGGCTTCCCTCAGTGATGGACTACAGTGTGGAAGTGTAAGCGGAATAAACCCTTCCCTCCCCATGATCATGCTATTGATCATGGTGTTTCCTCACAAACATCACAACAACCTTAACTAAGACAAGAACCCAGTGAAATTCACAAGGAAACCAGGGAACTCTATTGTTATGTTAAACAAAGTAACATTATTATGTTAAACAAAGCAATCCAGTCTCAGAAAGACAAAGTGGAGTTTTCTGGTACCTGGATCCTAGCTTTAATTTTTCATATGTGTGTATAGAGCATCTACATGTATGTGCAAAGCAAAGGTCCTGAAACTAGAAAAAGAAATGTGGGGAAAAAAGAAGATGCTTTAAGGGAGAGAGGGTGGAAAGTGAAAAGGATCATAGGATAGAGGTGACAAGATGACATGATAGTGAAAAAGGGGCTGTACATTACTACAGGGAGGAAGGGGACCAGGAAGAGTGACTGGGGGCAAGGAGAGGAACGGAAGAGGAAGATCAACAGAGCATGTGAAAATACCATGGCAAAAACCACTACTCTACAATAACTAAATAATTATTAATTAATTGTAGTAATTATTGTCGTCATTAATTAATAAAAAGTAATATACTAATGCCACGAAAGATGGAGATGCAACTATAGACTCAACCTATAGTTTTGTTGCTTAACGTTGGTAGCTATCGTGGCTCACCTGTTTTCTGCCTTCCCCGGAGAGGGATGCTCTCGTGTTGTTCGTAGACACTGGAGACACTGACTAAGTATTCAGTCCCAGGCAGGAGATCTGAAGAGGCAAGTGGGATTTGCTTTAAACTTGAGAGTATGAGAAAGCACACAGCACTCCCTGGGACTCCTTCATCTGATAAAACATCCAAGCGTTCAGTCCCATAGCCTACCTGTGGCTAAGTGAGTATGTCTGGACATAATCTGTAAATAAGGGCCACTCTGTCCTGTCTGTAAGCCCCAGCTCCACAGGTATAAATGGAACTCAGTCAAGTGTAAACACAGGGTGTTACTATCTCTCCCGTCCATTTGAAAGGGCATCTGTGAGGGCCACTGATGTAACTTTTGTGGGAGTCTACATTACCATCTACCCATCACAACAACCATATGAGGTGGTCAGCAGCTTCCGTGCTATGCAATGTCAAGATGTACAGTTGGACAAAATTTGACATGTGTCCTTGTTGGGGCCATCAATGTATTCAAGACAATGAACATATCTAGTGCCCCTGGATTCACTACACTGCCCTCAAACTGCTTAATTTTTAAAATAGGGTAATAATGACTTCTCTAAGGGGGAGTTTCTTTGGGGTCATAGCATTAGGACTCTTTAAGATACATAATTAACATGTGACACGGTTTGGCTAAACTGGTGCCAACAGGTGGCGGGGTCTAGTATATTGGACAATGTGGTTCCTACTGACTGGACAGACATTTCCTTGTGGCCACAATCAGGTTAAGTATCTGGATATTCTGGTCCTTAGCCACCAAGTGAGGACAGGACAGAGATCAGGCATGCTGCTGCCTCTTTGTAGTTCGCTTTCTGAGACATATCTGAGGAGAAGAGGATGTTTTCTGATCCTATTTGGAAATGGGCCTGAATGTAACTACTGTCCTCTCCTGTAGAACCCCTGTACTTATACAATTTCCTACAATGTTGCAACCTCTTGTTCTCTTTAATTCAAAATATCCTCTTCCAGTAGGACTTGGGAAGAAACAATTTCTATAACTTGTCTAATACATGTCAGTTGCTTTCTAAACTCTCAGGCTTCAGGGAAATGGTGCAAACACATGCTTTCTGAAATATGAACTAAACGTCTGCCTGTCTCCACGCAAAACCCATTCTAAGTTTTCTAGTGCTAAATAGATCCCCTGGTAGCGGTAGGTCTCACACAAGAAAGGACAATAAACTAGATGCGCTGATCTCCATGTTTCTCACTCTTTCCTTAGTTACGGAATTCACTTGGGAGTCACTTATCTTTTGTGCACTTATTAGAGAATGTTTGACACCTTGGCGCTTCACAGACCGTGCCTTCCGCTACGATTTGTAGCAATCAAAGGTTTGCCACTCCAGCAGAATCATTACATCTTTCACAGTTTACAGAGCCGCCTATTGAACTTGGAGAGTGTGTCTCTCTGTCATGGTTCCCTTTTCTCTTAGGTGGTCCTCCAGAAAAATTCAGAATCCATTCCTTGTGCTCCAGATAAGAATCTACGGAAAAGCTATGTATGAGGGCTTACTTGTTAGGACCACAGCATTGTCTGAAGGTGAAATGGATAACTCTGCAACGTCCTCTTCATTCTTCACGGGTGAGTAGCGCACCAAGAGGTTGGTCAGCTCGATGGACGGAGGTGGGGCCCAAGTGACCCGCATAGTGTCTGGACCAATATTGGTGAATCGCAGATCCGTGGGAGGAGGGACAGCTGATATCAAATAAGGAGGATTGAGTTAATGCGAATTTAAAGTCAAAGCTAAAAAAAACGAATAGCTGAAAAGGTAAAAACCAGTATTTCATGCAGAAAAGAAACAGTTACAACCATGCAAACAGTCTAATCTAATCTAATCTAAATCATGACACGATACTGTTAAAAAAATAAACAAAACACTATAGAGAACACTGTTAGGCCCCTTTAACCTTTCTGCCATGATCAATGCATTTTAAAAGAATTTTAGTCTACTTTTCAAATAGGTAGGCTTTTTTTGTGACTGTTATTGCCGTTTTAGTACATCGATACCACGGAAGATGTTTCTCCCAGGCTGAAGAGGCTTAAGTTGCCACACAGCAAAGACACATAGCAGTACTTTCTGAAGAAACACATGCACACAGACAAAAAAGACAAGGGGTCCTCAGTTTCCCCGGAGTGAGATATCTACACACTACTGCATTGCCATAATTCCATTCAGTGAACTCTACTTACAAGTGAGGGGATTCATGCACAGTGGTTCTCAGCAATGTTTCTTACCATGCAGGGCAGAGAACCTTTTAAGATGTTGCATGCTTGTCTCTAGACTGTGGTTAAAGAGGAGTTTCTTTACCCTGTCGAGCAGCACTATCCAGAAGGCCCTACGGCTCGTCATCATCCTACCCTGAGATCTCCCCTTCTGTTCCACACTCATTTTTGATGGGTGTTTTATTAGCTACAAAAGGAGCGTAGGAACTTATCAAAAGGTAAGAGGAAGCACACAGCAGCACACTTTGGAGGCCTGACCTAGTGTAAATGGGTGCTCGTCATTCAGTTTGATAGTCATACTTTAAAAAAAGAAATACTCAAGATCTGTAAATGTAACCTCCTTTGCATTTCATAAATCAGAGATCTAGAGTTCTTCACCTTCACATCTGTTTGTGCTTTGACTGAAAGTGCATGAGACTATTTACGCATACTTTCATGCAACCAGACTAATATATCCCTTTTCTCTGAGCGGGCCCCGTCTTCATCTCCGTAGCCAATCACTGGCTTGGAAACATCCAGATTTAACCACAGCGACTGAGCAGCATGCAACACCATCCATGTCTCAAACACAGAAGACTTCAAGATTCACCCGTTTGCTGTGTCAGTGTAGTAGGGGCACTCTCTCCGCCATTAATGAGAGTGATAACGCTGATGTCATAGTCAATGCCAGGCTCCAGCCCTGTAACTGTGTAGTATCCTACTGAGGAGTCCACAAAATCTTCAAAAATAGGGATCCCTTCTCCTGCCGCAACTACTGTGATTCGGTACCCGATAATGGTGGAAGAGTTTAGCGGGGTCCACCTCAGGCCGATGCTTGAATCAGTTATATCAACAAAGCTTAGGTCAGTGAGCTGGGGCACCTCTATTGAGTTACGAAGCAAAGAGGAGGCAAAAGAAAAGTAGAGGCAAAAAAAAAAGGGAAAAAATAAAGCAGTGTACATCAGGTGACCGGTAGTGAAATTGACGGAATGCTCAAGCAATGATGGTATATGCAATGTGTCCCAAATTATCTGAAAAGACGTCCCAAGCATCATGAGTAATTTGCTCCCCTGGGAGACTAATGCAGGTTACCACATTCTTTCAGGGGCTTTCTCCCATTTAGAAAATGTCCCTGAATGGTACAGTTTTAACTTCTCAAGTGCTAAAAAAAATTAATCATAAACACATTTACAATGTCAAAATCATTCTCAGAGCCTGAACTGATTTATAAAATACACTAGCAATGTTGGCGGGGTGGAGGGGAGGGGGTAGAACACAAAACCTTTAGTAAGAAAATAAAATCTTACAAAGGTTTAAAAAAAAATTGGCTGGCTAATTGACTTATTTTCCATGTTCAAAAGCCATGATGGCATCATGACCATGGTATTAATCTATGTTGTGAATGTGCCACTCAAATACACAGTCAGGCCAAGGCCAGCCAGCACTGAGCCCTGAGCCCACTCCACTGCCAACATTTTAATTCGTGTAATTTAATTAGTATTCATAAATGCATAACAAAATACTGCAGAGGGTAAGAGAGTCTGACCAGCGCTTTCAATCTACAGAAGACTGGGGACACACAATGAACCTATCCCTAGACAGGCCTTTGTGACGCTGTCTTTCAATTCAGAAGAAAGCAAGCCATGGGGAGCCTGGCCTTTACTTCTTTCCTTTCTGTGGTTTTTCATCCCACTTGCAATTTTAAAAAGGATTTGAAGCTGCAAGATAAAGATTTGGATTGTCAACCAAGTGTGTTTCAGTGCTCACATATGGAGACAAAGACTGTTTTCTAGATAACCGTTGGAGGTGGAGATGGATTGTTAAACCCCGGGCACAAATGCCCCAATGGGATGCATTTACCACATTACTTTTAGCCCATCAGCACTGGATACAGACACGCGACACTGTTTAGTAATCTTTCCGTGTGAGCAAACAGTACAGAGTTAATGCCGTGGCTGCACTCATCAGGTACCCATGGCAACAGACAGCATCCCAGGGAAGCACAGATAGTGAAGCAGAGGGAACAGGAAAGCCTTCATCCAAACAGTTGCTTTTTGGCTTTGTGGTTTTGGAGAGCGCCCTGGGAGGTTGGCATTAAATCCCAACTGTATCTGACACACTCAGCTATCTCGGATTAAGATGCTAATCCCCACTGCTACTCAAAACTGCCACTCTAAGGATAACAGCTTATTTTTCTATTACCTGGGACAACGGTATCAGAGATAGGGGCACTTTCCTTGTCATCTTTGACAGTGTAAACACTGACATTGTACTCCAGGCCAGGATTCAGGTTCTCAAAAGTGCAGGAACTCTGATCAGCATGGACCACTTCTTCCAGAGAGGTCCCCTGCTGCCCGTTCGTGGGGGTCGTCGTTATTCTGTAGCCAGTGATATCTGGAGTAAATGCAGAGAGGAAGTTACCATACAGAACCTATGTAACTCAGGGTATATTAAACTGTACAAGGCTGTAATATACCAACAGTCAGAAAGTAGGAATTACTCTGCCGGGTGACTAGTCCATAGCAACTTATGATAATTTCATAATAACTAGAGTCTGAGAGTCTCCAGCACTTAGACATGAATGTTTGAGATGGAAATGCTAACTTGATCATTCTACATTGCATCCACTGGGCAAGCTTACAACCCATATAAATGTGTTAACTACAAAGTAAAATCATGGGACCGTTAACAAAGATAAGGAAATCTTAGAGAAGACCTGAGAGTTTCCTGTCTACAAATTCCATCCTCTTTTTACTATTTTATCCTGTTTTTCCTTAATGGGTGACCTGTGGGAGAGCTAGGAAATCTACTTTTTTTTTTTTTTTAATGCTCTGAGATTGCTTTCCACTTAAACATTCTCCGAAGAGTGTAAAAGTTTGAACTATGGGAACCAGGGGTGTGGGGAGGGGCTGGAGGGCACAGAACCCAGAAGTGTAGATGCTCATTCTCGAAAACGAATATTAATCATAGAAGACTTCAGAATCATGAAAATTGGGCAGTGAAGGTATTAAAGGAAAGGAGCTATCAATAAATCTAGTAGTGGCCAGAGCTCTGCAGGGCCAGGCTGGAAGAAGACAGAACAATATTGACCCACTGAGAACAGGGAATGAGGGTATATCCTGTCAGTGGGGAGAAGGTGAACATTAACGTGTTATGTGCTAGGAAACCCAGTGGGATGGGAAGTCAATAACATTTCGGTCATTTGCTTTACGCCTGACCATTGAATGGGCAGGCCACTGAAACCAAAGATTGATGATCCAGCTGCCCAGAAGCAAGAACTTGTCAGCTTCAAGTTTCAAACCCAGAGAAACTTATCTGGAAACACTGTAGCTGTCACATTATACAACACATTGCCACAGAGAAGGAAACATCACTCAGTCTGCCTATTTCAAAAGGAGATTAAAAGGAGTATTTTAAACTAGTTTTATTTTGTGTGACTATAATCACACACATTTATAGATAACTGCCTGACACCTACGCCCGAGCAAGGGTAAGAACGGTGTAAGAGATTATAGCTACAAATTATAGACTAAAGATTTGGCTCGGTGGATAAGCTGTTGGCCACGTACTCATGAGGACCTGACTGAGTTCCTATCTGCAGAATCCACATAAAGCCAGACACCAGAGCGTGTCTGAAATCCCCAATGTTGCTAGAGAGCATTGGGAAGTGAAGACAGGAGAGTTCCCAGAAGCTACTGGCCTCACTGTCTTAAAGAAGATGGAAGGCAGTCACGTATACTGAAGGTTATCCTCTGACCTCCATACACACACTGTACCACCTGAACTTGGACACATGAAAAATGCATGTAGGCATGCATCCATCATACAAAGGTACTTTAAGATGATATATATGTGTATGTATATAATATATAGAGATAGATGCAGATATAGTTTATATAGTTTTGTCAAGACATAGCCCACACTATGACCCCAGGCTAGCATTAAGACTCACTATATATACCAGGCTAATCCTCCTGCCTCAGCTCTAGTGTTGGGGTGACGTTACTTTTAGAAAACCATTATCGCCGGGCGATGGCGGCGCACACCTTTAATCCCAACACTTGGGAGGCAAAGGCAGGTGTATTTCTGAATTTGAGGCCAGCCTGGTCTACAAAGTGAGTTCCAGGATAGCCAGGGCTATACAGAGAAACCCTGTCTCGAAAAACAAAACAAAACAACAACAAAAAAATTATCAATGAGTAAAATTAGCAACAATCAAATAATGAACTAAATATACTGCTCCAACTAGTTGGCTCCCATTGACCATGTTCTCAAGTAGCAAGGTGTGGCAGCGGGTCTCCCAGGGGAATCATAGCTGCTCGTGTAGCCACGCCCAGCTTTTTGCCTAGTGGCTGGGGATGAACTATGTCCTTTTGCAATGCACATCAAATGCTCTCCCCCACGTGAGCCTCCGCCCATCCCTGTCTCTCTTACATTTTACCGTTCAATTCATTACATGTTCATAGGTTACAGGTGTGCATACTGAACCAACATGGATTAAAAAAGATACTGATTGAAGATAATTTGGATCTATGCTATGCATGCACTCTTTCTTGTTACTGTCCCCAAAACAATCCAGCGGGACAATGACTTCCACAGCATTTGCAATCTATTAGGCTCTAAGTAACCTAGAGATAGTTGAATAGGTCATACGCAAGAAAGCACAGCATCATTTTATGCGGCGGGCTGAGCAAGCTACAGAGTTTGAAGTCACTGGGAACCCTGAAGCCAGCCCCACCCAGATACCAAGCGACTTGTCAAACTTCAGTAAACAGAGCTTAAGGTTTATGGACTACACACTATGGTTTCAGCCTTTAAAATTGGGCTTGAAATTTATTTATTCATTTGTCACTTATTTACTTGTTATTTATTTGTTACTTGCTTGTTTGTTTATTTATTATGTGCATGGGTATTGTGCCTACATGTGTGAGGTTTTCAGATCCCCTGGAAACTGGAGTTCAGACAGTTGTGAGCTGCCATGTGGGTGCTGGGAATTGAACCCGGGTTCTCTGAAAAAGGCAGCTGGGGCTCTGAACTGCTGAGCTATCCCTCCAGCCCCAGTTTGGGCATTTTTAATAAGCTGAACAAAATCTTCTTTCCATCTAATCCTCTCAAAATTCCCTGTAGTATAAATGTTAGTCTCCCCGTCCCCCACAGCCTAGCATTTGATTGTTCTCTTTCCTGTGAGTTAAGAAAAGATGCAGCCGTGTTTACACACAGTTCATGAACTCTCTCATTCTCCTCTGTCACTCATGGAGAGCCGAGCACTTGCTTTCTCTCTTTCTCTGAATGGAATCCAAATCTGTCTTGGGAAAGCCTCATGTGTACGTGCTCTCAGATCCGCCCCACGCTTCCCTAGGGTGGTGTTCCCCTTTTTTACCTGGGGTAGTGCTCCTCTCCCAGGAGACAGTAAGCACTCCAGTGTCAGGGTTTGCCTCCAGGTGCAAGTTGGTTGGTGGAGACAGCGCTACACAGAAAAGAAAACTTAAAAGTTAAACTGAACACAAAACACTTGGCCTGTGAAATGAATGTTCCTTCTATGCCCTCTCTCCACCCTTCTTTCCTCTCACCTCCCTCCTTTTTTGCCTTTCTTTATCCCTTCCCTCCAGGATTGGAAAAATAAAGTATTCTATAAAAATACAGGCGACAGTAACCCCTGATAGGTGATCTCTAGGATTAACGCTATTATAATTCACTACTGAAATTGTTTCATCTTGCCAGTTTGGAAGACTTTTGACATGGAAGGAACACTTCTAATTCTGTGGCCTGCATGACACCAGCTAAACTACATTCAGTTCTGAAGACTCTGCTAATATAAATAAGAGAGAGGTTCTTCCCTTGTTCTGTCTCAAAAGTAAGCTGGGATGCTAGCATTTGAATAATTAGAGGAATATGTTTCTTTTGAGGGGAGGATGGGCTCTCACTGTTGGTTGGCCTAGAACTTACTATGTAGACCAGGCTAGCCATAAATTCTCCAATATCTGCCTCTCTCTGCTTCCTAAGTACTGGGATTAGAGGTGTGTGCTATAAACCCAGCTCTGCCTCCAGTTTTTGGCTGGTCTTGAACTCCCATCATCATTCTTAACTTCCCAAGCACCAGGATTAAAGGCACACCCTACCACACCTGGCTTTGGCAATCTTTTAAAATAGTTTACAAGTTAAAAGAAGAAGGAAGGCTCTCCTCACGTGTCACTACTCTGTTGACAATCGGTGCATCTCTCTCCTGGCCATCTCGCAGGACTTGGATGGTGTAAGTGTATTCCACGCCTGGAGTCAAGCCAGACACAACAATGCTCCCTGAGTCTGAAGTCACTTCTCGGGGTGCCTCACCTCCCTGGCTCGGTCGTACACCCAGCTGGAAGGAAGACAGCAAAATCAGCATGAAGGATGAATATTCCAGAGATCCCAAGAGGTTGTAGATTTACACAGGGGGATGTCCTTTACAACTCCATACTGTGCATTTACTGGGTGGATAACACATTGAGGGCTCACTTTAGTGATTTTGCAATTAGCTGGAGGTATCTTCCTTTGGTACTCGGGTCCTTTATAATAGAAACTTTCTAGAGAAATGTCAGTATAACTGTTTGACATAGACCCTTCTGGTGCATACCAGCAGTACACAGGGAAGAAATGCTCTAGGCTCTCTCTCTAAGTTATCTGCAGCCACTTTGACACACGGAAATGAAAAACACATTCCCACGAAGACATCCGTGTGTTCCTAACTACAAAAGCTTAGGTGACATTATCAAAAGGTACTCAGCTCCAGAGAAACCCTTCCGATTCTCTGTGGCTTCTACAACTCTGAACGACATTATTAAGGGAAACTAAAAAGGTGCATTGGCGGCCTTCATAAAGGTCCCCTCTGTACCTGAGCAGCCCACTCATCAAGATGGCTATTTGCATACTAAAAAGCAGAGTGACCCTGGGTCTATTTCTTTTTTCTCTCTTTTAAACAATCAGGCTTTGATTCCAGACATAATAAGTATCTCTTTTTTTTTTTTTTTATCCTCTGGATGCCTAAGGATGGGATTCTTTTTAAAAAACATATTCATTTGCATCTATCACGTCCCTAGTATCATTGCTTTAAAGAACATGACTGCAGATATCTAAAGCGAAGACCTCAATTTTAACTTCTATTAAGAAATTCACCCACAGGGCTTTGAACAAGTTGAGATGAAACTGATTGGATAAAAATGTGATTTTTAAGTGACTCGCAGTTTAATTGGTCTTCCCAAATTGGTTTTCATAAGCTTCGCGACACCCATTTAGAGCAACACATCAAATGAGGTTTGGCTATACTTTTATTTTAAAATGGAGTTCCCTGGGGAGAAGGACAGAAAACAGAACAACACTACAGTTCCATGCTCATGGTTTTCTTCCCTTGCAACACAGAGAAGCCTCAATGCAGGCTTTGCTCTCAGAAGGTCCTGGAGTATGAGCATAGAGCTTTAAAATCCCAGGTCTGTAAAGTGTGGTGGGAATGGGAAGACACCCCTGGGCTGGATCATGAGAGGTGCATCTGAGACTCACCTTGAAGCCAATCCTTGGAGCGGGGGTCCAGGTGATCACAATTGTGGTCTCTGTCACCTCGGTGTTGTAAGGGGGAATGGAGCGCAGAGGCTGCACTGCAAATTAATCAACATGAGGTTCAACGTTAGGCGCATAGGTGTAGGCCAGGACTGCAGATTAACGAGCATTTTAAACAGAGTTTTGGTCTAGCCAGTAAGTAGACAGAGAATGTAGCCAAGGTGCATTCATCGGCTAAGAAGTTGAACTGCTTCAAGTCACCCAGGACCTGGTGAGACCTGGGAAGGGGGCTGAGGGTGGTGATTCTGTAGGTCCAGCTTTGGGCTGGGACTTGAATTTCTGGCAGAGACCTGTCACTCACAGGTAGTAGAAAGAGGGGCTAGCTTACCTCAATGGAAGTCCCTTTTAATTTCTTGGGCCTTATGATCTGTATCTTTTCATGATTTGGGGATCTTATCATCAACATCAGATCCATCCCTCAAACATGTGGTTGATCATTCAGAACAAAAATGCTGCAGACACTTAATACCTAACCACTAGACATAGAAATTATTAACTAGTATACTTGGTATTCTAGTATCCTGACACCACCATCATTTCTTTTACTGAAAATTCTAACTTTTTTTGTTTGTTTGTTTGTTTGTTTTCGAGACAGGGTTTCTCTGTGTAGCCCTGGCTGTCCTGGAACTCACTCTATAGACCAGGCTGGCCTCGAACTCAGAAATCCGCCTGCCTCTGCCTCTGCCTCCCGAGTGCTGGTATTAAAGGCATGCGCCACCAATGCCCGGCTGAAAATTCTAACTTTTTAACAGCCTGGAGATAATGTTCAGCAATTAGGACCAAATACTGCTCCTGCAATTCAGAACTGTCCATTTTCACACCTAGGCATTTTCTATTGCGTCAGCCAAGCAGCTAAATCTTGCCCCATGTTTGAGACAATATTCTCTTGCCTAGACAAGACCATTACAGGAAAATCACCAAGCCACAAACCCACAAAGTGTTGTCAAACAAAGGATGCGCCTGTAAGCATGAATTATGGGTTCTGGCAGGGCTTGTTAGGTAAGGAACAACCTGGCTGTTGAGAAATGACATATGCCCTCAAACAGGAGCAGGCTGGGTTCCTCCTCTATAAATAACTTATTCCCCCCACTTTTCTCACAGCTGCTCTTAAGAATTTAGCATGAGATATAAACGTCAGAAAACTGGCTGTTTCCAAAACTTAATTTTGGTAAAGCTTCAGAAACTAAAGTTCCTAGGCCCTGCTGATGTTTATACGGAGACTATCTGAGGTCCAAATGGATTTGCGTAACTCCTTGGTTCCACTGGTTTATTTAAATCTGAGCCACAGTGAGCTGTTCTTGTTCACCATTTGTCTTTCAGTCACCTACCCTACCGTGTTTGGAAAGGATACTCCGTGCAATGAGGTATGTTAATTAACGGTCAGCAAATACAGTTTTAGTGTTACACCCAGAAGCTTCAAGTACGAGGCCAAGTAAGAGGCTGTGTGCACAGAAACTCCATGCTCATTAATTTAAGGGACAGCTACAAGAAACGGGTTTTGCAAGAAAAACAAAGATACTAATTCTATAAGAGTGGATCTTAGACTATCTCAAAACTGGGCAATGTCAAATACCAAACATTTAAAAAGAAGTCTGCACACTAGAAAGCAGACTTCATTTGCTGGTGAACAGTTTCGTAGGAAAAAGCAGGCCTTCGGTGTTCAACCTCACATTACCAAATGTGCATGCAAAGACGTTTGTGGTAAACAATAGATTCCTGTGGGGAAGTTGACAGTTTTTCTAGATTGTTGCTTGTTTGTTTGTTTGTTTGTTTTTGAGACAGGGCCTCTTTGCTTAGCCCTAGCTGTTCTAGACCTCACTAATGACCAGAGTGGCCTTGAACTCAGAGAGATCCACCTGAGTCTACCTACCAAGTGATAGCACTAAAGGCAGGTATGTGCTACCATGCAGGGTAAAGGCATGTATGTGCTACCATGCAGGGCTTAGATTACTTTTTAATGCAAACAAGACTTGCTGAAAGCTCCTGGAAAGCTGGGAACCAGGGGTAGACGGCCATAAATGCCCAAAGCATGCTTATTGTTAGGTCCTCCTATAATTCAAAAATAACAAGTGCTCAGCAAGAAATAAATCTCATAGCTCTCTGTCATGTAAATGGAGTATACTTAGGAGGAAAGCAGCTTGTGAATACAGGACTTTATGGAGATGTGGATAAATAAGGGAGTTAAGGCCATTTCCTCTAAAATATTGAGTCAAAGGCTAGTCATAGCCAAAAACCCTTGTCTTTTTCCTCTGTGTGAAAGTGAAAGTTAAGGGAAGAGGAAACCAGGCTCTGCTGTGAAGGACTGTAGCCTTCGGCGGGCGGTCCAGGCTCTCAAGGAAGTCACATACTTAACCTCTCTTTCCATTTGCTGATGTCTGTTCAGTCCATGGGTGGATTTTTTTTTTTAACATATATGACTATCAGTTGATGTCTAGAGAGTGATGTGATGGAGCTATGCATATGGGTTAGATTCTGTCTACTAGTATTTAGTCAGCCTTTTCTACTTTGTATACGGTCTATGCGCTCATGGATTCGTGTGACTTCCTTAACCAGTCTCCACCATATTTCCTTTTCCTTCTTTCTTTCTTTTTTGTTTCTTGTTTGTGTATTTTTGTTTGTTTGTTTGAGACAGGGTCTTTCTATATAGTCCTGACTGTTCTGGAGCTCGCTATGTAGACCAGGCTGGTCTCAAACTCTGAGATCCACCTGCTTTTGCCTCCCAATTGCTGGGATGAATGAATGAAAGCGTACACCGACACACCAGCCTCGGCAGTGGATTTTTGGAGAACCTGGAGCTACTGACCAGCAACCCTGGCTGTGAGCCTCCAGATGCTCTTGTCTCTGTCTCCCAGTGCTAGGATTACAATTATCCACCAAAGCACTTGGCCTTTTATGTCCGTGCCAGGGATCTGAACTCTGGCCCTCATGTGTTAGCCGCACTTGTTTTAGCCACTGAGCTACCTCCCAAGTCCTCCTGACTCATAGTGTTAGCCCAGAAGGATAGAAAGAACCTGGAAATACCTGCAAATTAACACACCGTTATCTTCATCAAGCACTTATCAGCCCGGGCAAAGGCCACGAACTGTGCTGCCCACGCTGGCAAAGCTGTCTATGTTACAGCAGACCAGCAAGAAATATTCAGAGAACACCAGCCTGTCCATGGGGCATACCTTCAATGGGACAGCTTTAAATGATGCACCAGGGCTTTTTAGGTTCACTTTTGAAAAGCAAAAGGACAGAAAAAGCCAATAGATAATTGAGAACATGTAGCTTCACGAAAGAAAGGCATTTGAATTTTAGCTTACGGGTAGTAAAGACTCCGGTGGCTTTGGGACTCTGCTGGTTCCCTTTCACAGCCACCAAGGTCACGGTGTACTCAGACCCAGGCTGCAGATTTCTCAGGGGATACTTGGAGGCCAAGGGTCCCACATTGTACTGCTTAGGCTGGCCTCCTCGGGTCAGGCCCGCGGTCAGTCGGTAGCCTGCTATACGGGCTCGAGGTGGAGTCCACGTTACCAGAACTGTTCTGTCAGTTTCATTGACAAACTGGAGGTTGGTGGGAGCGTCGAGTTCTGGGAAAAAAATAAGATGAAATGTGTCAAGAAACGTTTAGATCAATAACAGCCATGTTGAAATCCTCCCGCTTGATTAAGCTTCCCTTCCTCGAGGTTGGAACTAAAGTCAGAGCCACAGCCCTGGATACTGTGAGGCTCTGGAAGACTGGGGACAGTATAGAATTTTGCCGAAACTTTATCAGTTATGAAAATTCGTTGACCCTTTTCACTTGTCTATCATCCTTCGGAAAGGCTACTTTTCCCAGTAAAGATTTACCCACCACCCTTGGAAATTATAGTCACATTATAATAACAGTGTTACTTTTTTTTTTCTAAAGCAAAACAAACATTTTGCAAACCCCACAATTTGTTTTGGGCCAGAAAGGTTAAGGGAGGGGGCTAAGTCCAACAGAGTTAGGGCAAGAAAAGCTCCATGGGTCCTGCAGGCAATATGCTAACGTGTATGTTCATTGGCTGACCTAACCTCTGCTGGAGAAATAAAAGCTGCCTCACATGGATCTAATTACAATAACTAAAACAGATAGGCAGGACCCCAGTTCCATGGAGTATCAGAAAGAATCACATTTTTCTTTCTAAGGATGATAACTGGGCCTCCCATAGGAAGTTAGAACATCTTTGATAGAAAGAACCTTCCAGAGGTGGTCGAGTGTAATTGAGAACATCCATGAGCTTTGGAGTCCAAACCACTGTCACTTCCTCAGGGAAGACCTTAGGTCTCTTCCCACATCCAACAGAAGTAGCATTTCCCTTTGCACATGTCAGCGAAAGACTTAAGAGCCAGGCAGGTTCTGCTGATAAAGAGCTAAATAGATGATACCTCGCTGCCCAGTGCCACTAAATGTTTAGGATGAATTACTTAAGGTATTAACTCACTGTGTGGTGCTAGAGAGAGAACCCAGGGCCTCACACATCCCAGACATACATTTTACACACCCTGCTGCCTGGCAACTGCTAGTCTCAAATGAATTCTACCATATCTAACTACATATATTTTTTTAAATGCACTTAAGGGCTGGGGATGTTGTATAGTGGTAGAGCACTTTTGATTCACAGCTTAAAGAAAGGAAGGTAAAGGGAAGGGAGGAAGGGAGGAAAGGAAGGAAGAAGAGAGAGAGAAAGAGGGAAGAAGGGAGGGGAAACAGAGAGACAGAAGCACCGAAATTGCATCTCCGTTAGCAAAGAAAACTCTAACTCCAGCAGTGAGCATGTTGGACATGACATGCGTGTTGTTGGAAGCATGTATGTTGGAGTCAGCATTCTCAGAGCCCCAGTTTCATTCCACCTTCAACATTCCCTTCAACTCGATGTTGCCTTACTGCTGAGCTGTGAACCTGGGAGTGAGCGGCATGCTATGGAGTTATCACAAGTAGAGCTGAGGGTACAGAGCTAGAAGGAGGGACAACAAGACAGGCAGGCAGGCCCGGGACGTACTGGTGGTCTGTTGTGCTGTCAGAGGATTGCTTTCCCTGCCCTGGTGCACAGCAAAGACTTTGAAGAGGTACGTGACCCCAGGGGACAGCCCAGTGATTTCAGCAAAGGTATTTCTGTTGACAGGCAGCCTCTGCCCATGTTCCCCAGGCAGGCTGACAGGCAGGACCTCCACACGGTATCCAGACACCACACTATCAGGAGGGGTCCACATGATGGTGACTTTCACATCCGTCAGTTCCACAAACTGTAGGTCCGTCGGAGGGGGAACGTTATCTAGCAGACAAGAGCAATGAGTCAGTCAGTCACAATTCCCACTGAAGGTTGATGCTAGAAGTTAGCTCCCTGAACAGTTCCGCCATCTCTTAGACCCACTCATTCTAGGCCAATACTGGGCTTTGCCTCTTAATCAAAAGATAGATGTGTGTGTGTGTACTCATGGTTAGTCAAACTGATATTGGAATCTCTATTTAGTATCTATAGATAGGCATGTTATAACATAAAACCAAGAAGTTAAAATAATATACAAAAATAAATGTTTTCACTTTACAAGAAACAGCTGGTGTGTTTGTTTAACTGACTCATTTTATGGTAGTTAAGAGAACAGATTAAGTAATTCTTAAGCATCCCAGGAAAAGAAAGAGGAGATGTTGTGAGTTTTTAACCAGAAAACCCAATAGTTGCCTTGGATAAATTCCTTCCAAGTGCTGACATTTTAGCATTTAACTCAGTAGTTCTCAACCTGTGAGTTGAGACCCCCTTTCACAGGGGTCACCTAAGACCATCAGAAACACAGATACTTACATTATGATTCACAACAGCTCAGCTATAGAGCAGCATGGCACTAATTTTACAGTTGGGGTCACCACGGCATTAGGAAGGGTGAGAGCCATTGATTTGGGTGATGGGGACATAGAAAGAGCTGGCAAAGACTAAAACAGCTCCCTCTCAGGGATCTGTCACTCACGGGACCTGCACCTCAGTCCTCCCTGAAGGCTAAAGAATGAGTATAATCCACGTGGGCTTTATCTTCCCCTGGAAGGTTAGAGCGGCTCTCTGGTCTAGTCCTAAGAGATCAGACATCAGGGAATGGGTTGTTTTTAAGTTACCAGATCTTGGGGTGCCAGTGGTCTCCTGTTGGATGAAAACGGGTGTGCTCTCCTGATTCTCCTCCACAGCATAGATAGTGATGTTGTACTGAACACCGGGCTGCAGGTCGCTGAGGGTGACGGAGTTGGCCGTTTCAGGGAGGTTGAGCTCTGTGCTACTGCCTTCTACTGAAGGCGAATAGACAATTCTATACCCTGCAGGTTTAGGAGAACAGCGTTTAGACACATGGTCTTCAGAAGCGGAGGCTAGACAAATTATAACTCTCCTTTCTCATGGCCCTTGGCATCTTGTTTGACTGTTAAGAATCAGCAAGATTCTTTCTGGGTCTTTCAATGTTACCACTTCCTCTGATAATGCCTGACTAGCACAGAAATAAGAACAGTTGATAAGAATCTTTTAATAATCAAATAGCATCCTTGAACCCAGAGATCCTTAATGAATGTCAGTAAGTGAAGCCATGAAGTGAGACATTCATAGTACTAGCCGCTTTCTCTTCTCGGAGCAGAGGAATCGAATCAGCCTGAGCACTGTCTGCACCTTTCACTGGTGAAGCTAGAGCAGCAACTCAGCTCCCTCTTCAGCAGTGAGCAGCAGCTCTGCAGGAATCATCCACCTCTACAGCCCGGGAACTGCCCACTGCAGTGAACAGCGGGGCTGGCCTTATAGGTTGCAGATGCATATATTACGAATGGGGGTGTGTAAACAGACTTGAAGGAAAGCAAATCAAAAACAAAGAATCCCTGGAAGATTTGAAGTGGACACACCCACTTCACGCACACACTCACACATACACACACACCTCCAACCACTTAAAATGGGAGATTTAAAAGGTGGTACCAGTTGAGTCAGAATATTCCCCTTCCACATCTATATATCAAAACAAACACAGAAGCCAAAGATGACCTGTGATAGGTGCCTGGGGTCTACTCCACCGAACAACAATGGAAGTATCATCAACCTGGTCCACGGTAGGGTCTGGAGGAGCGTCAGGTGCTGAAAGAAGAAGAACGGAAATCAGTCAGTGTTGCTACAAGCCCATGCGTTACAGAAAAACAAAAAGAGTCTTTAAAAATTTGTTTTTTAAAACAGTGGTTCTTAATACACACTAGCCTGGATCTCTACCCTCAGCATCCCAAAGCTGTGAGTGTACGTATGTGTGATTACGATGTATGTGTGTATCATATCACCCACCATACCCCATACCTAAAGTTTCTTTTATTATGGCTGGGTGCCCACATACCTGTAGTCTGCGAGGTAGACAGGATCAAGCTCTGTTTTCCCTCCTCAGATATCTGATAGACATTGACAATGTACTTTCTGCCCGGGAGCAGGTCAGGAATGTTCACAGAAGTGGCCGTGCTTGGGAGATCTTTAAAATACAGGGCAAAGGTTAGTGGCCGGAGCAAACCAATCTTCCACGGCTTCTAAGAGCGCTATACTCAGAGGGTGAAAGTCCACGAGGAACGTTCTAGTGAATAACCTGCAATTTCCAATGTAAGTTCTTTCATTTTCCACCCCCCCCCCAAGATGTATAATTTTTAATAACCTCCCTGTTTTTTTTGTTTTTTTTAAAAAACAGAGCTGTCATTAGATATCAGAGTAGTAGCCATGGTGGAAGGAAGGATGGCAGGGCAGGGGTTGGAAGGAGATTCATTTTTATGATCTGGGTTCTATTCACAAGTATGTTCAGTATCTTCCCATTATTACATTTGTTGGGGGCGGCGTACACATGTGGGGATGGAGGTCAGACTGGAGGTTGAACTTGGGTCATAAGGCTTAGGGGTGAGGGCCTTTACTCAACTGAGCCGCCTCACTGGCACCAGCGAACATTTTTAAAGACCCCTCATCACTGGGCTATTTTAAAAGTAAACAAGAAGGTAACTGCACCCCTAAAGGATAACATTGTCAGCCACAGGCCTCATTCTGGTCCCTTCCATGGCTATGAGAAATACACAGCACCAGAGACCACAAAGGGGCCCAGGGAATCCCAGCCTGGCCAGAGAGGATTCACCTCTCTCCTGGCTCTGATGAAAGGGACCGTCCTCCGTTTGAACTGTGGAGGCGTTCCAGAACCAAAATTCCTGCGAGCCAAGTAAGTATCTAGAAACGCAAGCCGAGGAAGCCAGACATTCTACTCACCAAGGTACTGTGGTTCATCTCCCTCCTCGCTCAGCTCATACTCCACCCGGAATCCTGACACGGTGTCGGAGGCTGAGACCCATGAGACCACAAAGCTGCTGGCTGTGATTTCAGTTACAGATTCAGAAGTGGCCACAACAGGAGAATAGGGCGCAGTCTCTCCGGTCACCGTGTTGCCTAGAGGAATGGGAGCGGGGGACGAGAGCCTTTGATTATCTGGAATACCCACGCTCTCTGTGTTCAGAGGATGTTAAAAGGGGAATGCAGGTGCCATCCGAGGAAAGAAGCAGCTAAGGACAGAATCTTCTCTGGGAAACCCACGTCTGAGCAGTGCCGGCACAGCCCCAACAGATGCTGGGTACGTACTGGTCACAGGGGTGCTGGCGCTGGTGGTGAAGTCAAAGCGAGTCACTTCTCTGTGCCCATACTGCTGGATGCTGATGAGCTGTCCCTCATAGATCACACCTGGGGTCAGGCCTTTGATGGTATAGGAGTTAAGGTGGCCAGGAATGGTAGCTTCCTTCCAGCGACCCCCAGAGGTTTTCTGAAAATGTAAAAGGAAAAACCATGGTGGTTAGTCAGCTTCAAAGAAGAATGGAGGATAGATAGGATTCTCGAGGCTCTGTTTTGGAAGAAAAATGGTGGAAAACCTGACAGGGAACAGGGCCTCTACAGTTTGTCGATGTTAATTAATTATTTGTCCAAGTGGTTTACCAGGTACTCAGGGCTGTTTTGCTTGTTTGTTTCTCCCCCTAATCTTCACCTTCCTGCCGGAAGTGAAGAGCCTCACTGCACTATACAGGTGGAGAAATGAGGTCTTCAAAGTTACACAGTTGAGGCCCTGAATACCTTCCCTATGGCCAAACCTTGAATCATTTAACACCAGCATCCTCAATTCAGCCTCTAGACTTTTCTGGTAAACAGAGACACGTTTCTCTTCTGAAGTGAGAAAAGGCCTCCCGCTCTATCTTTCAACTTGGTGGGATACATTTCAAGCTTCTTGCCTCGCAAGACACTGGAAAGTATAATAACATTGCCTGGACTCAGATCCTGGGGCCATCACAAACAAGGTTCAACGTGTCTGGTGGTGTGACTCATCCTTGGAAATGAACGACCCATCAAGAGTGGTTAGCCAACTCTGGGAAAGACTGCAGAAGAATATAGTTCGGTTTGTTTAATCTTTCCCCTCCAGTTTACATTTTTATATCCTGTCCAGCTTCATTAATATGTCATGGACCACAGAACTCATTGCAATAGATTGTGTGGAAAAGAAACACCCAGACTTCAAACAAGAAATCCTTTTAAGTGTAAATATTCTAAAGCGGTTTAAATATCAAATACATGGTTAATGCCCAGTGATTTTTTTTAATGTTATCTAATCAAGTTTATACATACTTCAAATGTTCTAATGCCCAGTTTTTTATTTTGGAGATAAATAAAAGTGATCCAAGCAAGTTCTCTTTCATCTTTAGTTTTAGCTCAAATATGCTGAAAGAAATTGAAGTTAGCCATTTTGTTAGCTTAAAAATTAGCAATTGGCTATCAGAAGAAAATATGAGAATATAAACTCTCAGATGGCCTACATTTAAAAAAAACAAAGCAACAGAAATTCTTTTTAAATTTTCAGAGCCATGTATGCAGCTCGGTTGACAGAGCACTTGCCTAAAGGTGGCCAAAGTCATGAGCTCAGTCCCTAGCATCACATGCCAAGGGGGAGCTGAACCACACACCTGTAATCAAGCCCTCAGCAGGGAGATCAACCTGAGCTATGTAAGAATATGAAGTCAGTCTTGGCCTAATGGGTCATCATCTCAAAATGAAACACAGCAAAACCGAAGCTAAAATCTTTGTTGAGAGTTTAATCGAATGTGAAGACGCCTCAACTCAATGTGTATCTCGTACCTACTTATAAATGCCTCCTTTGTAGTGGCTTTGCAAAACACTCCCCAGTTAAGTTCCAAGTCAGTAAAGATGGGATAAAGTGAAAAGATGAGGAGAGACAGAAGCTCCAGAAGCGGAAAAGGTGTCAGTCACTGATGGCTGACATCACCAGGTGTTATTAAGCTGGTGACTGACTGCTCAGGACTGGGACAACATGGGACGGCTGAAGGAAAAGAGTGAGCTCAGCAGAATGGAATTCCCCAAGAGTTTAAATTCGACCAAGTGAGTCAGACAGGTTGTTGTAGTCTAGGATTAATAATAGTTCAATTGAGTAGATTTGATTTTTAAAAGTGCATTTCTCCTTTCTGAAATAGTGGTTTTAAATTATGTCATAAACTTTGAAGACAGAAGAGGGCAAGTCTGAGAAGGGAAGAGACATCAAGGGTTAATAGACTAATATGAGAGACTCCTTGCTATGGTTTTGGCATCTGGATGGTTAGAAAATGCTACGGTTTGGGGGTCCCTTTAGAAACCAACTATAAACCCTTCCCCGCTCCTCCTTCTCTCAATACCTCATTCCCTTCTGTCTACATAACTCAAGAGGACTACAGAACAACTGAGTTGAGTCAAACGAATGATGTTCATTTAGCTGGTTTTAAACTCTGGAAATCACTTGAAAATGTGATTTTAATTTTAATGACATTGCAAATGGATACCAAAATTTCAAATTTTCTTTCCACATTGGATGAGAATTGTTGTTAGCATTATGGCTCCTAAGATTTTCCTAAGCCAAAGGCCTAATTTAATTTCTTCTACATATCAAAACAAACAAAAAAGAAAACAAACAAACAATCAAAAAACCCTAAATCTACATGTTGATTCGACTAACTACATATTGGCTAAACACTAAGAAAATAAATATCAGCACTATTCGACATGGCATCAGATCTGTCGATTCAAAAGCAGTAACAAACCCAGAGGGCAACACATCCTAGTCCCGTAAGGTCAGGGGTCAGAGTCCAAGGCTGCTGAGCTAATACTCACAGGTCTCCATCTGAGAATGTACTTGGTGATGTGTGAAGGCTCTGGGGCATTCCACTGGATGGGGTGGGAATTGGGCTGGCTGGGGGTCTCCGTGATAATTACTTGGACAGGTCCAGTTGTGCCTGAAAATGAAAACATGCCATCTCTTTAGCTTGTGTGTTCTTAAAGTTTTACTAAACATGGATGTCCATCCTTAAAGGCTTTTCGCTTCTCAGGAAATATGGGCAAAATAAAAATGATTGAGTCTAGTTAAACCTTCTACATTGTGACATTAGCTGAAGAAAAAACACAGTCTGATTTGACCTGGTAATCATTGCTTTTCCCATAAGAAATGCAATTAGAATTCTTTTTCTAATAAATACGACAGAAACCACTCCAGTGTCTCATAGCTTGCCTTCTTCTCTGGCAATGTAAGACGTGGGACAACTGTGAAATTTCCTTAACACGAAGAATGTAGCTCAGAATACAGACCTCATGTGCTAATTACAGGAAGGCTCTTGTAAGACAAATTCCCAATCATGGAGGCTTTCGGGACAGAGGACTCTGTTCAGAAGCAACGCTCCCAAGGCCTTATGTCATGACATAAAACAAACATTTCTAAATGGGGCTGAATCCGGACAAACAGACAAAGGTAATAATTAAAGCCCAAGGTTTATTTCCCCATCAGTCTAAGCCTTCTCTCCTTTAGTGTTTTTTTGTTTGTTTGTTTGTTCATTTTACTTTTACTTACGTATACTCTTAAAGCCACTGTGGGTCGAATTGTTCAAAAAAAAAATCTTTTTAAGCAATCACCAAATGAAATGACATTTCAAAGCATATATTTAAAATTCAGTATTTTCAGATCTTGATATGACTGTTATTAACAAAGTTTAAGATAGATTCAGTTTTTTTCCTTGGGGAAAAAAAAAGCAAAATAAGAGAAGGGAATCAAGTTTTTAATATAGTAGATTCCATTTAGGATAATAATGAAAATTTATCGAAAAACCTGTTTACAGAATGGAAATTTATCTTCTCTCTAATTCTTTGTCAGTCAAAATTCATTTGTACAAAGTCCTTATAAAAACCTAAGACACAAAGTTCTCACTGATGCTCTGTGAGACAGAACAAAATTCTGAATGCTGATAAAGGAGGACTCTACACTACCTGCGATTTTCTGAATGCTCTTGGAAAAAATATATTGACTTTCAGATTTAATTATGGTCTTACGCTACTAAAGTCTTTGAAAACAAAATCTTCTTTAGCAGAATAAATATGTAACTTACATATTTATGTGACCTCAAAAGATTTTGAACTCAACTTCTACACTGGGAATAATTCAGCTTGTTGAAGACTAACACCTATTCATTGAGTCTTGATTTCACTTAATGCTACAAGCTGAAATGTCAAATTCTCATCTTTGCATCCTAAGGGGCATAGGACCCACACACCACACAGGTTGGTTGTCCCATTAATTAACTCAAGTCCATTGCACAGCCCTCTGGAATAGCTCCTTCCATAGATGAAGAGTCTCACAAATACAAATACATTAAAAACATTCCTTTCAAACACTATTTAAAGAGGTTTCATATGAATCAGTAAAAACAGACCTTATGTTACTAGTGACAATCTGCATAAGGCTGTTAAGTATTGCTGTTTTAGAAAAATCCTAGTATAATCTCTCAGATAGACATGTCACACGCATCTTATTTACTGAATTTGAGGCTGGAAAACTTGTGATGACTAAATCTCCTTGATAAATCTATTAAGAGAATACAAATGACATTTACTGTCTGTCCAGTCATCAGACCCTGTGTTCACAAGGGTGACAGAAGACGTGGGAAAGGGAGGGAGGGAAAGATGGCCGCAATGGTTAACCCAAGTGAATCAGAACTTCACTTCCTTTCTCAGCCTTTCAGCGCAGGTCTGAAATTCCATTGTTTTTAATTTAATTTTTAAAATGCCTACATATGAGAGAGTACGGGTGCCGGCAGGAGACAGAGGCATGGGTCCCCTGAGCTGAAGGTTCAGCAATTGTGCTGTCTAATGGGAGGGATGGGAATTAAACTGCTTAGGGTCTACAACCTCTGAGCTCTCAGCTCTCCAGGCCCCTAAGATGATGACAGGGTCCACCTTCAAGTGACTGCCCTAACTGGCAAAGGGGATTTAGAGCATTTCTGTGCAGGAATGGAAAAAAAGAAAGAAAGGAAGGAAGGGAGGGAGGGAGGGAGGGAGGGAGGGAGGGAGGGAGGAAGGAAGGAAGGAAGGAAGGAAGGAAGGAAGGAAGGAAGGAAGGAAGGAAGGAAGAAAGAAAGAAAAAAGAAAAACCCCTCATCTGTTTTCTAGGTCAATTAAATTCCAGCTCTCCACTATACTCTACACTACAACACATGATTTAAAGATGGGAAAGTTAAAAGGCTAGCTATCATTTATACTATTTAAATTGAAGTGTTTTTATAACCCCTTTGATGCTGGCTAGTTGGTGTGATCCCCACCACCCACCTCCCTGGACCCTTTACACTTCTAGTAGCAATGCCCACTGTGAGATCTTCTCTTGTAGGATGCCACATTATACACTTTCAAAATCAGTTGACAATAAGGTCAGAACGAGTGATTTCCGATAATAGTGACCCTGGAGAAGTTAAACATTCATGATTTTTTTTTTTTGACCTGAACAGTTCTTTCTCTACCTAATTTGCTGAGAGCTGTGCTTTCCTGGTTGCTTATTGACAAACCAAATTCCTGTTACCTTTTGTTAGTTTGAACATCTCTACCAACTCAGTAAGAAGAACAAACAGGGCAAGGCTCAGACACGGTCTTTTAGCCATTGGAGCCTCAAAGGCTAGGTATGAGCCCTTGAGCAAAGCCTCCATTGAGATAAACACCGAGCCCGCTATCTGGGGTCAAGCACTCATCCGATTGCCCTGAAATCTCTTCTGTGTTCAATGGGTTTTTGACATTGCCCTTTTTAGAAACAGGGAACAAAGTCAACAGGTAAAACTCCCACTATCTGACTCTTCCTGTCCATCAGCAGATCTACCCTCAATGCTTGCAGCAAGACTATGTGGATAGGCTTATTTTTAAAAGAAAAAGAAAAGGTCTTAAAAGAAAATAAATTTCAAAAATTGCCCTGCAAAAACTGACTGTGAACACAAAAATAAACTTCTATTCTTGGCTTGTATCATTGGAAAATCCAATCCTCCTAAATATGTGTTTTCTGAATTTATGGCTTATTTGTAATCAGATTTTTTAACTGTATTAAGTTGACCAGGTGTAATGTGCACACCTGTGACCCCAGCTTTTTGGAAACAAGAGACAGGTCAGAAGTTCAAGGTCATCATTGGCTACATAGTAAGTTTGAGGCCATCCAGGGCTAGATGAGACTCAAAAAGCAAAACGAAGCAACTGGATTAAGTTTTTAAAAATGTTAAGTAACTCACTCTTGGTTTTTTTTTTTGTTTTTTTTTTAGTTTTTTGGGGTTTTTTTGGTTTTTTTGGGTTTTTTTGGTGGGGGGTGTTCAAGACAGGGTTCCTTTGTATAGCTTGAACTCAGAAATCCGCCTGCTTCTGCCTCCCAAGTGCTGGAATTAAAGGCATGCGCCACCACGCCCGGCAAGTAACTCACTCTTAAACCAAAGTCCAGCAAGAAATGCAGGCTGCTCTGAGATACATACTTGCAGAAGCAATCACCTATCCTACCCTGACAATGTCTAAGGGCTGAGTGGAAGAGGATGTCCCCAGCACATAAAAACAATGAGCGTATTCTGGATATGGGAGGCATGCAACTCTAATCCCAGTACTCGGGAGGCAGAGGCAGGTGGATTTCTGAGTTCGAGGCCAGCCTGGTCTACAAAGTGAGTGCCAGGACAGCCAGGGCTACACAGAGAAACCCTGTCTCGAAAAAAAAGAAAAAAAAAAAAGAAAAACAAACAAAACATGATTGCATGAGTGGTGGACGGGTGCTCTGGGTCTCTGACTGTTAGTGAAGGACTGGAAGCAATTTTAAAGGTGGTTAGCAAGTCTCCCTTTGTACACAGGAGAAGTTAACTAGTGTCTTTCTCATAGCACAGTCAGAGCGAGGACTCACACTGCCTTGGGCTCTCATCGTTCACTATGGGACACATTAGTTTAATCTTAGTATTTAATCTTAACACTTATGGAGTTAATTTATTATTATAATATTTTGTATTCTTGTGGATTATCTCCCCCCACCCCAAATCTTTTTGTTTCTGAAAACTGGTGGTGTTTCATGTCTAAAATTTGGGCCAGCAAGATGGCTCAGGGTAAGGTGCTCGCCTCCCACAAGCCTGTAGACCTGAGTCTGATCCCCACATAAAGAATCGTGTGTGAAGAAAGAACTTCAAAGTCCACTCTGACCTTCATGTATGTGCTGTGACCCAGTGCCCTCTCCACACACATACAGATAAATAAATAAATCATTAACGGAAATCTAGGAGTCTGCTAAAATGGCACTCATAATTCAACATGTGAATTTTAAACGTTTTCCCCAAAATGAATTAATGCCTACAGCTAGGCATGATGTCTCTATGGGAGAACAAACAACAACCAAACAAAACAATGAGAACCTAGCAATAAATATCAACAACAAAGCCACAATAAATATTTTAAGGTATTCGAACGGTGTGGGTGGAGTTGACCAAGTTTCTTGGCTCCAGATTTTGTTCCACATTACATACATCTCACTAAACAAATGAAATCTGACACAAAGAAGGGCTTAAGATGGCAGAAGATACATGCACAAACACAGACACACACAGGCACGCACACTCACACATGTACACACATGCACACACATGCATGTGCACATACATACACACATTCACACATGTGTTTGCACAAGCACAGATACACACACACACTCACTCAACTGAGATAAAATGAATTGAAATGTTTTCACCTAATGGAGTCCTCAACTGTGTAAAATACAAAATTGTAGCATGCACTTTTTCATAGTCTTTGGTGATTTTTTTCCCTGATGAAGGGTGAAATAAAACAATTTAAGATGAAAATGTAATTAAGTATTGGACAGTAATATGAAAAGGGATGGGACAGAGCAAGGCCACTATTGGGATTCCAAATAGTAGCATAGACTGGCATCCATGGGTCTGCTTCTGTCTCAGAGCTACTTACCTGGGTAGGTCTGCAGAGGTTGACAGTGCCACTCCCCGATGCCACGGCCGTAGCAGTAACACTGGTATCGGACACCATGCACAAACTTCTCCCAGGAGTCACCAATCTGGTAAAAAGTCCGGGTCTCTGAATCTTGGCACTGGTCTAGAACATACACAAAGAAAAGATTAAAACAGCCTCAAACACATCACTGTAGTGTGATGAAGTGTATTCTTAAAGTATGAATATAAAAATTCCAGTTCTTACAAATATAGTTAAAGTAAGTTGTAAGTGTATGTGTTTGTGGGTGTGATATGTGCATGTGTGTGAGATACGTGCATATGTTGTGCGAAACCATTTCCCCAGTCCTAAAGTAATATTTTATTCAAGTCATTTACCTTATGGGAAAATTAGTCGTTAAAACTAAAATGTACCTTTTGGGAAGGATATTTGGTGTCCTACAGGGGAAACATTGCTAAATTTAAAAAAATATAAAAATTAAAATTTCAGCATATAGCCAAAATCTGAAAATTAATTTTAGAAAACTAGATGCCAATTAAAAGTTTTAAAACTTGCCATCTGTAAAATAAGAAAAGAACTTTGCAATGATTTCATTTTGTATACTTCTTCGGAATTCAGTAGGTAGCTTTACATTAATGAGCTAAATTTGAAGCATGAACAGCTTTCTAAGCAAGCCTCCCGGGATCTCTCGGTTTTACAAGCGCAGGCCGAACAAACTGCTGGGATCAATTTGCTGTCTCAGTAAGCAGTCTGCCTCCTTCAGTAAAGGAGTATGAACTGATTATCTTAAACTTTGGATTTGGGGAATAGGCTCCTTTTAATGTTGATCGCTCAGTGATGGCCCAGCCCTATCTATTTATCTACTTATTGTACAGAGAGGCAAAAGCTGAAGTGTTTTGGCGGGAGGCAGGCATCTACTGGCTGAGTCCTATACCCATGTTTCTTTTCTGCAGTCAGTAACAGAAACTTCCTTTGTCATGACTCAGAACCAAAAAAGCTAACCCCACTCACTGCAGTAAAGTCACCCTTGTTACTAAACTGAGCGACAACAAAAAAACATGAGTGACAGTGTCAGGTTGTATACTGCCCCACGAGGAGAACTCATTTGCAAGGCTCTCTGCAGACTGATGGATGAGGCAGGTTTGGAGAGAAGGAAGTCTGGCAATACCAAATAGCTTTCCTTATCTGCAAGTGGCCAACCAACCAACCAACCAACCAGCCAACATCCTCAGTGAAAACCAACCAAGCAGAGGCAGCCACTTACCAATGGGGTCACACTTCCATCTGCCCCGGCCCTGACCAAAGCAGGTACAGTTCAGCATATGTCCCTCCTCGTGACGCTTGTGGAACGTGTCGTTCACATTGTAAGTAATGTCATCGACAATGCACTGATCTGTCGAGGGAACAGTTGGGTGAGTGATAAGCTTTGACTAATGAAATCAAAAGAAACTGTATTTTTCAAGGCATTCAGTTCTACTGCTGGATTTAACACCTGCTAAAATACATTTTCTACTGGCACAGAATAATCTTTTTTTTCAAAGCTTAATAATATTAATTTTTACTCCCCTCTTATTCTGACTAATAGACTTATAATTGTCAGGGATTACAGTCCATTAAACTAAAAGCCATGGTAAAATATAGTTTCCTGTGAAGAAACTAATTTCTCAACAAAGGCATGCCTTAGTTCCTCTAACATCCTCATTTAGTTGATGATTTTAGTTAAATTTTTGGTTGTTACCCTAAGACGAACAGAGAAATTTACATAGCATACACCATCATGTGGTAGTCTCATTTCTGGAATGAAGAGCAGTGTGAGCTGGTTGGGTTTTACCAACTTGACATAATCTACACAGATCTGAGATGAGAGAATCTCAATTGCAAAAACTGTCTGCATAAGACTGGCCTGCAGGCCAGTCTGGGAGGAACTGATTTGATGAGTGATTAACTGGAGGAGGACCCATTCCATGGCGGGCAGGTAGTGCTACCCCTGGGCAGGTAGTTCTGAGCTATATAACAACGGAGGTTGAACAAGTCACGGGAGAGCAAGCCAGTAAGCTGGGCTCCTCGGTCTGTGTGGCCTCTGCTGCTTCAGTTCCTACCTCCAGATGCCTGCCTTGACTTCCTGCCCTGACTTTCCCCAGTGATGGACTGTGGCCTGAAAGGTGTAAGCTAAAATTAACCTTTTCCTCCCCAAGATGGTTTGGTTTGGTTTTGCTCATGGTGTTCCACAGCAATGGAAGCCTAAGACAGAAGATAATTGGATCTGGGAAATACAATGCCATCTGTGATGTTCAGAAAGTTTTAGAATGTACGTCAATGCTGTTCCTCACTCATTGAGAAATCCCGAAAAAAGTCACATTCAATCTTTGGGACCCCATTTTCTCATCTGTCAAACTAAGGGTTGTTTTGCATGTCTTATTAATTTTCCTCCTGCTCTGGAATGTTCTAAATAACAAAGAGGACTCCCAGATATCTCTATCCATTGGACACCATTAAAGGAATCAATGCAGGGCGCACTGTCTATGGACTGGCTATGGGAACTGTTTACCCACTGAGTTCCACCTAAATGTTACTTACTTTTCCAATCAAAGAAAACTGAAATTGCTTTAATACACTAGCAGCTCCTCCTATCACACATCTGAGTCCAAAGGGGAAAAAAAGCTTATTTGAACAAAAGAAATTAGTCTGAGGATGTGATGTATTCATCTCCTTAAATTTGACAAATAGAAAACATTCCTCCCCCCACCCTTGGAGAAATGATACTATCTTCTCTAGACATAAACACGGGCAGAACCTTGAGCTAAAAGGATTTCAAATATTGATCTCTCTTTGGGAAAGCCATCCTTTTGGCTCAACCTAAATGCTTACATCCTGAGAATATTTCCAGAGCCCTAGAACTATTCAACTCGCTCACCAGCTTTTCTCAGCGGGCTCCTGGAACCAAGAGACCTCTTCAGCACAGCGGGTGAGTAGATAGCTACGCACTGCATGCTTCCCTCTCTGCTTTTGCAACTACAGGCTTTCACACAAACTCTCTTCATCAACACACCAGCATACCTCGGAGCTGGGAGTAGGGGATGCAGGCCCATTCTCCACGACCGTTCCCTACACACGTGCACCTCATCATGTGGCCCAGGTCATGCTGCTTATCCCACTGGTCCCCAATGCGATACATGACCCCTTCATTGGTTGTGCAGATCTCCTCATGGGCTGGTTGGAAATGGAGGAGAAACACTTGGTAAACGGTCATGGAATACAAATGGATAGGCATGTGAAGATAGCAGTCTTGTTTGATAATCCTGACAATTCTCTCTCCTTTGGGAAGAAGACTTGCATGCATGTAGCTGGATGAAGGTGGAGTTTTGAACTCTCCAGGAAAGAACCGGTCCAGAGGAAATTGGAGAGAAATACCAGAAGGGCTGACTAGGAAAATCTCATATACTCATTGATTCTCATTGTCTAGAGGACTAGATTTAACTATAGCCTTGTGACTTCACCTAGTTCACTCAAGTTCAAAGGAAAACTATGAGCATAAAATCCCAGGTAAAAGCAACTGTCCCTCTTAAACCCAATGTCATCTTCTGTTGAAATGAGAAAAACAAAGTGTAGTTTCCTTGCATCTGAGCATATGACTCTCCATGACCCTAGGCTCTTGGTTCTACAACTGGAAAAGATGTCTTCTACCGGACTCTCAAAACTTAAAAACAATAAGCAATCCCTGATTCCTCTTTCTGTATCCAGGTAAACTGAGGACAGCTCTGTATTTGCCAGAATACATTGCCATTGACAGTTTTCTCAATTTGCAAATGTAAGATATAATAGGTAGATGTGCATTGTACTCCCCCAGATCATCAACAGGCTGCTAGCGAGTCCACACCCATAACTCACAGGGCTTCCTCTTACCAGCCATTGGGCAGAATCCAAACTTTTGATCGGCATCGTAGTTCTGGGTTGTGCCACACCATTTCATGTTGTCCCTGCGACCCTCAGAAGTACAGTCGGTGTAATTCCGGTTGTTGTACAGGAAGGGGAAGTGGCACAGAGCACCATTGGAATTTCCGCCTCGAGTCTGAACCAAAACTGCCCAAGACAACACACAAACACAAAGATTACAGCTGAGCTGTGTTGTGTACGACAAGGAGAGACTACCGCAGGCTTAGACAGAGCCAGGTTCCGGCTGCTAAGTCCCAAAGGGCCTATCCACAAATAAAAAGATATCTGATAATACAGCCCTAAGCTTCTTAGTGGATTTTCATCTTCACTTTCAAAATAGATTTAAAACTCATGTTTTCTCATTTCCCCAGCCAAGGGGGGAAAAAAAGATTAAGTGATAGCTTTGTGTAAAATTCGACTCTACACAGAAGATAAGTACCAGCACCCTTGACATTTATCCTGTGTGTTCATCGGCTCTGTGGGATCATCCACTGATTTCAATACTTGAGTGTCTTTAATCACATCATAATCCCCATGTGTCGAAATAATCAAACCATAGGGCTTTTCCCTCAGTGACATTTCCCCAGGGGCGCTAAGGGACATGGAAACTGCCTGCCTCTGCTGAGGGATTAGCTGTGCCTCTTGGGTCCAAATAGATCAAAGCTGTAGTTCCCGTGCAGCCTCCGAATGACTGACTGACTGACTGACTGACTGCTGGCACACAGAAGGGTGTGCACGGCAAGGACAGACAGACGACTGCCCTCTCTGGTCCTCCCAGGACACTCACCCGCATGGTCTGTGCAGAAGGAATACTTCTGGTCTTGTTCGTAATTAGAAGTTGTGCTACACCACAGATGTCCGTCTTGCCGCCCTTCGGTGGTGCAGGAATAGAAGGTCCTACCGTTGTAGGTGAACGGGAGGACACAGGGCTCCCCATTTGAATTGCCACCATAAGTCTGGGTCACGGCTACAAGCATAACAAAAAGTCTCAGTCAGTACAGTTGTTTCCCACCCTCACCCCTGGCCCCAGTGGTGACAAATTTCTAATTTAAATGGAAACCGTGCTACTATAGGGCCTCCTGTTAATGTCTCTGGGAGACACTTCTGCTACCGTGACTCAGCTTGTAAAGCTTTATTAATACAAGTTATTATGATTCGAAGATGGCACAGAGATACATGCTTGCTTACATTCTCAGAAGAAGAAACAGTATATATGGCTGCTCTAGAAAAACAATTATAAAAGAGAGCATGTTTGACCCAGAAGAGGCTGTGTGCTGCTGAAAGACATCTATAATTCCAAATTGAACTCAGAGTACAGATTATTGGCTAGTTGAGAAAAAAGTAATAATAAAATAAAAATAAAAATAAATTTAAAAAAACAAACAAGAAAAAAAAATGGTGTTCTTGCAGCATCCCTTTCGGCAAATACAGATACTACTAAGCAGTTTGATCCTCATGATAGGAAGAAAATATACAAGTTATAAAACTAGAGAAGAAAATGTCAACTACTGTTATTTTTATCACAGCATTATAAACTTTTCTGGGTTTATGGTTTTACATTTTTTTTTTACGAACAGCTAAGATACTGCAGACACTGAATGTAGGTCCTCTGGTATCCCTGCTCAGATGGTGCCTACCTGTCTCCTGGCAGCTGACTCCATTGCCCAGGCACGTGCACAGCATTTGCTTGTTTCCTTGCGACTTCAGCCACTGCATTCCCACAGAATACACCACACCACTGTCGGTGACACAGTGGCCGTAGGGAGCGGGCTGGGGGTGAGTCTGCGGTTGGTAAATAGCTGTTCGGACATCAGTGAAGGAGCCAGATCCTAAGGGCAGGAGAATGAAAAAGTTATAAAACTGGAAGCGAGAAGTCAATGAGTCCAGAGTCTTCTCGGCTTGACCCGGAACTTCCACATTCAGACCAAGAAGTTGTTCACAAGACTCCTCAGATAATCTCATAGGAGCCACACCTGAACAGCACATCTAAGTGACAAACATTATCCTGCCGCACAACACAACAGGTTATCTTCCACAAACCTTCAGTCATGCTAGGAAACCCATCTGTTTCCCCTCCTGCCTGGCTGCTAGCCTTCCCTGCCCTGTTCTAAGCTTCAGTCACTGAGCTTAGAACATCAGTCATCATTCCTGGGTACCATGCTCCTGCCTTCTCCCTATGGCTCCCCACTGACCTGAAATGGTCTGCCTTGCCTGTCTTCCCTCATAGCTTTCATATGCTCTGTGTGTGGCCTTTCCTCTTCCTGAGAGACCCCTGAAGACCCACAGGAGATATCCTGCCCTCTCTAAAACTTGGCTCTCAGGAGGACACCCTGGAGAGCTACGGATTTCCTAAGTTAGCCCTCTTCCTGGGTGTCAGTGCTCAGCAAAATTCCTTAGGATGTCTGTTTGTTTTCCTAGAACCAACCAATCCTCACAGGTTTCCTCTGATAGTTAACACAACAGATTGTGCTAGCTTCTCTTTTAGAAATCTGGCTTTTGAAGGTCAGAGTCCGTAGCAGCAGCAGAGCTGGCAGCAGAAGAGCTTCTAGAGTGAATCTAGCCTCTCCCCCAGCGCTGGCGAGCATAAATACCCAAAGAGAACTCAGACAAAGGACGCCAATGGTGTCAAAGCCCACCATACAGAAGGACTGCAAGGCCCTCCTAGAAGAGGTTGTTTCATTTAATGGTGTTTCTCAAACCTTTTAATAGTGAAACACCTCAGTATATTAGTGATGCCATAAAAATAGTTAACATGTATTGTTTAATCCCAGTTAGCTCAGTAATCCTTAACGTAGTTCAGTAGACTGACATTCGTAACTGTTTTTCCTCTGCCTTATGGCCAATAGCTGCTTTTATCGATGATAATTGGATAATGTAGAGATCATCAAATGTAACCTTGTTTGCTTTCACAAGGACTACTTAGGTCAAGATAAACTCATCAAAAGGGGAAAAAATCTAATTACTATTGCCTGAATGACTGACTGCTAAGAGGCTAAGTAGCAAGGCTGGAATATCACACAGTAAAAGCTAGATGGAAACCCAGAGTGCAATAGCGGGAAGGTACCACCCACAAGAGCTGCGCTTCCTTCTTCAGATGTGTGTGTGCATGAGAGACAGCATCTTACATTGAGCAGGTTTGACTAGGTCTCACTACGTAGCCAAGGCTGACTCTGAACTTCTGATCCTCCATTCCTCTACTTCCTGATCTCTGGAATCACAGGCACAACACACCCTCCTTTTATTTAGTGATGGGGAACCAAAACCAGGGCTTTGCGTATGGTTGGCAAGTACTCCGACCCCTTCCTCAGACTCCGACAAAGCATCCAAGATACATACAAATTCCTTTATTTGTTTTAGTTATTCTTTTAAATTTATATAATAATTATTGGGGTGTTTTGGGAGGGTGCTGGGAATTGAACCCAGGGCTTGAGGATTCCAAGTGCATACCACACACTGACTCACTATTGCTTGTCCATGTGAGGGAGGGTGTGTGCACATTATCTATGTGCGCATGTGTGTGGAGAGCTGGTGCATGCAGAAGGCAGGGATTACGCCCAGAGCCATGTATCTTGTTTTCTAAGACACCATCTCTCACAAACCTAGAACACGACTTCCCCCAACTCCCCCAAGAAAAGTGGGCTGGCCAGACACACCATTTTACTAACCTGGAACCACCCCCACACTTCCAAAGTAGGTAAGCTGGCTGGGTCTGTAATCCCAGGTATCCTCCTGCCTCCACCTTCTTGGTGCTGGGATAACACCATCACACTTGGATATTTCCTTTGGTTCTAGGCTGAACTCTGAGCCTCATGCTCATAAGCCAAAGCCTGTACTAATAGAGCCGTGACCAGAGTACACTATGCTTTCAACCCAGTCCTCTGTGCTATAGACATGTCTCAACTTCATTCCACTCAGTTTTGTTCACTCACAATATAGAATGAATATTTCTAAACAGTTATGTGAACGATTCCAGCTTCTTAGCTGAAACTCTATAAATCACCCTGGTATGGAGCTGTCCCCCAGTCCCAGCGTCTCACCGGCTGAAGCACTTTGTAGAGCATGTCGCTCACACTTCCACTCCCCTCTGCCATTGCCTGTGCAGACGCACTGAAGCAGGTTTCCTCGGTTGTCCTTCTTGCTCCACGTGTCTCCAATTCTATAGGATGTCCGGGTGTCCTGATCGTTGCATCTGTCTGTTTCAGGAGAGAAGCATTGAATATATTTGTTATCTAGTAACCGACACGCAGCCATCCACACTAAGACAGGAATGTTGCAGTTGAATGCTTCTGAGTGGCTCTTGTTGGTGTTAGTACATCCTACCCAGTGCTGGTGATGCAGATATTAAAATTCAGATACCCGGTTTGTTACAGTACAGCCCTACCTCTCCATTTGCCAAAGAAAAAAAAAGAAAAAATATTGTTCAGTGTCTTTTATTGATTAAAAAAAAAATTAAGATTTTCTACATTGGTTCTTTGACTCAATTCATTATCTGGCAATCTACTTTTTACTCCTCAGTGTCTTCCAGACCTTTTCCTGGTAATTACAGCCTATGGCCCTCCTTTCAATAAACAATAAGGAGGCAGGTCTCTTCCAACTGCCCCAGGGAAGCTATAAAAGTTAACCGCACCAATCTCTCCACTTGTTATGTAAAAGTATTCCTGTGGAAAAACAACTTCTCTGGCTAGAAGGTTCTCTTTTCTTGCCCCACCCAAAACCACCTGTTTTACAATTACAAAGTCACCCACAAGGTAACCCCAGCACCTGGGAGGTAGGAGCTGGAGGGTTCAGAGCCCAAGGTCTCTCTCAGCAGCACAGTAAGTGCTAGGCCAGCCTGGGCTTATGAGAATCCTCCCTGTATAATAGTAATTGTAACAATAACAGTAACAATAAACAATAGCAACAACAAAATGGCTTATCCCACAGTTAAAAGGTCTCATCTGGAGTTAAGGATGCTGTCTCTTATTATCCTTGTAAAAAGCTGGCCTCAGGCATCCTTCTTCTCTCCCCCTTCTAGATTGTCTTGAAGTCTTAATTGTTGCTTCTGCCTTCAAAGTCCCATCTGTAGAATTTCAAACTAACAACAGCCTTGGAATTTGCTGAAGCATGAATTTTAAAACGCATGCAAAAAAAAAAAGTCAAATCTAGATATCTTGAATGTGTTTTGTTTATCCAGCTTAAACTAGTAATTAAAAATACCACCCAAGTTCAAATTCTTTGCTACATAAAAATAAGTCATGGAAAAAGATCAAATGCTTCCCCCAAACTTATAGGCTCCTTAGATCTTTTGATTTAAAACTGTGATGAGCTTTAGTCTTCCAAGTCGTTTGTGGCAGTATTTTTGTTGAAGACAAATTAGACATCTAATTCTGAGCCACTGAGCTGGCTTAGTGATCAAGACCCTTGCCACCAAACCTGACAACCTGAGGTCACTGCACCCTGCGTGATCCAAACTGTCCTTTGCCCTCCACATGCACACTGTGGCGTGTGTGCCTCCCACCTCCACACACAAAATAAACAAATGTAGAAAGAAATCTAATTCAGACTCTTACCTATCGCTTAAAACCCTCTGACAGCGTGCAAAGTTTCTCAAACAAATAGCATGTGATCAACAACATTTTATAAGTACTTACTTGGTATGTGGCGATATGGGGAGGGAAATACGAACTGGGCAACAGCCCTCAGAGAACACTTAGGAAGGCTCATGTATTAATCACTTACAAAGCTCAGCATTAGGAGTTTCAAGAGATACTAATTCAAAGATACTGAAAACAGGTTCAGTTTTGACAACACTGTTAGCTGGGGTCTTGGACCTCTGTTCTTGTGTGTCTATGCATTTGCCTGAATCAATGGTTGATTTTTTTTTTCCTGACACTGCAAATGCAGCAATATTTAAGTCACAAAGTTAGTCCCTTACTGCCCACACTGTAGCGTAAGAGCAAGGATGGGTTATAATTTAACAGCCTCTCTGCCCAATCGATGAACAAACAACACACAGAAATTCATTCCACTTTCCTATTAGAAGGATAATACTGGGCACGGACTCATTTCCACTAGGTTCTTGTTTAGAGTCAGTAAACCTTATTTAAACTTCAAACATAGAAGGAAATCCGAACATGGGGTAGAGCCTTTTATGGGGAGTCAATAGCTCCCCCAGGTCAAAGGATTCATTTACATGCTACTTTAGGGATTTAATTGTCCCCAGTACCAGAAAGATATCTCTGAGATAATCCCCAGATCAAGGAAGACCCATCCAGCAGGTGAATAACCACTAAGGCTCCTTTCGTTTTTTACTAGCTGACTGCCTAAGGAAGTGTTGAAGTAAGAACTGCCTTTTCTAGTTATTGAGTGTCCTCTGAAGAAGCAGAAGGGGATGGTTACACAGTTTTTCTGGACATCTTATGACACCACAGAGTCGCCAAAGCATTCCCCAGCATCACAACTCTCTCTAGGGATCCAGAAGCAACAGCGGGCTGCAGTGTCAACAGAAAAGAGCTAAAACCTACTTCTGGAGGTACAGGTGATGCGTCCATTGCCTTCGCCTAGACAGGTACAGTCCACCATCATCCAGCCTTGGTAGGGCTTTTCCCAGGTCTCCCCCACGACGTAGGACGTCCCAGCAGCATGATCAAAACACTTCTCAGCTGGAGAAGAAATGGGAAAGCAAAAAGAAAGGAGGAAAAGCGATTTTAAAATGATAGCGTCTCCCTATAATTTACAGTGTAGCATGGAATCAAAACCCCAGCCACATTTCTTAAAGTGGCACTCTGTTCAGATGAGCAGGCACGCCCTGCAGCTAAGCACGGAGCAAGAAGCTGGAGCAAGAGGAAGCCCCTGCCTTGCTGCAAGTAAATTCTGTTGTCCTAATGAGTACACAGACCGTTATTTTCTGCCAGTCCCAAGCTTCCCACTAACATTTCAAGTGGAAAGAAATGCATGTCTCTACCCTGTGGGAGACGACCCTATGCAAAAATCCCAACCTTTTTCTTTTAACTCATTAATTCAGTCCTGGGAATTGAACTCAGAACCTTACGTTAGCCTCAGCAAGTGCTCTCTACCACTGATCTGTGTGTCCCTAAACTAAACCACTATAAAATATGAACGACTTACAAAGAATGAGAGGAGCGCTCTTTAAATTTTAGACTAATGTAAAAAACAAAAACAAAACAAATTTGAAAAACCACACGTCTGATTTGGAGATCTAAGAAAGAGAACCCAAAACTTTGGGCTTCACAGAGTACAACCAAGGCTGAGACAAATAAAACAGAAAAAATAAATAAAACAAACAAACAAAAACCCCCACAACCTTTAATGTTTGTTTTTAAGGAAATTACCAAGGTGTGACCGGAGCCACGTGGCATTCTGTGCTTTAACTAACTGTGTTCCAACAAGAAATGTGTCAATAGTGTAATTTTTCCTCCTTTAAATTACATGTCTTCTTCACCAAAGGGACAGCATAGTATATAAACGAAAGAAATCACTTCTTCCTAAAGATTTTAACTCCGCCTTGTGCTTTTCAAACAAAATTAAGATTTCTTTATGTTCCATAGTTCAGGTCTGATTTCCTTAAGGCTGGTGACTCGCAGCACATTTCAGTCGTTTTTATGCTGTGATTCAGCTTTCCCGGCCAATGGTTTGGTTAGGCTATCTGCTTGTGCCTCCGTTCCCCTCTATCACCCACACGAGCCACTTACCTATAGGTTTGCAGGTCCATTCCCCTTTTCCATTTCCCAGACACAGACACTCTAACATGTAGCCACCAGTCTCATGTGGCCTCCTCCACTTGTCGCCAATCTTGTAGGACTGACCCCCTTCATGGCAGCGATCTGTTACAGATCAAAGGCAAGCATTAGGGGATTCAGAGAATTCAAGGGGTGCTCATCTCATGTTCTGCCTGAGATAAATATAAGTATGTATGTTGGCCAAAATGCAATCCCTAATCCTGAGGGATTTTTTGGCAGGCAGCTTTCCTGCCAAAAAAAAAAAAAAAAAAAAAAAAAAAAAGCAGAAGGCTAGCACCATATCTGCTCACTTTGGGTCAATCGTTAAAGCACAAAGGGAAAGCCATGGAGAACTCTGAATGGCAAGAAGTCATAAATTGTGGTTCCCCAAAGACATCACAGGTAATCTGTTCCCTAGACAGAGAAGAGCTGGGGGAACTGTCCTCCTCCTAGACAGCAAGGTGAGCTACATGGGCATAGCATTCCGATCTCCTGGAGGAGGAAGAGCCTGCATTCTACTCCAGGGTGGAAATAGCACTCTGGCAGAAAGCAAGCATACACACTCATGAGGGTTGGAAACCCTGATACTTTCTTAGGCTGTTAAATCCAATGGCTGAATTGTACTCAGGGTCACAAGTACTGTGTACCACCGACTCTTGGGTTTTGCCAGGAAACTTGGAAAAACCCTCATGTTATATGTTGGAAATATTGATTTGGTCTATTCAGGAGGGACTAATTGGTTCTTTTGGACAGAGGACTTATATTTAAAAGTTGGTTTTTAGAGAGAAAGCCTTATTAATAGAACGTACTAGCAACCCAATGAGTCACACGAGAAAGACTCCTGTAGCTGTAGACTTCCTGAGAGAAAGCCCAGGACCTAAAGTTCCTTGGAGATGCACTGTGCTCATCAGCCTGTGTTGCATTTGAGAACAGCAAGGTCTTCTCCCCAAATCTAATCTACTCATCACAAAGAACCAGAGTCCATGACAAAGAACAAAAACCCTTCTGGCTCATAGCTGCGGAGGATAAAATGATCAATCTGCCTTAAAGAGGCCCAGATAATTTAAAATAGGTAGGTCCCTTGGGCATATCCTATTGAAAAGAACCTAGAGATCTTCCACTGTCCACACACACACACACACACACATACACAGAGAGAGAGAGAGAGACAGAGAGAGACAGAGAGACAGAGAGAGACAGAGACAGACAGAGAGAGATTCCATCTCTGCTTCCATCCATCTTCCAGATGTACAGGAGCTAGGTGGGTGACAACATGGGGTTTGGTCATTGAAGTAAAAAGTATTCACTATTCAGTCAGGGATAACAGGAAAAGGCCAGGACAGGCCAGAGGGAAGTGTGTATATGTGACCTCCATCGCTTCACAGAAGGCCTCTCTTACTTGCAATGGTACAGCTGATCCTGCCTCTCCCAGCCCCGATGCAGGTACAGTCCCAGATCATGGAATCTTTAGGGCGCTCATAAGTGTCACCCACTTTGTAAGTGTTCCCAGTATATTTGTCAAAGCAAGTCTCTTCAGCTGTGGAAAGGGAAAAAAAAAAGTCCATGTGAGTCTCACACACATACATGGCAACTTTGAAACTTAAGAGAGACAAGTTTTTAAATTAGGCTTTCATAAAACCAGAGCTCTTGACCTTTGGCCAGCTCTCAGAGGTTCCCTTATTTATAATGTAAAGAGTTCCCAGGAAAAAGCCACACCCTGTGACCAGCTGAGTTGCAGAGGAAAGATTCCAAATTCCAGTCTCAAACCAGGGAAATCAATTCAAGGGTCACAAGGGACACAGTCAGTTTGAAGGTTGCCGGCCTCCCAGCAGTGGCTGGCCTTTGTCAGCCCCACTGAAACATTTGTCTTGTACCCCTCCCTCAGCAGCCTCTCTGAAGGGACTGCTGTAGTTCACCGGAAGCGTATCAAGAAGCTTCAGGAGTCTCCGAAGTGGTAGTGGGTTGTTGTTTTTGGTTTTCACGGAACTGCAGCTAACAACTCACTTTACAACCCAGTGCCTCAAAGCAGCTTCTGGCCCATAATCGGGAGCCAAAAGATCCGAAATCACTTTCTAATAAATTAAACTTTTATAAGCAAACTTTTATAAGTTTTCTTTTTGAAAGGAGACACGCAAAACCTCTCATTTTCTAATCAAAAGCTCCAAGAGAATAAAAAGGCGGCTTTGGAGACTTTTGTGGATTACATTTGTTTTAGAGGTAAGAGCATGTGAAAAGCCAGTGCAAGAAGTCTAATGAGAGGGAATTACAAGCGACTGGAGCAGGAGGAGGAAAAGGCAAATGTGGTTTTACTTAAAGCATCATTTCTGCCAGGGACCAGACTGTCTTCCACTTACGCTCAGGCTTGCTCTCGCAGTTAAAACCCCGGCTTCCTCCATAGCAGGTACAAACCAGGGCGTTGCCTAGGTAGGTCCGTTCCCACTGCTGATTTATCTGATAGTGCTTCCCATTGTCAAAACAGCCAGCTACAAAGAATTGATGGGGAAAGTTATTAACAGTTCCATCCCTCCCCCCCTTTTTCCCCTACAAAACTACTGAATTTTGCCAACTGACTTGGTGAGCCTGAACAAACACAAAAACTCTTAAAAGCAATATTCCACTAAAGTTCAGATGTGGAAGCTAGCTAATCAAAGATTTAAGCATTGTTTATGTAGGTGGATGTTTAGGGTTTTTTTTTTTTTCCTTCTTATCTTTTAACTTGGGTAAAAGTTAGACAATGACGTCATGTCCATATGGGCCGGGGAACTACCTCAGCAGAATTGAAACATTCTGAGAGGCCAGAAATAGAAATTACTTTTAAATCCTGAGGGCTTCAATACTCTTAACAACAACAACAACAAAACGACAAGAAAGAAAACTTAAGTTGGGTGTCTTGATGACTATGCCAATAACCCCAGCTCTGTAGAAACTGAGGCAGAAGAATTGCTCCCAAGTTGAACACACAAGCCTGGACAACACAGGAGAATGCCAGGCTAGCTTAGGCTACAGTGTGAGATCATGGCAAAAAAAAATTTTTAAAAGAAAAACAAAAAAAGGAGGGAGAACTTTTAAATTTTCCTCTAGCCCAAGATAAAGGAAGAGTGTATCTCTGAAAAACTGCAAGAGAAATGGCTATCCTTGCTCTTGGAGAAGAATCCTAGGCTGCCCCCCCACCCCCCAAAGCACTGAGCCAACTAACATCTCTTTCAAGTTGGTAAGAAACTATCTATTTAAATAGTCTCACCACCTCCCCGTGTTAAATATTTAACCAGCTATTTGCTGATAAAGAAAATAAGGATCAGGGGAACCACAATAATCTCTGATGTAAAATTTGTAAGTTCGTGTCTCTTTTCTCTTTCACACGTTTTGGTTCCTGGAAGGGCGAGCTGAAGGTGTAGAATTTGTTAGCGCACTTGAGGGGAAGAACAGACGGTCCCTACCTCCACTTTACCCGCAACCAGCCTGTTCAGATCTAAGCCTTTTGTGTCCACAGCTGGTTTCCCTCAATAAAGCGCGCACTCACACACGTTCGCACAGCCACGCACGCGCGCAAAAACTTTAGCCACAACTTGAGCGGGCGCTTGAGGACCAACCCATCCCTGCCGCCGGCCGGTTTGAACCAGACGGTCGGTACTCACGCTTGCTCTGACTGACAGCCACCGGGGATTGAGGCTGCACGATTTGCTGAGCCTGCCTCTTGCTCTTCCCGGCTTCGGTGCAGCGCACCGAGGTCCCCAGGCACAGGACTGCCAGCAGCAGCAGCCGCCCGGGTCCCGGACCCCTGAGCATCTTGAATGGATGCGAGGAGAGTCGCCCTCCCCAGGAGGCAAGTGACCACGAACTGTGGGTCCCCTCGCAGCCTGCAGGAAAAGTCCTGAGGTGGGGACGCCAGTAAGGAGATGGAAGGAGAGGACCAGAAGTTGTGGCCGCAGGCCGGGCTCACACCCTGGGCTCCTTTTCTCCCCCTGTGCAGCGCAGCGGGTGCGAGCGGCTGAGCCCCAAGAGCAGAGGCTTATATGGGACAGTCCCTTCCCGCCCCCCACGAGGCCCTGCGCGCCGGGGAGGAGGGTCCGGTCCGACTCCTCCCGCCCCTCCTGCCGCCGCAGCCGCCGCCGACCGCGCGCCTATTGGCCCAGAGTCCGGGTGACGTCACGGGGTACGGTGGGTTCGCCCCGAACAAAAGAGATGCTGATCTCCCGCCAGGTCTGGGACTAGAGAACTTTTTTCCCCTTTCTGGTTTCCTTTGCGGTCGTCAAACTTTTGGGAGGAGGATTGGGGGTAGGGATGGGAAACGGCTGTAAAGTGAAGTAGACTCGAAGGAAAGGGAGGGAGGGGCTGGAGCCTAAGGAAGCCTGGGGTGGTAAGGCTTACCCCCTCATCTCTTAACTTTTTTTTTTTTTTAAATTGGTGGCTGTGGTGGTGTTTGAGAACATTGCGTCACCTCTGAGAAAAGTCTGTGCTCACCGGAGTGTATTTTGTGGGAAGGGAAAAAGTCATAAAGTGGCCACCACCTTGTCCCAGTAGGAATCCAAACTTCACTTTTGCAGCCCCGGGGCGGGGCGGCTCCTTCTGGGTGCTTTTCCTGGGTTCTGGGCGCCGCCTAGGGTCTCCTTTCTTTGCCTTTAGGTTTTAGATAGGCTCAGACCCCGGTTTCTCCACGCAGTACCTGCCAGGTTTCAAAGAGGAGCCTGGGAGAGAGTGAGCGCGTGGCAGAGGTGACCCCCTTCCCTGAACTTCCACAGCCCGGGGTTCCGCGCGGCGCTCTGCAGATTCCAGACAAACTCACAAGACCAAGTTTCTCGGCTAAGAGGAAGCAATAGAAAGTTTCTTTTCTAAGTCGTGAAGCACAGTTTTCCTTTCCTGGGAATGGGGTGCCCGTTTCTTTTAGAAGGGCAGTAGTGAACAGCTTGAGAAGGGGAAAAGTTGAACTGGCTGATGAAAGGGGGGACCTTCCCGTCCATGCCACGTTCACTGGGCCATCTGCACTCAAAACAAGCACCTAGGTGGCCTCTGAAGGGGGAGTTGGGGTGAGGATGGGTACAAAGATTTAATGTCTTGCCTTCCCCCGAGTCCCCTTGCATGTGTCTGGGCGTTTATTTTATTTTCAGACTTCGCAGTCATGGCAGAATTCCACTATCCACCCCCTCCCCCGCTTGCCAGATTTTTTATATTTCAATTGTTATCTGCTCCAAGAATGTATAAAGTTCCACTGAAAATTCTCCGGACTTCCTACACTACTGAGGTTGAAAAGGGGATAGGAGACGTCCCCCTGAAGCCAACAGCTCTAACACGTTGGTCTTTTTTTTTTTTTTTTTAAACCTTTCAGACACACACAAGCCCCGTTGCTTTGGTAGGGCTTCAAAAAGACCTTCAAGAAGCCCACTATTTTCAAAGTAGCAGATCCGAACCCCAAACTTGGCTTTCTCCCTCGGTTAGGCACGTGGTCTCGTTTGCTTTGAGAACATATTAAAGCTACTAGCTAGCAAAATATGTTGTTTGTACCAGGTTCTTGGATAATTTGAATTTGTGTGCTTTATAAACTCCTCAACACATTAAAGACACAAAATTAACATTTATTTTTATTGATGTAAAGAACTAAAAACAAAACAAACAAACAAAAAAACCCACAGCGAATACCAGTTTCTTACAAGCAGTGTAAAATAAGTCAAGAATCTTTGTGACCAACACTCAGGGTTGAACCAGTGCCATACATTCCCCCAAATTTAGACTCCCGTCTGAGTTAGTTTTTTTGGAATTTCTCATCATCCCTTGACAAAACGGTTTTCTCTTTCAGATATAAAAGGGCTCCTTGTAAAACAGTGGAACTTCTGGGAAGTGCTCTCTCCAGGGCGGGAGAAGGATACCTGGAAATCAGGATGCTTGCTAGATAAACCTGAAGGGAAGGCTTTCCACAAGTATGGTAGATTCTGGAGGAAGGAAATAAGCGGTTAGAAAAGAATTTCGTCACAAAAATATGATAGTTTGGTGTATTTACCGTACTCAAAATACTTTAAAATAATATACTTATTGGAAAGGTTTGCGGGGAACCCACTTTACATTTCAGAAGAAAGTTTTCTCTTTCAGTCCCATAGAAAATGTCTCTGGTGGCCCACAAGCAGACATATTTGGCTGAATTTTATAGGAATGCTTTGACTTGAAAGTTGTGTTTTGTTTTTGATTTGGGGCATGGAGATATTTTCTTAATTAAGGTAAACTGGCCCTGCTACAGTAGCCTTCCCCCATCCAGATCTCTTCCAATTCAAGTCGATTATCTCTAACTCAGAGATAATGAAATCTTAAAGACTACAGTTGGGGGTCAGGGAGCTGGAGAGATGGCTCAATGGTTAGAGCACAGGCTGCTCTTCCAGGGGACCCAGGTTCTGTTCCCAGCAACCACATGACCATGACCACTCACAACCATCTGTAACTCTAATTCTAGGGAATCAGTTGAAATTATACCTCACCAAACTTGGGGTTTTGTTTTGGGTGTTTTTGTTGTTGCTACTGTTGTTGGTTTGTTTTGGAGGGATTGTTTTGTTTTGTTTTGTTTTGTTTGATTCTTTTGTTTTTAGTACTTTTAGCATTCTCTGGTTTTATTTCAAAGAACTAATCCTAAGTTGCAACAACAGAGCATCCTCATTTCTTAGTTTTTCTAGGAGGAAGTTGGCCTGAATTCAGTATACTGGTGGCTTCTCTTTCCCCATCAGCTCCTTGGGGACACTAGCTGTCTGTGTGTGGCGGTATAAATGTGACCAAGACACATCTAACCATGAAGGGCCATGCCTTGCCTTGCTTCCCCCGGTAATTGCCATGATGGCAGGATTTTACCAGTGAGTTTCTGACAACTGAAAATTTCACTGGGAAAAAGAGAACACATACATTTCTGGGGTACGTTCTTCAGATGTTGGCTGTTGGAGGGAGATGATCAAGTGTGTGTGGTATAGATCTTGAGTTGGCTTGACTTCTTTTGAGTTAAAGTCGTAGTTAGGTGAAGAGCAAAGATAATTTATTAGACCCACTCACTCAGGACTAAAATAGAAACAGCTCACGGAATAAGTTTTAAGGGTTAATTTTTATGTTCTAAGCATTTGGTGGTGTTTGTTTTTAAGACTAATAAACATTATAGGCAACATCCCTACTGACCAAATTGCTTGCCTACTGGGGGAGGGGAACTCCTGATAAGAACATCTGGGCTTCAAAGAATACAATTGGGTGACAGTGGCTGGTTTTGTTTGTTTGTTTGTTTGTTTCTGAAAATCTTTGGCCTTTATCCTCCTATTAATCTCTGAGTCCTGCCAGGGGAAGTCTTTGGCTGGGTGACCTTAAAACTTTCAGCCTCCGGACCTTGTAGCGTGTTTATAAATGTCCTGGTTTTTCTATCGTTGAGTTGGATGGAGATAGATTGCAGTTGTTTTCTTTATTTTGGTTTTTAGGGTTTGGGGAGGGACATAGTTTGTTGTTGTTTTGTTTTTTGTCTTTGCATGAAATCCTTCCTTCCTTTTCTCCTTAAAGCAGCCACATTTGCAAAACTGCTGCTCATTTAGCACAGGTGTAGAGAAAGCCTTAGCTGCCCCGTGGGTAGGCCACATGGAGGGAGTCTGAGCAGTTTGTACAGACTTGACAGGAAGAAGCTGGCAACTAGGGAGCAAAGGTTTGATAACGGTTTTAAATTATGCTGTGAAAGCTGGCTAATTTTAACTTAATAAGCATTTTATTTATATTTGAAGATGCTTTTTAAAAAAATCAGCACTTTAAAAAGCCTTAATCCATGCCTTTTGCTCCTTAACGGGAATACTCTTTTCTCATCAGAATGACGTTACTCCCGAAGGCTTTGCGAAGGAGTCCACTTCATCTAGTAAAACGGAAAGAACTTCTGTGCAACTGGACCACTTCACCAGGCTGCATCTACTTCCCAAGACAGGCAGCATGTGGTTGGGAAATCTTTATTTATATTAATTGTTGATACTTTTTCCAGTTTGGCTTTATCTTATGTTGGCGACAAGATTTTAAGCCCAATTTTGTTCTGTTGGCAATTTGTTTTGGAAGGTTGACGTAAAAGGAGAAAAAAAAACTTGAAAAATGTTTTTCATATTTAAATTACTTTCATTTTTTAATCACCACGTATTACAGATTTCTCGTATGCAATTGGTCATGAAGATGCAAAAAAATAACCATGAATATTATGCTTTAAGTAAAGATGTATACCAATAGTAGACTATTGTGATAGAGGTATCAGTAGTCATTCTTTGCGCCTAATTAGTGGTGACAAATTAAGGTCACATCCAACTGAATTGTAAAAATGACAACAAAAATATAGTTCTCTCAAATCACAAACTAGGTTAATGCAATATATTGTTTTATTAGCTATGAAAATTTTACTTACATGGACATTTAAAAATCACTGTTTAAAACATGAAAAAGGAACACATTGTTCCCAGGCAAAGAATCATACCATTTCAATAGCTAGATAGGAAAAAATAAATAAGTAGATTTTCTTAAACACTGATCTAAGCTGTGTGACTTGCTAACAACCTGCATATGCAGTTCCTCACTCGCCTATCAATAGCTGTCTCCTTTCGCAGCAGAGTTAGGAATGGAACCCAGGGCCTGAAGCGTGCTAATCATGTGGTCTCAGCACCAAGCTATGGAACCAGCCCCAGCCCCCACAGAGAATTCGCAGGAACATCCCATCGTCCTGACAAACGAGAATCTATGGCTCAGAAAATCTCTAGAATGGCATTTTCTAAGTCACCAGTCTTATAGAAATGGTATATCACTTGACTACAGGATATGGGAAGATGTCATCGCCAACATGAGACTAATCGTCTAAGAGACGTCACACATAAAGCTATGCACGGCAGTGCTACTGACTCCTGCTTGCTGATTAGGACTGTTCAGTCGAGTGGCAATCTGACTAGTTTTTTGGTGGACAAGTAGGGGGTCGGGGAGGGGGATTGAATCAGGGTTTTGACCACATCAAGCATGCTCTGCTGAGCCCCAAGTCCCTTGTGCCTAGTTTGGGCATGTTGCATCAAATGTGAAAGACTAGGGACTCTCTCCTAGCCTGAAAGTTTGGTGAGAATGGTCTGTCTTAGAGTTGGCTTCTCGAGGCTCAGCGCTATCCTCCGTGCTACCTGGGATCGAGCACTTGGTAAATGAAGAAAAAGTCTAAGGACTGCTTTTCTGGCCACACGGAGACCACGGCCGAGTGAGGGGTTGGGGGAGCAGTACTCAGTACTTTGCATGTGTTATTTAACTTTGTCCTCAAAGTAACTGCCAGAAATAGATATTAACAGCCTCGTTTTATTCTCTGAGGCTCAGAGTTTAAAGATGTGACTAAGCTGGAATTTAAATTAAGGTCCCTGACATAAAATTCATGTCCTAAACCAAGACATTCACGGCTTTTTCTGAAGTGATTTTTGCCCCACATAAGTTACAAGCAGTGTGGGAAACTCTGTGGCTTTGCCTTAGCTCTTCCTCCAGATCCTCTTGCTTTGCTCTGCGCCCTGGGGCCTGGCCTCCAGAACTATTCAAGCCATCTGCCCTCTTGCAGGAATACAGGAGGAAAGGGGACAGGAAACGTCTTCCCCACGCCCACTCCACTCCCCGCTGCCCTTCGGAGAGCAGCTTCCTGCTTCTAGAACTTGCCTTTTCAAAGTGGGGGCAATATAGATCAAGATTGGTCAGCATTTGGGGTAGGGCAAGTGGGTGAGGGAATACAGAATGAGTTCTTCTAAGGTAAAAAATAAAATAAAATAAAAATAAACTTCTTTAATTGTTAATTTATTCTATTAGAATTCTAATCAAATGTAATTTATCTCTAGGGATAGGGTGGGTCAGAGATAGTGCATCAGAAAATAAACAGACCTGTGGTACTCCTTCAGGAGGAGGCTCCAGCTCTCAGGAGCTCTGTCCTACCAATAGTGGCCTAGAGTGGCAAAATTTTTCTTTATTTCATTTTTTTCTTTAAAGATTATTTATTTATTTATTTAATGTATGTGAGTAGACTGCCACTTTCTTCAGCCACACGGGAAGAAGGCATTGGATCCCATTACAGATGGCTCTGAGCCACAATGTGGTTTCTGGGAATTGAACTCAGGACCTCTGGAGAAGAGCAGTTGGTACTTTTAACCACTGAGCCAACTCTCTAATCTCATTTCTTTTTAGAAGATTTTTAAATCAGATAGATAGATAGATAGATAGATAGATAGATAGATAGATAGATAGATAGATAGATAGACAGACATAGGTATGTGCATGAAGAAGAGACTCCATGGAGCTGGAGTTACAGGTGATTGTGAACTGCCCAAATTGGGGCCCTAGATACTGGGAGCTGAGCTCAGATCCCCTCGGAAAGCAGTATGTTCTCGTATCTGAACTGTTTCTCCAGCCCAAGTGAGACAATATTTCTTAGTTGCTAATTCTTGAAAGCTTAAAGCATTACTTATGTATCCATCATTGCAACTTTGGGAACATACCTTCCCCCAAAGTCTCCCCACGAAAAACCACTTGAATTCTGTTTTCTGGTGAAACACAATCCAAATACTAGCAGTTTCTAATCGTGACAGTTATTCGTGGTTTAATTTTATGTGGTAACAATACAGCTAAGGTACATAATTCTTTTCCAAACTGAATAGTTAGTATCTGGGTATGGGTTTCCCCTTGTAGCTCTCCAGTCTGCTGCTGATCCTGTGTCCTCTAACACTATAGCTTTCCCAGAGTACAATGCTTTAATACAGCGATCATACAGCTACAGAACGTAAATCGTGATGTGTCCACCAAATCATTTGAGTCATGCAAAGAGGTTGGAATCAGCAGGCAAGTGAGATGATGCACCCCTTTCATCTTAGCGCTGAGGAGGCAGAGGCAGGCAGATCTGTGAGTTCGAGACCAGCCTGGTCTACAGAGTGAGTTCTAGGACAGCTGGAGCTCTACAGAAAAACTCTGACAATAAACAAACAAATAAATGTGCTTCATATATCTGCAGATGCCCTGTACATAAAAGTGAAGGATGGTTTTGCTTGCATCATGCAGTGGTTACAACACAAGGTGATGTTTAGGAAGACAGCTTTTCTTTAGTACTTTGACACTTCTCACAGTGTCCTGGAGACTTTTCAACTATGATGTCTTTGTTATTTATTTATTTAATTTTTTGTGAGCCATAATTTCTCTGCATTCCATCTCAAAGATACTTGGTAATTTGTCCTTTCTTGCAAAGCAGGCTTGTTTCTGTCAGCTGATGCCATGTTCTGCAAGATTCCTGAGACTTCATCAATAAACACAGCCAGCCTGTCTGCCTATTTTCTTCTTGCAGTCAAGCTTTGACTAAAATAATGCAAATGTTGAAGACCCTAATGATTAAAACCACTTCAGTTTAGGAGAGCAATACAAAGTGAACACAGTGTGGAATTTTGGGTAGGTAGCACACCAATTCTGTCCCTATTTTGTCCTAAGTGACAAAAATTGGGTTTTTTTGGGGGGATGGGGGGGGCGTTCAGACAGGGTTTCTCCGTATAGCCCTGGCTGTCCTGGAACTCACTTTGTAGACCAGGCTGGCCACGAACTCAGAAATCTGCCTGCCTCTGCCTCCCAAGTGCTGGGATTAAAGGAGTGCACCACCACTGCCCGGCATGACAAAAGATTTTGAGTTCAGGCCTGCAACATCATAAATGGGAAGCTATTTTCCTTCAGAAAACAAAAATCTTTCTCTTTTAAGTGTTCTTACTTAAAGTATGGTGGGTTTTTTGTTTTGTTTGTCTTTGTTTGTTTGAACTAATTATAAGTGCTTAGATAAAGTTATCACTTAAACACCTGGCTCAGTTCGGCAAATTTTGAGACATACACTTTGATAAGGGTTGTCATGTGTACATCACAAAGTGGGTTACCTCTGATAAGAGTGACCAAAAATGCTCTGGTCCTTGGTGTGACCATTCCCTCCTGTCCTGTCCCAACAACCATGAGTCAACTCTGCCACTTTAAGTTAGTTTGCACTTTCCTTCTTTTTTAATAAAAAAGAATTATTTATTTATTTTATGTATATGAGTACAATTATAGCTGTGTTCAGACACACCAGAAGAGGGAGGGCATCAGATCCCATTACAGATGGTTGTGAGCCACCATGTGATTGCTGGGAATTGAACTCAGGACCTCTAGAAGAGCAGTCAATATGCTCTTAACCACTGAGCCATCTCTCCAGCCCTAGTTTGTATTTTCTAGTTTTATGTACCCATGGCATCTGGCTCTTTCCCTAAGGATGAATATTTTGTGATTTATCTCTGTTTATTGTATGAATAAATCATTCTTTGTATGGATGGATTTTTTTTTCTTGGATAAATATCTAGTAATGAAATTGTTCAAATCATTTACTATGTGAATTTTTTTCCTAGCATTTTGAGACATTGTCCTCACTTTGTTGTATTCCTCTGGTGGTCACCATCAGTGCACGGCACCAGGCTCTTAACATCTTGTTGCACGGAATGGTTGCTTCATGTGAGGGAACAAATTGTGAGCAGTTACTAAGGGGGCTCCTGTGTTACCAGCAGTTTAAATTTACTAGTCAACAACTGGAAAAAAAATATTATCCTTTTTGGCACCATACTTCAGCTATAATTTGGGATTGTATTATGTATTTTTAAAAAAATTTACCATTTATTGTGTGTATCCGTATCTGTGTGGGAGTATGAACGCCATGGCACACCTATGGAGATCAGAGGACAACCCTTAGGAATTACTTCTTTCCTACGAAATGGGTCCCAGGATCAGATTCAGGTTGTAAGATCTAATTAACTACAGGCACCTGTTTACCCATTGATCTCTTTTGATAACCCATGGATTCTACATTTTCAGAAAGTCTATTTTGTGGTCCTTTCATTTGGAGTCCAGTAAAACGTGTTACTTTCGGCAGTTTTTCAGTACATAAAGTTATTTTAATATTCCCTGTTTTGCTTATCCAGTATTACATCATTTTCTATCAGCCCACTGTTTGAAAACAAATTCTATTCCTCTTGAGGCATGATGTCAAACATTGAAATTGGAAAAAAAGCTTAGTTGAAAGCCAATGAGGGAAAAGACACTACAGGAAATAAATGCTATAACCATGGCTTGACTAGGTGTTCAATTTAATGATTATCAAGCTAATTGGCAGGTAATGATAGTGTCTGTTATTGTCTAATGTGATTAGTATGTAAATAAAGTGATACCAATTAGTTTCTATGTGAAGTTGCTACTCATGGCTCTGAGCATTCTGGCCATTCTAATGTTTGCCCTCCTCATCATGGTCCTACTTTAGCATTTCTCAATATAGACCTGTATCTTATTGCACCTCTCAAAATTTTCACTGATGCTTTTCTCCCAAACAGTACTGTCATGTGTTTAATGGAGGGCACTGACTTCATTCTTTCCAGGAAATCTTTTGTTCCTCACATTACATATATTTTTTAAAGATTTATTTATTTTTTATATGTAAGCACACTGTAGCTGTCCTCAGATACTCCAGAAGAGGGCATCAGATTTCGTTACAGATGGTTGTGAGCCACCATGTGGTTTTTGGAATTTGAACTCAGGACCTTCAGAAGAGCAGTTGGCGCTCTTAACTACTGAGCCATCTCTCCAGCCCACATAACATATTTTTAAGGGGATGTCAGTGACTCCCAGATGTCTACCTAGAGCAGTCTCTTCTGGGCAAGTCTTCTCACGCACAGTTGACTTCCTTTATGGCCTCCCTGGTAGTTAGATACACAGTAGACATCATCCGCATCAGTGGAATGTGAGAAGTGACATGTTTCAGATCTGGGTTGGGGAAGTCATTCCACACTGTGCCTCCTCTAGTTCATTCTCACCAGCAGAAATGCAGACATGGCTGACATCCAGCATTTACCGTAAAGACGATGAAAATGTTTTGGAAACTATTTTGGCTCTGAAACACCCTGGTGAGCAGAACTTGACCAGTGGCCTGGATCATTCAGTTTGGGACTGTTGTCTGAAACAGAAATATACTTTTTATTCATGAAGTCCCTGTAGGCACATCTGTTATAGAGCCATGCTTTTACAGGAGGCTTTGCCTCCCTTAGCTTCCCTTTTCTGCAGTTGCTAGCTTTGTCTTGATATTGACACCTCTGTACTACAGCCCTCTCTTTCTCCCTTTCCATATACACATACACTAGAATTATAGTTTCTATGCCAAACTCCTCTAATGTTTTGCTATTTTCTGCTGAGTGGTAAATGTAGACTGCCCAATAAATATTTCCGAGTCCCTGCTAAGAATACTAGTACAGTCAAAGGATTTTCCTCCCCTCAAATCTACTTGTTGAAACCCTTATCAGCCATAACCTCACATTGGGACCTTAATGGGAAGCAGAGTCTTTAAAGAAGCAATTAAGTTACAAGTTTCTTAAGGCAAGCCCTGTGACTGTTGTCCTTATGAAAAGGGCAGAATTGTCAGTGAGCTGTCTGAACTCTGCAGCTTGGTCTTGATGTTGCCTCATGACTCCAGACTCCAGACTCCAGCATGGCTACTACACAAACCTCCACAACAGCTGCAACCAAAGCACCTGGAGACTTAGTCATGCCACCTGGGGAGAAGGAGAAAGAGTGTCTGGCCAAAGGGGGTCTGGAATTTGAGGGAAAAGAAGGATTTAAAAGTTAGAAATGGTAATACAAGCTCTGAAGACATATTTAAACTTAAATAGGGGATCAGTGAGTAACATAGAGTCCAGGCAGACTTTAGAAGAAAGGGTCAGTGTTTCCACGGATGACTCAGAGATCAATGCTTGCTTAGAACCTTGGAGGAGCCCATAATACTTTCTTTTTTAATACAGACTCTCACTATTTAGTCTTGGCTGTCCTGGAACTCACTTTGTAGTTCTGGCTTACCTAGAATTCAGAAAGAGACCCACTTGCCTCTGCCTCTGCCTCTGCCTCTGCCTCTGCCTCTGCCTCTGCCTCTGCCTCTGCCTCTGCCTCTGCCTCTGCCTCTGCCTCTGCCTCTGCCTCTGCCTCTGCCTCTGCCTCTGCCTCTGCCTCTGCCTCTGCCTCTGCCTCTGCCTCTGCCTCTGCCTCTGCCTCTGCCTCTGCCTCTGCCTCTGCCTCTGCCTCTGCCTCAGTGTTGAGATTAAAAAGCATTCACAGCCAGACCCAGCTTCCACAATATTTTTAAGAGGGGATCCTGCTCAAGGAGGAAAAGGATCAGTGGTGAGTACTGATGCCTTAAAAGAAAAAACAAAAAAATAAAAAAAAAACATAAAACAAAACAAAGAAAAGAATAAGATCACAAGAAATCTAATAAATCCAAAGAAGAGTATCTGTAAGCCTGGTACAATGAAGAACCAGTTTGAAGGTGGCTTGATATGGATTGATTATTATTCACTGGACAAAGTAATGAAGCACTTGGAAGAAGCCCTTATCCATAAGGAGACCCCTGTGACATCTAGGATCTCTCAGATGCCAGAGCTGGGCAGATTTATTCTGGTCTTTGAGTAATTTCTAAAGCCAAAGTGACAATAACGAGCCTCTATTCTGCTGTCTCTGGAGTCTCAAGTCTAAAATGCTGAGCAGAATTTGATGGCATAGATCTTGCGTTCTTGGTTCTATTTCAATTACAACCTCTCCACAGTCTTTGAGGCCATAACACAAATGTAGGAGTAACTTTCTGCTGTCCAAATCTACTGCTATAGTAAACCAAAATGATATTAACCCTTGCCACTTGTGCTGTTGATAGTTCTGTGACCTTTTGAGTATTGATAATGGGAACTAGTAGAAGATAATGAAGGCTAAACAGTTTGTGACATCCAAGTGATGTGGCATTCATCAGGATGGTTCTTAGGCACCACCTGTAACGACTGCTCATTCATGGCACTTAAGAGATTTGGCAGCTCCAAAGGAAGGCCAGACATGAGTATAGATGACATTGCCTTATATCAAGATGACTCGTTGCCTGGATTCATTTGGATGAGTTTTGAGGCTGCACACAGGATGTTGTAGCAGGTTCCTAGAGGGCCACCTGAAGGAACTCTGTGGAGTAAATCTCTCCCCTGATGACTACCACATTGCAAAACGGCAGAGGTGGCAATGTCAGCAAAGGATGAGTCCTTTGATCTTGATGCTGCCCCTGGACCATCTCTGCCCATTAGAATTCAGTGACTTGTGCCCAGTTTGAGCCTATCAAGAAAGTGCTTACTCAGTAGTGCCTATGATAGCATATCCACAATACAGACCAATGTAAGCTACTCTCCACTGACGACTGAGTCTGGTTATAAGAATCAAAGTAGTGGACATTTCTTCTCATAAGCAACTCATAGCCACTTGTTCATGGATAGACCTTCAAGCTCCAGATGACTGAGTAGTAAAGACCCTGGAAGAAGAAGTCTAACCTCAGGCTCTCCTTCATTATCTATATCCTCAAAAGAAAATAATTAATGTGTTTTGTTCTATTGTGTTTTCTGCCAATTGCTATGTATACAATTGGCTTTTCATGTTAGTCCTACTCATGAATAGCCAACCAAGTCACTTGGTGATGGCAAACTCCTTTCACAGTTGAATTTTAATTCTCATCTTTAGTTACTTCTGAACTGTGTAGATGTGAATTTCCGAATCTTGTAAGTTGGCTTTTTATTTCATGGTAGATACTCTAGGACTACGCGCAACCCAGCAAGCAAGATGACCATACTACAGTCTAGAAACTTTCAAGTTAAAAGGAACACGTTACCATTAGCTGATTGAGCCCTGCCTGTCAGAGAGCCTCTCTCCTTTCCCCAGGAATGAGAGGTGAAGCAGGAGTCTTCAGCTATGCTGATGTGTATATAGTGAAGAAGATTGGAGTCCTTTCTGTAGAGGTCCTGTGGACAGGTAACTGGAGCAGGACACTCACCAACTGAGCACTCACCTTGTCAAATGAATGTCTTCCAATTGCCTTTGAATTCTCCATCCTTTATAATATCCTAAAGTAAAGCCATTGCATCAGGATTCAAAGCAGTTTTTAGAAAGCAAACATGATTTCTCTATCTTACAACTGCTTTCTCTTGGTTATTTTGAAGACATAGTTCTTGAATTAAAAGATATGCCTTATCTAAGTTAAGGAAGGAATTTTATAATCGTCACTTCTAAATATAAAGCATACATTTTTATAACAGTCAAATCTAAGAACCCAAATAATGAGAAACAAGAATTACCAAGACACTTGTTTAAACTAAATATTTTTAACTATGCTTTGGCTTAGATAGATTTTTTTCTTTTCTCTTTTTTGTTATGTCTCTGAGTTAAAAGGACAACATGAGGCCAGGACAGATGAGAAACTTGTGCTACCAAGATGTAACAAGCAGTCATGCAAACAAGAATTGTTCCCTTTCTTGGAAAATTGAAAATAACCAAAACTGATTCCTCAATGCTCAAATATCTCGATGTGCCCAGATAATCAGAACATTTAAGGAGCAAAGCAATTCTAGGTACTAGTTCAGAAATCAGAAGGGATAGCTAATGGTTATCTCTTGAAGGTGTCCATGTTATAAAGGTACACCTAGTAACACATTCAAAACTTTACATAGCTATTTGTTATGGACTGAATGTGTTCTGCCATCTTCTCAATGGTATACGTTGAAGCCTGATCCTCAGTTTTGGAGAGAGAGAGAGAGAGAGAGAGAGAGAGAGAGAGAGAGAGAGAGAGAGAGAGAGAGAGAGATTCCTGAAGCCAGTCTTGATCGCCAACTTAACTGGACTGAGAAGCATTGACAGGAGTAGTATAGCACAAGTCTGGCTGCAGGGAGAGGGGACATATTTTCAGGCAGATTCAGTAAGAAGATAAAATTCATCCTGGCTGTGAGCTGGACCGTCCAATAGATCGGGATCTTACATGGAAGAAAATGTGGCAAAGGAATAAGTTGTTTCTCTCCTGTGTTTGGTCACAGCACCCAGAAGTGCTGACTAACAGGAAATTGTTTGCAGGTGGGTAGGGTCCTTCAAAAGCATTTGAACAGGTTTGCAGGGAGGAATCTGAAGTATTTTTATGACGTGGGCTAGAAGCCTGAACATAAGCAGAGGTTCATAACAGGTAATCTTGGTGGAAAGCTCATCAGATGAGTATGTCACCAGCAACACTGACTGTCCATGAGGCTTCCTGCTACACTGGGGTAAATGGCTTTTTGAGACTCTGGGAGGGGCTGAGTCACAAGATGACATACTCATTTGGAAATTTCAGGACAGCCTAGCATTCACACTGTGGCACAGATCTTGCTGGCTGCTTTTAGCCAAGTATACAGTGAGAATTTAAAGTGATAAAACAGAAGAGAAGGATTCTGGGGGGAAGTGATTTTTTTTTCCCTACAAAAGACGCATGTTTAAAGCTGGATCTCAGGAAAAGGTGGTTTCAAAGAGATGGAGGTGGTTTAAAGAATGCAGGTAGGTAGGACCACGGGAATGACACCTTAAGGGCATCTCAAGGTTTAGCTCATTTTTTGGGGAAAGACTTTCTTCTATGAAGGGAGCATCTCTGAGGTGTCTAGATTGCCCAGGAATGTCTAGGGGATGAATTCTCCAAGATATTTTCATCAAACTCAGCCATGAGGCATGCAGAGGCAAATGCCACTGCAGTCCAGAAGGATCTTGGCTACCACTTGAAAATGGTGGCCAACATTAACATAATTCTTATGATGCTAATTTTGCAAGTATGGAAAGGAACAAGAGTTATGGGGTCATAAGGGTAAGGCCTGGGATGACAAAGGAAGATCTGGGAAGACAGGAAATGTCAGCCCTAATTAAGTGTTTTCTTTTATAAGAGTTACCTTGGTCATGGTGTCTCTTCACAACAATAAAACCCTAAGACAATGGGTAAAGGTGCTTTAGCTGTCAAGACTTGAGTTCAATCCCTGGGACCCACACGGTAGAACAAGACAAGAGCTGTCCAGAAGTAGTCCTCTGGCTGCCACATGAGCATCCTGGCACGTACCCCTGCCCTCAAGCATTCCCCAATAGACTGCCATAAGTAGTTCTCTGAACCTTACATGCACATGTCACCCACACTCCCCACTCCACATGCTTTCACACACACACACACACACACACACACACACACACACACACAAAACATTAAAAATGTGCAATGCACAGATATACACAGCATTACCTCAAACTTAGTAAAATACTGACAAAGCAAGGACCTGTCTTCTGCAGTCCAATGTTGTATATAACTTGTGTGATTCTCACTTTATTCTCATTTGTTAGCGGCCCCAAAGTTGCAACAGTTCAGTCTAAGTTACCTTGTTAATCTAAGAGGAAAATGTTAGGGGGCTGAAAATTAACTCAACATTTGGGAACATTTCTGGGCATAATGACCACCATATGCTGAGGATGTGTGACCTGGTTTAGGAAGACATGGCAGGAAGCACTTTGCATATTAATTGCCTTCTTTGCCTTATAATTGTAGTAAAAATCCCTTGTAAGGAAGGGACTTGCTTTGGTCAAAGCTGGATGAAACTCCATCTGGTCTACCTACACCATTAGGACACTGCAGAGATCCTAAGTAGCTCTGTGGTTCGGGTTAGATGATATCAGTTCATCAATTGACATTCCTACATAATTGGCACTCTGGTTCCATGCTCTGCTGGGATTTGTCAGTGTTTATTTGATTATTTCTAAATCTTTGTTCCTCCATCTGTATATCTGTCATCCAACTGTACTGAATGAGATTATTTTATTCCTTGGGCTCAAAATTCACACAATTAAAAAAAAAAAAGATGCCGGGCGTGGTGGCGCACGCCTTTAATCCCAGCACTCGGGAGGCAGAGGCAAGTGGATTTCTGAGTTCGAGGCCAGCCTGGTTTACAAAGTGAGTTCCAGGACAGCCAGGGCTATACAGAGAAACCCTGTCTTAAAAAAAAAAAAAAAAAAAAAAAAGATTCAGGAGAGCTGAGCATGGTAGTGCACACCTTTAATGACAGTATTATTCAAGAGATAGAGGCAGGCTGATCTCTGTGAGTTCATGGCTAACCTGGTCTCCATAGTGAATTCCAGGATAGCCAGGGCTATGTAGAGAGACCTTTTCTCAAAAACCTGAAAGTTCAGAATCAAAAACAACCACCCCAACTCTTGACCATTATAACTTCTTTGTGTGCGTGTGTTTAAATCTTCAAAATAGAATAATAGTACATTTGTTCTTGCTAAACATGTGTTTAGCAAGTTATGCACACATTTTGAACATAACTGGGAGGTTGGAGCATACTCCTTAGCAAGAAATGTGCTTCTTAGCCTAGATTTGTTTTAGTTTCCAGCTGAAACTTTATCTTTAGCAAGCAGAAAGAGGTTTGATTGTTCCTCCCTACCACATACCTCTGTAAATGAAACGTATTTTCATTGTTTTCCCACTTTGGCATCCAGGGAGTTGAAGGATGTACCACCTAAAACAGCACATTCTGGGAGGAGTTCCAAGAGAAGGAAGGGTGGGGCCCAAGGCAGGGAAAGTGGCTCCCTGAGGGAATAAAACAAGTCTGAGTAGAGGGCATGACCTTGGGTGTCCCACCTGCCTGTTGCATAGCTTGTTGGGTAGTCGTGGCCCCACAGAACACATAGTCCTGCAAGCAAGGCCAATTCTGTGAATGAAGAGAAAGGTAACGAAGATCCCAGTGAGCAATACCTCCAACCTAGGTAGAGAAAGACAGTGCAACTGAGCAGGCTTGTTCCCTAGTGCTTTCCAAATCTATAAATCTGATACATCTCTTCACTTTCCCAGAGAACAGACAGTGTGAGAAAATGGGCCAGGAGATGTATAGGACCTGCTCACAGAAAATCACCAGAAGCAAGAGAAATATGATCACTCAAAGTCCACAGACATAACAACTACTAGCCGTGCTCTCCAGAAATACATTGGTTTGTTGTTGTTTTTGTTGTTGTTGGTGGTGGTGGTGGTGGGTATTTTTGTTTGTTTGTTTTTTGTTTTTGCAAATTAAAAAAGAAAAATACCAAGATATGTCATATAAAGTGATTTTATGTTACTTTTCAAGTAGGTTTGTCTATAACAAAAGCCACTCTTGGTTTTACATCTGCAGGTGCTCTTTGCAAAGACGTGTGTACATGTGTTTAACATTTACCTCCAGGATTGCTATGTTACTATTACTGTTGCATACTTTGACATTTTAGTTTTAACATTTATATCTGGAGGAATTTAAAACAAAAAGCACTTCCAAAAAAGTATAACTCATTGCTGTAATCTGAATCCATGGTAGTTGTTTGAGAAGAAACTTTAGAAACAACTGTACTAGTTATTTGTGAATGAAAAAAAAAAAAAAAGAAAGAAAAAAGGAAAAGACGTGACTACTCCTAGGTGTGGTGGAGGAGAAAGCTTATTGTGGCTAAAAGGGAGAGCAGAGCCAGAGGCAGATACATCTGGGAGAGTCTAGAGTAGACAGGATCAGACTAAGCTGGGTCCTGAGAAGGGGGAGGGGAGGGCACATAGGAGGGGAGAGGAGCTGCCAATCAAGAAGGGCAGCCTGGACCAAGACGCTGACCCAGAGAGTGGCTGGATAATATAGGGATGGGCAGCTGGAGGAAGGGCAGCCCAGACCCTGGGTTTAAGGGTAGGGGGGGTGGGGAATGCCAGGCAGAGGCTGAGGGATTCCTGGAGAACCTGGGGGCTATGTCAGCTTTGGTATGTTAAATAGGCTTCTCAGCCATTTGTTTGAGACTTAACAAGTTGTCTTGTTGTGAGAAAATACCCGGACAAAAGCCACTTAAGGAAGGATGCCTTTTGTCTCCCAGTTTCAGGGTGTAGTCTGTCTTGAAGAGAAGCCATGGCAACAGGAGTGTGCAGCAGCTGGTCTTAGTGCACATACAGTCAGGAAGCAGAGGGAGATGGATGCTTGCTCTTTCATTGTATGTAGTGTGGGACCTCAGCCTAGAGAATACTGTCATGCACACTCTCTCTCTCTCTCTCTCTCTCTCTCTCTCTCTCTCTCTCTCACACACACACACACACACACACACATATGCAAGTATGCACTCGCGCTCCCTGTGAGCCTTCCCACCTCATTAAAATAACTTAATTTAGGTAATCTCTCACAGGCTTGTTCTGAAACTTGTCTCCTGGAGGATTCTAGATCCTGACAAGTTGACCATCGATGTTAATTTAACCTTCACTGTAGTTGCGGAGTCTACTGAGCCATCTGAGAATTAAAATCTGGTTCCTAGGAACTGCTTCTCTGGACATCCAAACCGATGAGCAATACAGAATGTAATTGTATAGGATGAGAGTTTTCAGTGACTAGAGACCTATAACTAAATAATAACTGGCAAGACGAGAGTAAAGCAGCTATGCTCTCTAGTGCAGTTTGACTTCCATGACAGTAGATAGCAATTATACAAATGGGCATCTTATTTCAGCTTAAGGGTGAACGTTCTAACCACAAGAGCTATTCAGGTTGATGTATACTATTGTGGCTAAACAAAAGCTATAAAAGTGTTTGGTGATGGTGCCTCAGGGGAACGTATTCATGCTTGAGTTACCTTGAGTGATGTCCATGTCTATTCCAAGTCTAATACTCTATAAGAGGTACTGGATCTCTTAATAAAGAAAACCTTTGAAAAGGTTTCGTTTCTCTTCTTAGTAGACGAAGCTAACGACACAGCGTGGATCTGCTTGTGATAGGATGTATTGGAAGGAGAGGCCCACACTTGGAGTACGTTATTACAGTTAAGTACTTGACAACCATCTCTTTTCTATACATAGTTCTAAAAGCTCTTTGCATGCATTCCGAATGAATATCATGCTAGCATTCCTTTGCTGGCTGTTCTTTAAACAGTACAATATAAGGTTCAGATTTAATTGGGAAAAGGATTTGGCTGATTCTAAAACTTACTGAAGGAAATCTGTGAACAAAAGTTGCTCCAAGAATAGACTCTCCTATTAATAAGCAAAGGTAGTTGTAAGTGTTGTGGTTTATAAAAAAAAAAAAAGAGAGAGAGAGAGAGAGAGAGAGAGAGAGAGAAAGAAAGAATCCAGGGATATGTTTGGTAGAGATGCAGTATGGTGCAGGGGAAGGGGGTGCCTCTGCTGGCCCAAGCTGAGGCATCCCTTCCCCCTGAGGGACCAGCCATAGACACAGGGACCAGCCATAGACACATAGCATATAATATGAAATAGAGTTTATTTAGAGTATGGGGAGGGGAGTTGGGAAGGGAGTAAAGATAAGAGGATGAGAGAGAGGGAAAGAGAGAGAGAGAGACAGAGAGAGACAGAGAGAGAGAGAAGAAGAAGAAGAAGAAGAAGAAGAAGAAGAAGAAGAAGAAGAAGAAGAAGAAGAAGAAGAAGAAGAAGAAGAAGAAGAAGAAGAAGAAAGAGGAGGAGGAGGAAGGAGGGGAGGCTAGCAAGTAGAGAGAGTTGGGGAGGAGAATGGGGAGAAAGAAGGAACAGAGGTGGGGAAGAGGGTAAAAGAGCAAAAGAGCAAGAGAATAAGAGAGTGAAGAGAGGGCAAAGAGCCCCTTTTATAGTGAGTCAGGCATACCTGACTGTTGCCAGTAACTGTGGGGCGGAGCTTAGAAGAAATGCTAATGATGAATAGTTACCAAGTTGACTGGATGTAGTGAACTGGCCATAATTTTTGAATCAACTATAGCTTCTGGTTACCTGCATGGATGAGGTAACCTTCATGTACAGCCCTTCAAGCGACAGTGGTCAGAACTTGTGACTGGCTCTTAATGTCTTTCAGTTAGACTCCACAGAAACTCTTGAATTGATAGTGTCATCCCCTCCATGACAACTAGGAGGAGCTGTTTGGTCTTGACTGCCTCAAAGCCATATCCATGGGGTCAAAATTTCCACCTACTTGTGTTGAATTCAGCTTTTGATCTTCATTGTAAAAATTAAATAATTTTTAAAAAATGTTTTATAACAAAAACACAACTGCTGAGTTCTTGCACAGCTAAGGATTTATGTCTTATTTTTGTTTTCACTTGTTTTTTGAAACAGCGTCTCACCAGATTGACTTAGCTGGCCTAGAATTTGCTAGGTAAACCAGGCTGGCCTTGAACTCAGAAGCCTGTCTCCCAGCAGTGGGATTCATGCTATTCATCACCACACCCAGCGTCTTCCTGATTTGAATGAGCTGTTTTGAGAAGATGGCTTGAATTCCCATCTCAACCGGGTTGTGTTTCTGTGCCTGAGAACTTCCCATACTTCTTAACTACTTGTTGGCTTGCTTGCTCATGTCCTTTCTTCCTTCCTTTCTTCCTTTCAACTGCTCTTTTGTTTGACAATGAGAATTTTAAAGCCATGACCTATAGTCTAAACTGAAAAATATCTTTTCTCTCTAGTAGTTCTGTGAGAACAAACCCAGACCATAATAGGCACTATGATAAGGACCAGAGGACAGTAGCTGTGCTGTGTGATGGATGGATGGACTGTCAGCACAGTTTTTGGTGCATACATTCTTGGGAGTAAAAGATAATGAATTGAATAAGTCCATAGACATTTCTTGTGTCTTCCTAAGATGTTAAGTCTATGGCACTGCATTAAGGAAACAATATTAGATTGGACACCCCCAGATAATATTTTTCCACCCCTTCCCTTCTCCCTCTTGCTCAGGCCCATAGGTTTTAGGTTTTTTATTTGTTTTCTCATTACGAATGGTTGTGAGTCACCATGTGGTTGCTGGGATTTGAACTCATGACCTCCGGAAGAGCAGTTAGTGCTGTTAACCGCTGAGCCATCTCACCAGCCCACCCCCAGATAATATTACATGGAACCTAAAAAATAATAATTTCTTTTGCAGATCACAGCAGTCGACATTAGCCATTTCACATGGCTTAGCCGACTTCAACAACAAAAGATCTCATATAAATTTTCTATAGCTATATGACAAATTGCTGCAAACTTAACGACTTAAAACAATTTTTTTTTAATCTTACAGTTCAGTAGGTCAGAAGTCTGGGTAGGCTTGACTGAGTTTTCTGATTAGGGTCATGGAAGACTGAAGTCTAGGCTGTGTTGGGCTCTAGTGAGGAGTCTGCTTCTAACCTCTTTCAGGTTGTAGGCAGAGTCAGCTTCTTTTGCAGGCTGCCAGAGGTCATTCAGAGACCAGAGGTCATTCAGAGACCAGAGGTCATTCAGAGAAGCTAGAAGCAGCTCTCTGGACCTTGCATGTGGTTCAACAAGAAACGGTATACTGAAATGTTGTGCTTTGAATCTCTGACTTTTCCTTTGCCACCAGCCTTTTAAAGGAATCATGTAATAGTTAATATTGGCTCAATTACTCATCTGCATTGTAATGAACTCAAAATCAGTTGATGACTGATCACATTTATAAGACTAGTTGCATTTACAAAAAAACCCTTTTCTGTACACAAAAGCAGAATCAAAAGTGCCACAAGAGATTGTGCCAAGAAGCCGGGAGTGGTGGCGCACGCCTTTAATCCCAGCACTTGGGAGGCAGAGGCAAGTGGATTTCTGAATACAAGGCCAGCCTGGTCTACAAAGTGAGTTCCAGGACAGCCCCAGCTATACAGAGAAACCCTGCCTTGAAAAACCAAAAAAAAAAAAAAGAGAGAGAGAGAGATTGTGCAAAGATAGTTGGGAACATGGGCTCAAGAGTCACAGTGGGTTCGAAGCTACATTTACTAATTTGTTATATGTCATTGGATAAAGCTTCTTAGCTTCTTTGTGCTTCTGCAAAAGTAATAGCATCTTTAGGGTCCTAACTTGAATATATAAGATAATTTGTGAAAATCATTTAACACAGTGGGTACATAGTAATGACTCAATAAATGAAACATTGCTAGAGGAACAAAAAGAGGTGAGAGGAAGGAGATGGAAGCAATTGACACAAGCAGAGTACCCAAGGTTTATATAGGAGTTAAGGCATAAGTTGGATGAAGTCTAATTGATTTTTATAAGCAGTGAAGAGTATTTATCGTAAATTAGTGCATCTGGACCTATGGGTCATGACCTCTTTGGGGACCACTGAATTACCCTTTCACAGGGGCTGCCTAAGACGATCAGAAAAGATACTTACATTACAATTCATAACAGTAGCAAAGTCACCATTATGAAGTAGCCAGGAGAATAATCTGATGGTTGGAGGTCTCCACAACAGGAGGAACAGTATCAAAGGTTCACAGCATTAGGAAGGTTGAGAACCGCTGTGAGCCTAAATGATATCACATTCAACAATTAAACACTTTTATTTTGTTGCAACAAGATGCCGATTATATCCCTTAATTTCAATAGAGAATGACAATTCTTGTGTTTTTCCCTTTGACCAACACTGAGTTTGTACAGTTCTATCTTTTCAAGGACTAAAAACAAACAACAACAACAACAAAAAGAACAAAGCAATGAGCAGACCATGCTGCATCAACAGTTGTATCAGATAAACAAAGGAGCAGGCTTGTTCCTGATGTAAACGTTTTTGAACATTTATAGAGAGTAAGGAGGAACTCTGCATGTACTTTCTATATTCATTAGCTCTTCTTCACTCTGACCAAAATACCTGATTTAAGAGAGAAATAGTTCATCTTAGCTTGCATTTTCTCAGGGTCTGTCTTCAGCCATGAGTTTCTTAGCTAGGGTTTCATTTCTGTGAAAAGATACCATGACTCAAGCAACTCTTATAAAGGCAAACAATTCATTGGAGCTGGCTTGCAGTTTCAGAGGTTTGGTCCATTATTATTATAGCAGGAAGCATGGCAGCAGACAGGCAGATATGGTCCTAGAAAAGGAGCTGAGAGTTCTATATCTTGTTCCAAAGACAAACAGAAGACTGGCATCTTCAGGCAACTCTCTTCCATAATTAGTGGAGACTGAGCATAGGAGGAGACCTCCAAAGCCCACCCCCATAGTGACACACACACTTCCTCCAACAAAACCACACCCACTGCAACAAAGCCACACCTCCTAATAGTGTCACTCCCTGGGCCAAGCATATTCAACCCACCACAGGATCATCTCATTATAGTCAAGGGGGGACATGTTGGATCAAAGCAGTTCACATCTTGGCAGCCATGAAGCAGAGAAAAAGTAGTGAAAGCAAGATTTAGTCCCTGAGAACAGCTTTCTCCATCAATATTATGGTTGACTAGGGGATGATAGCCCTAATGATCTGATTGTCTCTGAAGATACCATCACAGCACAGACAACCCCAGAGGTGTGTTTTATTAGAAATTTCTCAGACCAGTCAGGTTGACAAGCAAGACTAGTAAACCTTCCATCAACACTGGTGGTCTAGATGCCTTGGTCATCTCCTTCCAGCATAATCTCAGCTGAAAAGAGTAACAGCCAAAGAGTAAAAGTCACATTTAGTCAGATGAGTGAGAAAAAAAAAACACATTTAGATAAAGGCAAACTGTGGCTTTCCCTATCCCACGAGTCCATTCTGCTAACAACTTTGTTGCATATATTCCTTTTTTAAGGAGAACCAGTCAAGAGCTGGTCTTGGGTAGGAGATCTATAAGCAGACAGTATGCTAGGGATATAGCTCAGTGGACAAATGCTTGCTTCACATGCACAAGGCCTGGGTTCAATCTTTGAAAAAAACAAACAAACAAACAAACAAAAAAATGTAATCAACTACTAACCCATTAGATATCACCTCCTGTTTCCACTATATGACCTGTTCCTGACAGGGAACATCACAGTTTGTATGTAAAGAGCCATTCATTCTCCTCATTACATATATAAGCTCAGGGATCTCTGACCTAAGGGTGAGAATTGGATTCAGCCTGGACCATCAGACCATTGTAGTTCCCTAGTTCTTGTCATTTGATCACATACAGGCTCAAATCTACAGCAGGCCACTGAATCCTGGGGATTTTTCTGAAATTAAAAAAAAAAACAATTTGACTTTTATGTGGGATTGCTAAGATGAAACAATGTAGGGACAGGCTACTGGGAGATACCTTGCCTCTGACGAAGAAGAACCTGGCCTGAGAAGGTCTAGAAAAAAACCCAACTGTAAACTAGACAGTCTCAGGTCTAAATATGTCCTCTGAGTTCTACACCCAGCCAGCTTGGAAAAAAAATCATTCTCTGGACGTCTAACTTAATGACTTAACAAATTATTATATTTTGTTTAAGCACAATTGAGTTTGCATTTCTGATATGTCAGTCAGGAGAGTTCTAATGAAGTCAGTCTCAAGAGCCTCCGGTTTCATCTCTCCACTTTAAGCATCAGATTAATGGATTTTTATCCAAGCTGTAGATCCCTATAAGGATCGTCCCCCTGATTTGGACAATTATATTTAGCATCAGGGGTTCACAGAGTGCAGGAGGCCTGTTGGTGGGGCTTCCCATGGTGAGTGGAAAGGGAGGGAAAGCGATGCAGACTAAGAGTCACTTGCATCAAATTTCTGAATGTATTTGACTTTTAGCATCAGAGAATAAGAACATTTATTTTTAAAAGCATGGAAAAGTTACTCCCATTGAACTCAGTGGTCTCCAAAAGATTTCTTTGTCTTTTAAATAGCTTTAGCTAACATTTAATAATGGAAATCCAGGCAACAAAAATATTTACTGTAAGTCCTTTGAAACAACAGAGAATAGTGTCTGAGTGGCATAGAGAGCCAAAGGCCGTTAGCCAGTCATCTTGTCATGCTACATAGACTCACAACTTTTCAGCCAAATTCCTACAAGCAGTCACTAATCTGTTCTCAGTCTCTAACCCTCCCCAAGGTACATTCTTCCGGGGGAAATGGTGCTAAGTGGACCGCACAGATTATTTAGATTAGCTTTCACTTGATTGACAAGTTTCCAAGAAGCCATGCAGAGTGAACTATAAAAAGGGCGGGCGGGACCAAATTTTAGCAAAACTCCACAAACAATTCAGTATTGCAGGCACACACGAGTCTTTGCTCAGACCGTAGTTGAGCTCTCTGACTCACAGACTTCGTTGGCAAGAAGATCTTTGTCTTTAGAAATAAGCAGTCAAATTGGCCTCAGTAATTATAGGTTGGCAGGACTCTGGGAACTGATTCCATGCAAAGCCATTATTGTACAGAAAAGTAAACTCAGACTGGGAAAATGGTACACAGCAGAGTCCAGGAAGGTAGGGCATACTATGTATCCACTTAGGGAAAATAGCTTGAACAGAAGCATTGGGTTAAGAAAGAAGTTCACGGATGAAGTTTGGATGTGACTTTGAGCGCTTGAAAGGCCGACGTAAAGTTGAAAGGTAAATTATTAAGTCCAAATGATAGGGGCTTTCCCTGACTCTCTTGAGACAGGATGTCATCATGTGGCCCGAGCCATCTCTGATCTTGGGATGCTTCAGCTTTCTGAAGGATTACAAGTATGCATCACCATGCCCAACAACAACAAGTGTTGTTGTGCTTTTTAATTATTATTTATTCTTTGAAAATTTCATATATGGATACAATGTATCTTGATTACATCCCTCATGCCCCCCATCCATCCACCCACCTCAAAATTCCCATCATGGTGCACTTCCAACTTCACATTCTTGATTTGTCTTCTTTTTTGTTGTTGTTGTTTTTTTTTTTAAAGATTTATTTATTTGTTATATGTAAGTACACTGTAGCTGTCTTCAGACACTCCAGAAGAGGGCGCCAGATCTCGTTATGGATGGTTGTGAGCCACCATGTGGTTGCTGGGATTTGAACTCCGGACCTTCGGAAGAGCAGTCGGGTGCTCTTACCCACTAAGCCATCTCACCAGCCCTTGATTTGTCTTCTTGATCCACTGAATCCAATTAGAGCTGCCTGTTTGCACATAGACATGGTATTATAGCTGATTTTAAGTGTTAAAGAGATGTTTTGTTTTATTTTCTTAACTTTATAAAACACAATGAAATTGGAGAGGAAGAAACCTTCAGAAATCCTAGGTAGCTATCATTTTTCTCATATAGTGACCAATGCATGTCCGATCTATGACATCTTCCATCTATGACAGTCTTCTCTCCAACCTCCCTCCCCTTTCCCAGCTCCCAGGTTATTTTAAAGAAAGTGTGGATGGTCTGGCAGATAGCACAATGGCTGACACTTGCCCAGCAGGACCAGGTCTTTGATCCTGCCCAGCACTGCAAGAAAAACAACAGAATACACCCTACACAGTATGGGTGCGTCTCTTGTTTCATCCATGAATACTTGAGGTTTATCTCCAGAAGATAAGAACTGGTAGCTTTAAACTATATAGCAGATAGGAGGGACACTGAGCCTTTTTGTTAACCTGGGAAACAGGTGTAGACCTCCAGAGGGCTATCCCACAGTCACTGGGGGAGGAAGAATGCCACCACTATCACATGAGCTACTTTGAAATTCCTTCCTACTTTCTATGTCTAAAGTATGCACCTTGGTTTCCCTGGCTGGTATACAAGGTTAGAAACAGTTTATGCATTCTTGGTCAGTGGGAATATTCACCTGTTAGAGGGTTTGCCATCTTTCCGTTCCAGTTCTCTTAGGTCTAGGGAAGTAGTGTAAGTGTGGATCTTCCTATCTAGACATTAAACCCATCCTTTATTTTACTGTACTGCTCCTAAAGAAATGCCAAATCTTGGCTTGATATTTATGGAAGAAGCGAAGCTTTCTGAACTCTAAAGAAATGGGTTTTTTAAGTTCTCCCTCTCGATAACTAGCAAAATATACCATATAAATTATTCAGACAATGTGAAAAGAAAATAAACACATTTCAAGTACTAACTGAGAGATCGTTTCTTTGTGTACCGAATCCTTTTTCATATAGGCCCTGCAAAGCCATGAAAGATTGAAATATTTTCTGAATGAGAAAACTTTCAACATGATGTACCACAGAGAACACTGCAAACAGACACTAAAATAAACCCTGTCTGGCCTCAGGGTTCGCGCTGCATATTTAGAGATGGGAATACTCATTTCAGGGTACATTTTTCTTTAGCCCAGGCATCTCAGAGTGAAACAGCACAAGAGAGTTGATAAGCTTGTCAGGCTGGTCCACTGAATAAGCTGTCCGTCACACTACAGGCAGATTTACAGAGTGTGGCCGAGGCTTTTAGATCTTGAAACCATAAAATACGTCTTCTGCTTTTAATTTACGCTTTGAAGATTTACACAAAATAGACCAAGTGGTTCACTCTTCAGTTAAAGCCCCCCAGTTTCCATCTGGCACATGGTTATGAGCAACATGTCTGCATTACACAATGGCGGAGCTTTCATACCAACGCTTGTCTGCCATCAGTTTATAATCAGAAATGTCACATGATGTATAGAAAAAGAAATTGGACTTATACGGGGTTGATATCTTTGCCTCCTCCTCGTATTTCTTAACAGAAGTAACTCCCTTCTCTTTAGTTACATCTGTAAATTGTGTGGAGGCATTGGAGAGAAAGCTGGGGAGAGAGCTAGATGTTTCAAGACATTACCATAAAAAATAATTCTTTTGTTGCCTTGGCATATTTTAAAAACTCTTCCTCTTTTCATTTTTGGTGCAATTTTATATCAAAGCACAGAATGGATACATGACAGATAGTAAAAACCTTTATAGCTACAGCCCCCCCCCCCAATATATGATCAGCAGGTTATGATGTAAGCATGTGGGGACCACAGCCATGGGTCAGGTCAGTACTAAACACCTTAAAATCTCTTTTTGATGGCAGCTGTTCTGAGAGTTTTTCTTCTCTCCCTATAGAACTTGAGCCCCAAATGGAGGAGGCGTCAGGAAGCCAATCAGCCAGTGTGTGTCTCTGTCTCAGTGTCTCTGTTTCTCTGTCTCCTTGTCTCTGTCTCTCTGTCTCTGTCTCTGTCTGTCTCTCTCTCTCTCTCCCTTTCTCTCTCTGTGATCTCAAACTCTTCATCCTCCTCCTTAGCCTCCCGAGGGCTGGGATTACAGCAGAGCATCACCATGGATCCTATTAACAATCCCATCGTGATCTGAGCCATCTTTCCTGAATTGTTGGGTTTTGTTTTCAATGTTTCACTTTATTCCCAAATAAGAAGGAATTTTACTTATATTTTATTAAAAAAGAGAGAGAGCATACATATAATAATTGTTATTTTTATTTATCAAAATCTAGCGATTTACAGTTACAAAAAATTACTCAATCACAAGAATGTGCTGAATATTAATAATATGCCAGCATTGCTCTCACCACTGAAGACTAGGGGATGGGGTGGAATGAGTCGCTCGCTGGCTGCTCCCCTCACTATGCAAAGGAGGAGATGGGTTCAAGGAGAAAGATGGCCACAGATGTCTCAAAAGGCATAACAGGGCTCGTGGGGCTGAATGGCAGGATACTTTAACCAAAAAGAAGTCATAGGAGACTTCTTAGATTCCAGAACCTAGAAGAGAGGGTGCAAGAGTTGAGTCTGGGATGGTAAGCCGGCAAAGAGCTGAGAAGGAAAGTCTGAGCAGCCTGGATGTCTTGAACGAAACTCCAGGTGTGGAGGAGAGGCAGACAGCTTTGCAGATCAGCATAATTTGACAAGTACTCCTTCCTCTTGTGTTGTCATTGCTGACTTGGGTCCATGGACTAGCTGAACCTCCAGTCCTCCCAAAGCTCTTAGTGACTTGGCATATTTACAACGTACAAATTGCTCTGCTCTCTCCCTGGAGTAAATGATGTCATTGGATTTGGCTCCTTCTCTATTTCAGCTGTGTTTGCCCTGCAACCCCCCCCCCCCAGATTCTGATAAGGAATGAAAACGAATGTCTTCTCAGCTTGTATTATGTTAGCAGATTAATTTTCCATCTCATCTGCTTCGAGATTGAGACGGCAGTATCCCTGTGAACGGACCCAGCCTGCACATGCACGCCTGGAAGAAAACCACGAAAAGCTTTGTCTAAAATCAGTGAAGGGACACCATTTAGTTAGATGGGGACATTTAGAGGCTTTCTCAACAGTGAGGTGAACATCCTAAAGTACCCACTGGAGTTAAAAATCAGGCCAAGCCAAAGCAAGGAAAGCAACAGAAGCAAACGAAGAAATATGAGCTATCTAATTCACACTTGGTTTCTTACCCCAAATCCAGACACGGGCAGCTTGTTTCCATGCGTTTTGTAAATTGTGACTATTCCTATGCATGATTACCTATGGGCTCAGTCTAGACATCCCAGCCATTAAGCAGCCAATCTCACAGAGACTCGAACCATCCATTTTCTGTTGCTCTTTTAAACTCTCCTGTCTTTTTCCCTTGTGAAGGCCACATCGAGCACACAGTGGGCATCCAGTTTCAGGGATGGGAGCTCGCGGCTCTGAACTCAGTGGAAGTCATCTTAGAATTCCTACTCGCCCTGCCAGTTCACATGTCTCATTTGCTCTAACGGCCTTGTTTCAGTACTGCAATTGAGTCTTGACAGAGGGAATCTTCAGGAAATTATTCAGCAATGGCAGGTATGTTTGGAATCCATCCACTACTATCAAGGCAATGTGAATTCAATTTTAAACTCCTAATGCTACAAACAATTCCTTCTCTTCCTTTTTCTCTCTCCTATCCTACTTCCCCTCTTCCTGTTCCATTCTCTTTCTCTGCAGGGGATCATGAACAGGGCCATACACATGCCAGCCAAGGTGTCTCTTAAGGACTAATGAATACTACTTAACTTTTTTTTTCTTCAAGATGTAATTCTTTTAAAATATGTTTTTTTATTTTCTATCTACTTTCTCCAAAATCAAGCCATTCTTTCTAAAGTTGCAAATATGAACTACTATATTATTATTGTGAAAGGTTTTTAAGTCAAGTGGCCAGTGAGATGGCTCAGCTGATAAAGGTGCTTCTAGCAGAAATTCAATCCCCAGGACTGTGGTAGAAGGAAAGAACAGACTCTCACTTCTACACATGTGCCATAACACAAATACATCCCCATCCAGCTCACATATACATACGTGTTTATATATATATAATATATATATACACACACATACATACACATAAGTCATATATATATATATATATATATATATATATATATACATATATATATATGATGAAGAAAACCAGTGTTTTAATGCCTTTGTTTGAAGGTGTCCACCAAAGTTGAGGTATTGAAAATCTAATTTTAATGTTGTAGACAAGGAGGGCCCAATTGTAGGTGCCTAAGTTTTCATGACTCCACTCCTAATAGATAGCTAATAGATAGATTAACATCTTATCACAGCATCGGCCATATTGTTAATGAAGTGGGTTAGGTTTTAAACAAGTTTAACATTTGTTGTTTTACTATTTTCGGTCTTTCTGCCATGGGGTGGTGTTAGAATCAGTATTGGCCCAGGACCCCCAAGACCAAATTCTCAGCACAAAGGAGATTTATTTGCCCCAGAGGGACAGAGGGCAGGGACTAAGAGACAAAGACAGGAAATTAAGGACAAGAGGCAAGGTGAAGGCAACAAGGGAAAGGGAGGAAAGGTATATTTGTCCTGGAGTGGGACCAAGGACTGCCTCTGGATAGAGAGCAGACAGGTGTGGCACATAGGAAAATGGCAGTTTGTAAAGATACAAAGGGAAACCCTGTTTTAGGATGAAGAGTTTAATTTTAATTGGGTGTTTTAATTAGGTGAGCCAAAGGGGGCTTTTGAGTGCTGTACCTCAATACTTTGATAGCTGGGACATGGTAGTCAGCCTCAGGAGGAGGATGTGGCCAAATAGGGGAGTAGCCCTTGAGGGCTGGCTCGAAGATATAACCTAATGGTATTTAGCAAGGCAAGGGAATGGGAGAGAAGGGTAAGGCCTGCCAGAGCCACGCTTGCTCCAGCTGGCCAGAGACCCTTCCGGTTGTATAGCCAGAAAATCCTCTGGTGCTCCCCCTTGATCTTGGAATCTCCAGCGTCTAGAATTTAAGAAATAAGCCTGTTAATCATTCAGTTTGTAGCAGCAGTCTGTCATGGCAATATAAAACAAGATGCTATCAAAAGCTCCGGGGTAGGGATGGAAGGTGGACACAGGGAACATAATGCAGTAAACTACCAAATTGCCCTTCCATTATCTGGTGGAAGTGACGTTCTATCTCCGAGTCACACCAACACCTTGTCTTCCCAGTCTGTAGCAGGAGCGTGTCTAAAGACGGTGGAACTGGGAAGAGCTATTAATGTCTCCAGGCCAACATTACTAACATTGCAACTTCATATTAATGTCTTGCAACTTTCCTTTTTATGCTTTATACAGATGAGATGCAAATTTTAAAAGTTGATGCTTTTAAGGCTGAGATTCAAGAGAAACAATTCACTCCTCTGAACAGCATTGGTCAGATCTCTTTCTGCTAGCGAAGCTTTCAGTCTGACTCTAGATCCCATGAGAAAAAGAGGGAGTGTGATGAGGCTGCAGAGATTGCCCAGGGATTATGGAGCACTTGTGGATGACCCAAGTTCAGTTCCCAGTACCCACTCCTATGAGGCAGCCACAACTACTTGTAACTCCAGCTCCAGGAATCTGACACCTTCTTCTGGATTCTGAGGGCACCTGCACTCACACACATGAACAAACCCATACCCATACACCCAGGAAAAATTAAATAGATTTTTTTAAAAAAAAAAAAAAAAAAAGAGGGAATGCATCGCCTCCTGTAAGTGAAAAGCTCATAGAAGTCACACACATCTGGATACAGATGTTTAACGGGAGGCTCCTGGCACTGTCTCCGTTGCCTTGGCTTGTGTTCAGGCAGGATTCCTTTACTATCAGATATACAGAGTGAAGAAATGTTTACCAGCTGCTCCAGCTGTTCTGCTAATTTAGCTACTTCAATGGAGAAAACACTCTTCTCTCCAGTTGATGGGTTGAATAAATAGGAATACTATTCATTCTCTATGTAGATTCGAAGTTAATTGAGAGCCAATTGAGAAACAAGAAAAATAACCTCTGGTTTAAACATCACCTTCTTGAGTGATATGCACGGCTATTTGTCATTAGGTATCAGTTGGCCCCAGATGGGTTTCCCAGCATGAACTATAGAAGCAGGCAGACTTTCTGCTCACTCAGAGGCCTGAACAGTTCTATACTAGATATATAAGCAGCTTGGCTAAGAGAAAGTACCCAAGTTATTATTCTTGAGTATACCAACTAGATAAGTCACTCTTACCTGAGGACTGGGTATACGGTGAAAAAAAACTACATCTATTGAGGTTAGAAGTAACTAAGGGTGTACATTTCTACCCAGAGTGTCATTAACTTGATAGTCCCTTAACATGCTGGATCAACAATTTCATCTTTGAAGCCATGGCCAGCAAGGGATGAGGGGCCTCCCTTCTAGGACAGTCCACCCCTTCCTTTTTGAGGCCACACAATGCCAACCACCATTCCCCTGAGGATCCTTCTGAACCTCTAGTGGGCACTGCAGTTGATACATAGAAAGGTCTGAGGTAGTTGAACCACTTTAAAAGTGTTTGTGTCCATGTGAACACTCACTTCCTGGTCTATTTCCTAACCCACGAGATGTCCACAGTCATTCAGAATTGTCCTCCAGAGGCCACAAGACGGCATAGATTGTGAGATCTACAGAAATTCAACTAGCACAATCTCAACAAGTTAGTGACATCCTCCCCAGATGTAAAAAGCAATGTCCTATCTATGATCAAAATCTTAGGAAGAAATTATGAAGCCCACATGCTCTGGCTATGATAAAACACTGGTGATCAAAACTAGCTTGGGGAGAATAAGGGTTTGCTTCATCTTAGAATCCTATGTAACACTTCACCTCTATTGGAAGTTAGGGCAAGAGCTCAAGGCAAGAAAGTGGAGGCAGGAATTGAAGGAAAGTCTTAGAGAATATGGGATTTCCATGCACTGGCCACTCCCATCCAACATTTGCAGAAAACAAGATTACATGCTTCACCTTTGAAGCAGCCATTCTCCCCAAGGTAACACACCAAGATCTATGTGCTTAATATACTAGTGAGGATTACAGACACTGGGAAGCGTCAGATGAATGAGGAGTAAAGAAATCTTGGCATTGACCTCCCCAAAGCCAATTAGTCAAAGCTGAATGTCTGAAATCCAGGGCCTGTAAATTTGGTTGGGAGAAGGCTCTTAAAAAAAAAGTTCATTTCGGTATTCTCAATTTGCTGTAAATAGAAAATGAAATTGCTTCTGGTGCACTGTCGCCCTTCCTACAGAGTGGCATTGGAGATATGGTTATCTTTTTGCATCATAGGCCACATTGACAGCTGAAGTTCCCAGGCCTGGGTAAGATTTCTGCCTTTCTCCTTTTCCCCATTGGAATGCATGGCTTATTTTACTATTAATTTCCTTTCTCTTTGAGCCCCATTTCTTGGACCTCTGGGGCCATAGTAGCTACCACTTTTGGGAGCAAGTATGTAGGTTCTTGAGAAAGAAGTCTACATTTTCAGTCCAGTCAAATTTTGCCCCAGTTTCCAGGAGCTGGATGGGGAAGAGGGTATAGATAATGCTTAAGTCTATTGAAAAACTACATAAAAACGATGACACCATTGCATAGCGTTTGCTGAAAGGACCCTGATATAGCTGTCTCTTGTGAGACTAGGCCGGGGCCTAGCAAACACATAAGTGGATGCTCATAGTCAGCTATTGGATGTATCACAGGGCCCCCAATGGAGGAGCTAGAGAAAGTACCCAAGGAGCTAAAGGGGTCTGCAACCCTGTAGGTACAACATTATGAACTAACCAGTACCCCGGAGCTCTTGATTCTAGCTGCATACGCATCAAAAGATGGCCTAGTCGGCCATCACTGGAAAGAGAGGCCCATTGGACACACAAACTTTATATGCCCCAGTACAGGGGAACGCCAGGGCCAAAAAGTGGGAATGGGTCGGTAGGGGAGTGGGGTGGAAGGTATGGGACTTTTGGGATAGCATAGGAAATTGAGGAAAATATGTAATAATAAAAATATTTAAAAAGAAAAACTACATAAATTTAAGGTGGCTCCTCCCATTTCTCACTCCCTGAATCTGTAGAATGATTTGAATTTCAACTAGTATATTCTACTGTAGGCTTAGGTTTTTCGAAGCCTATTTTATTTAGTGTTATTAGATGTTTCAAACTTCCTTTCTAGCCCACTGGCCAAAGGTAGGGAAGAAAGATGGTCAATAGGACAAGGGGTTTATGGACCTGTTTAGAAGTAGTTCTTTGGGGAACAATTCTTGTCTTTGTTCTCAAAATATGAGCCGTCCAGTCCAAAAGCAAACACCAAACACAAATCAGTAGCAGCTGCTCTATCTCGCAGAAACTGCAATGCTCCACTGGATCAGCATGAGTGACCAGAAGCAGAAGAAGCAAGGATCAGCTGGAATACCAGGAGACATTTTTTTGTGTGTTTCTATGAAGTGAACACAAGCAAAGACCAGCAAGGCTTCTGAGTGGGAATGCGAGACCAGCAAAGTATTGCACAGCAGAGCAATGCAAGAGTGTCCTCTCACTGTCTGTGGGGTTTTATTCATCTTCTTTCTAACCATCATGCCCTTCACAAGCGTCTGCTCCAGTAGAACATCAGATGCCCTCTCATTGGTCTGGTACAGCAAAACATCCTCTCATGGGTCTGCTTCAGCAAAACATCCTCTCATGGGTCTGGTGCAGCAAAACATCCTCTCACAAGACAGCTTCCAGGAAAAACATCAAAGGACACAACTGGATTTCCAAAGAAACCAGTAGTTTCCACTTCATTCCACCTTGCTCCAAAGCAAACACTTTCTATGTAAAACCTCCCAGAGCTCTGAATTACCGAAGGCTCAGTTGCCTGGCAGTTTATAGGAGCACTCTTTACTAATTCTCCGAAGCTCTCAATGCTGCTCTTTTGTACAATCTCATCCTTGTGTGACCTGTGTCAATGTAGGAAAAGAGCCTTCCTCTTGAAAAATTGATTTTTTTTATCCTTTCTTACCAGTCACACAAGATAGGAACTTAGACCTGGTATGGGTTTGACTTAAAAAGGAATACAGAAGTAATTCTCTTTCATATCTCTGTCGGTCGTCTGAGAGTCAGGTTTCTTTAAGTATAGAGTCAAGGAGAGTTAGGAAAGAGGAGAGATGAGATGGACCATAGAGCATCCTTGGATGGAGGATGAATGGCTGCCCTTGTGGAGAGGTCAGAAAAGTCTATCTATACCCCTATTCCTCTCAATACTGCTCCTCTACCGCCTCCAGCCCCAAGGCCACCATGACTGATCTCACTCCATTCTGTCCATGTCAGCTAACCCAGCACTTCCTTGCTCCCAGACTCTTCGGTCATCTCCCTTCTGGAGTCCTGAGGTCCTCACAAGGTGGCGATTCCATTCTACGTGATACTCTTTGCCACCTACACAGTCACTTGATGAAACTTTAAAAGTGGAGTGGGGTGATGTCATTTCTCAGATACTTTCACAGTCTCTATAGCCCATTCAGATAAACCTCACAAAGCTCTCCATTCATTGACTCTCCTCCCAGACTTTGCACCTATCTGTGCTTTCCAAGGTTTTCTTCCTATGATTTAAGTCTCCTCCATGTTCTTCCCTTTGCTCTGTATTTTATACAGGTCAAAAAGTCCATTTGGTGTAGCTGTCACACCCTCCTCCAGATGTCCTCTTGACTGGCCTTTCTCTTAATCTTGCTCAGATGTAATTGTTCCAGTGAAGCCACCTTTGATAGTCCTGATGAAAGTCGAGGTTGACCCCTATGATAGACAGAATAATTTGTCTCCAAAGATGCTCATATCCTAACATCTCAAACCTGTGTCTATGTCACACTTCGTGGCAAGAGAGAGAGAGAGAGAGAGAGAGAGAGAGAGAGAGAGAGAGAGAGAGAGAGAGAGAGAGAGAGAGAAGATAACTCTGAAATATTTAAACTAAACATGTTAGAGAGCATTGCAAAGGCTCTTATAAAAAGGAAGGTCAGAGAAGGACAGAAGGACAGATAACAGATAACAGAAGCGGAAGCAGGATGAGGCCATGCATCAAAGAATGCGGGCAGCCTCTATACATTGCAATGGGTAGGGAAATAGATTCCCCCCACCACCCTAGCCTTCCAGAGGAATGCACCCTATTCATACCTTGGCTATAACCTTGTGAAACCTGTTTTATACATACAACCTATAGACATGTTAGATGATAAATTTACTTTGCAGTCAGGTTTATGAAAATTGTTTTTAAAAACTAATGTAAACTAATATAAATACAAAATAATATAGAAATGAATTCAATCCCCACCTCTACCCCCTCTCACCCCATGGGTTGGTAAGTTCCCTCTGTCTTTGGATGATATAGTCATTATTTTACCCATTCATACCTCTCACTTTCTGCTTTTATTCAGAAAAAGATCAATCCCACGAGATCAGGGAGTATTTTATTTGTTATTACACCCCAATGTTAGAACAACCTGCCAGATGCTAAATTTGAAAAAATATTTGCCAGTGGCGATGTATTTGCCCTCTACCAACAGCAATATATCATTCTTAGGGTTCTCTTTAATGTTATGAGATGTTTTAAATTGGGGTGGGGGGTCAGGTATGGTGGCATACAGCTATAACCCAGCACTTGGGAGACCGAGGAAGAGAGAAAGTGAGTTAGAGTATGGGTGACATGATAAAGTCCCAACTAGCCATAGACTCTGTCTCACCAGTAAGTAAGTAAATAAATAAATACACAAAATGGTTAAAACTGTTCTTCCTAATATTAAGGGATTTGTTCTACACTTTCAGCCCTTTCGGGTGTAAGAGGGTTGGCAGTGTTCAATTATTTTTGGCACAAAGTTGATACAGATGAATTAGCAGTTTTACTCAAAAAAAAAAAAACCCACCCCCATGTTTTAAATGTCTTCAAATGTATTTCACATTTTCGATTTTCAAAAGCGACTAGCATTCCAAAAGCATTAGCAAATTCAAATGTTATGCCATTACCTAATAAAGAAAGCAATCTTTAAATTCCTGGCTAAATACCAACTTCCTGAAGTCACACAGTTTTGATTTGAATGTAAGGACCGATGAAAGTCTTCTGGTGAGAATTCAAAAGTATGTTTCTTAGAGATTTAGGGAAGTAAACCCACCTGGGACATGCCTCCCCCGCCTGCTTCCCCACCCCCACTCCCACCCCCTTGCTCTCTGGCTACCACGAAGTCTCCTTTCTCTTTCAAACTGAAGACATGATCAAATGAACTGAGCCCTGGTTTTTATGAATCAGCCATGATGGGTTTTCTCATCCTGAGCCACATCCCAGGCTCTTCTGGTACTCCTCTGCTGTCTGGGTCACTTTTCCCTCTCATCTGAGACATTAGCATCACTCCATGTGGTCCTTCAGCTCCATGCTCCAAGGGTGTCTTGGGACTGTAACTTCCTGCTCAGTGCTAAAGAAGCAGCTGTTGCCATAGTTCAGCTAACTTAGAAATGTGATTTCTCTTTGTCACTATTGTGGAGTAGCTAGTTCTTTGACAATTTCATATGCATATTTAATTACATCCCGGTTACTCTTTCCTCCTACCCTCTCTCATCTCCTTCTTGCCCCTCCATCCCTCTTCCCCAACTTGTCCCTCTCCCAGATGATCAAGTTTTGGTTTAGTTTAATCAGAGGTGTCCCTGTGACCACAGGATTGGCACTTGCTGTTGTTACCAAAAGGGACACAACAGAAGGTAATGACTCCCTCATTTTCTTTGTTTGTTCAAAGGAAATAATTCAACAGTAAGGGTTCCTCCTGAATCTGTGCCCAGCTATGGATGGGGCTCCATTCTTGTGCAGATACAGTACAGCCAGCCAGAGCTGCTGAGAGTTCATGTTTACATGACTGTGGATTGTCGAAAAGATGGCATTTTGCAGTTGGCTACCTGTTATTTGCAAATGTCAAGGAGTGTGAAGACAATTTCTAGCTACCTGATACTTTTAGTCTAGTAAATAACTTCTGCTCAGCTTTCATGGTGCCAAATATCAGACACTGGATCGTTATCTAGTTCTCCAGAAAATGCAAGCGTGCTCTGGATCATTGGGAGGCCAGGAAATCGGTCTATTAACCTGTCAAACTCAGTGGAGGTCACAAGGGACACTAAGCAGAGGGACTGGATTGAGGGATGGGCCAAACAACTGGTGGTTTACTGCGGAGACAGGTAAGTAGGAATCCCACCAGCATCCTTTGTGAAGAGGGAGGAATGAGAGGGTCCTGGAAGGCCTTAAAGATGGAAATACCCATAACACGGTCAGTGGATCACACAGCCTGTTTCCTGCCATGGCCTTTAAAGTATTTGACCTCATGCTTCGTGTAGGTGGCTGGCCCCTGGTAAAGATTGCCTTACCTGAGCCCTGATGTAATGGTTGGGCCAGGTGGCTAGCTAGCTGTCACAACAAAGGAGATAAAGAAAATTTCCAACTTGAAGTGTGAGCTCTTGTGGCCAGGGAAGCACTTCGTTTGTGAATGCAGATATGAATGAGACACCAGTCTGACAAAGTAGTAGACATACTTTGTTTCTGGACTTTCTTTGATGGTTTGGTCAAAACTTGATCAGATATACTTGCAACTTCCTTTCCTTTCCTTTCCTTTCCTTTCCTTTCCTTTCCTTTCCTTTCCTTTCCTTTCCTTTCCTTTCCTTTCCTTTCCTTTCCTTTCCTTTCCTTTCCTTCCCTTCCCTTCCCTTCCCTTCCCTTCCCTTCCCTTCCCTTCCCTTCCCTTCCCTTCCCTTCCCTTCCCTTCCCTTCCCTTCCCTTCCCTTCCCTTTCCTTTCCTTTCCTTTCCTTTCCTTTTCTTCTTCTTTCCTTTTCTTCTTCTTCCCCTCTTTTCTACCCTCCCTTCCTTTCCTTCTTTTTGTATTCTTGCAATGAGGCCCAAACCTGCCCTGAACTCTAGATCTTTCTGTCTCTACTTCAAATTTTTTTCTTTTTTTCTTTTTTTTTCTTTCTTTTTTTTTTTTTTTTTTTTTTGTTTTTTCGAGACAGGGTTTCTCTGTGCAGCCCTGGCTGTCTTGGAACTCACTCTGTAGACCAGGCTGTCCTCAAACTCAGAAATCCGCCTGCCTCTGCCTCCCTAGTGCTGGGATTAAAGGTGTGCGCCACCACGCCCAGCCTCTTAGCAAAAAAGGAGCTATGTTTATAAGTAGACAAACTTACCCCGTGGGCCTGGAGGTAAAGGGGTACAGTTAGGGGTCAGGGATCAGTACATACTTACTCAAATTTCTGTATCAAGCATTTTAACCACCTTGGGTAAGCCCCCATCTCCTCAATTAAGAACAATCAGACAGAGATGCGACACAGGGTAAATAAGAAAGCTAGGCATCAAGAGCAAGGGACATTTGGAGACAAGACATCTGTGATTATAAAAAGTCTGATGACTTGCCACAATTGATTAAACAAATCATGTCTAACTACTATAAAGCCTTAAAATGTGTGGCCATTGGAAGATAGTATTGGAAACATTCACTGACATGAAAAAATTCACGGTAGATTACCAAGTTTGAGAAAAGAGAAAGCAGGAAAGATGGAGAAGAGAGGAAGAGAGAGAGAGAGAGAGAGAGAGAGAGAGAGAGAGAGAGAGAGAGAACAAAAGTACACTGTGTGCTGTGGATGGGGAATCTGGGGTGAGGGTCCGAATGACAGATAATCTTGGAAAAAAAATCACTGCTCAAATACCTAGCAGGCAGCGAGCTAACACACACTGTAGAATGTAGAATTTGAAGATGACTTCAAAGCCTTTATGGTGATCCATTTTAAATTTTTTTCCATAAAATCAGCATAAATGGGCATTTTGATATAATTATTAAAAGTAAAAATTATTTTACTCAGAAAGAAAGGAAGAAAGAAAGAAAAGAGAGAGAGAAAGAAAGGAAGAAAGAAAGAAAGAAAGAAAGAGAGAGAGAAAGGAGAAAGGAAGAAAGAAAAAAAGAAAAGAAAGAAAGAAAGAAAGAAAGAAAGAAAGAAAGAAAGAAAGAAAGAAAGAAAGGAAGGAAGGAAGGAAGGAAGGAAGGAAGGAAGGAAGGAAGAGAGAGAGAGAGAGAAAGAAAGACAGGAAAAGGTATAGGGTCAAAACAGTTTTACAGATGAAGTCTATGAAGAGACGAGTAACTTTCGTCTTGCTTAGGTTTAATAGCTGGAAAGGATGTAAACTGTACTACTTTGCTTTAGAGAACTGTCATCTCCCTTCATGCCAAAGCTTAGCAAAGAGACTGGAAAAACAATCTCAGCTAATTTCACTTGTAAATATGATTTTAAAATTGAAAATAGCATTAGCTTTCATGTAGTCTTGGGTTAAATAGGAATATCCCACAATCAGGTAGCATGTCTTCTAAAATGCAAACATATTTCAGTAATAGCATGTTCTTAATAAATATTTTTTCAGTAGATGAAAAATAAAGTCTTTGATACTAAGATGTCAATGGAGTTTGGAAAATGAATTTGATGATGGTAAATATACAAGTCATAAAAAAAAGAATGAATTTCATAATGATATTAGAAGGCACTTCCTAACCAAGCATTGGTGCGCAGGCCTTTAATTCCAGACAGATAGAACTCTGTGAGTTCTAAGCCAACCTTTTCAACAAAGCAAATTCCAGGCCTGCCAGGACTGCATAGTGAGTTGGAGAGAGAGAGAGAGAGAGAGAGAGAGAGAGAGAGAGAGAGAGAGAGAGAGAGAGAGAGAGAGAGAGAGAGAGAACAAGTCTTTATTTTAAAAAAACTAGATTGGATCTGAATTAATAACATAGTATACTTGTACATTTTAAATATTTAAATCTCTGGTTTATTATATCTCTTAGACATACAGCTTTCCACCTTTATTAAATTAGGGCAGTTAGCCCCCTCAACTTTGCAGGGGCAGGAGCTGAAAGAAAGGAAGAATCCTTGGAAAGATACATGTGTCCATCAAGCTAAGCCTCAGGGATGCACATTTGGGAGCAATGGAAGAGTTTGTATCCAGTGAAGAAGGGCCCTGCAGAACCAAGGATGGTGTAGTCAGATAAGGAAAGGGGAGGTCGGAGATTGTCACCATTACTAAAGGGCAGACACCTCAGCTCAGGAGTGATGCTTCTGGATGCTGTGAATCCTTTCCATTTCTACAAGGAAGTGAGTCCACTAATGCAATTAAATAAAGCAACAAAGAATCCTTTACCCTGCGATTCCCTCCTGATCCCAAGGCTCCTGCCAGGACTCACAAACTCCAAGAAAATTCCTCATTGAACAGACAGACAGTTCAAGAGACAAAGAAAACATTAGAAAATGTGTGATTCATTTTATGTCCCCAAATTGTGAGGACATTTGATTTAGATCAGGGTTAGGAAACTGTGTCATATTAAAAATGCGATGGAAGTAATGAATAGCAGATTTAAACGTCGGGAATAAAATCAATGAATTGGAAAACAACTCAGGGAATTGAGCCAGGACCAAGATTGAAGATCGAAGGAGCCATGGAGCAGAGACAGAGTAGACCGAGAGTTTCAGGGCGATTCAGTGAATGATGAGGACTTTCAGGAGGTGACAAAACACAGGAGGTGACAGAAACACACAAGCCTGAGCCTACAAAAGCTTAGTCCTAGGGGCTGGAAAAATGGCTGAGTTTGATTCTCAGAACCCCTGTTAAAATGCTGAGCTTAGGACACGCTTCTAGTGCCAGAGCTGAGGATCCCAGTGGAGGCAGCCTCTCGGGGCTCACTGGGCAGCCAGCCTTGCCTCCTTGGTGAGTTCCAAGGCTGAGACTCTATCTCACAATAAACCAAGTGGGTGGCTCCTGAGAGGCAGCTCAGAGGTTGCCCTCTACCCTCCACTGGCATGCAGGCACCCACATAAACCATCACACAGGCAACACACTTAGAAAACAAATGACAACAAAACCCTTTGTCTTTGTGGCCATAATGGAGAAGATGCCTTGGTTGGTTGAGTCAACAAACCTCTCACTTGGTCATGAACAGAATTGCTGCACAGCAAAGATAAAGGAAAAGCTTTAACTGAGGCAGATATTGTGTTGCTCTGGGCAGGACCCTGCACTGGAGGTAGCTAAGGTTACAGAGGCAATGTGTACAACATGTACAAAGTATACAGAGCTAGGGTGGCTCGAGGAATGTTTTAGATAGCTAAGTGTTCCTAATTACATGAGAAAAACTACTTAGTGCCATCCCCAAATTGGGCAAAGAGTCAAAGTAACTGTTACTTTACTCAGATAAAAAGGAATTTAGATAATCAATAATGAACAAATTTTGAAACTGGAAAAAGACTATAGACATTCATTCTACCCTTCTATGTACAGAAAATTATATTATAAAAATTGTCATGTGCATAGGTGACTGTAGGATATGTAGTAAAAGCTTTTAAAAATTATGGCCGGCAGAGCACTTGCATGCATGAAGACTTAGATTTTATCCCCAGCACTGCAAAAACACAAAGCAAAAGCAAACTCAAGATTATGTATTACAAAGGTACATTAAGCAAATAGTTATTGTAAATACCGTTATTCTTTTCAAATTTTGTGACTTTCGTAGTATTTTTTTTTGTACTTGAAGATTTTGAAATTTGTTATTGTCATTCTAAATAATAATTCATGCTCATTCCTAATTTTTAGTCAAGGTATAATATGCATCTAGCAAAATGATCCTAATTTTTGGTCAAGGTATAATATATATTTAACAAAATGAGCAATCACACACACACACACACACACACACACACACACTTGTGCACACCCATGGATCACAGTGAGTTTTATCAGGGTTATCTAAGAGTGTAGCTGAGGGTTTGCTTACAGAAGCACAGATACCTTAGCATAGTCATACTACTGAAGAAAATGCCCCTTTCTCCACCATCAAACATTAATTTCTTATAAATTATCAGTATCAGGGAGGAGTGGGCTCCATGAGTCCCTCCGCTTTTCAATCCTCAGTGGCCCAATCTTGTAAAGATCTTGAGAGGAAATTATTGCTACTATGAGTCCAAAAGAATGGAACAACCATGTCATTCCACACTTCTTCCCCTCTTCTGACTCTTACCTTTTTTTTTCCTGCCCTTACTTCTGTGATGTTCTATGAGCCTTGCCTGGGTTAATATAGGTCTTCCATTTGACCGGTTCTGCGTCTCTGCAGGAACTAATGACCATGGCAAGAAGAAGCTGCTCCGACCAAAGCATCACTATTTCACGGGCATAAACATAATTATTCAGGAGGCAAGGTGTCAGGCACATCATATCTTGTTGAGGTTTGATCTTTTGATATGTAGTGTAATGATAAATACTAGTCCCCTCAAGACCTGGATCCTTCCAGGAATGAGAGACTCCACATGTACAGTGTGACCTTGCTCCTTGATTTAAAACTATTGGTTAAATAAAGATGCTGACAGCTCATAGCTGGGCAGAAAGAAACATAGTCAGGATTTTGGGTTCCTGGGCTTGGGGTCTGAGGACACCATAAAGAAGAGAGAGGAAGGTAGAGAGGGGAGAAGATACCATGGGGGTAAGAATCTTAAAATAATGACCATGAGGGCTAATTGGAGCTAAGAGCAACCCAGACAAGACATGGTAAGTCATATAGTGGGTTATTGGCAAGGAAGTAGACATAATAGCATAATGGATAGATATCTGTCCAGCTCTGCTGAAGGCTTATTATAAATTAAAGGTCTTTTATCTGGAAATTGAATAATCAAAGGTAGGGTAGAAGCCCCTGATTAAGATTCAATATATCCCACAACAATAACCATCTAACAAAACACTGCCAGTAGCTTCCTTTCTCGGATCTATGACCTCCCCAGACACAAGCTGTTGAGCAGGTTGACAGTGGATTCCCTCCTGGGAAGCAACCACCAAATCCAACCACAAAGTATTTGGTTACTCCTCAAAAAAATTTCCAATTGTTAATAGTGGGCTGATCATGCCTAGCAGATAGATACTGTGGCACACAGGATCTAAACTGAATAAGAATATGGATGATAATTCTTCCTTAGCAGACTGTGTGGCACCTTCTATCAGTATGGAAGTCAGTCAGCAGGGAGAAAACTTCCCATCCAGATTCTGATTAATTTTTATGACCTGTGACCAAAATAAGTGTGTGTTCCGCTTTTCCCATGGATGCTGTCCTCAGGTTCTCATGCTTATGTGGCATGCACATTATTGGTTGACCCATCTGAACCCTAGGAGCCCTTACGTTATATTAAATTACAAACTTCTTAAAAAAAACAAAACCCAGACATCTTTTGTGTTTCTTTATTGAGTTAAGAAACACATTCACGCTGGGTAGTGGTGGTGCACACCTTTAGTCCCAGAACTTTGGAGGCAGAGGCAGGTGGATTTCTGAGTTCGAGGCCAGCCTGGTCTACAGGGTGAGTTCCAGGAGAGCCAGGGCTACACAGAGACCCTGTCTCGAAAAACAAAAAACAAAAAACAAAACAAAACAAAACAAAAAAAATCTTAAAAGGGGAAGAACCAAAATCTCCAAAGAACAGGAAAAATATAACTAAGTTATTTTTATTAACTTCTTATTTTTTCTTAAATTATTAACATATTTATAAAATCCAGTGTAAATATAAAAATGATCACTGAAAAAGAAAAATCACTTAAAAACTGCTTTTTCTAGGAGCTAAAGGGGTCTTCAACCCTATAGGAGGAACAACAATATGAACTAACCAGTACCCCCAGAGCTCGTGTCTCTAGTTGCATATGTAGCAGAGGATGGCCTAGTCGGCCATCAATGGGAGGAGAGGCCCTTGGTATTGTGAAGGTCATATGCAGGGAAAGCCAGGGCCAGGAAGCAGGCGTGGGTGGGTTGGGGAGCAGGGTGGGGGGAGGCATAGGGGACTTTGGGGATAGCATTTGAAATGTAAATGAAGAAAATATCTAATAAAATGCCTTAAAAAGAATTTCAGATGATTTCTGTAAAGTTATAGTATGAAATGGGAAGATATATTTTAAAAGAGGTTATACATATCTTCCATAATAATTATAAATATAGTATCTTTGGGATAGTCTGTGATTTTGCTGTTTAATGCAGATCACGAATGTGCAATGACTACTGTGTCATGAGCATTTACCATCAGAGTGGACAGTAGTTGTTTCCGTCCCTAGATTTCTCTTGTCACACATAAAAGAACTCCTGTCCTGGCTATAACCGAGAGCCTTGCTTGAGAAAAAGCAGGACGTGCAGTCATTCAACGTTTTAAAAAATGAATATCTTCAGTTAAGTTCTAATTATTCTTCACCGATACACTGAATTCAGGGAAACATTAGCCATCCAGTGGATAATTAAGTCCCTAACTTGGCCTTGCCATCATTAAGCCAAGCCAAGCATCAGTATGGAGACTCATTAACTGCAACGCTGTGTTGTAAGACCAAGAGCTCTCAAAGCATCACAGCCACAAAGCTCCTGGTACCTTCATCACTGGCTTCAAAGACAGCAGAGGCAGCACCTCTCTGTGAGCTTTCGAAGAGTCGTCTCATGCAGCATCCTTCCTTTTTTCTTCAGTCAGAGAATGAAAGCAAAGGTTTTCTGGGGAGAAAAAAATTACAGTCATCATCTATCCCTGCCTTGACTTTGTTCTTCCCGTCACAAGTTCATTGTTTTACAAAAATAAATAAATAAAACTATCTGCTCAAAGACTCAAAGCTCTGAGTAAAACAGGAAGAAACAAACCAACAAGCAAAAAAAAAACCCAAAACAAACCAAAAACCAAAACCACACACACACACACACATACACACACACACACACACACACACACACACACCTCCAGCAAGCCCTAGCCCCCAGCCTAAAGCAGTACTATTTCCTAGTAAATATCAACTAATTTATTCCTTTGTTGTATGGACCATGTTGAAATTTTGATTAGAAGGTGGGAAAACTCAAGAGTTGGAGCTTTAAAACAATTATTCGCTACCTGGGTGCGGTGGTTTGATGAAACTGGCCCCCAGAAACTGGCGGTTTGAATGTTTGGTCACTAGGGAAGAGGAAGAACTAGAAGGATTAGGAGGTGAGGCCTTGTTAGAGGGAATGTGTCTCTGAGGGTGGCCTTTGAGATGTCAAAAGCCCACATCAGGCCCAGTCTCTCTCTCTCTCTTATGTAGCTCTCAACTACTTCTCCCACACCATTTCTGCCTGCATGCTGACATGCTATTCACCACGATGATAATGGACTAACCCTCTGAAGCTGTAATCAAGTCCCCAATGAAATGGTTTCTCTTATAGGAGTTGCTCAGTCAATGTGTCTCTTCGCAGCAATAGAACAATGACTACGAAATGGGGTACAGATTTTCGTAGTCAGGACCTTGTAATTCTATATTATAATAATTCTTCATGGCGTAGAAAACACAACTCTATAAAGACCTTATACCCTCCACCTGACTTGGAATATCTGGACATCACTCTGTCATGTGTAGGTTATGGCCACTGCAATTACTCTGACCATAAGCATGCTATTATTTCCCATGAAACCATGAACTGTAGCTGTTGCTTGTCTGTTTGCATGATGGCTGTAAGTGCATGTATATGTGTACGTGCCCCCCCCCATATACGTGCGTGCGTGTGTGTGTGTGTGTGTCTTGTTTACCCACTATGTACAGAATTTTTCTGTAAGTTAAAAGCATGTTACGAAGGCAAATGCTTTCAGCATCTAAAAGATATTTTTCATGGTCCTGGCATTTTATAGTGTTTTCTTGGGAACGGTTTAGTTTGGTTGCCTGGGTACAGCTTATTGAATAAAGTTGCAGAAACTAATCAAAATGTGTTGTAAGTTTGGGGTCCTTTACATTCGTCTTCCTTTGTCTCCAATGTGAGGTGTTATTTTACATCCAGAATTTCTCGCCTGTACAAAGTGTTCCTGGGCCTGAAAGCTTGGGGGAGGAGCAGTAGAAGGGAGGAAGAGAAAAAGCATTAACGTAGTTTGAACCGAAGAAGAGTTTATTGAAGATATAGCAAAGGGTGGAGAGCTGTTAGGAGCACTCGTCGCTCTCTAGAAGGACCCAGGTTCAGTTCTCAGCAGCCATATATCAGGAGGTTCTCAGTCATCTGTACCTCCAGCTCCAGGGGATGGACCTCATGTCATTGGCCTCTTTGGGTACCTACACTCACATGCACAGCACCTACCCACATGGAGACACAGACATCTACACATAAGTAGAAAGAATAAAAATACATCTTTAAAAATAAAAAAATATATTCTATAACGAGAACATAGAAAGCCATTTTCTTCCTTTGTGGAAATGAGTCAGATTCCCTTGCGATCGGTCTTCCTATAAGGTCTGGGCTTGTGCACTGGAAATCCCAGCAGGACATGGGAAGCTCAGAGGAGTCCAAGGTTGCTGTATTTATTGCCGCACTTGCTTGTCTGCCAGGTCGCTGAGAGCCGGCTTGCTTTTGTGCCTCTAACAAAGGCCACAGCCCTTGTCAGGAACCCTCTTCATCTGGCTTTCTGGCTGGGTTCTGACACTCTCTCATGCCTTTGTGTGTTTGTACCAAGACTGTACTAGCCTGCTCTGTTTCTCCTTTCAGGGCGCCATGCCAAGCCCTTGCTTCTCTTAAACCCTACCTACAAGTTTTGCTTACTTGTTTGTTTGTTTAATGAGACAGGATTTCTCTGTGTAGCCCTGGCTGTCCTAGAATCCACTTGGGCTTTGAACTGAGGGATCCACCTACCTCTGCCCTCTTGGTGCTGGGATTAATGGCTCCTGCCACCATGCCCGGCTACCCACAAGTTTTTAAAATATAGTTGTAATTAAACTCATTTCAATTTTTCAGGGTAAGTAGTATTTTTGTTGCTATTGATTTGTGGTATTCTACATTTTTGTTTGTTTCTGGTCAGCTCTCAGGTAAGGCAGTGATTTAAAGTAAGAAGATATTTTGGTTATTCTTCATGGTGTGTGAGAGAGAATGAAGCATCACAGAACACTAGCGACATTTCTGTAGATATTTCTCCCAACTCCATTCCATTATCCATGTCTTTATAGTCTTCACTTTCCTCATGTCCGACTCCACAGAATTCTCTTTGGGTTAAACCTGATTCTGTAGACATGTGCTTTCTCCCACCTCCCGAACTTCTCCCTGATCTGTGTCTCTTGTGCTTCATTTTTAAGCAGCACCAATGCCAAATGATGGTTAAACAATTGGGTAAATTGGCATATGATTCTATGTTCAGGTCCACATGTCTAATGATGTTTACCTATAGTCCTTGGATAGCACCAGCTTCTAAAGACGAACATGACTTCTCCCAGATTCTGTAGCATGAACAAGGAATGACTCTCCAGTGGTGAGAATACCATTCTCTAAGACAGGAAATTTTTGTTAGAAAGATGCCTTTTGGAAACAGTCATAGTTTTATCAGTTCTGCTTAGGTGCAAGGGAGTGTATGGTAAAGCCTAATGTTAAGGGCTACGCCAAGCTGAGATCAATCTCTTTCCTAGTAATGGAAGAAATGGAAAAACTGAAAATAGGCATAAGAAATGAGAAGTTACTACATTAATTATTTCTTAACCAGAGTGATCCCTTTTTAGTCGGAGTCTGGGCACCCAGGTAATTTGCCAAAACTTACACAGAAATCTGGAAAGTATGGTATATGGACAGTGGATAAAGTTTGAAGCATCTTGGTGATTTGGGCCATTTTCAGAATCATGTTTCCTTTTATTCCTCTGCAATGGAAAAAAGAGTGTCATTAATTCCCAAAGTCTAGGTTTTGACTTTTTGGTCCTACTATATTTGCTGATTTTTCTGTCCTACTATGTACTTGCTGCCATTACTATAGCAGTCTCGTGTATTCTATATATCTGTCTCGGAAGAGGTTCCGTCTGTGTTGACGTCTATCTAATTAAAAGTCTCAAAGGGGGAATAAATAAGTCTTACTTTGTTTTATTTACTTTAGTCAGAGAGGCAGGAACCTCTATGTAGAGCTTGGGATATAGGAGAATATAATCAAGACAGGGAGACCTTTCAAAAGAGAGCTTGAAATGCACTTGTAACACACACACACACACACACACACACACACACACACACACACACACACACACACACTCTGCAGGAACCTTTCAAGATCTTCCCCAAAGGTTTCACACACTGGCCATTGATAGCTTCTTTGGATGTTTATATTGCTTCTTATAAGATTAATTGTGGGACCATGAGAGGCAGCTTCGTTTCTTGTTGAGCTAGGTTTAAAACCCCAGTGACCAAGCAGGTGACCATAGCCTGCAAGGGACAGTAGGAGTTTTGCCACATTCCTAGACACAGGCTTTTGACACAAGGCCACAGCTCTCCACTCCATAGGTCTGTGGCCATCAGTCACAGCCCCTCCACAGGTAGAGGATGTGACCACAGATCACATAGCCTCAAGACAGATCTCCATTTTAATGAGGCACCTAAAGGTCTGAAGGGCTTAGCCAATTAAGCTCCCCTTCCCAGAGACTCCACCCTGCAAATGGTATTTAACCTCAGGCCTGCCCTGACAAAGTTTAACTCATCACAACTCTGCCATGACAATAAATGCTTTAAAACCATGGACTGCCTCTTCTCACTGGGATCCACCATGGGGAACAGTGGAGCAGGTCTTCCTCTAAAGAGCTGCACATCTAATCTCCCACAGGAGGCCTCTCTGCCCTCCCAGCTACAATCACCACCAAGCCAAGCTGCCAGCTGAGGAAGCCAAGGACTCTCTTGTCTCCACAGGACCCAGCTGGAGCTCTCCTCCTGCCCCCACCCTGTTCTCAGCTCTTTTGTGGCATCCAGTGGTGTCTGGGATGCCAAAGAGTCTGAGAACCTGACTCCCGAGCCAACTCTGGCAGTCCATGGGGACTTCAGACTGCGTTCCCCAACCCCCAGAGCGGGATCCCATGGCTTCTCACAGCCTTACACCTGTCCAGCATCGGTGTGGGGTGCACAGAGTCAAAACTCCAGTGTCCCACCTTGCCCAGCAGCCTGAGCCGAGAACAGACATGGGACCCCACCCTTTAACCCACAATTCATCATTCATTCATATGTAGAAATGTATCTCAAAGCAGGGGTGGTCCAAACTGAGATCTTTGTATTCAAGACATGTTCTGAGAAATGAATGGCTGGATAATTGCATTATTTTGCAGACATCATAGAGTGCACTTACTCAAATCTGAATAGTATATTCCACTGTACACCTGTATGGTGTGTATGTGTGTGGGGTGTGTGTGTGGTGGTTTTTGATGGTGGTGGTGGTGGTTGTGGTAGCAGCAGTATTTTCCTAGGACCATGATAAACAGTATAACACAAGCTTAAATAAAATACCAGAGAAAACAATGCAATCAAGTTGTCTTAGTGATTATTTTATTGCTGTTACGAGATAGCATGATCACAACAACTCTTATAAAGGACAACATTTACTTGGGGGCTTGCTTACAGTTTCAGAGGCTTAGTCCATTATCACCATGGCAGGGAACTTGGTGGCAGGGAGTATGGCAACAGTCAGGGATGGTGCTGGAGAAGTAGCTAAGAGCTACATCCTGGTCCATAGTGTGATAGAGAGAAGTGGGCCTAGTATGGACATTTGAAATCTCAAAACTCACCCTCAGTGACACACTTCCTTGAACAAGACCACCCACTCCAAAAGACCACATCTCCTAATCCTTCTATTCCTATAAAAGGGTTCCCCTGGTGACTAAACATCCATATAGAAGCCTTTGGACCATTCATATTCAAGCCACCACACACATGATCTGAGAATGAGTCAAGGCTGGTATACAACTTTATAGTAAACTAGTTTTTAAAAGTGAAAAGATATGAAGGCATCTATCAGAGCCAATTACTCACCTAGATTAGACAAGCTATCCCAATTATTCTATCCTTTTATGATATTATATCTACCTGTGGCTATTTAAAGCCACACGGAATCTGGATTGTCTTCCTCTTCCTCCATTTTCCTCCCTTCTCTCCTCTCCTTCTCCCCCAAACTTTTCAGTTCCACCTTCCTTTCCACTGCCCAAACACTGGCTCTAGCCTTTATTGTACAAGTTAAGGGGGGGGGGGGGGGAGAAAGTCACCTGTGTCTTCAGCCCCTCCTGGGAAAAAGAAATTAGCATCAAAATACAAGCAACACCAGGGCTATCCACAACAGAAAATTATCTTGATCTACTAACAATTTTGGCTTTGCTGAAAGTAGGGTTTTTTTTTGTTTTCATTATTTTTCAAACACTTCAATCCACAGTTTCTAATTATAAAAATGGTCATAGTCAAGTCATTTTTATGACCCTTTTCCAAGTGACTTGCCTCAAATCTACTTAGTTCAAGCAATAATCATTATAATTCAGCTCCTGGGGGAAGTTTAAAAGTACAAACTCTACAATGCCAAAACCGAACAGAATAACCTCCATAGAAACCGACCCTTTGGGTTCCTGTCAACAGTATTCTTTCTGTCTCCTTTAAAACAACATGTTTTCAGGACCCCCCTCCCCTAGCAAAAATAAACATGGCCAATTTCTCCTTTTTTTTATTCATCATAAAATTGTCAATTTAAAACATATCACAAACTTTGCTGTGGCTGAAAGTTATGTAGAATTTTATTTATAAACCCAAAGTGGTTGTGCTTTTCCTTATTTTTTTTTTAGGACACCTTGTTTGGGTGCTAGAATCAATGACTGACCCTCTCTTTCCTCGACAGAGCTTTTTTTTCATCCAATAAGTCATCTCTTAATTAGTGACGAGACAATCAATTTCTTCAGCTGTCTTCATTACCCTAATCACAGAGATGTGATGCTTTTAAGGAATTCCATGACGTCCCACCTTCATTTAGAATATCTCTGCACAATTAGCAAAATCAAGACCACAGCACAACACTTACAAAAAGACAAGAGTTCCACAATCTCTTCATCCCAAGTGGACACACGCTGTACTGACTAAGCTCCCACTGTCCGTGACTATGCACTCCCGCTCACTGACTTTGCCCAAGAGAGTATGGACTGTGTGTCAACATTTAAGGTGGCTTTGTGATAATGGGTGATAATTATATTACTGAATGTAGTCTCTGGCTGTGACATGCATGGCTTAGTGGATAAAGCTAATCATTGCCAAGCCTGATGATCTCAAATCCATTCCAGAGCTCACATGGTGGAAGACAGCCACCACGAGCTGTTCTCTGTCCACAAACATGCTGTGTGCACTCTAAAACCGATTCTAAACAAAACAAAACAAAACAAAACAAAACAAAACAAAACAAAACAAAATGATAGACTTTAATGGCTTGGTGTTTACAAACCAGAATATTTTGCCCTAGAGATGGTTGAAAAATCTTTTCAGATATTTTCTATGTAGTTTTATCTGTGTTAGATTGATACAGTCCTATTTTGCTTCTAATAGTATTGTACAAAAAGATAATGCTCTCTGAATTCTGAGAGGAGCAAGAAGCATAGTTTTGTGCTCCATAAGGAAACAGCAGCCATAAGGATGGCCTCTCTGACAGTGGTGGTGCTGTAGTAGGACGGAGGAAATATTGTGTGTGGGACATGTAGTGTGTTGTGGTTGACTGTGCTTCCCAAAGATGCCCCAGTGGCCTTTATTACCCAGCATGCTCTGCCTGCATTGTTGCAGTAGCAAGCTTCCACTGAGAGTAAGGATCATTTTCTCCCCATCGAACTTGGGTGGTGTCTGAGTCAGGGTTTCATTGGTGTCAATAGTCACCATAACCCAAGGCATCTCCTAGACAGACAACATTTAACTGGGGCTGGCTTACAGGTTCAGAGGTTCAGTCCATTATCATCAAAGTGGGAGCATGGCAGCATCCAGGTGGGCATGGTGTAGAAGGAGCCGAGGGTTCTACATCTTCATCTGAAGGCTGCTAGGAGAAGACTGGCTTCCAGGCAGCTAGGATGAGGGTCTTAAAGCCCACACCCACAGTGACACACCTACTCCAACGAGGTTACACCTCCTAACAGTGCCACTCCCTGGGCCAAACACATACAAACCATCACAGGAGGATCTGTGTAACTGTCTCAGGCAACAGAATAGGATCCATGTGATTTTGGAGGTAGAACATAAAGGATATACAATTTTGCCTGTCCCTTTCTTCATAGCTTGGGGTACTTTCCCCTTCAGAAGTAGCTCTATGTCTACAAAGCCCAGGCTACATGAGGAGTCCATATTCGGGCACTGTCTAAAAGATGCTAAGAGCAAGGTAACAGGAAGCATCAAACATCATTTTTGTGATTGAAAGAGGCTGCAGATGAGGATGGCCTAGTCGGCCATCAATGGGAGGAGACGCCCTTGGTCTTGTGAAGATCATATGCCCTAGTACAGGGGAATGCCAGGGTCAGGAAACGGGAGTGGGTGGGTGGGGGAGCAGGACGGGGGGGAGGGTATGGGGGCTTTGGGGATAGCATTTGAAATGTAAATGAAGAAAATATCTAATAATAAAGAAAACGAGACTGCAGATGACTCCAACCTTTGGCTGTTGAGCCACCCTCACCTTTGGTGATTTCCTCTTAAGTTGTAGATTCGTTATCAATATGAATGGTTATCAGAGCTCTAAGCCTCTAAATTTTGAAGTAAAGTTTTTGTGTTGCTAAGGACAAATAGAATAGACGTCAACAAGATAGGTCTTTAGTTCAGAAAAGTTACATGTTACATGTGAGCTGAAATGAAATTTTTCTCTTCTCTTCTCTTCTCTTCTCTTCTCTTCTCTTCTCTTCTCTTCTCTTCTCTTCTCTTCTCTTCTCTTCTCTTCTCTTCTCTTCTCTTCCTTCCTTCCTCTTCCTCCCTTCCCCTCTCTTTCCTATTTATTTATTTATTTATTTATTTATTGTTGGAGTGCTGGGAATTGAGCCTAGGGCCAGAGTTCTACCACCAAGCCCCACCCCTCCCCACCCTCCCACACTGCCCCCACCAATGGATTTCAAAAGTATCACTTTCATTACGTCACTTTTTACGATGCTATCTGAACCAATGGCCGTTCAATAGACGGCCAAATCTTTATGCAACATACTCTCTGAAAGCGCCTTGACAGACGTACTCACACCATTTCCTAGAAGAATAAAGCAGAAAGTAGAGAACATAATAGTGTAGATCTGGAGCCAGCCCTCTAGGGTTCAAACTGTTATCTCTGACTCTGTGATCCTGTGCCCACATAGTTGTTTTTGTGTTTTCGTTTTGTTTTTTGCCTCAGTTCCAGTATTTCTGAAATGACAGTGAGAGAGTTATCAGGGATAAAACCAACACACTCACAGTGTGCACACCAGTGCTTACTGTGCGGTAAGTGCTCACTAACGGCTAGTATGTGACTGGTTTTGTGAATAGTTGAGTACCTTGCACTATTTGAGACTCTCTCCTCATCTACCCTTATTAAGTATCTTGAGGTTCTGGACAGTTACTCATCTAACTTGTTGTGACAAAACATATTGTCAAACACCTTTTCTTTCTTTCTTTCTTTCTTTCTTTCTTTCTTTCTTTCTTTCTTTCTTTCTTTCTTTCTTTCTTTCTTTCTTCCTTCCTTCCTTCCTTCCTTCCTTCCTTCCTTCCTTCCTTCCTTTCTTTCTTTCTTTCTTTCTTTCTTTCTTTCTTTCTAAGAATTATTTACTTATTTTATGTATAGGAGTACACTCTAGTTTTCCTCAGCTATACCAGAAGGGCATCAGATCCCATTACAAATGGTTGTGAGCTACCATGTGGTTGCTGGGAATTGAACTCAGGACCTCTGGAAGAGCAGTCAGCACTCCTAACCGCTGAGCCATCTCTCCAACCCCAAGTACATTTTAAAATATTTTTCCCCTGGCAGTAGTGTGACCTCTCTGGGGATCCCACACAATAGCCCATCTGAGCATCACCAGCCAATGCTGTTCTTTTAATTACACTCAAGGCAACTGGAGGACACTTTTGACCACTGAGTCTGTGGCTCCAATGTTCCAGGGACATAACTAATGATCTGAGAAGAGGTTCAAACAAAGCTGGTATTGGCGAAAGTTGAGGAAGCTACTGGGAAACGTCTGACTTCCAGAAAAAAAAAAAAAAAAAAACAACAAACGCATGCTGTTGATGATACTCTCTAAGGAGCTAAACGTCTCAGAACAGCTGCTATGACTTCTCTTCCTATGCTCCCTACCCACAGGCATAAGCTTCAGCAGTAACACAATGTGGTTTATTATCAACGTCAGAAACTTGTTCTGCCTGGAAAGGCAATGACCAAAACACATCCCAGAAAGTGACATGATGCTGACGCCAGCTGCCTACAATGTATTTTCCAGTAAGATATGAAGTGACCAGACGAAGCCAGACTTTTGAGGAAGAAAAAGAGTAGAAAGCGAGAAGGCCTAGGAAAGTTGTGCTTTTCTGGCGTTTGCTCACATCAGGGATTTTGTGTACTTATCTCTGTTGGCTGCATACTGACAGCAGGCTAAAGACACCTAACGGGGGGGGGGGGGGCTTTGGATGCCCTCTTTCTAAGCTTCCTGTCACGTGAGCACCCGCTGTGCTGTTTCATGAGATGGTCAGCATTAGTTTCCTCCCTTGAAAAGACATTAACGTTTTTACTATTATTCGGATTTATGGGAAGCTTTGTAATGGCCCTTTTTCTTTTCCCAATATTCCTGATCCCCCATCCCTGTGATTCTACCTTTTTTTTTTTTAATGCCATGATTATTAACATATGAAGTATGAGGATCTTTTCTCTCTGTCTCTGTGTTGCTCATCTCTACATTGAGAGCGCTGCATTCTGGGATCCCTTGTACTCTGCCTTTTGGATACGTCTATTTTGTAGGAGGCACAGATGAGACACTTGAAGGCAGGAAGGAGGGAGACGAAAATGTATTACCTGACTGTATCTGCTTTGGGTGATATCTTTAACAGGGTGTATCTACTGGTGGTCCCAATTCCTCCAGGGAAATCTACCATGGTTCCCCTCTCTGCTTGGCTTTAACTTTGGAACTTCAAAAAAAAATTAAATAACCTAGATTTTTTTCATATTAAACTCCCCCTGTTAAAAACTATTTAAAGCAGGAGCTGGAAGCAATGATTGAGCAGTTAAGAATATTTAGTCCTCTTGTAAAGGACCCCCAGGTTTGGTTCCCAGCACTCAATGTTGGCTCACAATCATCTGTAACTCTAGTTCCAGTGGCTCTGGTGCCCACATGTGGCCCCCATAGGCTCTCTCATACATGTGATGCACATGTGCTCACTCAGGAGGACATAAAAATTAACTTTAAAAAGTCAATAAAACAAAATATATAAAGCAATGTCTGGTTTTACCAATCTCAAAATGACATACATCTACAAAATTCAGGCAAGACCTTTCAAAGGGAATACTACAATATAATAGAATGTTTTAGGACCTCAAGAGAAGCAGAAAGCTTTAAGTACCATAGTTGAAACTAGTTTTCATCGTTTATAATTGTACAGGTATCCACAATCGTGTCATTAACGATCAGCTATTAACAAGAATGGCCAAGACCAATTTTGGCAAAGGCCGTACACTCAGCAAGGGAGGTTGTGTATTATTTTTAAATATGGGGTGTTTTTTTGCAGAGTCTATATGAGGTCTCTATATAGTTTCACATAAAATATTACTAACAGTTATAACTAATTTAGTCTTTAGCATATATAATTTATTCAGTGGCATCTTAACTAATTAGAAGCTCAAACTTTTCTATATTTTTAGTTCCAGTGGAAAGCTCACTTCTGTCGCAGAATGAATGGCGGCCATGGATAGATATCTATTAAATCTAAACTTTTAACAGTTTTGTGTTTCTATAACACTTAAGTAGAAAGAATAGATAATTCCCATATACCCCTTTAATGTATAGAGTCCTTAGTCTCCCTATTGTTAAAAGTCATGTATTTAAAAAAAAGTCATGTATTTAGGTGGTACACGTTTTATCATAGATGAACCAATATTGATCCATTATTGACCAAAGTACTTAGCTTACATTGGGTTCTAACATAAACCACTGGTGTCTTTCATTTTGAAATATGTACTTAAGATTCTGTCTGAGGTTTCAGTTCTATAGGGGTGTACCTAAAAGATTTATCCTTTTACTTTATAGACATCTTAACTGTGTTACAGCAATTATAGATAAACCTGCTGTAAGTACATGTATGCAGTTTTGTGTGGATCTAAGCTTGGAGATGATCATGTAAAGAGTATGCCAGACTGCTTTCTGACTGGATAGATATCACTGTATTCTTGATGGCAGTGAATGGGACTCCCATTTCTCTACATTCTGGCCAGCATTTGCTCAGAGTTAAGGATTTAAAATATCTTAATATGCGTGCCATGGTACCATATTGTTGTTTTAATGTGTAACTCTTATTTTTTGTATGCTTATCTATCATTGGTGTGTCTTGTCCATTCATATTCTTTACTCAGTTTTTGAGATGTTGATGTTCTCATGACTGCACCTCAAGTCATCTTTATCAGATATGTGTTTCACAAGCATGTTTTCCTAGTCTGTGGCTTTCTTTTCATGTTTATATTCTTTTTTTAAAAAAAGATTTATTTGTTTATTATATATAAGTACACTGTAGCTATCTTCATACACACCAATAGAGGGCATCAGATCTCATTACAGATGGTTGTGAGCCACCATGTGGTTGCTGGGATTTGAACTCTGACCTCTGGAAGAGCAGTCAGTGCTCTTAACCGCTGAGCCATCTCTCCAGCCCTCATGTTTATATTCTTTATTATTATTTTTTTTTTGGTTTTGGATATTTTTATTTTTTATTATCAGGAGTGATTGAAATAAAAAATATAATTGAGTCCCATCATTATTGTCATCATGGAAATGGCTTTAAGAGAAAACTGGTCAGATGAATATTATTGCTTTCCACTTTTCAACTGGTAAATAGTTGCCACAGATAAAAACAGACAAGCCCAGAGAATCTGTCCAGAATGTTCAAGATATGGCATATTATACAACATGCCTGTTCTCGGGGAGAACACCTAGGACATATTATGCGTACTTCTTGATCTCATTGTACAAGACAAGCACAAAGGCACCACCCATGCCTCTAAGAACATTGGACCGTGCACCCTTGAAAAAGAGCCTTGCTTCCTTCATCTCGAGTGATCTTCTACCAGCAGTCAAGTGTGCCCGTGTACATGATAGCAGTTTCTTTGCGTCCAAACTGCGTCATCATACAACAGCGAATCGTGTCAAAAGGATAGGAAGTCAGGCCAGCGACAGCAGTGACAGACTGCAATCATCCAGCTGGTGAAGATGTGAGTATTCTTGGGATCTGGGAGCATTCCCTTTGCAGTGCCATAGATATCAAAGTAGGCAGCTCGGTAGATGATAATGCCCTGTACTGACACATTAAAGCCTTGGTACAGGCCCTTAATCCCATCAGTTTTGTAGATCTTAACTAGGCAGTCATCAAGGCCTTTGAATTCCCTTTCAGCTCCAGCTTTGCCCATATCAGCTGCTAGACGGGTAAGGGCAAAATCAAGAGGGTACACAAAGCACAAGGATGAGGCCCCAACGGCACCACCTGATGCCAGGTTCCCTGCAAAGTAGCTCCAAAACTGGGTCCTCTTGTCCACACTACCCAGAAAGATCTGCTTGTATTTATCTTTGAAGGCAAAGTTGAGAGCCTGGGAGGGGAAGTATCTGATGACATTGGCCAGATTTCCACACCAGAAGGGCAGGACTCCCTGTTCCTTGGGGATACGAACCACGCAGTCTATAATGCCCTTGTATTGCTTATCTGTTGTGATTTGCTTGCCCGCATGCTGCACCTGCAGCAGCAGCTTGACCCTCTCGATGGGTGCTACTGCGGTCTTGGAGATGGCTGCAGCCATTCCACTGGCCAAGAAGTCCTTGGTGAAGGACACAGCGGCATCTGTCATGTTGAAAGCAAAAAAAGAAGAGGCAGGTGAGTGTGGGACAGGGCTGGGTTGACAACCGGCTTTGACTCCCGGACTCTGGGCTCATGGTTTTTGTTTTTTTGGTTTTTTTTTTTTTTTTTTTTGGTTTTTCAAGACAGGGTTTCTCTGTATAGCCCTGGCTGTTCTGGAACTCACTTTGAAGACCAGGCTGGCCTCGAACTCAGAAATCTGCCTGCCTCTGCCTCCCGAGTGTTGGGATTAAAGGCATGTGCCACCACTGCCCGGCATTTTTTTTTTGGTTATATTCTTAAAAAATACATTTATTTTATTTTATCATTTAAATGCTCTTAAATCATTGAATCATCTCTGCACCCTCACAAGAATACATTTTAGGGCATTTTTTTCATGATGTTTTAGTAATCTGTTTCTATCTTGTTGGAGTTAGGATTTTTCTGTGCTTCTAAACACTGTGCAAAAGAATTCTTGCTGTTTTAGTACAGTTGTTCCTCTCTACAATATTTTTATGACAACAGTTAACATTACTATAGCCCATGATGTAGATTCTAACTCCTAACAATACCAATGGTGTTATCATAGTTACATTGAAGAATTATGATTAGTAGCCAAGTGGTGACATGAAAGGCTTGAAGGACGTATCCAAGAAGTGCTTTCAACCATACTTTTGGATTATTTCTATCATAACTTGAAGTGGAAACCTAAGGGTTCTTTGGAAACTCAATTGTATTGGATGGTATTTTGCTCGGGCAAACACATGAAGGAGCATTTTCCTGAAGTGGACAAAGGTGAAAGGCTAAGGCAGACATGAGAAGGAACATTTAGCTGAAGTAGACACAGGTGAAAGGATGTTCTGCTAAGCAACCATGTGAAAGGACACTTGATGAAGGATTCCTTGCTAACGACAAGTGTTTTGGTCCACTTTACATTGCATGGTTGAGCTCCATATGTTGGAATTCCATAGGAAGAAATTCACCAAAAAAAAAAAAAACTTCTGGTGGTATGCTGCAGTTTCTTGCTGATTGGCAAAGTGATGTCAGCTGAGACAGATACACATGCTGGGGCAAGACACATGGAGGACTCATGATGTCTGGAGGGAAGAACAGAGTGATGGGGGCTAGCTTGGTTTGCCTGTAGGTAGAGCTCGGTGTGCAATGGTTGTTGGTCTTGAGTCTTCTCTGATCTTTGCTTCACTGAGAGAGGCACAGCGGAGAACTTCTCCTGGTGTTCCTCCTGGTCCCTCCTGCTGACTCCTGCTGAGGCTGAGGTCTGGCTGTCTCTGCTACGTAGTGCAACCACTGCTGATTCCTGTTTGCTATCCCAACTCTGGACTGCTGGTGTATCTGTGAAATGTTTGCAAGCAGATCAAGCTGCCGCTGCTAACCTGTGACCTGAACTGCCCATTTCCAGACAGCATAGATGGGAGTTGCTCCAAAGAGCCTTTCTAAACAGGTCCACTCCCCACCACCATATCCTTTCTTTACTACTACCTCTGGTGAGTGGTGGGCTACAAGGGAGTTTAAAACTTTTAAGAACCACCATTAAAAGTAGGATTTGAAAAAAACTGAAGTTACAATAACTATTATTGTTTGCTTTGTAAGTCACTGGAATCTGGCTCCTAGCCCTCAACTACTATCTGGTTTTTACTACTTTATTTGTAGTTGGTTTAGAAACCCACCATACCTCAAATGTTCTGTCCAGTCATTCCCCTTCTTTGCATGTCTCTTTACAGTAGTCTTGCCTTTGCAATACTACCTAAGCTCCAGTGTGCTAAGGATTTCCTTCCCTCCTGTCTGTCTTCCTTCTTTCCTTCCTCCCACTCTAAATTTAGTAGTAACTTCCAAAGGTGTCTTATTGTCTTTTCCCCAATATATCCTCTGTACTGCCGCAGCACAGAAGGCAACAAACCACAACGAGAAGAGCATAGACTTTGAGACCGGAAAGGCTGGAATTCAAACTTCTTCTTAACTTCAATGACACAATGCAGCTACTTAGGCTTAACATGGTGTCTCTCAAATGTGACTAATGCAGCTTACACTGCAGTTGTATGCCATGAGCTGTTTTTAGAATCAAATATATTTGTACCTATAAAGTAGTAGGACCTGGTAAAAGGTGCTTCAGGGTTTTAAGTCAATTCAGTTATGAGCATGTCTCTCTTTTTAGTTACAGCTCTCAGTCTGTCCCGTCCAGACCCCCAGAGTCTTCTGATTTTCTTCTCTTAATTTCTCTGTCATCGTCTCAGGCTCTGAAAACACAGGTGGGTTTGTTTCTCCACTTATGTGGCCTCTTGTTTATGCTTATATATATATTTGCATTCAGAGAACTTCATCTGGAATGCCCTTTGTCTTTCTGTCTGGATGACAGACTTCCAATTCAATTTTCTGGATCCTATGCCAATATTACCTTCCAGTCCTTTGCCTTCATTCTAGTAGATTTTTGAACTCTATTTTATTAAAATAGTTTTCTGTACAAGAAGACTCTTCCCTCACAGACTGAAATTTGCCTACGCAGTGAGTCTGCGTTCCATTTCTTGAACAGATTGTGTGTAGAGTCAACAGACAGTAAAGAACAACATTCCCTGTGACTTGTTTACTATGCTTTTAGGTATTACATTTTAATGTTTAAAATATAAATTTTGTTTAAAATTGATTATTATAATAATTTATAGTTCTGGCGAAGATGTGGTAAATAACATTACTTAATGAGGAAAATGCAAGGTTTGTTGCCTTTGGGGAAAGCAGTTTCTCTATCTCATATAGGTTAAGTATTCCTGAACCAATACTTAATATATATCATCTATACTCATTTATCTACTGATTCTACTTTTAAAAATCGGTTCAAGAAGATATAAAGGTGTTATGCATAAACATGTTAGTCATACAATCACAGTGAAATTTGAATAAAACTAAGTCACCTAAAACCAGGATTCTAGTTATGTAAAATAGAATATGTTCATATTTATAAGGCACAGTATATAATTTTGTAAAGTGTAATTAAAGTGACAGTGCTATGAAGACGGTATTTAAGAGCAATGCCATGAACCAACAGATTTGGAAAATATCTTTACCAATCCTAAATCCAATAGGGGACTAATATCCAATATATATAAAGAACTCAAGAAGTTGGACTCCAGAAAACCAAATAACCCTATTAAAAAATGGAGTACAGAGCTAAACAAAGAATTCTCAACTGAGGAATACCGAATGGCTGAGAAACATCTAAAAAAATGTTCAACATCCTTAATCATCAGGGCAATGCAAATCAAAACAACCATCACTCAGATTCAATCTCACACCACTCAGAATGGCTAAGATCAAAAACTCAGGTGACAGCAGATGCTGGAGAGGATGTGGAGAAAGAGGGACACTCCTCCATTGCTGGTGGGATTGCAAGCTGGTACAACCACTCTGGGAATCAGTTTGGTGGTTCCTCAGAAAATTGGACATAGTTCTACCAGAGGATCCAGCAATATCACTCCTGGGCACCCAGAAGATGCTCCAACTTGTAGTAAGGATACATGCTCAGCTATGTTCATAAGTAGCCTTATTTATAATAGCAAGAAGCTGGAAAGAACCCAGATGTCCCTCAACAGAAGAATAGATACAGAAAATGTGGTACGTTTACACAATGGAGTACTACTCAGCTATTAAAAACAATGAATTCATGAAATTCTTAGACAAATGGATGGATCTGGAGGATATCATGCTAAGTGAGTTAACCCAATCACAAAAGAACACTCATGATATGCACTCACTGATAAGTGGATATTAGCCCAGAACATCAGAATACCCAAGATACGATTTGCAAAAAACATGGAACTCAAGAAGAAGGAAGACCAAAGTGTGGATACTTTGATCCTTCTTAGAAGGAGGAACAAAATACCCATGGAAGGAGTTACAAAGTTCAGAGCAGAGACTGAAGGAATGACCATCTAGAAACTGCCCCACCTGGGGATCCATCCCATAAACAACCACCAAACCCAGATTCTATTGCAGGTGCCAACAAGAACTTTCTGATAGGAGCCTGATATAGCTGTCTCCTGAGAGACTCTGCCAGTGCCTGACTAATACAGAAATGGATGCTCACAGTCATCCATTAATTAGATGGAGCACAGGGTCCCCAGTGAAGGCGCTAGAGAAAGTACCCAAGGAGCTGAAGGGGTTTTCAGCCCCCTAGGAGGAACAACAATATGAACTAACCACTAACCCCAGAACTCCCTGGGACTAAACCACCAATCAAAGAAAATACATGGAGGGATTCATGGATCTAGCTCCATTTGTAGCAGAGGATGGCCTAGTTGGTCCTCAATGGGAGGAGAGGCCCTTGGTCCTGTGAAGGTTCTATGCCCCAGTATAGGGCAATGCCTGGGCCAGGAAGTGGGAGTGGGTGGGTTGGGGAGCAGAGGGATGGGGGAGAGGATAGGGGATTTTCGGAGGGGAAAATAGGAAAGGGGATAACATTTGAAATGTAAATAAAGAAAATATCTAATTAAAAAGGGGGGTTAAAAATGAAAAAAAAAAAGATTTCTACCACTTTAAGAAAAAAAGAAAAAGAAAAAAAGAGCAATGCCATGTTTCTTCAGAGGACCTTTGTTCAGTTCCTAGCCTCTATATCAGGTAGCTCACAATTATTTCTAACTCTGGCTTCAGGAGAATCCAACATCTCTGGCTTCAGCAAAAATCTGCACTCATGTGTGAATACCCCCCACATGCGCATACATACACATAATTAAAAATCATAAGAACAAACTTTTCAATTATATTTATAATGGGTTTACAAAACAGAGAAGATCCTTATGATGCCATTATCAAATAAAACATAATAATACAAAAAGATATTTTTCATATGCCCACAACTACATTGAACATATACATTGAAAGAGGACTGGAAAAACCCACTAAAGGGTTAATGAGTACCCTTGTGTAGGTGAGTTTGAGCTATAACAAGGAACCCTTCAGTTTCAGAGGCTTAACACCAAGTGCTTATTTAAGATCTGTATCAGAGTCCAGGGCGGGTTTGGAAGGCTGCTCTCCTTGCTGTCTTTGTTTGGGAGCCCAGGCTTTCCTGTATTAGTCAGCAGATAAAGTGCTGCGTGAGTGGAGACACAGCACTTCCCTCTGTACGTGAATGGCCAGAAGGCAACCACATGGCCCCAGTTAATGGCAGAGTTCTGGGAACACCATTCCCAGCAGGAAGGAAAGGAGCCTGGATTCTGATAGAGCTGGCCTTGTTATTGTCATTCCTAAGATAGAAAACTGAATGGAAATTTTCTGGTAATTTATATTTCTTTGAGTTTTCTGCATTTTCAGTGTTTCTTCAAGTAATTGTTTATTACAAGTGAAAACTTTGTACTTAAGAGCCCTAAATATTTTTCGTTATCTTTTAAGAGATTTGTTCTTATTATTTTAAATTTGTGTGTGTGTGTGTGTGTGCGTGCGTGCACACATGCCCAGGTGCCCTTAAAGCCAGAGGCACCAGATCCTTCTGGAGCTGAAGTGACAGTTGTGAGCTACCTGATGTGAAGACTGGAGGCCAAACTCATGCCCTCTGAATGACCAGTGAGCACTTAGTCTCTGACCCATCTGTCTAGCCCTAGTCTTATATGTTTTATTTTGAGATAGGTTTTACAATATAAACCTAGATTGCCTGAACTATGTAGACCAGACTGGCCTTGAACTCACAAATATCTATATGCATACGTCTCTCAGGTACTGAGATTATAAGTATGTACCACCATACCTGGCCTTTCTACATGTTTTAAAAGACAGCCCTTCATTACATTCTATAACATGAATCTGTAAGAGATTTCCTTGAAAGCTGAGCCTAGTGGCACACAACCTTAACCCAAGCACTTGGGAGGCAGAGGCAGGTGGATCTCTAAGTTTGAGGCCAACCTTGTCTGTCAATCAAGTTCCAGGGCAGCCAGGGCTACACAGAGAAACCCTGTTTTGAAAACACACACACACACACACACACACACACACACACACACACACACACATTTTCTTAGATATCAAAAGGCTAAATTTGGTTCAGGTAAGAGAAGCTGCTGCAAGATGATATAACTAATACCATATACAGAAACCCACACAGTGTGAGCAGTTCCCTTTCCTTCAGGTGATGGATTAATTATCTAAGCAGAAGTAATAATAATCTCACTGATCACCCCACAAATTCAGCGAATATTGTTTAAGACACCAGAGTGTAACACAATCCCTGGTTTGTGTAGAAAGAAATGGAGAAGTGGAAATGTCTGAGACTGCGATTCCTAAGCCTCTCTTGTCAGCCCCAATCCTATATGGCTCCACTGTTCCCTAGTTGTCCTTACGTTTGGCCCACCCGCAGTAGCCCTCTTCTTACTTGAGGGAAGAACAGTATGAAGATGTTAGAGGCTGGGCATAGTAAAACATGCCTTTAATCGCAACACTCAGGAGTCAAAAAGAGGCATGTCTCTGTGAGTTCTAGGCCAGCCAGGGCTACCTAGTAAAACCCTATTTTATAAAAAAATCTATGTTGGAGAAACATAATGGCCACTGCCTTCAACTCCTTTTCTCACTGTCTAAAAGCCAGAGTTTGTTCTGGGTAGTGTCCAAACATTCAGGGTGTCGTTCATCCATCCATGTATCCTGCTACCTACTATAAAGAAACGTTGAGTGCCCATAGGGACCACATCATAAATGAAAGTCTTTTTCCACAGGCAAAGCAGAGAGCTATTCCACAGGCAGAAATTCTTCTCATTTGCTCTATAACAGCCACCTCAAAAATGGAATCTGTTTGGGTCCTAACTAAGAGATAGACCAGTTTCTAGGACTGGAGATCAGCTCTCCATGACTTTCTGGTGATTTTGGCCTTCTTTCCCACCACATTTGTCTTAAACCTTTTTCTTCTTCTCTTGAGATGTTCTCATGAATGTTAGCATGGTCCTTCAAAACACACGTTCTATTCCAATGCAAATCCTACCTTAAACAATGTATCTTTTAGACAGAAAGGCTCTATTCTGTTATCAGTGCATAGATAGAGTCCTCAGCAAAGATGAGTTCTGTGAGCCATTGACATTACCATCCAGTGTGCATGGAGCTAGTGGGATAGTAACACAGTTCTGATGCTGCCATCATGGAAAAGTTGGTCTTCTCTTCATCAAGCTAACAGGGATGTTCCACATATGCAATAGATTCTGCCTTTAGACTAGTTCACTGTTATCTCTTCATTTGCAAGTTGTTAAACCACTTCTATAATAGAAGTCATAGAGAAGACACTGGACTAGCTAGCAGCTCATTTTATGCCATAATTGTCTAGTTAAAATAAGAAAAGTCACATTTTTTTGACCTTCTCAGTTTATCAGATTGAGAAACACGAATTGTTATTACATAGCATGCCTGGATCGTTAGCATTTCACAATCACTAACATTTCATTACCCTTTCTGAGTACAAAATGTCACTAGGAACATATGTGAAATATTTAGGAACCTTGCCTAAGATACAATAGAACGTGAAAAATATTAGATTTGATATTTTGAGGATAAAAGGGAGGAGGAGGAAAAAAATGTCTTATTAGATTCCAATTAGAATTTTAAACTCCTGGTTGAATGCTGAAGTCAGTCTTGCTTAATTGAATAGAGTTTGCCAGCTGCCCACCCACATCCAGTCTTTCATGTCTGTTATTTGCATTCAGACCTTTACATGATCAGTTGTATCTCTAGAGCCAGACAAATTGAGACTGAGAAGTTTATTATACGTGTTGCAGATTATTGCATAACTTCGTATTATATCAAGGCAGAGAATATTAGGTTTTCTAAGCTGTCAAGCAAAGCAGATCAAATTTTCCAAGTATTTTGATCATTCTTTCCTTTTTCTGTCATCTCTGGGATTAGCTCATCATATAGCTATGTAAATGCCTTTCTTGTGTCCACACAGTAAGTTATGGGCTTTATTTAAAAGTCACTTTCAATTCAGTCTCTGACCAGCAGGCTCATAGCCTTTATTCAACAGTGACACTTAAAAGCAAACGGAAATAATTGCATTTTTGTTAAGATATAATTACTATTGTATGCTAGAAAGAAAATTAAAATATTTTTCTTAGTAGTCAGCATTTCTGGTGGTCATAATTTTGGCCACATAAAAGGGTTCCTATTTTACAAAAGTACTCCTTTAACACACATAAGTTCATTTAAATGAGGAAGTATGCATGGTACTAGAATGAACCACATAATATTTGAGGCAAATATTAGTGCCTGTTATCTGCATAGTGCTTCTCAGGGAGGTTCATGCTAGCAGGAGCAGTCCCTCTCAATCATTTACCTCTCACTGCTTTAACGTTGGAAGAGTTGTATATATAAACTGTTCAGTAAAATTATCACCGATTCCTGATGGAGCTTAGAGACTATACTATGCATAACTAATATCTAGGGGAGAGGAGTGTGTGTGAGCATGTCTGTGCACACACATGCATGTGCACATGGAGACTGGCACACACTCTCACATGGAGTTTCTCAGATTCTTTCACTTTAGTGGCCTGGAGCGTCATAGTCAGACTAAGCTGGCTGGCCGGTGAGCTCCATTCTGAGGATGACAGGTATGCACTGCCCCATCTGGCTTTTTCATGTGAATTCTCAATATTGAACTCAGGATGTCTTCATGCTTGCACAGCAAGCACTTACATGAGCCATGCCCCATACCCCGTAACTAGCATTTTCTAGAGATAGTATGGATTAAAAGGAAATTTTACTTATCATTTAGAATATTAGAATATTTTCTTCATATATTTTTATCCCGTTGAGATGAGACAAAGGTCATTAGAATGTATAGAGTCCATTTATTTATTTTTTCCACCTTTGGTTTAAAAAGAAGCGCTCCCAGTTCTCAGAACAAGCGGGCTTACTTTGGCTTATGTTTTTATTTGCGCTTGTCTCCACAGCCCTCTTTGTGCCTGTTTTTCCCTTTCCGGCCCTTTTGAGTCATATGTTGACATAACTCAGTGCGAAGCCCTGGGTTTGAAGAGAAGTGGACACTAAGTCCAGGTACACAGAGATTCTTGTCTGATAACACCGCAAACACTCCGCCTGCAGACTTCCTACATTTGAGACATAATATTTTCGAACACTAATTTGCCAAGCAGGTTGGCGGTGACTCTGCCTGCTTGCTGCTGCTTGTCTGAATTAGGAAGGCTCCGTCTACCCTCTCTGACTCGGGGTTTGTTTCTCAAGTAGACACACTAATAAAGAGCTCCTTTTGAAGTAGGGAATCTAGGCTTTTTTTCTTCCCTAAGCTGTGGAGACAATTTTCAAAAGTAACTTCTTTACTTTTGATGAAACACAACTCACAGCTCATCTCAGAAAGAAAAACATCTCAAATTTTGCACTGTTGAAAATTTCAGTCCAAGGTGCTGTGTCTTTTTTTTTTTTTTTTTTTTTTTTTTGATCATTTGATAACTTTCTTCGCTATGGCTTCACAGTTTGGAGGTTATAGGCACCTAAAGTCATTGTTCCTATCTGATGTTTGCAACTGTGCTCCGGCTGTTACATTTACTACTTAAGAGAGAAAAACCAGGTGGCATGGAGGGAAGAAAGGAAGGAACAAAGTTACCAGGCAGAGCTGAGAACCCAAGAGTGGGAGGTGGAGGAACCAGAGAGGCTTTAAACAAGTTCCTTACTTTAACATGTGGAGAATTTCATGAGTCTGGTTCTTTTGTGAAACAAAATAAGAAAAACGTAAGATTTAATGAAGAAGTTTTGCATATTTAAAACTGGAGAAACGGGGGATGAGAAGACAGCTCAGTGAATAAACAGCTTCCCCCCAAATGCACTATGCCCTGTAATCCAGTGCTCTTATAGCGAGTGAAGGGATGGAGAGAAAGAAATCTGCACTCCTGGACCAGCCTGGAAATACATAGCAGAAAACAGGAGACTCTGTCTCAAGGCAGATAGTAAGGACTGACACCCAAGCCAGACTAGATCTCCTTACACTCGTAATTTTTTTTTTTTTTTTGGTTTTTTGGTTTTTAAGATTTAAGGAAAGATATTCGGGGCTGGAGAGATGACTCAGTGGTTAAGAGCATTAACTGTTCTTCCAGAGGTCCTGAGTTCAATTCCCAGCCACCACATGGTGGCTGACAACCATCTGCAGTAGGATCAGATGCCTTCTGGTGTGTCTGAAGACAGCAACACCACCAAATAAATAAAATAAAAAAGATGTGCCTATACAGAGAAGCACCTGAAAAAATGTTCAACATCCTTAATCATCAGGGAAATGCAAATCAAAACAACCCTGAGATTCCACCTCACACCAGTCAGAATGGCTAAGATCAAAAATTCAGGTGACAGCAGATGCTGGCGAGGATGTGGAGAAAGAGGAACACTCCTCCATGGTTGGTGGGATTGCAAGCTTGTACAACCACTCTGGAAATCAGTCTGGCGGTTCCTCAGAAAATTGGACATAGTACTACCGGAGGATCCAGCAATACCTCTCCTGGGCATATATCCAGAAGATGTCCCAACCGGTAAAAAGGACACATGCTCCACTATGTTCATAGCAGCCCTATTTATAATAGCCAGAAGCTGGAAAGAACCCAGATGTCCCTCAACAGAGGAATGGATACAGAAATTATGGTACATTTACACAATGGAGTACTACTCAGCTATTAAAAAGAATGAATTTATGAAATTCCTAGCCAAATGGATGTACCTGGAGGGCATCATCTTGAGTGAAGTAACACAATCACAAAAGAACTCACACAATATGTATTCATTGATAAGTGGATATTAGCCCAAAACTTAGGATACCCAAGATATAAGATACAATTTGCTAAACGCATGAAACTCAAGAAGAATGAAGACCAAAGTGTGGACACTGTGCACCTTCTTAGAATTGGGAACAAAACACCCAGGGAAGGAGTTACAGAGACAAAGTTCGTAGCTGTGATGAAAGGATGGACCATTTAGAGACTGCTGTATCCAGGGATCCGTCCCATAATCAGCTTCTAAACGCTGACACCATTGCATACACTAGCAAGATTTTGCTGAAAGGACCCAAATATAGCTGTCTCTTGTGAGATGATGCCGGGGCCTAGCAAACACAGGAGTGGATGTTCACAGTCAGCTATTGGATGTATCACAGGGCTCCCAATGGAGAAGCTAGAGAAAGTACCCAAGGAGCTAAAGGGATCTGCAACCCTATTGTTGGAACAACATGATGTACTAACCAGAACCCCGGAGCTCTTGTCTCTAGCTGCATATGTATCGAAAGATGGCCTAGTCGGCCATCAATGGAAAGAGAGGCCCATTGGACTTGCAAACTTTATATGCCCCAATATAGGGGAATGCCAGGGCCAAAAGAATGGGAATGGGTGGGTAGGGAAGTGGGGGCGCTATGGGGGACTTTTGGGATAGTATTGGAAATGTAATTGAGGAAAATATGTAATAAAATATTAAAAATAAATAAATAAAAAATAAAGAAAAAAAAAAGATGTGCCTATAAAAAAATACCTTACGGGTTTCACATAAATACACATACACACACATATACACATATGGCCAGGGATATGCAAAGGCACATAGAGAGAGAGAGGCAGGAATTGATAAGAAGTACATAAAAAGGCAAAAAAGAAGTTTCATAGGTGATGGATTAGCTAACTGACCACACATTGCTTGTTACCTGGTACCGACCCTTCTCCCATCTGAGAAACTCTTTCACTGCTGATGTCATGACCTTATGACCCACCTTGCTTTGTGTTCTCTGAAATCCAGCAACTTTAGTGGCAAGATGCACCTGGCCCCTTTGATGTATGGGGTGGGGAGTGGGGAGAGACTCGTCATAAATAACTTAGCCAATGAGTGGATGGACAAATAGATGGTACTTTCCCTACTCAGTACTAGTCGTATTATAACAAGAAAACAGTCTTCAATTTGGAATGCCTCCATTTTGGAAGATTCAGAGGAGACAGACTAGTAATGCATTGGCAAACTGGACTGAAACAAAAGGGTTGAAGAGACTGGCAGCACTTAACTGGGAAAAGAGAAGAGAGGTAACCTAAGGTCAGCCATCCAGCTTTAAAGGTATGTGACACCATGTCTGCTACCAGCTGTTCTCCTTGTCCCTCAGAGAAGCAGAGGCCAAGTTCTCACACGGCATCGGCCAAATATGGGGGAAATGTTCTTGTTGGAAGGAGTGGCCATGCTAAAATGTAAATTGTTGACTGTGCAAAAACTTTGAGGCAGTTGCTTAAAGGTTGGATTGTTTGGGGGCCTCCCCTCCTGCGCGTTTGAACACAATGCTGGTGCCGCAGGTAGCCCGGTTCCTTATAAGCCTGTAAGGACAGAAACACAGGCCGGGCGTGGTGGCGCACGCCTTTATTCCCAGCACTTGGGAGGCAGAGGCAGGTGGATTTATGAGTTAGAGGCCAGCCTGGTCTACAGAGTGAGTTCCAGGACAGCCAGGGCTACACAGAGAAACCCTGTCTCGAAAAAAACCAAAAAAAAAAAAAAAAAAAAAAAAAAGACAGAAACACGTTTTAAGAGAGCAAATATGAATGAAGGTCCACAATTCGTAGAATCTAAAATTTGTTTTCATAAATAAATGAAATCAAAACCAAAGCTCTTTCCAACAGGGAGTTCCATGTTAACATTAACATGATGGTCTGTTTTTTTTTTTTTTAATTCTATATTTGACACAAGGAAGCCCCAAATCGTGTGTGTGTGTGTGTGTGGGGGGGGTGCATGTGTGCAAAGTACACAGGTATATAGATGCTAATAATCTCAGAATTATGCTAACAACAAAAACTCAAGCCTTTTCTTCCCCCTGCCCCCCACCTCCCAGATAATAAAAATTCACTGAAATAGACCATGGTCATCAAGCAACTGGGCCAGAGAACTTGAAAGGGTTAGCAGTTCTGTGACTCTCCTCCCCACTTTTTCTTTCTTTCTTTCTTTCTTTCTTTCTTTCTTTCTTTCTTTCTTTCTTTCTTTCTTTCTTTCTTTCTTTCTTTCTTTCTTCCTTCCTTCCTTCCTTCCTTCCTTCCTTCCTTCCTTCCTTCCTTTCTTTCTTTCTTTCTTTCTTTCTTTCTTTCTTTCTTTCTTTCTTTCTTTCTTTCTTTCTTTTTCTGTTCCCACTGGCTAAGCTAAGTCTCCTAGTGGACCCCTAAATAGATATGCTTCTGTGTAAAATAAATAAATAAATAAATAAATAAATAAATAAATAAATCTCAGTGTGGACCAGTATGGTTTAAGCATTCTTTATTTTCCCAACTCAGGAATCCAGCTGATCAATTCAATAATAACAAAATTAACAAGTCTACAGTGACCACCTTATTGACCATTTGATTATCTCTGTGAAGAATTAAGACTCAATTAAACTTTGGAAAATTTCAATTTGTCTGGGTGTCCATAACATAAAAATAGTGCCTCACTATTTGCTTTAAATTCTTATTTACTTTTTTTTTATATGCATGGGTGTTTTGTCTGCTTGTAGGTCTACATACTATGTGTGTGCCTGGTGCCCACACAAGGATCAGATCCCCTAAGGACTGGAGTTACAGATGGTTTTTAGCCACTGTATGGATGCTGAAAGTCAAACCTGGGTTCTCTAGAAAAGCAAACAGTGATCATAGCCACTGGTCAATCTCTCCAGCCCTTCTGTCTCTTTCTAACCCCTTTTAGAAAGCATCATACAGTTTAGATGGAAGGTCAGTTTTATTATAGTACACAGAAAATTAAAGTAGACTCAAAACACAACTTACTCCAAACAATGCTATATGAATGTCATGGCACAGTGCTGTGTTTGTAGTCTGCTCTAAAAAAACTCACATAAGTGCATTATGTGGATGCTGGTCTGGTCTTATCCCTCACTAAGAAGACTTTGCTTGTGCTCAGCAGAACCAAGAGTGCTCACGTCATTCCCTGTGAGTAGGCACAGAGAGCTTTTATTTCAAACCTAGACAGAAGACACATCATCTGCTGTGAAGATGTGGCATTAATATTCTCCAGTGGAAATACACCAATACCAAAGGCTCTCTCAGCTAGCCATGAGAGGGAAGGTTTAGATGTTTGTCTTTCAAATTTCATTATACAAGAAGACATGCCAATGTTAGTTTAATATAACCGTGGCTCTACTTGACAGTGTCTTCGGAAAGGTTTTAATCTGCGGGAGTATAAATAGTTCAAACCTTATTATACACATTTGTAGACATAAAAACAAGCAAACAAACAGATACACAAATGACAGGGCAGTGGTGGCACATACCTTTAATCTTAGCACTCAGGAAGCAAAGAGTGATGGATCTGTCTACAGGGTGAATTCTAGGATAGCCAAGGCTACACAGAGGAATACTGTCTCAAAAAACCAAACCAAACATAAAACAAAAAAATAAAAAACTCAGCCCCCCTCAACCCCCCAAATCATAACAACAGCAAACACAATCAATCCAAACATAGAATGATACAATGAACCACTAGTACTTTTTTTTTTTTTGACAAGGGATCACTGTATATCCCTGACTGACCTAAAACTCAGTATACAGAGCAAGCTAGTCTGGAATTTGCTGTGTAGACCAGGCTGACCTTGAATTTACAGAGATCGGCCCATCTTTGCTAGGATTGACAGCATACACTGTTATGTCTGGACTCTATTTCCTTTAATAAGCAAAGCAAAACAAAAATCCTCAGAGTTTAGCTGTGTTAAAACTTCCTTTAGGTACTAGCAATATATTTTTATAAATATCTAAAATACATGTATCCCTTTTTTTCCCTCACCCCAATACATGTAACGACAAAACCAGCGGTGCAAACTCCAAACTCTGCATCTCCATGGCTGATGTCAAAGCGGTCTTCAGATCTCCACTCCTTTTTCATCTTTGTTGACTGCAACAAACTGCTTTCTCCTGGGCTGGTTCCACTCCCTGTTAGCAGCTTTCCTCAGCATGTATCCCATGGCTCTGGCATCTTTAACATCTTTGAGTCTCCAAGGCAATTTCAATGTTACAGCTTCTTGTTTCAGTGTCTGGGATTCCACTTGATCTTTTGGACTCCTCCTAAGGGTTGGCATCACTTTTCCAGCTCTGCCCTCTGTAGCACTCTAAGCTCAGGTTGATCCTCTCCACTACGGCTGCTGTTATCTCCTAGAACACAGGATTTTGCTCCATTTCACTTCCTGGTATGCCTTTAATACTCGAACCATATATTTTATATTTGGCCTTTCTAAGCTTACTATGCTTGTTCAAACTTCTCTTTGTGAGACTTAACCAGAGAACAGAGTCTCTGCTGGGCTTTTTTGAAACTTCCTTTGTCAATGCAGTTAATTCAATTAATCCAAGTCTCTTCACCTTAGCCTCAGGCAGAGTTTTCAGACAAGGGTAAAAAGTAGCCACATTCTTCACCAAAATACCACAAAAACAGTCTTTATGCCACATACTGAAATTCTTCTCCTTTGAAATCTCTTGGGCCAGGTCAACACAGTTCAAATTACTCCCAGCAACAAAGTCTTCCATATTCCTACTAGGATGACACATTAAACCCCACTTAAAGCATTCCACTGAGTTCCAAATCCAAAGTCCAAAAATCCACATTCTTTCAAATAAAAGCATGGTCAGGCCTATCACAGCAATACCCCACTCCCGGTACCAACTTCTGTCTTAGTTAGGGTTTTACTGCTGTGAACAGACACCATGGCCAAGGCAAGTCTTATAAAAAACAACATTTAATTGGGGCTGGCTTACAGGTTCAGAGGTTCAGTCCAGTATCATCAAGGTGGGAGCATGGCAGTATCCAGACAGGCATGGCGCAGAAGGAGCTGAGAGTTCTATGTCTTCATCCAAAGGCTGCTAGTGGAAGACTGACTTCCAGGCAACTAGGGTGAGGATCTTATACCCACACTCACAGTGACACACCCATTTCAACCAGGTCACACCTATTCCAACAAGGCCACACCTTCAGATGGTGCCATTCCCTGGTCCAAGGATATAAAACCATCACAGCTTGCTATACCAAATGGCTATTAACTCAGTGGCTTAAAAAAATAACAGAAAATTTAAATATCTTAAAATTCTAAAGGTCCTGAATCTGAATGGTTTCTCATTGAGCTAATAACATAATGATAACAGGACTCTTTTCTTGCCTTGCTAGGGTTTTATCGTTTGCCTACACTCAACGTAGGAGACCCCTTCCTGTTTTCCAGTCCAGCGATTGCTTAGTCTCTCATCATTTTGACCCTCTCTCCTTTGTGTCAGCTTCTTATATATGGACACCTTTGTGACTATTCCCAGTCTCAAGGTGAGTGGTTAGCAACCTTACTTCCTCCCACAACTGCCATTTTCCTTTTCTGTATCACTGAACACCCTAAAGTTCTGGGCACTAAGATAAGGCGATCAATGTTGTCCAGGAGCTTCATGATCAGAATATAATGTAGATTTAGAAGTTATGGAGAAAGGGCAAAGAGACATTTTGCCTGATCCTATAGGTTGGGTCTACATCCAATTCTGAAACCTGATAGGTCTTTAACTCATTGTTCAAGTTGAACAAACATGATAGAGTTTATCCTCTCACAAGTTAAAACAGAACAGGACAGAAGAGAATTTAAAAAAATCCTGGTGGTGCTAGTGAACTGATCAATTGTAGATAAAACTGTTTACATACCGATGATGGAATGCTGTCTAACCTTCACCCATAACATGATAGCAGAGAAACGTATTTATCTTAGAGTATGTCCTAAGCTGTTTCCTGGAATACCTCTGGACTGTCTACAGTGTTAGGTAGTTTCTCTCCAGATTTTCAGGCCTCTGTGCTGTTCTCAGATCCTCTTCCCTTACCCTCTTGTTTCCTAACATCATGCCCCGAAGAAAGGCCTCTTAGATTCACCTTTCAATAGAGAGAGATCATGTGATTTCATCATTGCCACCAGACATAATACTGTAGACAGACTGCAGATGTGGAGCAGATGTGTGAATGAACACTTCAAAATATTGAATAGAACCCTCATTTAAAAAGGGACTGTGATAAATGTCTGTGCTTCCATTTATTATTTAAGCACAATCATTAACTTATTTGTATTTTACAGTCTACCTCATGTACTGCTCTAGAAGCAATTTATTACCTATGCTATTTCTCTTGTGCTTGGAAGGTTGACAGGTTTTCTTTTCTTTCCAGACACGGGATAAGTCGTTTTACTGTCTTCATTAGTTGTTCTGGATGAGGTTGATCCAAGGAGGTTGGGAAACGCCCTTAAGGGTACACATCCTGTGGCAGCCTTGAACATGAGACCCTGGTGAGAGCTTAGCTCAGTGCCTTGAACCATTTCATTTTTCTGAGTTTTCCATGTGCAAAGTGAGCTGGCACCATGGTTCTGGAAAACTGCTGAGACAAAGCCAGGATCCTGAATGGAAAGAGCTCAGCAGATCTTTTTCTCTTCCCTTCCTGTGAAAGAGGAGGCCAGGCCACCAGCAAAAACCACTAATACTCTAAAATGCATCTTTTTTTTTGTCCTGAATATTGCTGCAAATGTTTGCATAGATGTGCACAAAACTGTGTGGGTATGCTTTGGAAAGGTCTGATTCAGGACTTGGCAGTATTCGAAAGATCTCTTCAGAGAACGTTGGAAAACCTACAGCAAGCAAGTAGACATCACACAGGAACTGAAAGTGGGGTTCACAGAGGTGTTTGGACATCATGCAGCAGAAGCTTGTCTCACACAGGAATAGGCCATAGATGGGAACAATGAGTCTCTGCTTTCAAACAAGTCACCCAAATGAAGATGGCAAACATTGTCAACTTGGAACTAATTTCCTTTCACACTGGCGACTTGGCAGACATCCTCCTGGACAGGTGTACTGCAGAAGTCTAAGTTTTTAAAGAAATGAATATGAGCTATGGGGTTGTTCAAACAACCAAAACAGGCAGTGTGGTGGGCAGAAGTATACATGTTCCTCCTTCATGTTCTTTGTCAGGCATGGGTTCTCCACATGGGGCACAGGGCTCTTCCTCTGCAGAGAAGGAAGAACCATAGATTACTGAAGCCTTCGAGGAGAGAAGGAACTACAGAAGCAGAAACTAGCTAAGAAAAGATGCCCTAACTCACCCAGATGACAGGAAGGAAGCCTTTTCTGATAAGGAAGAGGCCAACACGTTGGTGGGAAAATACACCAGCAACTCATAGTTATTCCCAAGGGCCAGGGAAATACAGACATTGCATGCAAGAGGGAAATGGTAGTGTGAGATTTATGAGCATGAACTTGAGGTTGCTAATCATTTGTGTTTGCAGCAAAATACTCAGAGCCATTGTTCACTGCAGGAAGATTTAATAAACCAAACCTTTCTTTTGTTTTCTATATCATTCATAGACAATATCTTCTTTAAATAGGATACGAGATTGCATGCATGAAGTTAAGCAAAGATGGAGAGGGGAAAATCACACTAAAATAAAATATTGGGGTGTCAACCCACAGGAACACTAGGAAACCCCCATAGCAGCAAAGATAATTTGCTGTGAGATCATTTGGAGTGAGATGGAGAGACCCAAATCTCTGTGGCTAGGAGTAGAGATTTTGTGCCAGGGGCAAAGTTCACTAGAAGACAGATGCCCAGTACTGAGAGGAAGAAAGATAAGAGGCTGAAGGGACAAAAGAGTTGTGAATATAATTAAGATATCTTTGAGTAGGGCCTAGATGGCAGTTCTGGTTTTGGACTTGACTTAGATAAAATGCGGAGGAGGGAAGGGAGTTCTTTGTTTTTATGCAGAGTTACAAAGTGGGTGGATGGGATGATTTCAAAAGCAAAGGTTTTGAAAGAATATAAGAAAGGAAGTTGCGGGAGCAGAAGGGGAAGTGATTAAAGCATTTCATAAGAATTGCAGAAGAACAGAGATCAAAATACAGCTTTGTGTTCTGGCTGTCACAATCTGACAGAGGTAGGGAGTTAGACGGAAGGATGAAGGGGTGGGAGTCTTGGCCACGGTCCTTCATGCTGGTCTACTGAATCAGCAATCATTTCTTCAGACCAAAGAAGCTGGGGAACCAGCTCAATGGAGGCCTGTGTGAAGAAAGACTTGGTTTCTGATGTTAAAGGTGGATTTTTGACAAAGTTGAAGGCAAAGAGTGTAACCAGGAAAAGAGAGAAAGCATCAAAAAGTACTCTATCTTTTATTTAAAGCCTGGTATGGAAAGAGAAGATGTAAGCACTTTGGAGTTGTCAAACTTTCCACTCTTGCTCTATTTTGATCCAGTTGTTACCCAAAGAGGTTCTAAATGGGGCCATTATCAATAATGTGATATTAATACAACTTAGGAACTAGGCAGTACAACTCTATGGGAAGTTAGAGTCACAGGTTTAAGGAAAACAAAAATATCTCTATGTCCTGGTTGCATACCTAGTCAACTCCAACAAGAGTCCTGAGTTTTACCATAAACTATCTGCTGTCAAGGGCTAAAATCCAAAGGACTTGACTTACCACATCAGTTAATCATTAGCCTCTGTCCTTTGGGCTTCCTAGTTCTTGGTGTCCACTCCCCCCACCCCCACCCACATCATCAACTGGAAGGCTTTCCAGGAGCTTTGTCTTTGACCTGGCTCATCTAGAATTCTGCACATATGGTCAAATCAATCAATCAGACTCACCCCAGCTCTAGACCTAATTTACCCATGGGATGGAACCAGATTGGCCCACTCCTGGGATGCAGAAGTCTGCTACTTGGCAATGAGTGTTCCAGGCTCTGCCATATTGCAGGAAGCTGTCACCCTGCTGCTCAATAAAAGCCTTGCCTTCTCAACCTCCTGCCATTCCTCCCCATCCTGAGGCAGTGAACTCAATTCGGAGGCATAGCATGACAATGCTAATATTCTTTTCCTTCTATTCCTCTTTCTCCTCCTCTTCTCTTTCCTTTTCTTCCTCTTCTCTTAAAAGACAAAGTACTCACTCTCGCTTTGTAGCTTAGGCTGACCTGTAACAGTACATAGCCCAGTCTGTCCTTAAATTCCAGGGAAGCCTGTTCGTGCCTCAGTTTCTCCATCCACTGGGATTATAGGCATGTACCGCCATGTCAGGCAAAGAGTGAAGACTCTTAAACTGTTGTTCTCTGGTAATCCAGGCAGAATCCCACTTCCCTTGTGGAGCAGGAATCTTAAGGGGCTGAATTTGGAGGCCAAAGTCAAAAGGGATGCATTTGGGAATGATGATGTCAGAGAAATAGTGACTGTCTGTTGTGTGTTATCTACACACACACACTCTGCCTAGTGAATAACCCCAGTTTGCTTGGATCCAACAACGAGATAGCACAAGCCCTGTTTATAACTCAAGAAAATTAGACTTAACAGCATCAAGTAATTCCTTGCCATATAGCCAGTGCTGAGGAAGCCGGAAACTCTGCTTAGTTCTCCTGCCCAATTCCGAATACATATCTTCCAACCATATGCCTCCCCTTCCCATATTACATTTTGATCATCTTTGAAACGTTGCTTATTATTGAGTAAGTACCTCACCCTAATCAAATGTAAGACAAAATTGTATTTCAGCTTTATTTTTGGCTTCTCTGTTTTTCCATAGCACCCACGCACCCATGGCCCACTTTGATCTGAAGAAACAATGTAGTTGAATATAAATCGCAGTCTAATACGTTTCGTGTTCTCTGGTCTATTCTGCCATCCCAGTGCCCTTTCATCAGGTTTGAAGAAGGTGAGGATTCAAGAAAATGACTCTCACTGAGTTCCCCTTCCTTTTAAATTACTCTAAAAATTTATTTGCTCATGTCCTATGGTCAATGACCAAGTACCCCTTTCTGCCCATTCCTGGATATGATATCAAAATCGAAGCATCCCGTGATAAGCAGACTGAAAAAATCAGAAGCATGAATATTTTGAAAGTCAATAAAACCTCCAGGCTACTCATGAAAAATAGCTCAGCTTCTCGCGTCTGACTCGGGCTGATTTTTAGTCCTTTCAGTGAAAACTACTTTCTGTTTTCCTGACTTTGATCCCATGGTGTCAGGGTCCCCAGGCTTTATTCAGAAGTCACATGACAGCCTTGTCATAAAGCCAGCCATGCCGTGCTCCGCATCCATCCGGCAGTTCTGAAAGGTTTTAGGCAATTTCGTGTTTTATTCTCAAGACCATGGGGATCTGAGAATGTGAGAAGAAAAATCTCTATTATATAGTTTTACTTTTTTATTTTAATTTTTATTCTTCCTGTGCTGGGGACTGAACACAGGGACTTGAGCTTACTAGACAAGAATTCTATAGCTGAACCACACACACACTCATACACTAACACACACACAGACATATACACACTCACACACACAGACACACTCATACACACCCACACACAGACATACTAACACACACACATACACACTCACACACTAACACACACATACACACTCACACACACAGACACACTCACACATACCCACACATAGACACACTCACACACTAACACACACACATACACATACACACTCACACACAGACACATTCACATATACCCACACACAGACACACTCACACACTAACACACACACATATATACACACTCACACACAGACACACTCACACACTAACACACACACATATATACACACTCACACACACAGACACACTCACACATACCCACACACAGACACACTCACACACTAACACACACATACACATACACACTCACATACACAGACACACTCACACATACCCACACACAGACACACTCACACACTAACACACACAGACACACTCACACATATCCACACACAGACACACTCACACACTAACACACAGACATACTAACACACACACAGACACACTCACACACACAGACACACTCACACATATCCACACACAGACACACACACTAACACACAGACACACTCACACACTAACACACACACAGACACACTCACACATATCCACACACAGACACACTCACACACTAACACACAGACATACTAACACACACACAGACACACTCACACACTAACACACACACAGACACACTCACACATACCCACACACAGACACACACACTAACACACAGACACACTCACACACTAACACACACACACAGACACACTCACACATACCCACACACAGACACACTCACACACTAACACAGACACACTCACACACTAACACACACACAGACACACTCACACATACCCACACACAGACACACACACTAACACACAGACACACTCACACACTAACACACACACAGACACACTCACACATACCCACACACAGACACACTCACACACTAACACAGACACACTCACACACTAACACACACACAGACACACTCACACATACCCACACACAGACACACTCACACACTAACACACACATACACACTCACATACACAGACACATTCACACACACCAACACACACATACACACTCACATACACAGACACATTCACACACACCAACACACACATACTCACAAACACATACATACATGCTCACACACACACAGGCACACATATACACACAGGCACACTCACACACACCAACACATACACATAGTCACATACTCATACACACATATGTATACACACAGACACAATCACACACACCAACACACACATACATATTCACACATACATACACACACACACACACACACACACACACCAACACACACAGGCTCACACACATACACACATACACACACACACACATGTGAGAGATACATTGTAAATAATTGATTAAATAATAAAAATGTAAATCCCTGACCTCCTACTTTCATTCTCTTTTGAAATGAGAGCTTCCCCAGCCCATCATTTTTGACCTTGTCCTTCACGTTCAGCCAGTGAGTCTTGCCACAGGGAATCAGAGTCCTGTAGCCTATAAATATTCACTCTCAGCCACATGTGGCATTAAGATAATGTCTTGGATAATCCTAGCACTTGGAGAAACTGAGGCAGCTAGAGGACTGCCTGGAGTTCAAGGCCAGCTTGGGCTACAGAGTGAAGTCCTGTTGGCTTTCCATTAGTGTTTACAACACGATTTGATGGATCCTGTGAAATTAAGACAGGGAGAGATGGAAGTCTGTTGGGAATCTATGCTTCATGGAAACAGAGCTAATGAGCTCCAGATAGAAAAAAAAAACAAAAACAAAAACACTTTAGCACTTTCAATCTGTCTTCCCATCAGTCCCTCTGGCCTGAGGAGATTGCCTTTTGGTGACAGGGCCACCACACCTTTGGTTGAGGCTGCTGGAATTGCAATTTTTTAAGAGGAAAACATCCCACACCACAGAATTTGATCTCTCTTTGCTCTGACAATGCGTAACTGCTCTGTTTTTTCAAACCCTACTTGAGTGCCTCTTCTGTTAAACTATTCAATCTGTGCGACTAATTGTATAAAACTGACTATGAGCAGTGGGGCTCTGGGAGACTCGTGGGGGAGGGAAGAAGTCTGAGGCTGTCTAATATATATTATAATATATCTTGATGGACTCAAATTCACAGCAGTCTGCTCCCTCTGCCCCTCTCATCCAACCCCTGAACAGTAGCTCTGATATGAATTTTTAATCTGAATCTAATAATGAGGAAACAAGCAGTTAAATCTAGGTCACGTGAGCGTCTACGAGAACACGGACTTAGTTTTTCCAGGAGTAGCAAAGTTCTCAACAGACAAAAGAGTAAAGTGACATTTTCTCTAGATGTGAGAATTAAGCCCCATGGCAAACACAATGCCTGACCTTCTGAAGGACAGTATAACCATGCTTCACTGGTCTAATACTTTTGCATTACATATAGATATACATACATACACATATACAACCATATGCTACTTAACAATGGGTATATTTTGAGAAACATGCCATTGGGGGAAATAATCTCACAGCAGCACAACACTCATGTTTGTGTGTGTGTGTATGTGTGTGTGTGTGTGTGTGTGTGTGTGTGTGTGTGTAGTGAATTCTATATAGTGAATTCCAGGCCAGCTGGGGCTACAAAGTAAAACAGAATGGGAAATGTTTACATGGCTAAAAAGTCCTTCCCACACAATTTTCCTTCTTCCTCCTCCTCTTCTTCCTCTTCTCCTTTCTCCTCTTCCTTCTTGGTTTTACTGAGGCAATATAGCCTGGGATAGCCTGGCACTCACTACATACTCCAGGGTGACTTTAAACATAAGAATAACACTCCTGACATGGCCTCCAAAATTCTAGAATTAGAGATTGCTCCTGACTTGGCATCCTGACGCAACGTGTGCCCGTAAGTCCCTCTACTTTTGTTATTCATACATCTTTTGCATTAATACTACATCAGTTCTAGGTATGGCAATATAACAATTAAATATGAAATGAGGTCTCTGTTCAGCCAAGGAAGCTACAAAGAAGATCCTTTCAGTGGGCTCTAGGGTCCTTAGAGAAACTAAAGAAAGCAAGGAAGATAGAGTCAACTAGCAGAGCCCTTAGATACAGCCCTTCCCCTTTGAACAGAGAATTCAGTTTACTGAAGGAAAGAACCATTCCTCTAGGGCTAGTGAGCAGCAGGACCCTGGGGCCATAACAAGGGAACCAGGAAGTGAGAGTTAGGAAACTGGCTGGACCTCCAGAGGGAGAACAAAGGCCAGGAACGACTTAAAACTTTGACACTGAGCCATGGGGAGCCTTAGGAGTGTTACCAAACAGAACAGTGTGAGAATTGGATTCTATTTTTCAAAGATTTCCTCAGTTGCCTGTGTGAAGATTAAGCCACAGACAACATGGGCAGAATCAGCAAGAAGCCTTTGAGATACCAAGGGGAGAGGAGCCCAGCTTACCTTAAAGCAGCCACTGAAGAGTGAGGAGAGAGTGGATGGCCTCAGGATAGCTTGTCATCTAAGGGGATCCTGAGCAAATATTATCAGAATAAGGTTTAGTTATAGTAAAGTGAAATTTTCTTTTAAATTAAAATTCATAAAATACATAAAAAAAACCCCACATTATCTGACTTTGAGGGAGCTAGAGAGGACTCAGTAGTTAAGAGCCCTGACTGCTCCCATACAGAAGTTTACAATGTCTGTAACTCCCATTCCAGGGGCTCTGAACCCTCTTCTGATAGGTCGTTATCCTCTCCCTTTGATCCCCAGTGCCCTGTAGCAAGCTATGCCTGTTATTTCAGTCAAGGGTCAAGCCTCTGCTGTAGGGCCGCCATGACTACCCTTAACTATGGACTTCATTTCCTCCTTGCCCTTAAGGTGCAAGCCTCTCAATTCTGCAGATACACTAAGCTTGAAACCTATGTTGAGGCCACCCCTCCATCAGTGTTTTCCTGAGTCAGCCCAGGCTTTGCTATCATGGTCAGGGCATCACTCCCCTGGGAATGCTCTTTTCCTGGGAACTATGTGAGGGTGGACCTTTTAACCCACCCAAGTGTCCTTCATCCCATTGTGTCCCTCATCCCATTAAAGCTCCAGTGCACACCACGGCCTCCTGTGGACGATTCCTACCTCCCTGGGCTTCTGCACTCTATCCTGGGTCATTGTGTCTGACTCCTCCTCAAGAACACATGAGTGCTCCACTCTTCCCAACAGTGACAAAGCAGATGTGCTCAGGAGAGGGAAGAAGAAGGGGAGGACGACGGGAGGAGGGGGAGCGTTTTAAAACATTCTAAGACTAGGTTAAAAAAAAATCGTGTGGAGAAAGAAACTTTGGAAAATCATGTTATACAACCAGAAAATTGTGTTCACAATACTGTCCACATAAAACAAGATGTAAAAAACCGGACACTATCATGATTTAACTGCAGAAAAAAGAAAAACAAACAAACAAACAAAAAACCAAAAAACAAACAAACAAACAAAAACCAAAACCCTTGTAAGCTTAAAAAAAAAATGAAGAGAAATGATACAACACTTTCGACTAAATCTGAGAGATTTGATCATTTTAAGTGGCATTTACCGACTCTTCCGAAACAGCGGCTATAAAGCGTTGGCCATCTTTATGTTAGTAACGTGCCGTGGTTTTAAGACAAACCTTGGAACCCTTGCAGATTTCCAGAGAAAATCCTGGAGGAAAATGAGTGCCATCTTGATATAAAAAAGACAAAGACAAAAACAAACAAACAAAAAACTTAGGCACAGAGGTGGAGAAAGACACCAACACCTATCACTTTTGTCACCGATAAGATGAAAATTTTCTTTTAGGATTATGATGCTTTCTTTCTTCTCCCTGTCGATAGGAACACTACTGTCACCTGTGCTGTGCATTGCGTGCCCACACAAAGTGTCCTGATGGCAGAAAGGAGCCTTCCTAATGGCACCAACACTTCTAGGCACAAAAATAACGAGGTATATTTAAGAAAGGGACTTTCCCATGATTCCAGAGTTTTCCCTCATCTCTGAAAATATTTGAAACTGAAGATAAAACAAAACAAAACAACTAAAATTGTAAAGCAGCATAGGACAGAACTATATTAACCGTTATTACCTGAAAAACTCTTGATTTTTTCTTAATTTTTTGATATTTATATTTCTATTATCTGTGTATGTTTTTTCCCCCTGCATGTATGTTTGTGTGTGCCTCGTGCCCGTGGAAGCCAGAAGAGGGTGTCAGACCCCTGGAGCTGAAGTGACAAACCATTGTTAGCCACCGTGTGGAAGCTGGGAACTAACCCAAGTCCTCTGGAAGACAGTGTTCTTAACCGCTGAGCCATTCTTCCAGCCCAGAAAATTCTTGTTTAACTTTAAACTCAACATCTTAAGGATCTTTTAGGTTTTTAGATTGAAATAAGAACCTTATTATACAAAGAACATTACTATAAGTTTCTCAAGATTTGCTATGAGCAGTGTGAGCTGGAAATCCAGAAGTAATTTGAATAATTTAAAGCAATTTTGTCTCTAAGGGAGAAGAGAATGTAATAAAGACTATGAGTGTGGTCAAAGTATATTATATGCATGTATGAAAACATCACAACAAAACCCACATTTTATACAGTCAATACACAGAAATGAAGTATTTATATCCACGAAAAGTAAAATCTACAAAAGAAAACAAGCATATCTGCCTAAGTTCCCTGTTGTTTATAGAGAACGTGTTTAAACTCCTGGGCAGCTTTCACTTTGTGAGCAGTTGGGGGGGGGTCTCTATTTTCTATAGCTTTTAGACCTTCAGAGCTTTCAAAACACAAAGGGTCTTGGACTTCTGTGCAAAATCGTCAATGATGCCAGACAGTGGTGACACATGCCTTTAATCCCAGCACTTGGGAAGCAGAGGCAGGCGGATTTCTGAGTTCGAGGCCAGCCTTGTCTATAGAGTGAGTTCCAGGACAGCTAGGGCTACACAGAGAAACCCTGTCTCAAAAATAAATAAATAAATAAATAAATAAATAAATAAAAACAAAAAAACCTAAAAAAACAAAAACAAAAACAAAAACAAAAGAAAATAATTCCTCAATGACAAAACGATGAAGTCTTCCATACCCATAAGCTCACACCCTCGGTAAGCTGACATGACCTGTCCTCGGGCATGGACGGAACAGGAGAATGTTTCAGTATCGTGTGAGAGAAGGCAACAGCGTGGGAGATTGTCTAAGGACAGCCCAGTCTTGCAGGATATTTGATTACACTGTGAACCCTGTGCTTTACTGAAAACAAAACAAAACAACCCCCAAACAGTTTCTTTTTGTTGTTGTTTGTTTGTTTTTGTTTTTCAAGACAAGAGGGTCTCTGTATAGTCCTGGCTGTCCTGGAACTGACTTTGTAGACCAGGCTGGCCTCGAACTCAGAAATCCGCCTGCCTCTGCCTCCGGAGTGCTGGGATTAAAGGAGTGTGCCACCACGCCCAGCTTCCCAAAACAATTTCTAGTTGTGATGTGGCTCAGCTCTTAGCACACGCCTCTAATTTAATCCCTCTGACTAGAATACAGACATGCCCTTAGTACACACCTGTATTCACCAGTAATGGTCAGAAGCTGAAAACACTCTAGGCTTAGATAAGATTGTATGGCGGGCAGAAGCTTCCAGGACTAGGCCTAGGTTGGCAGACTGAGGCAGTGAGCCTCAGAGATGACAATTATGTCAGGAGAATAAAAGTTACTTTTACAATTCAGGAAAGAGCCCGAGCTTTGGATCTTTGTGCAGTGATTAACTAAGGTCACACCCTCAGGAGACATCTTTGAGGGAGACAGACATACTCATTACTTTAACATCACCATGAACACTCCTGACAGAAACACCTTAAGGGAGGAAAGATTTATTTTGCTTCATCATTTCAAAAGGTCTCAGTCCATCCCTGAGGGGAAATCTTTGTGGTAGGAATGTGGTATGGGGGTTGTTTACATCTCCATGGACCAGGAAGCAAAGACATCAGTCAGCAGGAATCTGAGCCCTGGTATAGCCTTCAAAGACTCACACCCTGCGAATTACTTTCACCGGTGATGGCCCACTCCTGAGCCTTCCACACCCTACTAAGCCTGCACTACTGTCTGGAGACCAAGCCTACAGCATGCATGCCCGTGGCCAGTACATCTGATTCAAACCACAGCAGGGAACAAGCTAAGTGAGAATGTGTTTCAGCTTTAGAATTCTTCCCCTGCTGATGGAACTCCAGACCAAGTTGAGCTAGCTCCACAGTCTGTCCTACTGTCTTGAGGCAAGAGAACAGGACATTTATATCCCTGTACCACTCAGGTGTTAGTTCTGGAATGTGTAAGATGTCACTCCTAGTATGTATTAGGAGGCTATCCCCCCCCCCCCCATCCATTATCTATGGGCAAAGTTCAGTGAAGACTTCAGGTGGGACTTGTTGCTAATATGCTAATAACGTTATAGCATCCCAGCTCAGTGAGCATCAGTGCACACTTCAGGCCTATTCTCTCTCCAGCCTACCACAACTTCTCAATTCTTCTGGAAAACCTTACATGAAGGAGGTTTTTGAAAAGGATTACAGCCTACGTTTTTATGTTTGGTTCTAGGACCATAAAATATCCTAATTATGTCTCCCCTTTACCCTCATTCTTGACTCCCAATCTGTCAGCTGAAGCGGCCTGAATGAGAAAAAGAAAGCTTTAACAGAGCGGTAAAAATAGGGCCAGCAATTAAGATGGAAGATTGTTTCAAAGCTACATAAACATGAGCTGAGGAAGCCCTCATGCGAGAGAAACTTGGCAGAGCTCACTTGCTGAGGGTTCTGAGCCTGAGTTACTATCAAATTTGATACCATGGTCCTGGTAGTTGGCCACAATGTAAAGGATCTGAGAATACCAATAGACAGCCTAAGAGACTACCAAAGTCCTGCCCCTTTCCTTCTTGCCAACACTATTTAGCAGTAATCTAGAGATTACTAACTCTTGTGATAATCTAACTTTTGTGATAGTTACTGTTGCCATCTTGATCAAGATCTAAATGGATCTAGAGTGATCTCAGAAATAGGCCTCTAGGAATGCCAGTGAGGGGTTGTCAAGGCTATGTTAATGGAGATGGAAAGACCCATCTTTCTGTGGGCAAGACCATTCCCTGGCTGGATAGATGGAGAGAGGGAGCTGGGCAACATGCGTGCATCCATCCCTTCTCGCTTCCTGGCTGGGGATGAGATGTGAGTGGTACTTTACCATACCTCAAGGTCACGATGCCTTCACTTCTCCACCATCCTGGACTGTACCTCTAACTGTGAGTTAAAGCAAAGCCTTTCTCCCTTAAGCTGCTTTTTGATATATCTATATCTATATCTATCTATCTATCTATCTATCTATCTATCTATCTATCAGCAACAGGAAAAGAGACTAAATAACTTCTCACAATAATCAAGATCACAGTAACCATTTACAAACTTCCCTTTCGCCTACTGATCTTCTAGCACAAGAAATGACCTGGTGGCAGCTGAAGCTTAAGGTTTAGTGTGGCTCTCAGCGAGTCTGATAGATGATTTTGAAGTTCACTGGAAGTGATGATAAATGGGCTTGTTTCTAGTTTCATCTTTAGGGGACCAGACACTATTATTGAGGCATAGGACTGATATAATAGTCATTAAATTTCTGTGTTCTATCCTCATATACTATCATCATTATTATTTGAATGTGAAAAGTCCCTGCAAATTCATGGTTTCAACATTCATTCGCCAGCTTCAGGGACAGGCGTACCTTATTGGCTACTGATTTAGCCTATACCCCTCCTGCCACAGTTGGAAGTCTCTCTGGCTACCATGTGCTGGACAGGCTCTGCTTCTCCACCTGTATCCTCATGATTGGCTGAGAATCACAGCTGGGAGGTCCTAAGATGGGAAGCTGGGAGCAGAATAGACCACAGGTGGCTGTGAGCCTGTTGAGAACAGCTTCTGTGAGACTGCTCATTTAATGGCGGAAACAAAGGCTTCTTAAACCTTTGAGGGGTAAGTAGGGGCTCTTGGGGTAAATGGACAGTATTGGCTGGGGCCAGGGTGCTGGGGATGCCTCATTTGCATAAGAAGGAATTCCAGGTGCTGCTGGACATGACCTTATAAGGAGAGAGGATGTTTAACCTGGCTACATGACCTTTTGGGGGCAGGGGAGGGGGGAAATGGAGAAGCAGGGCTATGTGTGCCTGGACATACAAGCCTGGGGCAGGGAGGGAGTGATCCTATTCCTGTCAATCTCAGGAGGCTGTTTCTGAGGTTTGGACATGCCTCAATCCCACTCTTGCTCCAGGCCTGCTCCCCTTGTCTCACTGTTCCCTGCCTACACCCATGCCTGCCTTTCCTTCTTTCTTTCTTTCTTTCTTTCTTTCTTTCTTTCTTTCTTTCTTTCTTTCTTTCTTTCTTTCTTTCTTTCTTTCTTTCTCTCTCTCTCTCTCTCTCTCTCTTTCTTTCTTTCTTTCTTTTAAATTTATTTACTTATTATATGTAAGTACACTGTAGCTGTCTTCAGACACTCCAGAATAGGGCATCAGATTTCATTATGGATGGTTGTGAGCCACCATGTGGTTGCTGGGATTTGAACTCTGGACCTTTGGAAGAACAGTCGGCGCTCTTAACCACTGAGCCATCACACCAGCCCATGCCTTTCTTTCTATGGTGGTCTGTGTTCCCTGAATTGTGAGCCATAATAAATGCTTCCCCCTTATATGTTTTATTTTTTAAGATTTATTTTTATTTATGTATATGAGTACACTGTAGCTGTACAGATGGCTGTGAGTCTTCATGTGGTTGTTAGGAATTGAATTTAGGACCTCTGCTCGCTCTGGTCAACCCTGCTCGCTCAGTCCCTGCTCTCTCTGGCTCAAAGATTTATCTATTATTATAAATAAGTACACTGTAGCTGACTTCAGACACACCAGAAGAGGGCATCAGATCTCATTACAGATGGTTGTAAGCCACTATGTGATTGCTGGACTTTGGACTCAGGACCTTAGGAAGGGCAGTCAGTGCTCTTAACTGCTGAGCCATCTCTCTAGCCCCTCCCTTATGTATTTTAGTTCTAGTGATATAAAAACAGTAATCCTCAAGTTGGTGCCTAGGCTGTGTCTTCAGGAAGTCTACTGCATTGCAATCAAGTGGCTTCTGTGTGGTACAAGTAGAGTCCATGGTCATATGGCCATTGGTTGCATCCCTTCTGCCATAGAGTGGGTCGCTATGGGAAATTCTCCCAGCCAAGGACATCCAGAGAGTAACATTATATAATACACTGAAATAGTAAATCTGACAGTGAGGCTAACTGTCAAGAATAAAGGCCTAACATGTACTTGTAAGGACAAGACCCATTTTAATCTTCTGGACTGAGGATTGGTCCTTCCAGGATGGAGAGAAACATTTTATAATACATTTCTGCTAACCACTTCCAAGCAGTGACTTCAACCACTCGCAGACAGAGCTCCGGGAAAGGCTGAAGTGGGTGGGATGTTCCCAGCAACACCTGTGACAGACAGTAAAAGAGATTCTGAGCATCTGGGTTTTCAGTCCTTCATCCCATTGCATGAAGAGCTGAGATGGTATTCTTAGGTGGCCACAGTGACTAGTCTGGTAAAGTAATTGAGTGAAGGATGCCAGAGGGGAGCTATGCCCAGTGTGCAAGTTACTGCCCAGTCTGCAGGAGAATCACCAACTTTCACAGGTTCTGTTGCCAGATCATGCACTTTTCCATGGGAACCTGGAAATCTAGATCTATTTTCACGCATTGAAAAAAATCTCTCAATTTTTAAAATGCTGACAATCATATTATCAGTTTCTTTAGCTTAAGAGAGATGAGCAACCTAACTAGTGATAAACAGAAATGGGAGGATAGGCTGGATCTGTTAGGACGAATGGAAGATACCCAACTCAATGTCTGATTCGGAGTTTAAAAGAAATTCTCCCAGCCAAGGACATCCAGAAATATTACTCTGTTTTGGATGCCATTTAAAAAAACAGAACGGGCTGCTTGAAGAACAAAATTTTATTTTCTCCACAGTTTTGGTGTCTAGAAGTCCAAGACCAAGGACTGACAGAGCCTGGCAGGTTCTGTCAGTGGCTCTTTTGCTGGCTTGCAAACAGCTAGCTACCCTTCACTTGGTCCTACATATAAACAAGGAGACTCAGTTCACTGACTTCCCTTCTTATGAGGGTGTAAATCCTATCAGACCCATCCTATATGAGCACCTTTGACTTTAGTTACTTTCTTTGATGTCCCATCACCAAATACACCCACAATGAGAGTATGATCTTCAACATACAAATTCTGGAGCTGTGAAATTATATTCAGTTCATATCAAAAAGAAAAACAACCAAATAACTCTTAACAGAATTGAGAAGAACAACTTTGGTGAAACCAAATAGAACTAAACAAATCAAATGTCTTCCAGCTACAATTGGAACACCAGTGTTTGAACTTGACACAAATAACAAATAATCTGCACTTATATAAAGCTGGACTTTTGTAAATGTCCATGCTTCATTTATGCATCCTAAACAACGAATCCAACGGTATTTGGGTCATAGTATTTGATTTAGTGTATCACTGATTACAGTTTTCACCTGTAAAAAGAAGTAATAAGGAATTTAATAAATTTGTAGAAGTGGAAAAATATATTCCCAAGTTTTTCATTTAAGATAAACTGGTCACTAAGTGTTGACCTAGAATTTTTTCCTGCTCTTTTTTAACATTAAACTGAGCTATGCATTCCAAAGGTGGTGGTGGTGGAGGAGGGGGAGGAGGAGGAGGAGGAGGAAGGAAGGAAGAAGGAGGAGAAGGAGGAAGGAGGAGGAGGAAGGAGAAGAAGAAGAAGAAGAAGAAGAAGAAGAAGAAGAAGAAGAAGAAGAAGAAGAAGAAGAAGAAGAAGAAGAAGCAGAAGCAGCAGAAGCAGCAACAGAAGACGTTCTAAAAGCAGTTGGCACTAATAGTGACAACATGCCTGATTTCTTTTCTCAGTCCTACACTACCCTACCCCAGACCCAAACTGTATCAGAATCCTGTCTCTCCTGATGACCCTGGTACACGCAATAGTTTGGAAACTATCTTTGTATATTATAAGTGAATGAAAGGTAATGGACTCAGGTAAAGAGCTGATATTTCAAGGAGCTTCTACAGTGCCCCAGTCCCTTTCTAAAGAAACCTACTCTATCCATCTCCCAAGGCGACCTTTCATTTTATAATAGGTAAATCTCTCCTAAATTATGTATGGAACACAGGGACGGATATAATGCAGATGATAGACAGCTTGTGTAACAAGAAGAAAGACCTGAGTTTGATCCCTAACACCACACAAACCCTGTATGGTAGCCAGTGCTAGAGAGATGGAGGCATGGAGATGGGAAGACCAGAAGGTCAAAGTTGGCTACATAGTGAGTTCAAAGCCAGCCTTGGATATATGAGATCGTATTTTGATATAATATATGAAACCTATATGATTTATATATTATCTTCTTTGATCTTCATAAGGATATTGAGACATGTGGTGTGTTGTTTCTGTTTTACAGGCAAAGAGAATCAGGCTTGTAATAGTTATACCATTTCCTCATGTGGCTTAACTTTAACATGGCCCAACCATCTTCTCACCTTCTCCCCCTTGCCATGTTGTTTTCTTACCATTTCCCACTTCCCATTGCCTACCCACTGCTAGTCTGTTTTCTGTGTTAGGCATTTGATCTTTCTCAATTGGCATCCCTGATCTGAACCACAGAACACAGGAAATGACTTCAATGACTACTTTCCCAGCTCTTCCCAGGATGGTACCAGGCTAAGGCCCAGACAGATGCACAGCAGTGGGGGAGGGGGTGATTCATCACACAAAATGGGAACATTGGTTTTTTTGGGCTCACAGAGCCCCTATGGAGAAAGCCCAGAAGACACGGAAAATGTTTCTTACTAATCCATCTGGCAAATTGCTTTAGTCTTTTTAGTCCAAGTTCCTCTTCAAATATCTTCCTTCAGTAAGAAAATTTGCAAAGAGAAAATACACTGTAGTTGAGAAAATTCTGTTGGTGGTGGTGTTGGTGAGGGTGGAGGGAGAAGGAGTTTCAAATCCAAGCCCTTTGCTAGGTAGATGTGACTGTTGGATCTGTTTTCACTTTCTGCCCTCTTTCCCTAGACAGTAACTGTGGGTGTATTAGAGGGTGTCAAGACCCACTTGACATTTGCATTCTGCTATTTATGAGAAAAAAATATGCTGTCAGATTATCCTTCACCAGAAAGGAAATATGCACATTTCGATGTTGTATTTATACCTTTATTTGGGGCTTTTGGAATTATGCTGATATGAGTTCCCCTTGCCAATAATGATTGATTGTTTCTCAGGAGATAGCTACATTATATATATATATATATATATATGTATGTATATATATATATACACACATACATATATATACACACATACATATTTAGATATTTTTATAAATACATAGGTATATTTAGACAACATCGTCTATTCAGCCCCAACTGATGTGGAAGTTGCTATTAAGAGCAAGCTGGACTCAAACTCACAGATATCCTCCTGCCTCTGTCTCCTTAGTGTAGGGGAATAAAGGCAGGTACCACCATGCCTGGCATTTAGATATATTTTTGGACAGACCTTTGTTCATGAAGTGTTTTCACTTAAAGAGTCAAGTTAGCATAAAGGTTAAGGTTTCAGTTATCCTGATAGCTCTTAAGAACTCTTGACAATAGCCTGAGTTTATTTGGGGCACTTAAATTTGAGTCAATTCAAGTGACTTTAACCAGTTTTACTCTGCTGCATTCTATCATGTGCTCACTCCATAGACATTAGATTAACAAGAGAATCATGTAGGAACCATTCCCCATAGAAAAGGTTAGCAGCCGGGTAACTAGGCCTGTTGATTTACAACTTTAGAAGATATAATGGGATCTTCTCCCACTTTGGAACTGTATAGTCTATTTTATTATTGTCATGATCAATATGCATAAGATAAAGACTTTTCTGTGTCTGAAATGTTACATTAGTAGCTATTTCTTGGCCAGTTTCTTAAAAAGTATTTTTTTTTCTCAGAAAGTGACAAGTAAGAAGCACTGATTTTTTGATTGTTTTTACAGTTACCTATCATTTATCTATATTCTCATCATTTTTTTTAAAAAAAAAACCTCTTTAATAAAGAAAAGTTGGGAGACATGATGGGGTGTCCTGGGAGGAGCTGGAGAAGGGAGTGGGGAGTGGATGGGATCTAGATACATTGTATACACATGGGGAATGGATGGGATCTAGATACATTGTATATGCACAGGACTGGATTTGATGGAGATAATTCTATACACATGGGGAATGGATGTGATCTCGATATGTACTGGCTAGTTTTTTGTCAACTTGACACAAGTTGGAGTTATTACAGAATAAGGAGCTTCAGTTGGGGAAATGCCTCCATGAGATCCAGCTGTGGGGCATTTTCTCAGTGATCAAGGGGGAGAGGCCTCTTGTGGGTGGGACCATCTCTGGGCTGGTAGTCTTGGGTTCTATAAAAGAGCAGGTTGAGCAAGCCAGGGGAAGCAAGCCAGTAAAGAACATCCCTCTATGGCCTCTGCATCAGCTCCTGCTTCATGACCTGCTTGAGTTCCAGTCCTGACTTCCTTGGTGATGAGCAGCAATATGGAAGTGTAAGCCGAATAAACCCTTTCCTCTCCAACTTGCTTCTTGGTCATGATGTTTGTGCAGGAATAGAAACCCTGACTAAGACATGACATATTGTATACACATGGGGGATGGATGTGATCTTGATACATTGTATACACATATAAAGTTGTCAAAGGATAAATAAGAATTAATTTTGAAAAAGAAAGTTAAAATATACTACTCAATCAAATCTAAGCAAATGTCATACCAGAAACTAGATTAATGAAACTAAGAGAGAATGTTCCAGATATCAGTAAACTGGGTTGTTTATAGGTTCATCAGGACAAGAGTTGACAGGATGGGAAAACTCTTTTTCAGTTAACTGCCTACAGCTGCTGTCTTAGCACCAGCCAACTCAATTTCATCAACAGTCTTTGTTCCATGCTGAGGTTGTTCAGTATACAGAGGATGCAAGTGAGCTTGGTTGTTCTTCCTGGGACAACTGGAACCAAACTTATAGTTTATGGAAAATAAAGTCTTAGAAGGTAGCAGCATGAGCAAGAATTGTTATTCAAAATGAAATGAATGCTCTCATAACCATGCCTAGGCTAACCAGTCATAATATTTACATACTAAAAAATATTCTGCTTAGACATCTAATCTGTACAGATACCAGGTCAATAAAAGCATAAGCTTTTTGCTAACATTGTAAATGTACAAATTTGCCAAAACTCTCTAAAACTTTCCCAAATAAAATCTTTACCCTTCCTCTCTCTCTCTTTCTCTCAAAATTGAGAGCCAATAAACTTCAGTGATGATTAAGTAACTTTAAGAGTTAGACTATACAATCATGAATACGATGGACATATATGCCATGTATATATGCAAGAGTCGGTTTTGCTTAAATAAAATTTAAAACAAAGTTTATTTGGCATGTTGAAAATAAAATATAATCTTGGTTTGGCTAAATGATGGGTTCAAATGATTATGTTGGCCTTAATTACCATCTTTAACACTCGCTGTTTTTCGACATATAACCTATTGTATAACTTTGGTACTCATTCATTTCTTTAATGAGTCCTTGTTGGATACTCTCCTCTTACCATTCCAGAATATAGATATCCCTGAGCTTTGCATTTCATTGGAAAACAAACAGTAAGCAAATAATGGATTATGTGAAACTGATAACTTACAAAGAGACCCAGCCATATGAGAAGGCAAGGGAAGGCTCCTTCAGACAGCCAGTAAGGGCAAAGGCTAGTGCGACTGGAGTTAGATGGGGGGAGGACATGCTCTGATAGGAATTAATGGAAAAGGAGGTGGGGGTGGGGCAGGAAGTGGGTGAATGGCAGACCAGAGCTAGATCATGAGTAACTTGTTTGTATGATATGGACAAATTTGTAATTTATGCTAATACAGTGGCAACTGTGATGTGTAAGCTCACTTGTCAAAGTTGACTACATCTGCAATTGACTCAAACTCAAGCCTCTGAGCACTCCTGTTTGAGAGGCAGGAAGATCCATGCTAATCCTGGGCCACAGCTTCTGGTAGCAGCCCATATCAAAGGATACAGAAGAAGAAAACTTTGCTTTTTGCCCACTTGACTTCATCCTTACTGGCAAGCTCATCTATCCTGTGCATTCCTTCACAGCTATTGGAACCGACGTCTTCAGGACTCCAAATTAGAATGAAAATCAGCAGCTTTCCCAGAATCCCCCAGGACTCCTAGTACCAGATTGGGATTGCTGAAACATCCAGCTTCATAGACTGAACCACGTTCTCAACCTTTCTATTCTCAGACAGTCATTTTTGGTCTACTCAGAGCACAGCCTGTAAGCCAGTCTAATGAATTCCAAGGAACTCCTCACCAGCTCCTGGAGCCTAGTCTTTAGATTTATCAGCCTTTAGGACTGTGAGGAAATACGTTCTTTATAAGCTACCCAGTTCCAGAGATGTCAGGGCAATACATAGCAGGAAAAGATGATCACTTAGGTGATTATGTGGAGAATTAAAAACTTTAAAATACATATTTATTTTATGAGTATGATTGCTTTGCCTGTGTGCACATGTGTGCACCATACACATACCTGGTGTCTTTTCAAGTCAGAAGAGGCATTGAATCCCATGATGCTGAAATTATGAATGGGCCACCATGCAAATGCTGGAAACCAAACCAGGGTCCTGTGCAAGAGCAACAGGTGTTCTTAACTGCTGACCCATCTCTCCAGACTCTAGAGAGACACTCTTTATATCTTTATATGCTCAAAGAATAGAAGGCCCTGGTCATAAAAGGCAGATAACCATTTCCGTATACACAAAGGACAGACCCATCTCACATCACACACCAAACCCTATATCTCCTTCCAGAACACATTAAGGCAAACTAGAAACCAGTTTCAGTCTATACACAAGAACAGCACTGTGGTGGCTTGAAGAGGAATGTCCCTCACAGGCTCATGTATTTGAATGTGTGGTCATTTGAGAGTGGTGCTATTTGAAAGGATTGGGAGGTACTCTATTGGAGTAATGTGTCACTGGGGAGTGGGCTTTGGGTTTCTGAAGTCCAAACCAGGCTCAGCGGCTCTCTTTCTCCCTTCCTGGAGCTCTGGATGTAGCACTCTCAACTTTTCCAGCACCATGTCTGTCTGTATACCACCATGCTTCCTGCCATGTTGATTACAGGCTAAACCTCTGAAACCAAGCAAGCCCCAATGGAATGTTTTGCTTTCAAAGAGTTGCCTTGGTCATGGTGTCTCTTCACAGAAATAGAGCACTGACTAAGACAAGCGTAAACACCAAATTTTACACAGACAGTTTCAGGATCTGGGGGTGTAGTTGTGTGATGAGGTGAGAGACTGGCCTGTGCAAAGTGCAAGGGTTTCTGTGCAACTCTCAGTAGTACACACACACACACATGCACAGAGAAGAGAGAGAGAGAGAGAGAGAGAGAGAGAGAGAGAGAGAGAGAGGTCACCACTACTATCTCACATCATAGAGAAAATCCCTAACTAGTACTATATGTACAAATGAGAAGACCAAAGATTTCATTCTTTAAAGAGGTTAGTTAGTAAGTCTGGGGGTAAGGACAGATGGAGCCATGCAGCCCTGGGGTGGGTACTGCAAACTGGTCGAGAGACCCTTTCTGGTTTCCATTTGGGGCTTATGCAGGCTCTCAGGCTGGGTGGGAAAGGGAAGAAGTGTATGCCTGGGAGCCTTGTCTATGGGACCAACTAGAGCTCAGGTAACAGCGATCGGAGACATACTCAAGAGATAAACAAAAAGATTTATGGTGAGTTTTTAATTGAAGAAATATGAATACAGATCTGGTGAGCATCTTAGTAATCCAGGTGGAAAACTGGGAACAAAGACATATTCAGAAGAAGCATCCGAGCTTCCCTGGATGACTCCCAGCTTTCTGGCTTAGGACTTGGATAAAAAAATCAACATGGTGCTTCCTAAAATAGAAATGAAGAATTGAAGATTTGGCTAATGGGTGTGGTTTTGAGGGTCAGGGAAAGCATCCAGACAACAGTAAGGGTCTGTCTAGGTATGCAATTCTGAGGCTCAGAATGGGAGATGGAAGATTAGGAATTGTTAGAGTAGAAACAGCATCTAAACTCATATGAACAGAAAAGAAACATAAAGGGGAGGTGAGCCAGAAAGTCAGAATAACATTTACAAGTTCAAGAAAGGAGCAAGAAAATTCATCTGAACACAGGAGGGATGGGAGGAAACAACAGTATACTTTGTGAAGACAGTGTCTTAGTAAAAATGTTTCCTTTGTGTTTTATGAGCTAGCAATCTGAATGTGACAGACACTGAGTACTGAGACCAAATAAACACCATCAGCCTCTTCCTCTCCTTCCTCCACCATTAGTGATCATTACTAATGTTGAGCTTTGCTGTTTACATAAACTAATGCAGTGTCGCTCTTCCCTCTGGCTTGGACAGAAGCCTTGCTGTCTTGATGCAAAGCAGCTGGGAAGACCCACAGGAGACCTTTGTGATCAAGTTTATTTTCCTTCTATCATGAAGGGAGGTAGAACCTCACAAGGATCAGAAGATCATGAGAGTTTCATGAGACCCACCCAGAGATTCTATAAGAGGTAAATGGTTCTCTGAGGAGTGGAATTTTGGTCTGTGGTACAGCTTCCCTTGAGTTTGACATTGCTGGTGTGGGGGCTTCACAATGGTGTAGCTACCTCTGAATTGTCCATCCTTCTTTAAGTGATATCATTAAATTCATTGGTTCTCAAGCTGGTTTCAGACAGAGTTCTTTCTTTAGTCTATTCTTTCCCTCACTGTCTGGGGTGAATAGATGTTTCTTTGTCTCCCCAGAAAAAGTCACCCAACACATCACAACCAGCAAGTTACCTGAGCTGTTGTCACACTTACCTACCTGTTTTCATGCTTGTGATTGGGCTTCTTGCTCCAAGATTACCTCCAGGATGCTAAAGGCAGTAAACTAACTACAGGCTTCAATCATGTCACCTAAAACAGGAATCTGAAGCAAATGTTCTAAGATGTCCTGAGGTTCAAGGACAAACTCTGACAACCAGAAACTATAAACTATAAAACTGAAGGACAACTTCTTCCTTTGTGACCCTAGCACCACAGGAGGAACAAAGTGGGCACAATGTCTACACTGGAGACTTGATTAGTCCAGGGCTGGAAACAATGATTTGCTGGCATGAGATCATGTACTCAACCACAGGATTCTGTCTTCAATGAGAAATGGACAATGACATCAACTATTTGGTTCATCTAGATACATTGCAGCAAGTCGAGCTTTTCCCTTGAAATCTTTCCCAAGTCCTTTCAAACTGATTTGTATTATATCAACAAATATTCTCACAATAGGCCAATTTAGTAAGGCAACTTAAAAGCAAACAAATAAAAAACAAAAACACTTGGCCTTTTCATTAGCTACATAATTTTGTTGGCATTCCCCTTGATTTTAGAAGACTGTTTGTAATTTACATATTAGCTCAAGTTTACAATGAGCAAGGGAGAAAAGAATGAAATAATGTCTCTGGACAGTTTGGATTTCAAAGCTCGTGCCCTAAATAATTCTGAGTCTATATCACCTGAAAATCTTAATCATCAATTATTTTAAAATCATGTTTCATAATATATATGTGCAGTGGCTTATATATGTGTGAATCACTATGTGTTTATATAATGTATATGAGTGGAGAGAAAATTGGATTTCTTATATTTTTGCTACATCTGCCAAAAAACACATAAAAGAGAATATGCTAAGAGTGTATGTATAATACTTTTTCCCTTTAGTAGCTCAATAGCCATGTAATCATAGGATCTGGCTTTATTATGAATGAATCATACATTTAGAATCAACATAGATTCAGAGTGAAAATGACTGTAGAAGATTATTTTAATTTTTCATGTTGAACTTCATATTCCAGAAGTTCTGGGCTGATTCCCAACTCAGTCTGACTCAGCCACATCCCCCCTCACCCCCACCCCCACAGGATGTGGTGGTAGGAGGAGGTGGTAGGTCTTGAGAGCATAGACCTCCCTAATGCATTACCTCACCTAGGGTTCCGGGCCACAGACTCAGCTTTTCAGAGCACAGAGCAAGAATCAGCCCTTGAATTCCCATAGTTCTTTCTGATAACTGAGAATAAGAACCCATAGGAGAGATGGACATGATTGGAGTGGAAACTTGAGGGTTCTTTGGAAAGTCAGTTGTGTTGGATTGTGTTTTGCTGGGGTGTTTCATTGAACTGGACACAGGTGAAAGACTTGTGAAGGAACATTTAGCTGAAGCAGACACAGGTAAAAGGAAGCACAGGAAAGGTCACATGATGAAGGATTCTTTGCTAATGACACGCATGTATTGGTCTGCCTTACACTGCATAGTTGAGCTGCATTTGTTGGGACTCCATAGAGAGAAACACATAAAAAAACTTCTGGTAATGTGCTTGCTGAGTCCTCAGACTTGGGCTGATTGTTGATTGGCAGAATAATGTCAGCTGAGAGATTCACATGCTGAGACAAGACACATGCTGAGGTAAGACCTGTGGAGGACACATGATGTTTTGGCGCGAGTTTAGAAAGGACTTGACAGACAGTGACAGAGGCTCAGCTAACCTTGCTGTGCAACGGTTGTTGGTCTCATGTCTTTGCTGATCTTCATTTCTGAGAGAGGCGCAGCTGAGAACTTCTGGCGTTCCTTCTGGTCCCTTCTGCTGACTCCTGCTGAGGCTGAGGCTTGGCTGTCTCTGATAGGCAGTGTCACTGCTGCTGATTTGTGTTTGTTATCCGGAGTCTACCGAACTGGACTGCTGATATATCCTTGAAATGTTTGCGAGTGGATCAAGCTGCTGCTGTTGTCCTGAGATTTGAACTACCAATTTCCAGACAACACAGATGGGAGTTGCTCCAAAGAACCTTTCTAAACAGGTTCACTTCCCTCATATCCTTTCTTTTCTACTACCTGTGGTGGGTGGTGGGCTAAAAGGAAGGTTAAAGCATTTAAGAACAACCATTAAAAGTAGACTTTGAAAAAATTAAAGTTACACATGATCATTATCTTTTATGCCCAGTCACATCATCTTTGATACCTTCCTGCCTGTAGTTTCATCCATTTCAAATTATTCTTTCTACAATGAGGGAAGCATGTTGGAATTTTACTCACACATAGATAAGGAAGCTTATAGTCCTTGGGACAGGTAGCAGCCTGAACTAAAAGATAATCTATAAAAGAGCTGCATTATGACTTTCCTAGGAGGTTATTAGGACATGACTCTCTCCTCATCAACTTTGTGTGTTGAAGTCTCAATGCCCAGCACTTAAAAGTATGATAAAATTGAGATAGGATCTTTAAAGATATAATTATGGTTAAATTAAGATTTATTTGACAAATGTGTAGGCAGAGAGGAGAGGCCGTGTAAGGGTATTGAGGGGCTACCTGTTTAACAATGTGAGGGGCTTCAGGTGAAACTAAGCTCCCACGTTACACCTCAACCTTAACGTTTCAGCCTCCAAAACAGAAGGACAATAATTTTGTTTGTTGTCCTTTCTGTTGGGCCCTATTAAATTAACACCATAGAACAGAAGAGAAGGCTCAGCTTTGAAATCTCCAGGTCTGACTATGATTTACAACAGAACTGTAACCTTGAGAAGCTGTTCAAACCCTCTGAACTTCAATTCCCTCACTTGTAGATTGGGAATAAAAATAATTACCTGTCAGTTTTCTTGGGGAGCAAATTCATCTATGCAATCAGCGTCTGACAAAAAGTAAGCACTTGAGTCCTGCCCCTTATATGATCTTGGATGTCTTACCTAAAACTCCAAGCCAAAGAACCACACTATAAACTACTCGGGACATACAAAGTGTTGGATACATGTTAGAATTTGGGGGGTGGGGGGTATTTTGATAACAGATATAGTTTCAAGTTTTTTTTTCTGATGATCAAAGTTGTGTATGATACACACACACACACACACACACACACACACATATATCACCTGAGGAGCAATGGGAAGTGGGGAGTCTTACAAAGGGATTGAGGTGTCATTGTGATGCTTATTTTATATTTTGGTTCCTTACCTGTTATCATATAATGATGGCCCAAATGATTCCAAAAATCTAGGCTTGAGAGCTATGGCCCTAGCCACTGTAAGAGCTGAGGGTCTTAACAGGTGCGACCCATTCAGGAGCTGTAATATTAGAGGTACCATCTCCTATTTCCTGCTGTTGCCATTGCTGTTGGAAGCCAAGGATTACAATAGCTGCCAAGTGCTGTGGCTACTGGTGGTCAAAGCGTAGAACACAGAGCTTCCAACCTAAGTGTCTACAGCTATAGATATCGGACGTCTAAATCCTGGTCTCTACCTCTCAAGATGAGATGCAAACTCCCAAGCCTATTGTTCCAGTTCCTAAGTCCCCAGCATTCATGGGTCAGGGTCTACCAACAGTAGGTGAGGAGAAGCATTTGTTCTTGATGTCTAACTGGACAGAACAGAAGGCTCTCAGCCAGCTAATGGGAGACACCAATACCATGGACCACAGCTCAAGAGAAATGAAGCAACAGTTCAAGACAACCCTCTTACCTTCATCAACTGGAAAGACAGCAACACAGAACTCAAGGGTTGAAAAAGTGATTACATCTGGACTTACAAGTCATCAGGAAGCAGGAGGATGGCCACAAGCTCAAAGCCAGACTGCTCTCTACAAAGAATTCTAGGTTATATAGTGAGAATCTGTGTCCAAAATGCAAAAAGAAGGACTGCAATTATAAATCTGTAGTTCGTTTCTTCTTTTAAGGAAATATATATGATGTTAGATATAGTGGGTGTCATATTCACTAGAAATAAGGTACCCATCCCCATTACCCCTGCTTCATAAAACAAAAATATCTTTCATAGAATCAAACGCCCACATAGGCAAACATGTCAGGTTTACCAGCTCAGCTCGGAAATATGAAAAAGGTAAGTCTGTTAAGCTTCTCCAGATTTTTTTCCTTCTCCCTGCTCCCAGATCCGTGAGTCACTGTTCTGTGTGAAAAATATTTAGAGAGTGAATTATCCCTTGGCAAGGCCTGCGTTTAGACAGACTCCCCTATCGCTCACAGAAATGACCCTTATCTCGCATGGTTTTTTTTTCTTCTGGAAGAATGTCTTGCAGGGGCATTTAATCTGGTCCGAAATAATCCTCCAGGCTTCCCAAGGGTTTACCACACTGCTCTCTAGCTCCTGTGTAAACACCATGGCCTCACTGGGGAGAGAAGGACTCCTGTTTATTTTCTTGCCTTAATGATGTTGGTAAATCTTATCAGCTTTTGTAAAGAAATCTCTAAGTTGTGATTTTATTAAGAGTACTGATTTAACATTATAATAATAGTTTTTCAAGAAGAAAAATGCTGAGGATAGAATATTTAAAAGGTGAATAGTTGCTATGCTTCTGTGTCAAGGGCATCACCAGGGCATGGATGTTCAGACTACATAACAATAATTGTAACAATATAACACTAATCAATACTATCCAGATGGGAAAATAGGCAAAGGACTTAAGCAGACATTTCTCGAGAGGTTTTTTGGTAATCAGAGAATGCTAGCCTAAAAGACCACGGCAAACATCATGGAATGTCAAGGGAATGTGGGCTCATACTCACTAGTTTGGCTTCCATAATAAAACAAAATCATATCTGGCCTGGTGGAGTATTTCTGTCATTGCTGCTATTTGAGAGGCTGAGGAGGAGGAGGAAGATGATAAGTTCCAGGTCAGCCTGGACAACTTAGTGAGACTAAGTCTAGGGAATAGAGGTTAGTGGTTGAGTACATGCTAAGATGTGGGAATCCCTGAGTCCAATCCCTGGTACTTTAAACTGACTGATTGACTGACTGACTGACTGACTGACTGACTGACTGAACATGCAAACAAGAAAAAAAGGATTCAATCCCAATTACTGCAAACTGACTAAATGAATGAGTGAGTGAATGTGCAAACAAGAAAAAGAAAAATTATTATGGAGATCTTGCTCAGGGCAACAGCATGGTTGTTTCTAAAAAAAAAAAAAAAAGAAAATATTAATGTATGATATTATGTTTCCCTTTTTGGCATAGGCATCCAAAGCCTGGATGGCTATCAAAGAGAGATCTGTATATTATAGCAGCGTGAATCAAACAGTCAGAAGGTGGGAGTGACTCATGCCCACCTGCAAAAGACAGGATAAACTGTGTGTTCTACATATTCACTGTGATACTGAGAGCCCCAATCAACCTTTGGAAAACGGAAATCCTGTCCTTGGGGGGTGGGGGGGAATGTATGGGCAGAGGGGAGATAGACCTGAGCAAAATAAGCCAATTACAAATACTATGTGATTATAAATACTCTGTGATTTCACTTATTTGAAGCATATGGATAGAGTAAGGGAAATTGTAGAAAAGAATGTATCATGGTGATTGTGAGAGATCAGAGGAGGGAAAGGAGAATGTGGGTACAGAGTTCAGTAAGGGGAAAAGAGCCCTGGGGCTGGACAGTGGGGATCTGGCAGAGCAACGTGAATCTACCTCAGGATAGTGGGAACCATCGGGAATCATATGTAAATATTGCAAAGTATTGAAATTGTATTTTTTAAAGCACCCGCTTCTCTCCATTTTTTCTGTATGTTTTTATTTTTCATTTGACCTGACTTACTCTCTAGACATATTTTAGAGCTGCCTTATATTATATAATGCTCCAAAAGCATGTTTCCAAAGAAAAGGATCAATTTCCATGATGCTTCCATAGGGTAGGATGACAAAATGTTTGTCTGTGTCCATAGCAACCATTGCCACTGTCTTTCTTTGATATGTGTGTGCCTCTTTCTAATTAGCTATGGTGACTAGGGAAGCAGATGAGGGAGGGTGAACACTTCTCTGTCCGCGTGCCTGCGTGAGGAAGTGGCTGAAGGGTGGAGTGTGTATTTTGGTCAAGGAAATGTTTTACTGGTGTTTTCTTTTCCATGTTGGTTATAATTCAGTCATCCCAGAAATATAAATATATTTGAATTTGAAAGTATTGTTGGCTGTGAAAATACTGGCTTTCTGTTCATCCGTTCATCTATCTAATAAACAATATAAGTCTTCTTTTCTATAAGAAAAAATTAACCATTATACCAATACACACAGACACACAGAAACACACAAACACACACACACACACGGCAATTTACGTGTACTTAACTTTAGGTGTAAAGCTGAGTGTGGTGGCTCACACCATTAATCATTAATCCCAGCATTTGGGAGACAGAGGCAGGCAGATCTCTGAGTTTGAGGCAAGCCTGGTCTACACAGCAAGTTCCAGAACAGTCTGGACTACACAGAGGAACTCTGTTAAAACAAACCAAACCAAAACCAAAACAAAAACAAAAGCAAAACTAAACCAAAACAAAACAAAAATTAAGAGTTAAGAATTTGTTTTGTCCATTAGATCATCTTGTGTTTTGGGAATCCGCCTTCACAGTGTTTAATTTTCTAAACATGTTGCCTTCAACAAGAAATGGATTATTAAAATAGCAATAATTATCACTCCATTTTCTCACTTTCGCTCATTGAAAACAAAAACGGGTCACTCAAAACTATAATCAAGCTTGCCAATGTAAAACTAGCTGCAGGCCTAGGATGCTGCCCAACTTGTAGAGTTCTAGCTTAGCATGGGTCGGGGCTCCAGTATCATCACCACCAAACAAGTCATAAACAACACAGTCGCATGAAGGGCTGCAGTCAATCAGGACAGCTTCGTTTTAGACGCATCACCAGGCAGAAATCCACCTCTGCACTGACACTCTGCTCTTTAGGCTGTAGAATGTCCCCAAGGCAGATAGCACAGCCCTCAGAGATGGCTGTTTCCACACGTCCACACTGATTCTCACTCAGCAAGGTGACGCACTTGTCTATGCCCCGAAGAAACATTTGAAGGGTTTTCAGATATGTTGCTGAAAAAGGAGACTAGCCATTCTAGGTGACACATAGGGAGGAATGACCCATCTCTCCATCATAAGCAGGTATGGTCAGCTGTGTCTAAATATGGTAATAAGGGTAACAAATATTCATAAACTCAATGCACTAGAACTCCTTGGAGCAGAAAATCAAAGCCCCATTTTCTATTAGTCCTGTTTTCCAAAGATAATCACTTTAGGAATTTTGTACACATGCGCACATACAAGTACACACACACATACAAACACACATCTTATTTGACTTATGGAAACAGGAATATATATATACATATATACTTTTGAATAGAAGTGGTTTAAGGGTTCAAACTTTTTTTTTGAGACAGGATCTCACTATGTAGTTCTGGCTGTCCTGGAACTTCTCACTATATAGAGCAGGCTGGCCTTGAACTCACAGAGATCTACTTCTTGAGTGCTAGGGTGAAGTCATGTGCCACCGTGCCCATTTAGACTTTTTTTTTAATTTAAATTAATTATTTAAGAATTTCATATATGTATCCAGTACATTTGATCATATCCACCTTCCCCATTGCTTATATCTTTTATTCAGTTACTTCTGTAGCACTTTTATGTCATTACAGGGAACTCTATTTTATTCTTTTTCATGTGTGTGTAGTGTTTTATTTTAATAGGTATTCCAGAATCTGTACAACTTACTTGTGGAAGTTTGAATAAGAATGGCCCCCATAAGCTCATATATTTAAATACTTGGTCCACCAGGAAGTGGAACTCTTTGAAAGGATCATAAGGATTAGTAGGTGTGGCCTTGTTGGAGAAAGTATGTCACTAGGGGTGGACTTTGAGGTTTCAAAAGCTCGTATGAGGTCCAGTTCTCTGAGGATCAGGATATAGCTGTGTGCTATTGTCCCCATGCCTATGTGCTCCCCACCATAATGGTATTGTACTAAACTTCTGAAAGTGTAAGTAAGCCCCAATTAAATTCTTTCTTTCATAAGAGTTGTCTTAGACATGGTGACTCCACATGTACTCTCTAACAGCAGTAGATCACTGACTAAACTAAGATATTGCTGATTCTTGAATGTGAAAGTGCAGGGCTTTTCTATTTATGCCCAAGCTCTGAAATAATGATGTGAGACCTTGTACATTTATCAAAAGCCTCAGGCACTAAGCTGGGCAGCTTCTGATCTGTTCAAACCTGAACATACTAGCCTGGCCTACTTCCCAGTCATGTGGCCCTTTACCTTCCATCCTGGTCTTATCCTGCCCTCCTCCTTTTTCCGTGTCCTCATGGTGACTCCCCGGGTCCCATCTCAGACCCTCTGCCTCTCTCAGGGCATGGAAGCCCTGCCTGTCCTCTCCTGCCTAGCTATAAACTGATCATCTCATAATTAAGCAATCAAAATGTGATGGAAATCGATGTTTACACAATTCAGGTCAGGAAATGTTTCCTAATAATGATGATACCAAAGTCTGAGTGGTGCCCCATCTCAAGGTACAAGAATCAGCATTTGAATATACAGAGTGACACACACACACACACACACACACACATCTCCCAACACTTGAAGGATATTCAAATAAAGAATAATGCTTATTTTCATATTTTCAGGCACAGATTCTCTTTATTCTTACCAACAGTCCTCCAAGATCAAAAGTTGAAGCTTTGCTTCTCACTGGGTTGAGCCAAGGAGAAACATGACAGATCTGGGGAGGAGGCAAAGAGATTGACTCCACCCCCTTGCTCTCCAAGGAGGAGAGGTGTAACTTTCTGGAAGTTACAGATCTCACACCCGTCCAGACAATCTCAGTCTCGCTCTTTGTCAGATCTTCACTGTGTTTTCCTTTGCCCAGAAGAGGAAATGGCTTCTTTCTGTTTCCAGTCCAAATGCTTTAGTCCACCCCCACTTTCTTAACAGAGCCTTTAACCAGTTATGGGCTGGTGACTAATTTAGTGTTTAGTAAGTTCCACGGTGTAGCTCTTTCTGCAATGAGTGATTTTGAGATTCCAATCCAAGTCACTGAAGACAAGGTACAAGAGAACTGTAGGTCACACACCACCTTGGCCCACCCACACTCTCCTAAGCCAGTTGACTTTTCAACTCTAACTAGAGTAGTGAATTCTGTTTCCCTTTTAGAACACTGCCATAGAGGAGTCTCTCTCTCTCTCTCTCTCTCTCTCTCTCTCTCTCTCTCTCTCTCTCTCTCTCCCTCTTTCCTTCTTTCTTCTTTTCCTTCTCTTCTTCTTCTTCTCCTCGACCTTCTCCTTTCCTTCTATTTCTCCTCCTCCTCCTTCTTTCCTTCTTCGTATTACAAAAAGCACTGTAGCAGTAAAAACCTCCTTCTGTACATGGCTTTGCACCCATGGAAAACTACTGCTGAAAGATAAGTTCTAAGAACTGGGTCAAAGTTCTCTCAATTCATTGTCTTCATGGATATTGTCTAACTAAATATTTACCACAAAGTTACACTGATTTAAAGACCCTTAAACAATTCCAATATCCAGTTCTGCAAAATCCTAACACTAGATTTAATAATTTAAAAAAAAGATTTATTGTATATATGTAAGTACACTGTCACTGTCTTCAGACACATCAGAGGCATCTGTCCAGCCTCTTAAACATTTTCTTAATCATTGTCAACACAAGTTAGAATGTACCTTACAGTCATATGCTGTAGTTTGTAAGGCTAAAAAAAATCCTCAAAAGGATCTTATTATAATTTTGTATGTGTTGAATTTCTTTTGGGAATTAGGAGACTCAAAATGGGGAATATGCAAGTCATTTCAGGAGCCTAGCAGACTTTCAGCTGCTTTCATATCTTGGCTTTCCACTGTTGGAGTCAGGAGAGGTGGCCAACTGTACCAGTGTTCTCTATGTCTATAGAATGACTTCTGTCTGTATAAAATTCATATGTCATAATCTCAGGAGATGGGGACTTTAGTAGGTTTTTAAATGATAATGCGATCAGCAGGGCAGAATCCTAATCCTATAGAAAAGAAAGAACTCCTCAGCTTTGTGAGGACGCAGAAAACAGGAAGCTGTCTAGTTAGGTGACAAGGGAGCTCTTACCAGAATCTGACTGTGGTGGCGCTCTGATCTCAGACACATACTTTTAGAACTATGAAGAAATACATTTGTGTTGTTCAAACAATTCATTCTATGGTAATATGTCATGGCAGGCCAAACAGACTAGGGCATCCATGAGACAGAAGTGGAACTCCCAGGAGAGGATAGAGCATGGATCTGCTTTGGTCAGACCCAAAAGACTGCCTGGAGCTGGTAACGCAGCCTCTTTTTCTTTTTTCTGAGACAGGGTTCTCTGTATAGCCCTGGCAGTCCTGGAACTCACTCTGTAGACTAGGCTGGCCTCGAACTCAGAAAATTGCCTGCCTTTGCCTCCCAAGTGCTGGAAATAAAGGCATGTGCCACCACCACCTGGTAAGGCAGACTCTTAAAGATACTAGAAAAAACCCAGCCCAGGGGTGGGAAGGCCCTCAGGAAAGAAGCAACGAAGTGCCCAGAGAAGAGTCAACCTCAAACCTCTTAAGTCCATAGTGGTTCATATTTTTTCCCCACAGGAAAGATCTCCGTGGCTGAGTGTGCTCCCCTAGAACGGTAGAAGGTATCCAAAAGGCAGCACTTAGATTTTATACTATGAACTTAAAGTGCTTAAGTTAGTGAGCCCCACCTGGAACTCTATCCCAGGACTTCATGGATTCCGAAGCCGCAGTTTTTCTCACCGTTTCAAAATTAACTCTTCTCACTCCACTCCACCAAATTTCTCATTAAAGTTCAAAAGAGAAAGGCATTCTCTCAAATACTCTTGGATAACCATGAAAGTTGGGGTCTCTGTTCCTTGTGTTTCCCTGCTCCATCTTCCTGCCCTAAACAGATGCTCCTGAATACACTCCATACCTAACCGTGTTCTCTTTACATCCCTGTATCCCAGCCGTCTCTATCTCCTGCTTAGCTTAGGGTATTAATTTACTTAGTAACCTTTCACATCTTCAATGGAACCTTCTAGTTCTCTGTCTCATGTTGTAGCCCAGCCATCAAAGGTCAGGTTGTACCCCTCTTTCATGCCCTGATTGTTGTAATATCTGTAACTGTAAAGTCCTTAATATCTTGTGCTTGCCCAGGTCACCAGTCTCACCCCTCCTACCTCCCCAGTACTCACCAGCTTTGACCTCGTGGCTCTCCACTTAAGTCCAATGTCTTTCCTGAACCTCCAATCAAACTACAGTCTTCTATCATATATGATTTCTAAGAGTCTATGATTCCCACCCACTGTCTCTTATGATAACTGAACTTTAAATAGATGTTTAAGAAAATGATAATATTAATTTAGCATTAGTCACCGCCACTTGACTGAACTCCTCAAGGATAGGCATACTTATCTCATCCCAATCTCTCTTCCCCAGTACCCAGTTGAGAAGCTTGAACATTTAATATTCATTAAGTGATGGGCTTTAAAAATTCTGCTCATACTGGAAGAGATGCAAGCAAGACTTGCATCTGTGGGTCGCAGCCACAAAAAGGGACTTCTCCTTGCATTTCCTGGGAAAGATGGTTTCTTTTGCATCTTTGGGTCTTGCCCTAACAATGAGACTCACATGTTAGTAGGATACTAAGCAGAGATATGGTATAATTTTTATCATTTAACTCACTCTCAAAGTAACTGCTCATTTCCATTCCAGATCTAACTAGAGATGTTGGGTCATTTCTAAGAACATCAGTTAGGAGAGAGCAACACACAGCTTGCAGTACATTGTTATTTTTTAAGTCCCCACTCCCAAACAAACAAGTGATTGCATAAAAAAATTAACTCACTTATGTCATGTATACTACCCATAACATGTTGATTTAAGGTTCTGTAGAAAGGAGAAAAGTGTTTTGCTTTTCAGTGTAAAGAGCTAGTCTAGAGGCATATGTTAGACCCACTCTAGTCCTTGCCCAAATATGGTGACATAACATTCTGGGTTAAGACAACTAGCCTGGATTTATAGCTTGAGATCCAGACTGGGTGAAATAGAATCCCAGTGAGTCAAAGTGTGTGATTGTTCCCAAAGTCTGGATGGAGGCCAGTCATTCATAGCTTGCTATTTCCAGTGAGATTCTGAAATACAAACACTTTTAGTCATCGTTAACAACAATCAAGAGATGTAAAATCACAGTGGGGCCTTCTAGTTAAAGCTGTAAAGTACATACCCATACTGTCTAAAAGCACCTTCCACATGTCATTCATGTCTACCAGTATGTTTAGAACTGCAGAGTCTCCATGCTGTAAAACCTGACAAGACAGGAATGTAAAACAAAGTATTAACTGTTTGATATAGGATACAGAGTCCAGGAAACTTGTCAACACACTCAGAATTAGAATTTGTATGGTCACAACTTATTTTAGGGGCATTTTCTCGAAGGCCAAGTCAATATTTGTAGACCCTGGGCTGAGCTGAGTGGCAGCCAGTTCAGTGTGGCATGCAGCACTTTAGGTGGTGATTCCTGGATGATCCCCACCTTTCCCCATCCCTCCTAGCTAAAGCCAACCTTTATACCTGCAGAGTCTGGAATTTGCCATTCCTTAGGGGCAGAGGTCCTTCCCTCTTTGAAAACCCAGACACTCCTTAGAAAGGCAGTTACTTCTCAGGACATTAATCAGTCCACCTTATGTAGAAATAAAATATACTATCAATGCAATAACTTACTCTTAACCCCTCAAACTAAATCTTCTGCCAATTTTAAGTAGATGGTATTTGTTTCAGGCTTGTGAATAGGCTTGCAGAAGTTCTCATAAGGTGACTTGCAGTTTAAAGCAGACTGACGCATACACTGTCTTCTCTGAGGGAAATGGAGGGATGTGCTTGGAAGGCAATGGTCAGAATGAACCCAATGCCACACGATACCCCACTGATGTGTACGACCAATACGTATTGATAAAAATTGTATTACATGTGTTTATTGTGTATGAGCACATACATGTGCGTGCATGTGGATATGGGCATGTGTACCACAGCATACATATGGAGGTCAGAGGACAGCTTTCAGGAGTTGGTTCTCTCCTTCTTCTATGTGGGTCTCAGGGGTCAAACCTAGGTCATCAGGCTTGGATCAGGCTTGGAGTCAATTGCCCTTACACTCAGAACTGCCTCATCAGCCCAAGAAATTTTAAGGTTTTTTTTTTTGTTGTTTTGTTTTTTTGTTTTTTTAAAACTTGTGTGTGTTCGCTGGTGCACGTAAGTACACATGAACACAGGTGTTTGAGGAGGCCACAGGTGTCATGTTCCCCTGGAGTTGGAGTCACAGGTGGTGTGAGCTGTCTGACACTGGTGCTGGGAATTTAACTCCGGTCTCCTGCAAGAGCAGCATGCACTCTTAACTTCTGAGCCTTCTCTCCAGCCTCCTCAGTGCAGAGGTTTAAATGAAGAAGCAGATGGGTGGAGTGTCAACACACATGGCAGGGATGTGAAGAAGAGAATGAGAGGGAAGAGCATTGGCCTGGAAATGGTCTCTGCCAGCACAGTCTCTTCCCCACCCCGTGCTGAGGCTGGGTTTGTAGACATTGTTGCATACGCTTGTTGGTTTGAAGAAAACGGAGCTGAAATGATTAGAAAGAACTAGGGGGGAAACCCGCAAGTGCTCTCTCTGTTTGACAACACTGAAACCCACAGAAAAGTGCAGCAACCAGCTGAAAAACTTCAGCTCTGTTCCTACAAGAAAGCATCTTTCTCTACTTTTCATGTTGGAATAGATAAAAGCTGTGACTTGTTCTCACAATCAAAAACCCTGAAGCCAGAAAGCCATGGTATCCTTTGAAGTGTTAGGAGTTTGTATCAGTAAACAGCATGTCCCAAAGATTCCGAAAGGCACGAGTTAGAGATTGGCTAGTTTAAGTACTGGCTTATGCTCCTGTTAGCAGCGACTGGTAGTATTTTCACACTGAGTTAGTTTTGCAGAAATTAAAGTATGTCTGTATTTTGGTCATGCCTTACTTTCCCCAAATTGAAGCTGACATTTAAGTCCCCGTCAGGTTTCTGCCTATTAATTTTCATGTCTAGATCTAGAAAAATCTATATGATGTCATGGGATGTGTCTGGGTCTGGTGCCATGTTTTGATGTGTGATGCTACGTCAGGACATCTCACCAAAGCAGACGGTAGTAAAGAAGTTCATGGGCTGGCAGAAGGGCTCACTGTGTAAGGATGCTTGCAACAGGCTGGAAGAGATGGGTGCCATCCTAGGGATATATGAATCTATGTGGTGGTGGCTGGAGAGAACCAACTCTCTAAAGTTGACCTCTGACCTTTCCATGGGCCTGGTGGCACCCACACTTGCTCACAAAATAAATACATTAAAAATATAACATGGCCGGGCGGTGGTGGCACATGCCTTTAATCCCAGCATTTGGGAGGCAGAGGCAGGCAGATTTCTGAGTTTGAGGCCAGCCTGGTCTACAAAGTGAGTTCCAGGACAGCCAGGGCTACACAGAGAAACCCTGTCTCGAAAAACAAAAAACAAAATAAATAAATAAATAAATAAATACATGTAAAAACTTAAGAAAAAAGAAATTTATACCATGCTGCAGGTAGATAACTGCTTTCCTTGGTAAACTCTAGAAATGTTGATTTGTGATCAAACAATTTATATTCTCTTCACTGAGAATTACTATCCTGATTTAATTAACTAAACTTTCATAGTTAAATACCCCCAGCCTAACCCCAAATTATAACTATCATAATAATTGGCCATGCAGTCATTCACTTTGCCTGTTTTTATGGCTCATACAGTTAGTAGCCTTAGTGGCCTTAGAGTACACTTCCTCTTAACATCAGATTTTAAAAGCTTCATTGAGCTGATTGTGTCATTTGTCAAATTTCTTCTCTTCAAATTTTTTATTTATTTTTTATGTTTTTTTTTTTTTTTTTTTTTTTTTTTGGTTTTTGGTTTTTCAAGACAGGGTTTGTTTCTCTGTAGCCCTGGCTGTCCTGGAACTCACTTTGTAGACCAGGCTGGCCTGGAACTCAGAAATCCGCCTGCCTCTGCTTCCCAAGTGCTGGGATTAAAGGAGTGTGCCACCACGCCCAGCTTCAAATTTTTTATAATATTACTCTTCCTTTTTTCTCCAATCTTCATTCTACTTTCTGCTCTCCCCAAAGCTCCCTCCCCCATTTGTGTATTTTGGTTTATAAACCAGATTCTTACATATCTGTGAAAAAATATGATGCTTTATTAAGTATGAGTTTTATATTCTACAAAATGGTATCACATGACAAACTATGTTGAATTGCTTCCCTCTGCACTCGGGGCTTGGGTCGCCTCTGTTGTCATGTGCTAATGTGGCTATTGGTGCTACAGAGCCATTTGTAAGATGTGCTTCCCACATGTAACCTCATGATAGGTGGGCATCACCTTCAATTTCTAGAAGGATGAGAGTGCTAAAGTTTTGTTAAAATGTGGAGAGATGGGTGTTCTGGGGAAGCCAGTGGTGGCAATAATGTTGAGTTTCATTTCTTGTTAGAAGTTCTAAACGAACATAAAGAGAAGGCATCTGGCTCTAGAGAGCCTCCAGCCAAACAGCTGGTTCTCAACAGACAGCTGTAGACTCGTGACCGTGAGCCTAAAAGTTAAAGCAGATGACACTATCTACAAGGAATGCTCCGCCTGTGGAGTCTGAGCTGTTGAAGGCAGAACTGAGATGACTGGCAGACACAAGGGAGAGCAGATGCAGGGACTTTCAAGACGGATGAGTTGTAGCAATTCTGCATAGAAATGCTATATCAGATTGATCCATAAATTATTCTCTGTAGGCCTAATGGAGCCAGAGGGAGGAAGGAGGGAAGGAGGGCAGGAAGGAAGGAAGAAAGGAAAGAAAGAAGGAAGGAAGGAAGGTTGGTTTCATGAGAACACGGCTATACTTCTCTGTTGTGAGTTGTCTGTGGCTGTTTTCCTGCTCCAAGGGCAGAGTTATGTGGCATCAACAGAGATGGTATTGACCTGCAGAAAATATTTACTGTCTGCCTTTTTACCAGAAATGCTTACAGACACTTGAACCAGATGAACTTGAGCAATGAGCCAAGGGTTGCTGGGATTCTTAATATTTCTCCTTTAGCTTCTGGAGAGGAGGCTCAGAGCTTATGAGGTTAAGAGGTTAAGAGCACACACAGCTCTTGTGAGTTTGGTTCCCAGCATTCATTTCAAGTGGTTCACAACTATCTGTAACTCCAGCTCAAGGGATCCAATGCTCCCATGCTCCATGAGCACACACAGAGAAGCCAGATACACACACACACACACACACACACACACACACACACACACACACAAATAAATACACCCCCTAAAATAATAAAAACAATTTATTAAAAACATTCTTTTCCCTCATCCCACAAGCAGGCTATACAATCCTGAGTGTATCCATCATGCTTGATTAAGCATACATTTAACAAGTTTATAAAAATGCTTTGCCTTCCTTCATTTCTCGTTTCTTAATATAAGTCTAGTAGAGACTGATTTGCTTGATTGTGGAAAGCATGGTTTTCCCTTTGTTTGCTTGTTTGTGCCTGCATGGATGTCCAAAGTCAAGCCCAAAGCCATACATATTTGCATATTTGCATCTCTCTGACATGACTGCTCACAGCTGGTGAGAAGCGTTTGGTGAGTGAGCGAAGCTTCCATAGAGAGCACAGGTATCTGGCAGCTCCCACAGAAGCAGCTCTGAGTGCTTCCCATTTTCGTTCATACTCTTTGAAAGGTGCTTTTGCCTTGTAGTTCCTGATCCCAGAGACTTTCTGAAGGTAATCGGCATCAAGAAGGGTGGCAATTTAATCAACCTCAGCACTGGGAAGGCAGAGGAGGCAGATGTATCTCTGGGAGTTTGAGGCCTGCTTGGCCTACAGAGCGAGTTCCAGGATAGCCAGGACTTTACAGAGAAACCCTGTCTGGACACACACACACATACACACTCACACACACACACACACATACACACAGAAGGTTGACAAGATGGCTCAGCAGGTTCATGTGATGGCCAAGCAAGCCTGATGACCTGAGTTGATCCTGAGAACTCAAGTCAAAGAACCAGGATGGGCTGAGATGCCATAGTGATCCCAGTACTCCCACATTGGGACGAGAGCCAGAGGCACAGAAAATCACCCAGGTATGAAGCACAGCGGAAGCGAGGAGACCCTCTCTCAGTGAATGAGGGGAGAGACCCAACTCTCAATAGTTGGCCTCTGGCCTCCCTCCACATGTGCATCATTTTCAGGTTTAATAACAAAATATGTTAAAATAAGAAATCCAGTCATGGTGGTGCACATGTTTAATCCCAGCATTTGAGTGGCAGAGGCAGGCAGATCTCTGAGTTCGAGGCCAGCTTGGTTTACAGTGAGTTCTAGGACAGCCAGGGATACACAGAAAACAAACAAACAAACAAAAACAAAAACCTGTCTTGAAAAACAAAAGCAAAACAATAAAAAGACATATATGCTATAATGTAGATGTTTGAAGTCTTGGTGCCTGGTTGGAATAATCCAAGAAGCTCTGACTACAATAAAATACAGGTGCCTGGGTTCCAAGGCATTGACGACGACGACGACTCCTCCTTCTCCTCCTCCTCCTTCTCCCCCCTCCTCTTCTTCGATTTATCTATTTTATTTATATGAGTATACCATTGTTCTCTTCAAACACACCAGAAGAGGGCATCAGATCCTATTACAGATGGTTGTGAGCCACCATGTGGTTGCTGGGAATTGAACTCAGGACCTCTGGAAGAGCAGTCAGTGCTCTTAACAGCTGAGCCATCTCTGCAGCTCCCGGCATTGACACTTCAATTGCTCATTTCAATCGACACTTCAATTGTATATTTTAGACATTGAGATTCATGGGGTTTTTGTTTATTTCCTGTGTGTGTGTTATGTCTGGTTCGTGGTGGTGGTGGTGGTGGTGGTGGTGGTGGTGGTGGTGGTGGTAGTGGTGTGTGTGTGTGTGTGTGTGTGTGTATGTTTAAGCCAGAGGTTGATGTCAGGCATCTTCCTTGATCACTCTATTGCTTTATCAATAGAAACAGGGTCTCTCATTGAACCTGAACCTCGATGACTGGCTCCATTGAAATCAGCAAGCTATTAGAATCCTCTTATCTCTGCTTCCCAGCTCTGAGGCTGTAGATGGGGGCCACCACAGAAGCCTTTTTTGAACATAGGCACTAGTGATGTGAACTCAGGTCCTCAAACTTGCATAGCAAGTACTCTTAGCCTCTGAACCATCTCATTATCCCAATAACCAAGGCTAAAAAACAAAACAAAACGCTGTTAGGTGATTATAATATGGAGGCCGACTAGAAAGACAGGGAAGGCTATGCAGACATGAGAAAGGGAAGGGACCCTTCACTCCAGGGTCTGGCTAAAGTTGCTCACTAGCTGAAAGGCAAGAATTCCATCACAATGACATTTGTTGTATAGGTTGCCTATATACATACAATATTCTTTTCATATAGAGATGTTTCTAATATGAATATTAAATTACTAACAAACTACATTTAGGGACTTGGTGTATATGGCTTTAATTACTTTCCCAAATGTAGACCTTTTGGGGAAATCTCTCAAACAAGACTATAAACTTTGTTCACAACAAAAACAAGCACTTAGTTCCCTGTGTGTTCCTCATATGACACAGGCTTGCCTTATCATCTGTGATGGGTATCTACGACACCTCAGGGACTAATGTATGATCTCATTGAAGTTCCTTAGCAACCTTTTTGAGATATGACTTCAGAAGACAACAAAGCCATATGTTGTAAAGACATTTGAGGACAATCTCTTTCTGGAAGCCCGTGTCTACACTTGTGTGTGTCCTATCCTGTCCATGAACACTTATTTCTTAACTCTGTGCTTAAAGCTTATATCAGACTTCTTTTCTACTAAACTGTACCTCTGCTTCATATTGACTTGTGCTGAAATTCTCCCTGTATCCTTGACCTGTAAAGAGGCTAGCTAGCATGTAACTCATTCTGTGGGATGGTGCTCCATCCAAAGGAACAGCTTGAGCCTGGGGATTTCCTGCTATGCATGTGTGTTCTAAAGTTAACCCACTTTACTCAACCATTCAACTTTTATAACAATCTTTATATACCCAATTTTAAATATTATTTTACATTAAACAAGCTATTAAGTTAACTTTAAACTTGTTTTAGGCTTAATTTTGACAATAAATCTAGAATACTGTATGATGGGAGATAAAAATTGGTCTCTCCCTCCATGCTCATCTCTGTAAATGAATTACATTTGTACTGAGCATGACTGACCATTAACTTATATATCTCAATTATCTTTAACAGTTTATAACAAGTTGGTACCTTTCATAAGGTTTATAATTTTATTTCTGTTAAGTTTGAGCCTTAAGAAATTATAATTATTGATTAAAGATACTTTAGTATCAAAGTAAACTTGAAATTATAAATACAGTCCACAGAGACACTGACCTCTTATAGTGTACATTTAAAAAAATATCAGTTTTTATATGACTCAGTTTCTCCAAATAGCTAAAGCTTAACAAATATAACAAGAGTACCACAGCTCTTCTATCATCCAGTTCTAAACCAAACAATCTTAAAAGCTTGGTGTTGCTTCCTCAGTCTAAAAAAAAAAAAAAAAAAGGGATACTGTGATAAACAGAGGGATACTGCATGCTCACCATAACCAAGAGGTCAGGAAAGTCACATGGCATAGTTATATCATGATGAGGTCACCAGCCAAGATGGCAGCAAGCCACATGTCAGTCCAAGGTGAGCCCAATCCAGAGCATACCCTTTTCTTCAACAAGAGTCGAATCTAAGTTATATACATGGTATGTGTCTTAGTCAGAGTTTCTATTCCTGCACAACATCATGACCAAGAAGCAAGTTGGAGAGGAAAGGGTTTATTCGGCTTACACTTCCATGCTGCTGTTCATCACCAAAGGAAGTCAGGACTGGAACTCGGACAGGTCAGGGAGCAGGAGCTGATACAGAGGCCATGGAGGGATGTTCTTTACTGGCTTGCCTCCCCTGGCTTGCTCAGCCTACTCTCTTATAGAACCCAAGACTACCAGCCCAGGGAATGGTCCCACCCACAAGGGGCCTTTCCCCCTTGATCACTAATTGAGAAAATGCCTTACAGTTGGATCTCATGGAGGCATTTCCTCAACTGAAGCTCCTTTCTCTGTGATAACTCCAGCTGTGTCAAGTTGACACAAAAATAGCCAGTACAGTATGTTATAGCAAGTTTACATGATCAATAGATCCTTTCACAACTACACTTAATGACTTACAAATCCTAAAATATACAGTTAAAGTTTCAACAAAAGCAAAGCTTTAAAGGTAGTAAGCAGAATCAAGGAAAAGGAAGGAGGGTTCAGAGAGTTGGCCGTCTTACCTTGTAGCATCTATGGAAAATAGTTTATTTCTAGTTGTTTTCAAGCCCAAGGTGTCTTTTCTGGACTCTTTTGTCTTGTTCCACCACTGACACTGCCTTCTCAGCAGGGTAGAAGAAAATGAAAGAAGTTTTCAAAACTACCCATACCCCTGAAGACATTTGACTCTCTCAAGAGTGAACCCAGTGTGATCTTACATATCCATAACCCATTTGTGTGTATCTGAAAATGAGACAGACAATCTGAAATGATTTTATCTCTTAGCTGGTAAAGATACAAGCAGGATTTTCCAGGCCTGGAGAGGCAGAAACATAAGTAGACCAACAGTATAAGACAAAAGAGGTATATGCTATCTCAGGAACAGATACAAGTTTGGAGGCCTGGCAGAAACAGCTTCAGGTATCTGCTGTGGGCAGTGTTCCAAGCCAGAGCTATGAAAAGAATTAAAGTGAACTTTGAGTTATATGGGGAGGGGCCTTGGACCACACTAGTATTTCATCTCATGGACTCACCTAAACCAAAGTAGGTATTAGAAATGAAAAGTGCCGAATTTGGACCATCAGTGCTCATTTGTATTTTGACGACAGATTTGCACTGAAAGGCAAAGGAGAGTCACTGGTTTTCTTCAGAAATTTGGAGCAGATGAAGGATGATATGATGGTTTGTATATGCTTGGCTCAGGGAGAGGCACTGTTGGGAGGTGTGACCTTGTTGGAGTAGGTGTGTCACTGTGAGTGTGGGCTTAAGACCCTCATCCCAGCTGCCTGAAAGTCAGTATACTGCTAGCAGCTTCCAGATGGAGATATAAAACTCTCAGCTTCTCCTGCACCAAGCCTGTCTGGATGCTGCCATATCCCTGCCTTGATGATACTAGACTGAACCTCTGAACCTGTAAGCCAGTCCCAATTAAATACTGTCTTCTATAAGACTTGCATTGGTCATGGTGTCTGTTCACAGCAGTAAAACCCTAACTAAGACAAATGACATAAGCAAAACCAGGGATACAATCCAGCCACCTGATGACCAAATAGATCTGGGGAGTTGAGGGGTCAGGAGCTCTCTGCCCCTACAAATTTCAGCTCTTAAGATGCCAGGGCCAGTGAAAGGCTCTCAAGAGTTTTTGTCTATGGACCAGAGGAGAATTCCAGGAATTCTCGGCCAGTCCCAGCCAGTGGAAAAGCCTTGAAATCTCTATTGAATTGGTTTCAAGACAAACAGAAGAAGGCTCCAGCAAGCTTCAGGCCTAACTAGGGATGACTCTGAGTTAAGTCCATGGTTACTTTATCCCGATATTTTGCTATATTGCATGTGCATTCTCATTGAATGCAACATGGCTTCCCACTTAGAAGGTCAGACTGTGTCAGTAAGAGGAGAGAGAAAAGGAAGTAGTGGAGTGAAAGGCTGCCTGAGAGAAACAGGTGGCCTTGCAGGTGGCCTCCCAGGGCCTGGGAGTGTATGAGAGCCAAGGAGGTTTGTCCGTGGGAGGACTTGTGGTGGTAGGTTATCAGCACCATTATACTAGATAATTTAAGATGAGCTGGAGCACAGCCATGGTGGCACATTCCTTTAATGCCAGCACTTGGGAGCCAGAGGCAGGTAGATCTCTAAGTTTGAGGCCAGCCTGATCTTCAGAGCAAATTTCAGGACAGCCAAGGCTACACAGAGAACCCCTATCTCACAAAAAGCAACTGTAATGAGACAGAAGGCACAGCTGGGCACAAAGAGAGAAGGAGAGGCTTGGTCCAATCTTAGATGTTAGGTAGGACCATGTTTATTAATTGAAAGGGGTCATTTTCGTCACCCATGTGAGTGGATAGCCAAAATGCCTACAGAAGATGGAATGCAGCCTTTTATAGAGGAGGAAATGACTTCTTCAGTCTGCAAGGGAAGCTGAGAAGTGTAGTCTTTCAGCAGGAAACTCTCATATGCAATCATTCTATTCTTTCCAAACAGCCTTAAGCTGTAGACGTTGCCATGGTTTTAGAAGACAGTGACTTGGATTAGGCCTTTGATAACGTACCTGGGGCAGTTGGTTGACTTTGGCCTAGTTATGTTGCTGCTGGGTACTTAGGCCTAGAAGCCCAGGACCTCCATTTCCCTGTATTTCAAGCCATAGAAAACAGGAAACAAAAATTAGCAAAGAAAAATAGATTTGTTGTTTGGTCAAATGGTAGATAGAGGATGACTGTCTAGTTTGTTTACCTGCACTCCAATGGCTGTCTTACAACTTATAGAAGACCCTAAGAAAATCCACATGAAAATGTAGCTGTGAGACCGGTAAACCACCATTTTCTAAAGGAAGAGAAGGGGCCCTGAGTCTCAAGTTGTCTCCATTCTCTTTTACAGAAACAGTTGGGGTTTGTTATTGTTGTTTGGTTTTTGTTTTAATTCAAGTCCTAGCCAAGCAATGTGGTATCTAAAAGAGCCCTCATTGAAAAAAAAAAGTAATTCATGTATGTGTGTTTGTATATATGTTTGTGTGTATGTCTGTGTGTTTGTGTCTATGTGTGTGTTTATATGTATGTATGTATGTGTGTGTTTGTATATTTGTGTTTGTGTCTATGTGTATGTTTATATGTATGTATGTATGTATATATATATGTGTGTTTGTATGTATGTTTGTGTATATGCCAGTGTGTTTGTATGTGTTGGTGTATTTGTGTGTATGTTTATGTGTGTGTATGTTTGTCTGTCTGTGTATATGCCAGTGTATTTGTATGTGTTGGTGTATTTGTGTATATGTTTATATGTGTGTATGTTTGTCTGTCTGTGTGCTTGTATGTGTGGGCATCTGTGTGTGTGAGTATAAAAGTACCCGATGAAGATAGAAGAAGCCACTAGAACCCTAGGAACTGGAGTTATGTGCATCCATAAGCACCCAATGTGGGTGCTGGAATCAAAACTGGTCCTCTGATAGAGCAGTAAATGATCTATGCTGAACCATTGCTCTAGCCTCAGGTCCCACAATTATGAAAGAGGAAAAAGTCTCAGTGTTTTGCCTGGAGAGTTAGGCTCCCCACCTATTCCAGACCAGGCAGACTTCTTTGTCCTTAGTTCCATTTCTTCCATAGGTATAGAACGGAAGCCTTTAGTATCTTTGAGACTTTAGAAGTCAGCTTTGCCTCTGACGCTTGCATACCTGTGAAACACACAAGGCCTTGAGTGAATAAAGGTGAATAAAGATCTGATAGCAGAAGAGGCTGGGGGCATACATGCTTCTCTGTAAGAATATCTACTCTCTGCCTGGAGCTTCAGCATATGGCCACAGTTAACACTAGACAGCACTGCACAGTCATGACCACAGTTAACACCAGATAGCACCTCCACATCAGTCAAATCTCTTTAGCCAAGTCTGATACCTGACTGGGAGGCAGCAGTGTATTACAATATTTCTGCCTCGTGCATTCAGAAATGCTTTAGTGGTTGTTGGCATCCATCTTGTATACAAGACTTCGAGACAAAGGAGATTTCTCATTCTGACACCCACAGAGCTAGAAAAGTCCACACTTACCGAGACTGTGACTCTATCCAGGAACGCTCCTACTAGAGTTTTCCGACTAGTCACCTCAAAGGAGACTTTTGGAAAATGTAAGTGGGCTTGACAGATAATGGCAAGACATAGTTCAGAACTATAAATTTTATAAAAGGTTATGCTGTATATCTCAATGCGGAGATGGATAGCGGCATTTAAGACTTCTACAGGTAAAACAGGCATTCGGATGGATTTGACTTCAAGATTCATTTTTTTTTCCCCACCATGGGTTTCAGAAATCTAAAGTACAACATGTTACTCTAAGATAAAGAATCCATTAACATGTGAAGAGTTCTCCCATGCAACAGGAATTGATTGCTTCATTTAATATCTCAGAAGAAAACAAAATTTGTGTTAGTCATTAAATATGGGAGATCCTGACGGATGGAAACAACCTTTTGGAAGAAGCAGAGATGCCTTTGAAATATAGCAAAGGAGGTAATGGAAGGGGAAGATCGTGCACGGCTCACTTTCTCTGGAGCTGGAAATTCACTGCTACTGAATGGGGAACAAAGCGTCACTCGACTTGGTCTGGTCAGTACCCAGCGTTTTCAGGAGCACAGGCTATGAGCAGTGTGGTTCTTTTCCTTTTTTGAAGCACCTCTACCTTCCATTAATTCACATTCAGTAAATGAACCGCTCCCCCCTCCCCCCGCCAGATGTCTATCGAAACGAGTCAACATTTTGCCCATTAAAGCTACCTGATTGTAAAGTGTCTAGCTTCCAATCTGACAAAAATAAACAAATGCGCTAAATTAGCCAAAGAAGCTCAGAGATAAAATTAGTAGGCTGTTTATAAAAATCTGGATGTGCTTGGGAAACAGGTGAGGACGGCCCCTCAGCCATGCTTGCAGCCAAACCCCGGGAAAGTGTTACAGCTGGGAACGCGGTGATTAATTAGAGGTGTACGTTTCCCATCAGACACACACGTATTTGGTTCTGAACAGTCTGTCCCAGGTGCTGTGTGAATGATGGGAAGAATTTCGTGTCTGTCTCCCAAGACGCAACCCGAGAATATGAAGCATAGCTTTTTGTTATAACTCTGCAATCTTAAAGCAAAACAGATGGGTGGGAGCAACTCGCCATGAAAGCAAGTCCACAGTGCAATCAGCATAGAGTGAGGTTTCTCTTTCTCTGTCGTCATTTGCCTTAGATATGTAACCCTTGAATAGCATCCGGTACTCTGAATTGCAGGTTGAAGACAGAAAGCTTGCTTTCGAAGTGTATTGTGCTATCAAACAAAAGAGCTGGGTACAGCAGGTTTTCAAATTTAGTGTGCTAAAAGGCCCCTGGAGTATGTATTAAGGGATAAATTGCTGGGCCTCAGTCCCTGGCGACTCTGACTCCCTAGAGCATCGCTAATATCTAGAAGAGTCTCCCAAAATGACCCTGATTCTGATGGTTTGGGATTATGTTAAAAGCAAAGTTAAGAACCACTGCCTTGGTGCTGTTTTTTTTTTTTTCTCTCGGAAAAAGATGCCTCCTGCCAGTAACTGTATAATTGTTAATTTCATTCATTTCTTAATATTTATTGAGTAATCTGTCCTGTGCTAAGCTAGGTAGGGGGTAAAATGATATTCAAAGCAGCCAGTCGATAATTGGATTCAGGCAGCTGATCATCTCAGGGAGAGAGGGAGAGACAGATATTCATCGCAGCATCACACAAGTAATTGTGAAATTACACCTTTGGTAAGTTCTGTTACAAGTGGCATACAGTGTTACAGAAAGCGGGAGAATCGGAATGATAGGATGAATCTCATTAGCTCTGCAAGGGTAAACAGAACCAGCTCTTAGGTTTAAATTCTGAAAGCTCTTGTCTCAGGTCTTGCTCCTAGGATAGCGCATTTGCCAGCAGGTTACTCCATCCCTGCTGTGCCACACGTTGCCGGAAATGGATGGCATTTATGTTCTGCATGTCCATGCTGAGATAACATGTCGGGCTCTCAATCACAGGCTACAACCTGAAATCTTTTCTTTAAGATGAATCACACCATCAGATGAAAGAACCCAGTGTTAGAATCCACAAGGCCTCTGGCAAAAACTCACCGGTCATCTTGATCTAGAAATGGAATCTGCATGAAGAAATGGTGCCTTTGAAAGACATGGATCCCAAGGACTTCAACAATAGACTGCTAAATCCTTCCTTGCCGGAATGCCCAGGGTTTTTGACAAGAAACCATGGCTATACAATTCAGCCACAGATTCAAGCTGTAGAAAAGAAGAAAACGTAGATAGCAGATGACAATGTACAAAGCCTAAGTACAGCTGTAACCTTATTAAAAATCCAAAAGGTCTCTGAGCTAGATTGTTTCATTAGATTGAAAGCCATCACTTTGAAAGTGAACTACACAAAAACCATTAAGAATGGAAAGAACTTGTGATCTATACACTGGTGACCTAAAACCTTATTCCAAACATTTTCTTGGTATTCTTATACTCTGCATTAAAAAGCAGAAAATCGGACGGCTTGCCTCTCCTGCAGACATAGCCAAGGACATTCTCACGTGTCAAGGACACTTAAGATGGAGAGACAGGAAACAAATCAGACTTCAGTGTCCATTCTAGGAGACAATGCCTCTTAGTAGATAAATGGCTTACAGAAAAGACTCTGGATGTTGAAGCCAGAGATTTGATATCTGAGCCCACCTCTGCTGCTTGTGTCAGTAGCAAAGTGCCTGAAGAGTGTGTGGGCTGTTTGAGAAGCAGATCCTTCCTTGCAATGCCAGCCAATACTTGGCTTCCGTGGTTTAACTTGGCTTCGGTGGTTTAGCGCGGTAACACTCCTGTGCATTATGTTTCGTCGTAGGATGCTAATTCGTCTCATTCTAGGTGAGGAAGAACCCACAGTGACCCTCCATTCCACCCAGGATTTGGGTAGGAAAGAGAAAAGAGGATTGCATTTTATATCGCCACTGTATTTTCTCTAAGCGGCCCATCCATTCCAAAATTCTCTTTCCACAATCTTGTCCCTTGACAGCTTTGACTTGAGAGTTTCCTCAGCTCTCTGTCATCTGCTTTATAACTTAGTCTGAGCTCTTACACGTTTGCCGATCTACAGCCTTCCAGTGGTATACTTCAGAATCTTAGACGGGGTTGGGGGAGGGGCAGGGAGAGACTATAAATAAATACAGACGTGAAGCTCTCTTAATTAATCCTCACTAATAGCAACAGGCACTAGGAAATTGTCTTAACTTGTAGTTGCTACTACATACTACTTGAAGTACAGATGAGCTAGGATGGAGAGACGGCTCGGCAGTGAAGAGCCCATATTGTTCTTCCCACTATTCCCATGAGTCAGCCAATCAATGCCTGTAACTCCAGCTGCAGGTGATCTGACGCCCTCTTCTGGCCACCTCAGGCACCTATAATCTCACGCACATAGCCGGAAACAAGTACACACATATGCACCTAATTTAAAATAAAATAAAAATCTTTAAGGAAAAATACAGAGCAGGGATATAAAAGATTATAGCACACAAATATTCAGAGATTCAAAGTCCAGTAATTTATCTAGTTCCTGAAGAAAAATTAACATTTTTGCTCAGCCTCTGAAGATAGGCATGCATGGGAATGGTAATTATTAGGCTTATTTATTTATTTATATCATAATTTATATGATATAAAACATAGCAAATTTGATTTCCCTAAGTGACAGTCCCGCAGATTTCTAATTTAAAGTTAATAAAATGATTTAATATTTTGAAGAGAGCAGTTATCTTATTTTCTCCTAAAATGTAAGTCTAAATTGAACACTATGTAGAATCCAGTTAACACTCTCTTTATAAATATATCCATGATATATCCGTATGTATTCAGTACATTGGGCATCAAATCTATTGTGAAAATTTCATTACGATACTTTCTGTTGTTCAAGGAGAACGAATTGTTTTCAATCATCTTTTTATACGATTGTTTGGGTGGTTCACAATTCATGGACTGGGTAAAGCAAATGTAAAATAGAAAGAGGAGGAGGAGGATGGGAAGGAGAAAAGAGGGAGGAGAGGGAGAGGGAGAGGGAGAGGGAGAGGGAGAATTCAGGAAGAAGGGAGGGGTGAGGAGAGGAGCGAAGAGAAAGGGAAGGAAAGGAAAAAGAAAAGAGAAAGACATTCCAGTTCACCTTCAGCTCTCAGACTGATCTTAATTTCTTTTTTAAGGTTTATTTATTTATTTGGAACAGGGTCCCTTTTTGTAGCTCTGGCTAGAATTTACTATATAGACCAGGCTGACCTCGAACACACAGAGATCCTCCAGCCTATGCTGGAATTAGACATGCATGTGTACTACCATGCCTGGCCCTGTGACTTTTTAAAGGTTCCTGGTTAGTAATGATCTTATTTAAGAAATAAGGACAACAAATAATTCATCTTTTTTTTTTTTTTTTTGGTTTTTCGAGACAGGGTTTCTCTTTGTAGCTCTGGCTGTCCTGGAGCTCACTTTGTAGACCAGGCTGGCCTCGAACTCAGAAATCCGCCTGCCTCTGCCTCCCGAGTGCTGGGATTAAAGGCGTGCGCCACCACGCCCGGCCAAATAATTCATCTTGATTTGACTCACCTCAAGGATAGATTTTTAAAAAACATTTATTTATTTATTTTATGTATATGTATATGAGTAGCTGTACAGATGGTTGTGAGCCTCCATGTTGGGAATTGAATTTAGGACCTCTGCTCATTCTGGTCGGCCCTGCTTGCTCAGTCCCTTCTTGTTCCGGTCTAAAAATTTATTTATTATTATTATAAATACACTGTTGCTGTATTCAAACATACCAGAAGAGGGCGTTAGATCTCGTTATGGGTACTTGTGAGCAACCATGTGGTTGCTGGGATTTGAACTCAGGACCTTCAGAAGAGCAGTGAATGTTCTTACCCGCTGAGCCATCTCGCCAGCCCCTCTAGGATAGCCCCCCTCTCTCTCTATATATATATATTTTTTAAATTAGGTATTTTCCTCATTTACATGTCAAATGCTATCCCAAATGTCCCCCTTATCCATCCCCCACTCCCCTACCCACCCACTCCCCCTTTTTGGCCCTGGCGTTCCCCTGTACTGGGGCATATAAAGTTTGTGTGTCCAATGGGCCTCTCTTTCCAGTGATGGCTGACTAGGCCATCTTTTGATACACATGCAGCTAGAGTCAAGAGCTCTGGGGTACTGGTTAGTTCATAATGTTGTTCCACCTATAGGGTTGCAGATCCCTTTAGCTCCTTGGGTACTTTCTCTAGCTCCTCCATTGGGGGCCCTGTGATCCATCCAATAGCTGATTGTGAGCATCCACTTCTGTGTTTGCTAAGCCCCAGCATAGTCTCACAAGAGACAGCTATATCTGGGTCCTTTCAGCTAAATCTTGCTAGTGTATGCAATGGTGTCAGCGTTTGGAAGCTGATTATGGGATGGATCCCCGGATATGGCAGTCTCTAGATGGTGCATCCTTTTGTCTCAGCTCCAAACTTTGTCTCTGTAACTCATTCCATGTGTGTTTTGTTCCCAGTTCTAAGAAGGGGCAAGGTGTCCCCACTTTGGTCTTCATTCTTCTTGAGTTTCATGCATTTAGCAAATTGTATCTTATATCTTGGGTATCCTAAGTTTCTGGACTAATATCCACTTATCACTGAGTACATATTGTGTGAGTTCCTTTGTGATTGTGTTACCTCACTCAGGATGATGCCCTCCAGGTCCATCCATTTGCCTAGGAATTTCATAAATTCATTCTTTTTAATAGCTGAGTAGTACTCCATTGTGTAAATGTACCACAGTTTCTGTATCCATTCCTCTGTTGAGGGGCATCTGGGTTCTTTCCAGCTTCTGGCTATTATAAATAGGGCTGCTATGAACATAGTGGAGCATGTGTCCTTCTTACCGGTTGGGACATTTTCTGGATATATGCCCAGGAAAGGTATTGTGGGATCCTCCGGTAGTACTATGTCCAATTTTCTGAGGAACCGCCAGACTGATTTCCAGAGTGGTTGTACAAGCTTGCAATCCCACCAACAATGGAGGGTGTTCCTCTTTCTCCACATCCTCTCCAGCATCTGCTGTCACCTGAATTTTTCATCTTAGCCATTCTGACTGGTGTGAGGTGGAATCTCACGGTTGTTTTGATTTGCATTTCCCTGATGATTAAGGATGTTGAACATTTTTTCAGGTGCTTCTCTGCCATTTGGTATTCCTCAGGTGAGAATTCTTTGTTCAGTTCTGAGCCCCATTTTTAAATGGGATTATTTGATTTTTATGGAGTCCACCTTCTTAAGTTCTTTATATATATTGGATATTAGTCCCTTATCCGATTTAGAATAGGTAAAGATCCTTTCTCAATCTGTTGGTGGCCTTTTTGTCTTATTGACGGTGTGTTTTGCCTTGCAGAAGCTTTGCAATTTTATGAGGTCCCATTTATCGATTCTTGATCTTACAGCACAAGCCATTGCTGTTCTATTCAGGAATTTTCCCCCGTACCCATATCTTCGAGGCTTTTCCCTACTTTTTCTTCTGTAAGTTTCAGTGTCACTAGTTTAATGTGGAGATCCTTAATCCACTTAGATTTGACCTTAGTCCAATGAGATAGAAATGGATCAATTCACAATCTTCTATATGATAACAGCCAGTTGTGCCAGCACCATTTGTTGAAAATGCTGTCTTTTTTTTCCACTGGATGGTTTTAGCTCCCTTGTCAAAGATCAAGTGACCACAGGTGTGTGGGTTCATTTCTGGGTCTTCAATTCTATTCCATTGGTCTACTTGTCTGTTGCTATACCAGAACCACGCAGTTTTTGTCACAATTGCTCTGTAGTGCAGCTTTAGGTCGGGAATCGTGATTCCACCAGAGGTTCTTTTATCCTTGAGAAGAGTTTTTGTTATCCTAGGTATTTTGTTATTCCAGATGAATTTGCAGATTGCCCTTTCTAATTCGTTGAAGACTTGAGTTGGAATTTTGATGGGGATTGCGTTGAATCTGTAGATTGCTTTTGCCAAGATAGCCATTTTTACTGTATTGATCCTGCCAATCCATGAGCATGGGAGATCTTTCCATCTTCTGAGATCTTCTTTAATTTCTTTCTTCAGAGACATGAAGTTCTTATCATACAGATCTTTCACTTCCTTAGTTAGAGTCATGCCAAGGTATTTTATATTATCTGTGACTATTGAGAAGGGTGTTGTTTCCCTAATTTCTTTCTCAGCCTGTTTATCCTTTGTGTACAGAAATGCCATTGACTTGTTTGAGTTAATTTTATATCCAGCTACTTCATTGAAGCTGTTTATCAGGTTTAGGAGTTCTCTGGTGGAATTTTTAGGGTCACTTATATATACTATCATATCATCTGCAAAAAGTAATATTTTGATTTCTTCCTTTACAATTTGTATCCCCTTGATCTCCTTTTGTTGTCGAATTGCTCTGGCTAGGACTTCAAGTACAATGTTGAATAGGTATGGAGAGAGTGGACAGCCATGTCTAGTCCCTGATTTTAGTGGGATTGCTTCCAGCTTCTCACCATTTACTTTGATGTTGGCTACTGGTTTGCTGTAGATTGCTTTTATCATGTTTAGGTATGGGCCTTGAATTCCTGATCTTTCCAAGACTTTTATCATGAATGGGTGTTGGATCTTGTCAAATGCTTTCTCAGCATCTAACGAGATGATCATGTGGTTTTTGTCTTTGAGTTTGTTTATATACTGGATTAAGTTGATGGATTTCCGTATATTGAACCATCCCTGCATCCCTGGGATGAAACCTACTTGGTCAGGATGGATAATTGTTTTGATGTGTTCTTGGATTCGGTTAGCAAGAACTTTATTGAGGATTTTTGCATCAATATTCATAAGGGAAATTGGTCTGAAATTCTCTATCTTTGTTGGGTCTTTTTGTGGTTTAGGTATCAGAGTAATTGTGGCTTCATAGAATGAGTTGGGTAGAGTACCTTCTGTTTCTATTTTGTGGAATAGTTTGTGAAGAACTGGGATTAGATCTTCTTTGAAGGTCTGATAGAACTCTGCACTAAACCCATCTGGTCCTGGGCCTTTTTTTGGTTGGGAGACTATTAATGACTGCTTCTATTTCTTTGGGGGATATAGGGCTGTTTAGATCATTAATCTGATCTTGATTCAACTTTGGTAGCTGGTATCTGTCTAGAAACTTCTCCATTTCATCCAGGTTCTCCAGTTTTGTTGAGTATAGCCTTTTGTAGAAGAATCTGGTGGTGTTTTGCATTTCTTCAGGATCTGTTGTTATGTCTCCCTTTTCATTTCTGATTTTGTTAATTAGAATGCTTTCCCTGTGCCCTCGAGTGAGTCTGGCTAAGGGTTTGTCTATCTTGTTGATTTTCTCAAAGAACCAGCTCCTCGTTTGGTTGATTCTTTGAATAGTTCTTCTTGTTTCCACTTGGTTGATTTCACCCCTGAGTTTGATTATTTCCTGCTGTCTACTCCTTGTGGGTGAATTTGCTTCCTTTGGTTCTAGAGCTTTTAGGTGTGTTGTCCAGCTGCTAATGAGTGCTCTCTCTAGTATCTTTTTGGAGGCACTCAGAGCTATGAGTTTTCCTCTTAGAAATGCTTTCATTGTGTCCCATAAGTTTGGGTATGTTGTGGCTTCATTTTCATTGAACTCTAAAAAGTCCTTAATTTCTTTCTTTATTCCTTCCTTAACCAAGGTATCATTGAGAAGAGTTTTGTTCAGTTTCCACGAGAATGTTGGCTTTCTATTATTTGTTTTGTTATTGAAGATCAGCCTTAGTCCATGGTGATCTGATAGGATGCATGGGACAATTTCAATATTTTTGTATCTGTTGAGGCCTGTTTTGTGACCAATTATTGGTCAATTTTGGAGAAGGTACCATGAGGTGCTGAGAAGAAGGTATATCCTTTTGTTTTAGGATAAAATGTTCTGTAGATATCTATCAGATCCATTTGTTTCATAACTTCTGTTTGTTTCACTGTGTCCCTGTTTAGTTTCTGTTTCCATGATCTGTCCATTGGTGAAAGTGGTGTGTTGAAGTCTCCCACTATTATTGTGTGAGGTGCAATGTGTGCTTTTTGAGCTTTACTAAGTTTCTTTAATGAATGTGGCTGCCTTTGTATTTAGAGAATAGATATTCAGAATTGATAGTTCCTCTTGGAGGATTTTACCTTTGATGAGTATGAAGTGCCCCTCCTTGTCTTTTTTGATGACTTTGGGTTGGAAGTCAATTTTATTAGATATTAGAATGGCTACTCCAGCTTGTTTCTTCATACCATTTGCTTGGAAAATTGTTTTCCAGCCTTTCATTCTGAGGCAGTGTCTATCTTTTTCTCTGAGATGAGTTTCCTGTAAGCAGCAAAATGTTGGGTCTTGTTTGTGTAGCTAGTTTGTTAGTCTATGTCTTTTTATTGGGGAGTAGAGTCCATTGATATTAAGAGATAAAAAGGAAAAGTAATTGTTGCTTCCTGTTATTTTTGTTGTTAAAGTTGGCATTCTATTCCTGTGGCTGTCTTCTTTTAAGTTTGTTGAGGGATTACCTTCTTGTTTTTTCTAGGGCGTGGTTCCTGTCCTTGTATTGGTTTTTTTCTGTTATTATCCTTTGAAGGGCTGGATTCATGGAAAGATAATGTGTGAATATGGTTTTGTCGTGGAATACTTTGGTTTCTCCATCTATGGTAATTGAGAGTTTGGCTGGGTATAGTAGCCTGGGCTGGAATTTCTGTTCTCTTAGTGTCTGTATAACGTCTGTCCAGGCTCTTCTCGCTTTCATAGTCTCTGGTGAAAAATCTGGTGTAATTCTGATAGGCTTGCCTTTATATGTTACTTGACCTTTTTCCCTTACTGCTTTTAGTATTCTATCTTTATTTAGTGCATTTGTTGTTCTGATTATTATGTGTCGGGAGGAATTTCTTTTCTGGTCTAGTCTATTTGGAGTTCTGTAGGCTTCTTGTATGTTTATGGGCATCTCTTTCTTTACATTTGGGAAATTTTCTTCTATAATTTTGTTGAAGATATTTGCTGGTCCTTTGAGTTGAAAATCTTCATTCTCATCCACTCCTATTATCCTTAGGTTTGGTCTTCTCATTGTGTCCTGGATTTCCTGGATGTTTTGAGTTAGGATCTTTTTGCATTTTCCATTTTCTTTGATTGTTGTGCCAATGTTCTCTATGGAATCTTCTGCACCTGAGATTCTCTTTTCCATCTCTTGTCTTCTGTTGCTGATGCTTGCATCTATGGTTCCAGATTTCTTTCCTAGGGTTTCTATCTCCAGCGTTGCCTCACTTTGGGTTTTCTTTATTGTGTCTACTTCCCTTTTTAGGTCTAGTATGGTTTTGTTCATTTCCATCACCTGTTTGGATGTGTTTTCCTGTTTTTCTTTAAGGACTTCTACCTGTTTGGTTGTGTTTTCCTGTTTTTCTTTAAGGACCTGTAACTCTTTAGCAGTGTTCTCCTGTATTTCTTTAAGCGAGTTATTAAAGTCCTTCTTGATGTCCTCTACCATCATCATGAGATATGCTTTTAAATCCGGGTCTAGCTTTTCGGGTGGGTTGGGGTGCCCTGGACTGGGCGAAGTGGGAGTGCTGGGTTCTGATGATGGTGAGTGGTCTTGGTTTCTGTTAGTAAGATTCGTACGTTTACTTTTCACCATCTGGTAATCTCTGGAGTTAGTTGTTATAGTTGTCTCTGTTTAGAGATTGTTTCTCTGGTGATTCTGTTACCCTCTATCAGCAGACCTGCGAGACTAGCTCTCTCCTCTGAGTTTCAGTGGTCAGAGCAGTCTCTGCAGGCAAGCTCACCTCTTACAGGGAAGGTGCACAGTTATCTGGCATTTGGACCTCCTCCTGGCCGAAGATGAAGGGCCCAAACAGAACCTTTCCCAGAATCTGTGTTGCTTTGGCCTGTCCCAGAAGCTGTTAATTTCAGTAGTCCATACTCTCACCTGTGCAGACTACTTTCTGCGGAGTCCCGGAACCAAAATGGCTCCCTCGGATCCTGAGGCTAGGGCCTCCCTGCCCGGGCGGACACCTGACGTCTGGCCGGGAAGGTGGCCGGATGTCTGGAGCCCGAAAATGGCGTTGCCTCAGAAGCTCTGTGGCTCTCGCCTGTCCCAGAAGCTGTTAGCTTCTGTGGTCCACACTCTTGCCTATGCAGACAACTTTCTATGGAGTCCCGGAACCAAGATGGCTCCTGTAGATCCTGAGGCAAAAACCTCTCGGGCCGGGCGAACCCCTGTCCTCTAGCTGGGAAGGTGGCCGGATGTCTGGAGCCCGAAAATGGCGCTGCCTCAGAAGCTCTGTGGCTCTCGCCTGTCCCAGAAGCTTTTAGCTTCTGTGGTCCCAGAGCCAAGATGGCTCCCGCAGATCCTGAGGCAAAAACCTCGCCCCTCTATATTTTTAAATAATAAATATGTGCAGTGTGTGAAGGCTGGCTTTCTGATTTTACATATAAATTAGCATCTTTACCAAAATTATTTCCCCAAGGTTGGTATGTCAGCTCCACACAGTCATTCCTTGGAGGCTCTTTTGGATACCCGAGTGGCCCTACTGCACCCACACACTGTGAAGGTGTAGTTTGAGGTCCCTGTGCAAAGAGACCTCTGCACAGTGTTCTTAGCTACTGATAAACTCTGTGCTTAGTTGACTTATTACCCCCTGACTCTATACAACTCTACATAAAGTTTGCCCCACAAAATGTCATCTCACATAAGTTTTGCCTTTATATGTTTTGTATTGAGAAAGCTGTGGAAATATTAGACTACTACACGCTACTTTAATCTACAAGTTAATGTTATTTTATAGGAAGACAATTTTCTATCTGTGCATAAACAGTGTCAAACTTTTTCTTGTTAATGCTATGAGACTGTAATAATAGAGTAAGATTCTTCATTAAAGCTCAAATGTGGTCTACCACAAGATTATTGAAAACAACTAGTCTGATGTAGAGATAGTGCCAGAGGATGTTCTAAGCATTATCCATCTATCATGTCAGTTAATCTTTATGCCAAGAAAAAGGAGGCATTAGAATTATCTCCATTTCACAGGTGAGAAAACAGACACAGACAAGAAAGAGTAATAAATAAGCAACGGAGCTTGCCCAGCATGGCCTGTCTGTAAATCATATTCCTAGCCATATGACATGGGTATTTGGTAATTTGTAGGAAAATGGCTAATTATCTAGAGTGAGGCTGAGATATGGCTGAGCAGTTAAAAAGGCTTGCAGAGCTATCTTGAAGCCCAGAGTTTAGATCCCAGCACCTGTGTAAAAAGCTAATGTCCATGCCATGACCTGTAATAGCAGCTCTGGGGTGTGTGCAGAGGGAGGAACCACTGGGGCTTCCTGGATTCCAATGTACCCTGGTGTCAACCCCGGATTCAGAGAGAGAGAGAGAACCTGCCTCAAAGCAATAGGCAGAGAGTAACAGAGGAGAACATTTAACATACTCATCCAACCTCCACATATCTGTGCACAGGCAAGCACACACAAACAGGAACACAACTGCACACAACACATACACACACACACACACACACACACACACACACACACACACACATTCACATAGACACATGCACATATACAATAAGAAATAAAAGTCCTAAAGGGATGTACTTTGGTAAATGAATCAGATTATTTTCTCTAGTTTAGACATCTACCTCTGCATTATGACTTGGTCTTTTTAGCCTGGACAGTGGAGCCCACATACTTAACATCAAGCCAGCAGCATAAACTCCATAGCCTTTAGAGAGGGACAGTGCACATTAAAGAGAAGTTTCCCAGACTGCGAGCCAAAGGTGCCTACATATTCTGTGATAGTGATTAACAGTGAGCGTAGCCTGGGCATTATCACGTCTCTTACTCAGTAGGAAAGTAGAGAGGTGTTACGATGAATCTCTTGGATTTCTTATATTTAGAATGCTTTTATATTTTAGGCTAATGACTTAGCTTCTTAAAAAATATTCAAAATAAATGTATGCATGGCTTTGTAAGAAACTTCACTAAACTACAATATGGAGGGTAGGTAAGCCTGCTCTCAATTCACACCCATGTTTATGTGGTCTGAAAGTGGGCTGCAGTGTAAAATGGTATACATTAAGGTCAAAAATCTTTTGGCCATTCTTAGGAAAAAAAGACATCTATGTGAAATGTACGTTAGCTGAATTTTTTCATTATGTCAATTATGGATTCGCTATGGCACTTATATCTTGCAATGATTATATGTCACAGTTCTCAGCTCCCTATTGTTACTGGCTTATTGGATGAAACAGCAGGATAAACGACCCAGAGGATAGTCAATGGGTTGCATCTATTAGGTTGGGAACAACTGAGATATCAATAGGAACAAGAAAAGAAAGAAGAATGAAAGTAATATTAGCAAGTATAGAAAGCTGGAATAGAGAGGGTGGACCCCTTCTTCTCTCCCTGAAATGTTATGTAGATTGTTACTTAGATAACATGTTCCTTAGATTAAAAGAGACAAGAGAAGAACGTGCACCAGAAGACCCTGGCTTTCATATTTTTGGTTGTGAGCCTAGCTTTTAACGGCTGTTACTCTGATACCTAAACCTCAGAAAGATCCAACAAAGATAGAGAACAACAGACCAATTTCCCTTATGAACATAGATGCAAAAATCCTGAATAAAATTCTCGCTAACTGAATCCAAGAACACATTAAAGCAATCATCCATCCTGACCAAGTAGGTTTCATTCCAGGGATGCAGGGATGGCTTAATATACGGAAATCCATCAACGTAATCCATTATATAAACAAACACAAAGACAAAAACCACATGATCATCTTGTTAGATGTGGAAAAAGCACTCAACAAGATCCAACACCCATTCATGATAAAAGTCTTGGAAAGATCAGGAATTCAAGGCCCATACCTAAACATGATAAAAGCAATCTACAGCAAACCAGTAGCCAACATCAAAGTAAATGGTGAGAAGCTGGAAGCAATCCCACTAAAATCAGGGACTAGACAAGGCTGTCCACTCTCTCCATACCTATTCAACATTGTACTTGAAGTCCTAGCCAGAGCAATTCGACAACAAAAGGAGATCAATGGGATACAAATTGGAAAAGATGAAGTCAAAATATCACTTTTTGCAGATGATATGATAGTATATATAAGTGACCCTAAAAATTCCACCAGAGAACTCCTAAACCTGACAAACAGCTTCAGTGAAGTAGCTGGATATAAAATTAACTCAAACAAGTCAATGGCCTTTCTCTACACCAAGAATAAACAGGCTGAGAAAGAAATTAGGGAAACAACACCCTTCTCAATAGTCACAAATAATATAAAATACCTTGGCATGACTCTAACTAAGGAAGTGAAAGATCTGTATGATAAAAACTGCAAGTCTCTGAAGAAAGAAATTAAGGAAGATCTCAGAAGATGGAAAGATCTCCCATGCTCATGGATTGGCAGGATCAACATTGTAAAAATGGCTATCTTACCAAAAGCAATCTACAGATTCAATGCAATCCCCATCAAAATTCCAACTCAATTCTTCAATGAATTAGAAAGAGCAATCTGCAAATTCATCTGGAATAACAAAATACCTAGGATAACAAAAACTCTTCTCAAGGATAAAAGAACCTCTGGTGGAATCACCATGCCTGACCTAAAGCTTTACTACAGAGCAATTGTGATAAAAACTGCATGGTACTGGTATAGTGAGAGACAAGTAGACCAATGGAATAGAATTGAAGACCCAGAAATGAACCCACACACCTATGGTCACTTGATCTTCGACAAGGGAGCTAAAACCATCCAGTGGAAGAAAGACAGCATTTTCAACAAATTGTGCTGGCACAACTGGTTGTTATCATGTAGAAGAATACGAATCCATCCATTCCTATCTCCTTGTACTAAGGTCAAATCTAAGTGGATCAAGGAACTTCAAATAAAACCAGAGACACTGAAACTTATAGAGGAGAAAGTGGGGAAAAGCCTTGAAGATATGGGCACAGGGGAAAAATTCCTGAATAGAACAGCAATGGCTTTCGCAGTAAGATTGAGAATTGATGAAACTGCAAAGCTTCTGCAAGGCAAAAGACACAATCAATAAGACAAAAAGACTACCAACAGATTGGGAAAGGATCTTTACCTATACTAAATCAGATAGGGGACTAATATCCAATATATATAAAGAACTCAAGAAGGTGAACTCCATAAAATCAAATAACCCCATTAAAAAATGGGGCTCAGAGCTGAACAAAGAATTCTCACCTGAGGAATACCAAATGGCAGAGAAGCACCTGAAAAAATGTTCAACATCCTTAATCATCAGGGAAATGCAAATCAAAACAACCGTGAGATTCCACCTCACACCAGTCAGAATGGCTAAGATGAAAATTTCAGGTGACAGCAGATGCTGGCGAGGATGTGGAGAAAGAGGCACACTCCTCCATTGTTGGTGGGATTGCAAGCTTGTACAACCACTCTGGAAATCAGTCTGGCGGTTCCTTAGAAAATTGGACATCGTACTACCGGAGGATCCAGCAATACCTCTCCTGGGCATATATCCAGAAGATGTCCCAACCGGTAAGAAGGACACATGTTCCACTATGTTCATAGCAGCCTTATTTATAATAGCCAGAAGCTGGAAAGAACCCAGATGCCCCTCAACAGAGGAATGGATACAGAAACTGTGGTACATTTACACAATGGAGTACTACTCAGCTATTAAAAAAGAATGAATTTATGAAATTCCTAGTCAAATGGATAGACCTGGAGGGCATCATCCTGAGTGAGGTAACACAATCACAAAGGAACTCACACAATATGCACTCACTGATAAGTGGATATTAAGTGGACCCAAAACTTAGGATACCCAAGATATAAGATACAATTTGCTAAATGCATGAAACTCAAGAAGAATGAAGACCAAAGTGGGGACACTGTGTCCCTTCTTAGAATTGGGAACAAAACACCCATGGAAGGAGTTACAGAGACAAAGTTTGGAGCTCTTACGAAAGAATGGACCATCTAGAGATTTCCATATCCAGAGATCCACCCCATAATCAGCTTCCAAATGCTGACACCATTGCATACACTAGCAAGATTTTGCTGAAAGGTCCCAGATATAGCTGTCTCTTGTGAGACTAAGCCAGGGCCTAGCAAACACAGAAGTGGATGCTCACAGTCAGCTATTGGATGGATCACAGGGCTCCCAATGAAGGAGCTAGAGAAAGTACCCAAGGAGCTAAAGGGATCTGCAACCCTATAGGTGGAACAACATTCTGAACTAACCAGTACCCCAGAGCTCTTGACTATAGCTGCTTATGTATCAAAAGATGGCCTAGTCGGCCATCACTGGAAAGAGAGGCCCATTGGACACACAAACTTTATATGCCCCAGCACAGGGGAACGCCAGGGCCAAAAAATGGGAATGGGTCGGTAGGGAAGTGGGGGACTTTTGGGAGAGCATTGGAAATGTAATTGAGGAAAATATGTAATAAAAAAATATTAAAAAAAGACCCTGGCTTTCTCCTGTGTGCTATTGCAATTTAATACAAATTGCCTCAAATCAGATTCTGGTACTGTACCAGGACCCTAAAACAGTGTAAATAGGAAGAGGGAGCCTTAAGCCAACGTGTGAGCTATAAGCTCAGGGAAATATAGATTCACCAGGGAGTTTAAATCCAGGCAACCAGTAACCAGGTCATCTGTGGAATCTTAAGAAGGAAGGAAAACAGAGGCAAAGGACCATGACAAGGAACGTCCTTGGTCAACATGACCCCCCCAGCACTGAGAGGGGCAGACACATGGGCAGAAGGGGTGGGTGGGAGTGGGTGGTAAGGATCAGTAGAGAGCCAAAGAGAACATGGTGCAGAATGGCTTCTCTGATAGAGCCTGGCGCAGTGCTGAGACCTATCCTATGCGCAGGATATATGTGTGTATGTGTAACACAACCTGCTAGTATAATTTTATTATGTACATCCATAACATGTATTAGGCTGCATTTTCTATAAAACACATGGGGCAGTGTATATGTGATACATTATTATTTTAAATAGATGCAATGACTATAAAGAGCAATAGAGATAGTATGCAGGGCTTTGGCCAGCAAATAGCTCTAATACAGAGCAATCCACCCCAGAGCATCTCAGAGAAAGAAGCAATGTAAAGAATACAGAGAAGGGATTGTGAGCCCAAATGTAGGTCCTGACATTGCTATATTCCAATGACTTTAAGCAACTTTACTTTCTGCGCCTTTAGCTTTCTTACCTGGAGGACTAAGCAGGGTGGCTAAGATGGCTATAAGGTCCTCCTGAGTTCCAAACAGAATGGCACAAAAAGTAACATGGTTCTACCCTGCCTGGAGTTCAATTTTTGTACCATGTAACAAATAGAGTATATCTATGTATGTATGCTTATATATGTATGTATATATGCATATATGTACAGATCTGTATATGCATTATAGATGTATATATGTATATGTGTATAGATGGATATGTACATACATGTATACATGCATAGTATACATATATGAATATGTATATAAATGTATGTTGCATACATGAATATATGGTATGTTGCATACATGAATATGTGTGTGTGTGTTTATTTCTCAACATTACATAGGAACAGGAGGGTGGTTGTTACTAGAAATAAGTTTGGGGCCACAAAGAAAGAGATCATCACACTGGGGTGTCTGGACAAGGCAAACTTTCCTCTTGATCAAGACAGTGTGCTCAGAAGGGCAAACATACAGAAGCGGGATAAGGACTTGCTATTTGTTCTGAGCCTGGTGGTGACTGTTCTTCTCCCATTGGCTGGGGTCAGAATCGAGAGTCTAACTCAGTTGGCTGGTCTGACAAGAGTTGGTGATTATGTCTTTTCCCCATTGGCTGAGGTCGGACATCATAGTCTTAATTCAGTTGGCTGGTCTAAAAAGAATTGCTCCACTGGAGATAGAAGAAGGAGAAAGGGGTTACTGCTCCTGGAATACAGCAAGAGGCCTTTGTTTAAACAAAGGTTTTACTGGGTGGGGAGGATTAGAACATTGGCATAAATGTCTTACAAGGAAAAAAAAGATAAAAGATTTTAATTCCTTGTTCTGAACATAAGTTTTAGAGTATTTGATAGAAAAGACTCATATTTGGTATTTCTTACAATATGATCAAAATGTATCATGCTCACACATGAATTTCTCAAAAAAAAAAAAAAACAAAAACCGACAATAATAAACACACAGTGGCACAGGGTGAACACTACCCGTTACCGTTCCCAGAGGAGGGATGGGAGCATAGGAAGGAAGAACAGGCTCAAAGCAAAATCCATCCCAGCAGCTCAAACATTAGGTCCTGCAGCTCTGTGTGAGGCACACTTCACATCACTTGAGTCCAAAGGAACTGAGCATTGCTACTCCAGTGGCTTTGCTGGTTACAGCCTGTCCAGGCTCTCCTGGGCTGCCTGCTCACTGCCTGCAGCTTCCTTCAATTTCCTGAGCTGTCTGTTGTAGTCTCACCAGTCACCCTCACAGTTTCACACATCTTTTCAGGGCTTCCCACAAGCTTTCCAACCTTAGCAAATACTGCCCAGCTTCCCAGGCCTTCCTTTGAGATCTCACTGAGTGGCTACAAGACCCTAGAAGCCTCGAAATGTGCATGTATGAAAGGCCAACATCCAGTGGACCAAACTTTCATGAGCTAGAACCCCGCTGGATCACAGCTACGAGCTCTTGAGTGTCTGGATAGCTCAGGTCTAGAGAATATTAGCTCAGCAGCTGTTTCCATTTTTGAGTCTGGGAAGGGGAGGTCTGGCCAATTCCTAAGACACCCTGAAGGTATCTCTCCTATTGTCACAATGTAACATATTAGACTTCTCATTAATGGCAGTAATATCTGCAGTAGCCACAACTTTCGTGGCCGCAACTCCCTTGGTACTCCCCGTCACCTCCTGACTCTCACTATAAATCGAGCTAAAAGAAGCCAGTGATTCCCATGTGTCTTGGTTAGGGTGGCTATTGCTGAGATGAAACACCATGACCAAAAGAACGTGGGGAGGAAAGGGTTTAGTTCATCATTGAAAGAAATAAGGACAGGAACTCAAACAGAGCAGAATCCTGGAGGCAGGGGCTGGGGCAGAAGCCATGGAAGGCTGCTGTTTACTGACTTGCTCCACATGGCTTATAGAACCCAGGAGCACCTGCCTAGGGATGGCACCACCCACAATGGGCTGGGCCCTCTCCCATCAATCACTAATGCTCCGCAGGTTTGCCTACATGATCTTATGGAGGCATTTTCTTAATTGATGACTCTAGCTTGTGTAAAGTTGACACAAAACTAACCAGTACACCCGTGCCATAGCCTGAATGAAATACTACCTTGGAATCTTCTGCCGGATTGATTGGCTCATAAGCTTTAAGTTCAGCATTACAAAACCTAAGTTCATTGCCGGAATGCAACAGGAATGAATGGGCTTCTCTTTCCATTTCCAATACGGTCCTCATTTCCATGTGGTGGCTAGACTAGGAATGACCTTCCTGGGCTCATACATAGCAATGCTTGGTTATTAGGGGGTGGTGATACTTGACAGGGATTAGGAGGTGTGGCCTTCTTGGAGGAAATGTGTCACTGGGGGGTGGGCTTTGGGGTTTCAGATACTCAAGCCAGGCCCAGTGTCTCTTCTTCCTGCTGGCTGAGGATCTGGATGTTGAACTCTCAGCTCTCCCTCCAGCACCATGTCTGCCTGCTTGTCTGCGTGCTTCTCGCCACGATGGCAATGGACTAAACCTCTGAACTGTAAGCCAGCCCCAATCAAATGCTTTCCTTTATAAGAGTTGCTGTGGTCATGGTGTCTCATCACGGCAATAGAACAGGGACTAAGATACATGGGAAACCACATGAGCCTGGCCTCTCATTTCAACATCCTCCAAAAGTGGGAACAGCAGGGATTCTACTTTGGCTACCAGTTTTCTCTGTGTGCACAACTTGTCAATATGAGAAGAAATACCTGAGCAATACAACTCACCAGAGGTCAGGTTTGTCCTGACTTAGAGCGTTAGAGGTTGCAGTCCATGGTTGGCAATCTCTGGGGCTGTGTCTGTGGTAATGCATAGGATAAAGGTGGAAGGGCATGGTGGAACAAGGCTGCTTATTCCATAGGGCAGTGATGCTGAGGGTCTCTGGGGACCCGATGTCCCCTTCAAAGGCATTCATGTAATCTAACACTCAGGGCCTACCTCCTAATAGGTCATTTGCCTAGGAACTTGTTAGTAGGTAAATCCATTGATGATGTTAGCTCTTTCCCAATCCAATCTCATCTCCACAAGCTCCAGGGTCCAAACTGTCAGTGCAAGAAGCTTTTTGGGGGACACTTGTGAGAAAACAGCCTCCTACACTTCAAGGAAAGGGGCCTCAGGAGAAACTCTACCTGCTGACACTGCTAGCCCAGACTTCTAGCTTCTGGAAATGTGAAAAATAGAAATTTCTGTTTCTCAAGTCACCTGGTTGTGGATTTTTTTTTAAGTGGTGGCCTGAGCTGACTGGGAGTGTTCAAAGTAACTTCTATCCATTCAGGTACAGTCATCTTTTTTATGTTTCTCTATTGTCCCAGCCCCTGGGTATACCTTTTATGTTCCTTACAAAAATATTTTATTTCTAGTCTGATGGCTTTAGGGAGAAAATGTGAAATGTTGGCATTTAACAGGATTCTTTTAAGACTGCATTATACTGTTAGGAGTGATGGGTTTTCTTTCAGTCTTAGAAAAGTGGATGGGGAAAATCTGTTAGTGGAGTTAATGGTGCTGTCACTTGTGTTGGTGGGCTAGCACCTTGCTGATGTCTTTGTGCCAAAAATGTCTTCACAGACTCATTTATTTCCTTTTATGACAACTGTCTAGATGTAAAGCAGGCCCCTTTAACTTGACAGCACAGCCCGGAGGGTCTCACAGAAACAGTACTGTAAGGAGTATGTCATTTGAAGAGGGACCATACACATGCTGTGGATGGATTCGCAAAAGTAATCAAGTGGGCAAGGGGAGATGATGACGCACTGAAAGAAGAGACATGAGGAGCGAGTGGGCAAGGGGAGATGACGCACTGAAAGAAGAGACATGAGGAGCGAGCAGGCGCGGCTTCACTTAATGGTTATCACAACCTTTCTAGAGCTTTGAAATCATATGACATGTTGAGTCCGCGAAGACATTTTCCATATAAGCAATGCTCCTGCTTCTGTCTCCCCCATAGCTGGGACTATAAACATGGCCCATCAGACTAGCTCAAGCATTAGCAAGGTGGTACCCCACCAGCTTGTTGTTGTTGTGGATGTGTGATCTAGGTGTTCCTCATTCTTCTTTATATCACTGAGGATCACATTTGGGGTTTCATAGATCCTAGATTAGCACACCAATCTTCTCTCTTCCTTCCTTCCTTCCTTCCTTCCTTCCTTTTCTTTTCTTTTTTTTTGAGACAGGGTCTTGCTATATAGTGGCAGTTGGCCTCAAACCCATACTCTTTCAGCCCCTGCTTTCTGACTGTTGAGATTACAGGCAAGCATAAACATGACAGGCTCAATTTGAGAAATGCTGTTCAGGACTTGAAGATGGGGTTTGAGTCTAATTTATCTGCGTGTCTTGTCTCTATTTGAGGCAATAAAAGCAACTTATACACAACCAGTGCTCATTGTGCGAGTTGAGATGTCATAAAACACCGATGGCAAAAATTCCACACTGCAGTAGCTACTTCTTGATACATATATACGTGTAAAGTATAAATACAAATGTTATCTATATAGCATTTATTTACACATATTTATTTATACATAATGTTTAGAACTTGCCTTAATAATTTCTTAGACATCGAATTTTTTTAAGTATTGCCATTGGTAAATAGTCTTCCACAACCCACTCGTGGGAAAGTAAAATCAGAATTCAGGAATGATGGGTCTGATGCCCTTCTCCCCAGACCACAAGCCCCTCCCTGCTAGAGAAGCTAAATGAAGATGCGTTCTTGCTGAATGCCTTCATGCGTCTGGAGAGCCAGGGCTTCATCACTGCCCCAGAATATAAATGAATGTTCTTTCACCGAAGGACACCATAAACAGATGTTCTTCCTTGCCTTCCTCAACTATAAAACACTTTCTGTTGTTGTTTATACAAATGATCTATAGTCATATTTTAAAGGAGCCTTCATTCCCTTGGGGGCAAGACGATTAATATTTAGTATGTGATACTGTTTGCTGTGATTTTTGCATATGTTGTTTCTTTTCATTCTCAAAGCAACCCTTTGAGATGGGACCGCTGGGCTGAATTTAAAGAGGAGCAAACAGACTCAGGAGGGTGGCTGCGCCTTGGAGAACCAGAGTACACTCAGTAGGTAGCAGATCTCAATAGTCTGTGTCAATAATTTGGCTCAGGCCTTTATTCCACCCTTTTGCTGTTTCTCAGCATCCTACCTTCATCTACTGAGACTGCCGCAATATACCACCATAGTTAGGTGGTTTATACGAGACACAAATGTGTTTTTTAGTTTAGAATCTGGGAAATCCCATCAAGGCTCTAGCAGGTCTGGAGTCTGGAGAGGACTTCCTCCTGGTCCCTGGTTGGCCATTTTCTAACTGTGTTCTCACAAGGTAGAAGAGAACAAAGCATGTTCTGTGGTCTCCTTTTAAGGATACCAATCCTACTCACAAAGTAGGATTATTTGTAATCACCTTACTCTGTAATCACCACACCCCCACCACACACACACACACACACACACAATGTCCCCACCTCCAGATGCCATCACATTATAAAGAAGGTTTCAATAAAGGACTTTCAGAAGTACAGCATTTGGCTTCCTGAGGTTTTCAGGATGATTGTTAGAATCTAAACAGAATCCATACAAATCGAATCACCTTTAAGTTTGTTTGCTAACAGATCACAAAAGATTGGCTGGAGAAATTTTCCTCAGATTTAGAGGAAATATGCACAGACCCTGTGGCACATATAAACTTCATTTTGGAGAACTCTGAGGGGATCACAGACATGACTTAGGGAAATGGGTCTTTTCTACAGAAATAGGAGTGGCATCTATCCTACAGTGAATTCGTTGGCCTACCAGGGAAATGATGCTTAAACAAGGTCAGTTGAGACGGGTACCATATTAGTTTAGTGAAGCAGTCATTAACAAATTCTCTTGTACGGATGACTTAACAGAAATGTGTTCTCTTGCCATTTTGGAGGTGAGAAGGCTAGGCTGACTCCATGACTGGATTCAAATTGGCAGTTTAGGAGACTAGGCCTAATCACTGGGCAAGTGCAGGCAAGCCCAGATCAGTCAGTTACTAGGAAAAATTCCCAGGCTTCAAGCAACTCATCAGAAACTGCCCTGCCCTCAGAAGCTGCCCAGCCACCTGGCCTGAGGCAAGGACAACGGGTCAGCAGCAGTTTTCAGACTTCCTCAGCTACTCCCTCAGCAACAGTTTCCAGCCCCCATGACCAGGTAATGGAATGTCCTTAAAGATAGAGTAAGATAAAGCTCACCTACCCTGGAATCCCCTAATGTGCTTTAAAGCAGGTCTTTGAGCTCACTTTGTTGTCTATCATGGTAGTGGGAGACCCCAGCATGCTGGACTTCTGCAGAATAAAACACCCTGCATTTACATACTATTTGAGTCCAGGGTATCATTTTTTGGCAAATCATGGACCCTTACAGGGGCCATCAGTCTAAGCTCAAAGTGTTGCCAGTGTTGCTTAGCTGAGACTTCTCTCCTTGGCTTGCAGATTGGGTCCTCAGAGGCTCTTCCTTTCTGCACAGGCATGCTCTCCTTTTTACAAACACAGGGCATCCTAAGGCCTACTTTTATGAAGTCATTTGGACTTAGCTACCTTTTAAATGCCACCTTAGTCTCTTTCTTGCTGATTTAGTCCCTTGAAAAAGGAAGGATTTATTCTGTTTCAGAGTACAGCCCATTGCAGTAAAGAAGGCATGCAGGTGTGAGTATACTGTGCTGTAGTACTGAGAGGGTGAAGCAGAAAGGAAGACTGTTGGGGCTCAGCTGACTTTCACTTGTCTCCTACTTATTCAGTGAGAGTTTCCCAGCCCATAGGATGCCATTACCCACCCTCAGACTTAGTCTTCCTTCAGCTAAACTTCAGCTAAACCTACCAAAGATACACCCATAGGTGTTTTTCCTAGGTGCATCCAAATACAGTCAAATGACAATTAACTATGGGACATTCTAGCTTCAGATAGGGTCACATTCTGAGAGACTGGGAGTTAGGACTTGAACAGATGGGTTTGCTTGGGGGAGGGGGGGCTGGTCAGTTCATCACAAATGCCTCTTCACCCAAATTCAAAAGCCAGAAAAGGAAATACTCAAGCCATCCTTTAGAGTACTTGTTCATGGTACACTCACAAGATAGCATGGTAAGCGCCGAGTGTTTCTCAAAAAGGGAAAATGAAACCCAGATGACACATTTGACTACCAATTGGAATGCATAAGCCATCTGTCTAGACGTCATTGACAAAGAACATAAGCAACAGCTCCACTTATGGTCCCCACATGAACTTATGCTAAAGACTCTACTAGCAGTTCAATGTCTGAAGTTGACTGCTACCCAGGTAGTGTTGAGGTCTACACTAGGCAAAGGAAAAGTCTTTAGGAACTACACATTGAGCCTCTGAACTCCCAGAGTTTTCATTAATGACGCAACATCTGGGCCTCAGATAGAACTGAAAGCATACCAGAGGAGTTTACGACAGTGATTTCAGTTTGATGTGGAAAGGTGAGCATGCATACGTCCCTGGGTATCAATGCTTGCCTTCAGTTACTTTTTAAAAACATCCCAAAGGCTTGCTATAATTATCTTTCACTAGGAGTAAACCACAAAGCTAACATCTCAAATTATAGGTATTAATTTTTAATTAATGCATTCCTCATATAGAGGTTAATATAGAAGGATCCAGGGTAAATATCTATAATATGTGGCTTCACTGTAAGTCAAAGTACAAAATATCTGAAGCACTTCATTACGGATTTGAAAACCAATTAGATTGTGCATCAATACCGTTTAATAAAAATGTGATGTGTGCTATTTCAAATTTTCTAGAAATTTCAAAAAGTAAAAAAGTAACATGCCAATCCAAGAGGCACTGTTTACATACACGAGGTTTTTGTATTCCTTGTTTAACCTCATCTCCAATAGAAAGGCTTGGTCCCTCTTTAGATATCATAAAACAAAAAATAGATTCCCGAAGTTGTGCTTTTCAAGACTTAAAAGCTTTTATAATAGCTGAAAGAACTACTGGTTTTTAAATTTAAAAAAATATATCTTAAAATTGAAACTTAAATTACATTTTAATTTAATTTAAAATTTAAAATTAGATTAAAATCTAAACTTAAAGAAAGATGTGCTTCTCAGTCGCTTCAGACACAGTTTCCGTGCTGCAGGAAGTGATGCTTGCAGCAGTTGGCAGTAACGTTTTAAATGTAATGGATGTAGTTGAATGGACAAAATTAAAGAAGTAGAATTAAGAGAATGATTAGGGTTAGTAGTATTTTTTCCTTTCTTCTTTATTTCTGTTTTTATTTCAGTTTATTGATAGCTGATGACCTTCCTGTCTCAAACATTATAAAAGGTAGAGAGTCATTAAAAAAAAATCACACAATGTCACAGTGAAAGGGGGCCTAGGTGGCTGTCCTGCCCTTGTCTCTATCCATCAAGGTGATCCTGAAGATGCCATCCTCCTCCTTGAGCCCGGGGCTTCATCTCCTGTCAAAAAGAGTTAGTCTAAAATCTCTTCTAGCTCCGAATTTTCATTACCTAAACTCGCCAAGGAATTTAAATTGATGTATGTGAGCAAATTATGTTATGAGGAAAACCATTTTGTTTACACTGGAGGAAGGCTGTTTTCGTCTTTGTCATTAAACTCAGAACACAAAGGAGTGTCTATGAACTGAATTCAAGTCTGAATCCCTCAGTAGGCAGAGCGAATCACCTGAATGCTTTGACAAGCTGGAGACAGGAAGGGATCAAACATAAGAATGTCTTCCTAGCTCCATTCTTCTCCAGGGACCCTAAGAGTCATTTGCAAGCCCACCTCTAGGCCTGCCCTGAGCCAAGGGAGGCACCTTGATGTGACTGAGGGTGCTTTTCAATGTATCACTAAGTGTCACTGGTGGACAAAGTAAATGACAACTTATCTTTAAAAAATATTTTGACATTAACATTTTTCTCTGTCTATATAAAATCATAAAATTACATGTACTTATTTAAATGTTCTGAGACATATAGGGTGCTACAAAGAATAATAATACATTTTATAGTATTATTGCATAGGTTTTTTTTTTCTCTGTGTGTGTGTGCATGTGTGTATAATAAAAAGGGTCACTCAGGATGGGCTCCTAAACTGTGTATGCCATAGTTTCCATTCATACCGTAGAGCATTACTGAGTATTGTAGGAGAGGGATTCCACAAATGTAGATCTGAACCTCGTATTAATTTTAAAAATAGAAGACGACCCTGGATTATCTAGGCAGCAGTACTCAAGCAACTGGAAAGCGGGAAGGCTGAGGCTGATGGTGGGGGCGGGGTGAGGATGGGTGGGGGTGATCATCAGGTGATCTCCCCACAGCCTGCCCCCTGGAGCTCAGATTTACAATCAGGTAAACCCAGTCTTTCTGACAATCTCCTCACAGATACACCTGCTTCTCTAGCTGAGCCCTGACTGATAGAATATGTCATTTTTGGATCCATTCCTTCAGTATTACATTGAAAGTTTTCTCAGGTCCCTAAATTTTCTGCTAATTTGAATATTTGCAGAAAAGGATTTTTTTTAAAAAAGCCATGTCCTTATTATTTAACATTTCAGTGGCTTTGGATTTTTCTTCATTAACTATAATGTGGAAGTGCAGGGACCTGTACACAAATCATGGTGTGCATAAGAAGTTCTTACAAGAAGAAGTCTTAAATGTCTTCAGGTCAAATTGTTCGTCGGAAAGGCTGTGTCAATTTACCTTAGCTGCACAAAGGGTTTATCTTAGTTCTCTTAATCACACTGAACATCACCATCATTTTTAAAGCTTACACTGGATTTTAGGAAAGAAAAAAAAGTACCTTGACATTGTTCCAGTTTATATTGTGTGAACATATATACAGATGTTTATGTTCATGTATAAGACTTAGAAGAAATATATATCAACATACAAACAGTATGTAGTCATGAACTTCTTTTTAAACATATTTAGGTGAAAAATGTTATAATGGTGATATCAGTCACATCTTCTCACAGAAGCAGAACCAGTAATGCACAAATACACACACACACAAACACACACATACACATACATGTGCACACACACACACGCACATTCATGTGCACACACAGGCATAGATATATGCACACATATGCACATATGAATAAAAATATACAATATACATGCACATACAGATACACATATGCACACACATGCATATGCACACACAAACATATACACATACATAATGCAATACATAGCACCTACTTGCACACACAGATATACACACACAGGCACACACATGTACACAGAATGAGCACAGTGACAATTCAGATAACAGTGGCCTGATAAGATTGTAATATACTGTCCTAACATGAACAACCCATTGCTCATGTTGGTATCAGTGCTTGTGAGAACTAACGGGTGCCAGCAATCACAGAAAGTATAGTCATAAATTATGTATAGCACACAATACTTGATGATAGTGATTATGCTTATTATTTACTGTACTCCCATGTATATGTATATGTATGTATATGTATATGTATATGCTATCAGGGACATTATTGCCAAGTTTCTTAATTGCATAATTTTCTTTTGTACTTGATTTAATATCATGTTGTTTTGTTCATCATGGTCTATGAGCAATAAAATGTTTGTGTGTGTTTACACACTATTATGTGCACACACACATACACACAATCATATTACCTAGATATATCATCTAGGTGTGTGTGTGCTGCACTGAGTATATTCCATGATGCCTGCACTACCAAGAACAATTGCTTACCCATGATTTCTCACACTCTCCTAATCAGGAAGCAAGTGTTACTGTATGGAGGGGGAGGGGGAGAGAGAAGGAAGAGGAGGGACAGGGGGAGAGAGAAAGAGGGAGAGAGGGAGGGGCAAGAGGGAGAGAGAGAGCTTGTTGCAAACCATTAACTTACACAACAGAGTGGGAACTGCTGGCCAGGCACGTCTAAAACCATAGTTCAGGAAGAGGCAGGAGGTGAAGTTGCAATCCGCAGGTGGCCTTTGCTCTTCAGAGGAGCCTCTCTTTTGTTATTCTTTACACCTTTCAATTAAATGAGTCAGGTGCAGGTAGATTGTAGAGGATAATCCCTTAAAGCAACTAATTATATGTTAACCAGGCGTACAAAATCCCTTCACAACAACCTGAAAATTAGTGTTTGATTGAATAATTGAATTCCAGTTGGTTAAACGGGTTGATTATACCCGTGCCTAGTCAGAATAACACTTTAAAGTAACCATCACAATGAATCATGCAAAGGACATGTTCTATGACCCATTCTCCATGCTGCGCTCTTTATAGACGTTTTCAATTTGATTTATGGTTACTGTAAAATTTTTTTCTTCCAAATATCAGCTACCCGAAACCATTACTCTGATTGATAGGTAACTATGAAAATATTGCACCTGTTGAACACTAGGATTACATCAAAACTTTCCTTTGCAGCCGTCACTTCATAAGATTGTAAGCATATCTACTGTATAAAAGTTTCCATGCTGAGTGGTCTCTGTTGGGAATGCTAAGATGAACTGGTCGTAAAGGTGATGTGTGTATAACTATAACAGAGAGGGAACTGTAACAAATACCTTCAGTAAGAGATCTGGAGTTCGGTGGGTATTCCCAAAGGGGACAAAGATGTGTGTGTGTGTGTGTGTGTGTGTGTGTGCATGCTTGCCTGTGTGTGAGATTTATATGTGTTCGTAGCTATTCTAGCTCCTGCAGCTAGAGGCTGACACCGAGTGTCTTTCTCTATTTTCTTTCCACCTTATTTTTTAAGACAGGGTCTCTCACTGAACCTTTAACTTCTTCATTTCCACTGAACTGGCTGGCCAGTGAGCCCCTGGATCCATCTGTCTTTGCTCTTGCCTCTGTTCAGCACCAGAGTTATGGAGGCACACTAGTACACCTGGCTTTTTAAACACTAGATGCTGAGGTCCTCGTGTGTGCATAGTAAAAGCACCTCATCCACTAAACTGCTTCTCAGGCCAAGAGAGCTTTGGACGGCAGGGTGAAGCTGAGCATCATAATAAAGTAGGTGATGAACACTTATGGGTATAAAATATTTGGGGTCAGGCATTTGAGATAAATGAGGAAACACTAGTTTTGTTTTAATGTAGGATGTACGGTGTTGGAAGAGAAATTATAATCACAAGTTAGAAAAGGAAAGTTAAGGCCACATGTCAGGCTCTGGTGGATGGAAGGATGTTGGCGCCATGAGGCAAGCCATGGGGAGAACACACGTGAAGACAGTGCCTTTGATGAAGTGCTCACTGGACAGAGTTAGGCTCAAGCTTGTCCCACGTTTCAGGAAGGAAAAAAAAAAAGGATCCCAAAGCTGGGGTTGTGGAAACAAGAAGGAGTATACTTGAGAGATATTTTGGGGGAAAGTAGGCCATCCTTGGCCAGGAGAAGGATCTCAGAGACAAAGCAGAACAGATGAGAACTACAACATGTTCCACCAAAGACTGGTGATGTGGGAAATACTGAGAGCAAAAGAGCCTTAGATGAGTATATCCCGAAAGGGCAGTCAGCTTCTGTCCTTGGAACATGTCCCTATATGCCTAGATCTTGGTACGTGGCCTCAACCACCTGGTCAGCAATAGTTTCTGATGTCTCCAAGGTGTAACAAAAGTATAAAAATCCTAGTAGAGGGTGGAAGGCAGACTTGTGTCTTGACTTTCTCTAGAGGACTCCAGAGTTTTCTGGCAGAATCTTCATGGAAAATTATATTCTACAGAATGGTGGCTTTTACTAAGCCAACATTTGGGGGCCATTCTTGGGGTTCTAAAGTAGGTCTGTGTCTGTCTGTGGTAGTGTCTGGGTCCTGGGCACAACCACTATGGAAAGCTACTGCCTAGTACTAGCCTGGCCCTGATGTGTAAACCCAGTTCCAACATAGCCACAGCCGGTTTCCCAGGTGCACTATACTAATGGACTCTCCCTGACAACTGCTCTAGGATTCCCACCAATATTTGTATTTGCAGTTAGAAGAGTGTAGTTCCAAGTCAGGACTGCAAATTAGTTCAGACCTTCTGACATATACCTGTCTAGGAAAAAACGATAATGTAGACTGCTTGGGCACTCTGCATGCACTTATCTTTTGCATTGTTGAAATTTTTATGCATTTGATATGTTTTTTTTTTAACCCCTGAAAGTCATGTTTCCCAGACTAGAAAAATTTTTTTTTTAAAATCATAAGAGGAATTCTTTGTTAGTACTAATATGGTACAGACTCAACAAAATGAACAGAAACTGAGATGACATAAAAAGATGAACTGGGGCGTGGTGACATGGGCCTTTATCCCGAGCACTGGGGAAGCAGAAACCAGGGAACAACAATTCAATGTCATCCTGGCCTGGTGAATCAAAGCCCAACTGAGCTACATAGAGTGATCCTAGCTTTAGGAACAATAGGCTGGGGATATTGCTCCTCGTCTAGCATATGCAAGGTCCTGAGTTTGATCCTTAGAACTGCCAAAGAGTGAATAACTATAGAATGGAAAGACCAGACCAAATGTGGACAATTAAATATATCAGCAACATCCAACATCTGTCTTTTAAAGTGTTATAGCGTCAACCAGGAGTGAGCAACAGATCTTGGACTGTAAACTAAGGCTGCCTCTTTTAGCTCAGTCAAATCTAGAATACCATTGCTCTTTCTTGAGAACAGGAATTCTCAATAAAAGTATTATTAATCTTTGGGGCTGGACAGTCCTTTGCTGTGGGGGATAGGCTGTGTACCCTGTGACATTAAATAATGTCCATGATTTCTACCCAGTCTACAGCGGTAGCACAGCTGCGTTCCTGTCATGAAAGTAAATGTGTTCCCCAGACAGCGTCAAATGTTTTGGGACGGTCATACTCACCCAGTCTGACACTGCCATTACTGGTGAAGGTCAACTTTTGGTTTCTAGAGGTCACTATACTGAAGAAACTGAGTTATGTGCTGTATATGATTTCATACATTTCATCGCATCACATGTTGAACATTAAGATTTCCAAATCTGATGCAGGAGATCAATGGGTTGATTTGGGGCTATCTAGACAGTCAGATATTATATGCAACTCTAAGTTCACACGCAGATATATCACACCACACACACATACAAACCATGCAAAGAGCTGACATCTCCTGGAGGTCTCGTGGGGGTTTAACATCTAAATAAGATCTAGAACCTTTACATTGTGAAATAAAAATATAGAGCAAAGCAGTAACAGTAATGACAGGAAAACTATGGCAAGTCTAGGAAAAAAGTGGAAAGGCAGGAGCTAACAGGCAAGGGGAAGACAAATAGTGACATCTGTCTGTAAAGACCAGCTTCCTATACTTCAAACGTGGTGATGCTTAGGAGACACAAGAATTGCTGCTTAAATATCAGCTTATGTGTAAAGTAGTTTAATCTTTTATGAAATGATGCTCTGTTTCTTTCTGCCTCTCTCTGTTTCTCTGTCTTTCCCTGTCTCTCTCTCTCTCTCTCTCTCTGTTTTTCTCTGTCTCTCTGTCTCTCTCTTTCCTGTATACCACATGCATGCCAGATGCCCACAGATGTCTGAAGAGGGAATTGAGCCCCTGGAACTGGAGTTACAGAGAGTTGTGAGCCTCCACATAGGTACTGGAAATCAAACTGAGGTTCCATAGAAGAGCAGCCAGCGCTTTTAACCACTGAGGCACCACCCCAGGCCCTGTTTTCTCTTTTGAAAACAGGACACAGTGATACAACATTGGCTTAACATTGTATTTACTATATCGTGTTGGATACTGAAGGGATATTAGAATGGTATTTCTATAGTCAGATATATTTTCTTTCCCACCAGAATAAAATATCTTCTTTGTCTGTTAGTTTTTATATTCGTTTCTCACCTTTTATGTTACAGAGCTACATATCTCTAAGCATTGTTTGCCAACTGATTTATGGACAAACTTGGTTAAGGAAAACCTAGACCTGGGCAAAAGAGCCAGAAGTGATTGGGTAGCAATTTTGGCTATAAATGTATCTTGTATGGTTATCATGCCCGCAGGTGACTTCCCCACAAGTCTCAGAAACTACTCGTTAACTCCAGCCATGAATCTGGCCTGGTGGCTCTGGATCCTGACAATCCTACCTTACTTCGTTGTTCCACCAGGCCCAAGCGTGAGACAAGCGTTCACCTATTGCTAGCCTAATTGTTTTGTCAATTTACATAATAAATTCCCTCTATGAAATCTCTATTATTTGAAACACCTGGAATGATTCAGTTCCTCAGCAAATTCTGAGTTATACAACGGGGCAGACTGAACACAGAAATAATTTTCATAAAAGTCAGACTTATGAAAGACAAAGTGCCTTGGGCTTGGGTGGAGAAGGCAAGGCTTGGGACTCCTAGGAGCTTGTTGGAAAAGTTTCCTGGAAGAATTGGACCTTGAGATGGTCCTGAAAGAGAGAAGACATTTGGCAGGCAGGACTGAGCAATAAAATAAAGACTAGGAGATTGAAAAAAACAAACACAATTTCACACTGAAGAAATGAATAAGAAAAGACAAAGAGAAAAGAATGAAAATTATCTTTGGTGAGATTGGAGTAACCTCAGCTGGCTAGGGCAATCGGCAAGCTGAGCGTAGTACAAGATGGGGGCAAGATTGGTCACTAAAGCACACAATGACAAATAAAGGACAAAATACTAACAAGGATCTCAGTATTTTTAGCGACATTTGTTCTTCACTCTTCAGTGACTATTGAGTGTCTAGGTCCTGAAATGTACAGCGGAAATGCAACAGCGGAAATCCTCTTGGTAGATTTGCTCAATAACTGTGAATAATGTTGCTCAGGCATAGCTCTAACTGAACTGGAGATGGCTTTAAGGGACGGCAAGAGCTGAGCTGGGAAGAGAGGCCCAATAGTCAGGGAGCACTTACCATAAACCCACTCCACAGTAATTGCTAGCCCAAACTAGACCACTTTGTTTTAAATTACAGATGTTGCCTCCTGTAATATTTAAAGCCTCTGGTTGGGGAAAAAACGGTTCTGAGAGAAGTCAGATCAAAGACAAGGCTGAAAAAAAAAAAGAAAAGAAAAGTTGTTTAATCAAAATAAATGCAGTCTTCTCAAATCAAAGATGTTGTTTACAATTTTTGTTGAGATAACAAGTTCCACTGTGGACTCTACATCAAAATGGGAAAAAAACAAATGAAAGTTTGCTTGCAGGTTGGTGATAGGTTATTTCTCTGTCACTAAAATGAGCCAGTTCAAGCCAGATTAGATTATATTAAAGGCAGGGTGAGCTCGCTGGCCCCAAGGACCAACCAAGGCTAGGGAAGTCGCCATGGGAAAAGGGGGAGTAGGGAAGGGAGAGAGAAAGAGAAAGGGGTACATGCACAGAGAGAGAAGAGAAGAAGAGGAAGAGGAGGAGGAGGAAGAAGAGGAAGAGGAGGAGGAAGAGGAAGAGGAGGAAGAGGAGAAAGAGGAGGAGGAGGAGGAAGTAGAGACCAAAATGTCTGGATTGTATATGGAAGAGCCTCTGGGGAGAGGTCAGGCCAGTTTCGAAGTTCAGGGTTGAGGGCAGGGAAAGCCAGGTAGGGACTGAGGGATACTGAAAGAACCTGGAGGCCAGGTCTAATTTGATGGGTAAGATATGCATTACAGTCTCTTGTCCTGGGTCTGAAACCTAACAGTTGGAATTTATGTTTCTTTATAATGTTCATGTATGTCTCCAAGTTCTAATATATTGAAAAGAAAAGAAAACAAAAAACCCAACTCTTCTAAATGTCTTAGGATGGAATCTCCTATGGCCAGCCTGTCCCAGGAGCATCTCCCACACTCCTGCACCAGACCCTCACTGGCTTTTTCTTTCCAAATCAACTGCATTTCCCCCTGGTATTTCCCCTGATCTTTAGACAAATGCCTACAGCCGTGTCATATACCACACCCCCTGTATGTCTCCGACGTGGCATGGTTTGGATGGGAAATGTTTTCCATAAGCTCATTTGTATTTGTATACTTGTTCCCCAGCTAGTGGCAAGATTTTTGAAAGGTTGTGAAACCCTCAGCAAGTGGAGCCTCTGTGGAGAACTTAGTCCATTATGGAGTGAGCTCTGAGTGGGTTTTATAGCCCACCCCCACTTCCTATTGTCTTTCCGTTCCTACTGCAGATACCACGTGATTCCTGCCATGCTGGATCATGCCTCCCCCTCCCCCATGAACGCTAAACCAAAGTGTCAACAAAACTGCAGCAACAGCAACAAACAACATCCCGAACCTTTATTTATTTTTTTTTTGATTTTTAATATTTTTATTACATATTTTCCTCAATTACATTTCCAATGCTATCCCAAAAGTCCTCCATAGCGCCCCCCACTTCCCTACCCACCCATTCCCATTCTTTTGGCCCTGGCATTCCCCTATATTGGGGCATATAAAGTTTGCAAGTCCAATGGGCCTCTCTTTCCATTGATGGCCGACTAGGCCATCTTTTTTTTTTTTTTAATTTTTAATATTTTTATTACATATTTTCCTCAATTACATTTCCAATGCTATCCCAAAAGTCCCCAATAGCGCCCCCCCACTTACCTACCCACCCATTCCCATTCTTTTGGCCCTGGCATTCCCCTATATTGGGGCATATAAAGTTTGCAAGTCCAATGGGCCTCTCTTTCCATTGATGGCCGACTAGGTCATCTTTCGATACATATGCAGCTAGAGACAAGAGCTCCGGGGTTCTGGTTAGTACATCATGTTGTTCCAACAATAGGGTTGCAGATCCCTTTAGCTCCTTGGGTACTTTCTCTAGCTTCTCCATTGGGAGCCCTGTGATACATCCAATAGCTGACTGTAAACATCCACTCCTGTGTTTGCTAGGCCCCGGCATCGTCTCACAAGAGACAGCTATATTTGGGTCCTTTCAGCAAAATCTTGCTAGTGTATGCAATGGTGTCAGCGTTTAGAAGCTGATTATGGGATGGATCCCTGGATACGGCAGTCTCTAAATGGTTCATCCTTTCATCGCAGCTACGAATTTTGTCTCTGTAACTCCTTCCCTGGGTGTTTTGTTCCCAATTCTAAGAAGGTGCACAGTGTCCACACTTTGGTCTTCATTCTTCTTGAGTTTCATGCGTTTAGCAAATTGTATCTTATATCTTGGGTATCCTAAGTTTTGGGCTAATATCCACTTATCAGTGAATACATATTGTGTGAGTTCTTTTGTGATTGTGTTACTTCACTCAAGATGATGCCCTCCAGGTCCATCCATTTGGCTAGGAATTTCATAAATTCATTCTTTTTAATAGCTGAGTAGTACTCCATTGTGTAAATGTACCATAATTTCTGTATCCATTCCTCTGTTGAGGGACATCTGGGTTCTTTCCAGCTTCTGGCTATTATAAATAGGGCTGCTATGAACATAGTGGAGCATGTGTCCTTCTTACCGGTTGGGACATCTTCTGGATATATGCCCAGGAGAGGTATTGCTGGATCCTCCGGTAGTACTATGTCCAATTTTCTGAGGAACCGCCAGACTGATTTCCAGAGTGGTTGTACAAACTTGCAATCCCACCAACAATGGAGGAGTGTTCCTCTTTCTCCACATCCTCGCCAGCATCTGCTGTCACCTGAATTTTTGATCTTAGCCATTCTGACTGGTGTGAGGTAGAATCTCAGGGTTGTTTTGATTTGCATTTCCCTGATGATTAAGGATGTTGAACATTTTTTCAGGTGTTTCTCTGCCATTCGGTATTCCTCAGGTGAGAATTCTTTGCTCAGTTCTGAGCCCCATTTTTTAATGGGGTTATTTGACTTTCTGGAGTCCACCTTCTTGAGTTCTTTATATATATTGGATATTAGTCCCTTATCTGATTTAGGATAAGTGAAGATCCTTTCCCAATCTGTTGGTGTTTTTTTTGTCTTATTGATGGTGTCTTTAGCCTTGCAGAAGCTTTGTAGTTTCATGAGGTCCCACTTGTCAATTCTCAATCTTACAGCACAAGCCATTACTGTTCTATTCAGGAATTTTTCCCCTGTGCCCATATCTTCAAGGCTTTTCCCCACTTTCTCCTCTATAAGTTTCAGTGTCTCTGGTTTTATGTGAAGTTCCTTGATCCACTTAGACTTGACCTTAGTACAAGGAGATAGGAATGGATCGATTCGCATTCTTCTACATGTTAACAACCAGTTGTGCCAGCACCATTTGTTGAAAATGCTGTCTTTCTTCCACTGGATGGTTTTAGCTCCCTTGTCGAAGATCAAGTGACCATAGGTGTGTGGGTTCATTTCTGGGTCTTCAATTCTATTCCATTGGTCTATTTGTCTGTCACTATACCAGTACCATGCAGTTTTTATCACAATTGCTCTGTAGTAGAGCTTTAGGTCCCGCATGGTGATTCCTCCAGAGGTTCTTTTATCCTTGAGAAGAGTTTTTGCTATCCTAGGTTTTTTGTTATTCCAGATGAATTTGCAGATTGCACTTTCTAATTCGTTGAAGAATTGAGTTGGAATTTTGATGGGGATTGCATTGAATCTGTAGATTGCTTTTGGCAAGATAGCCATTTTTACAATGTTGATCCTGCCAATCCATGAGCATGGGAGATCTTTCCATCTTCTGAGATCTTCTATAATTTCTTTCTTCAGAGACTTGAAGTTTTTATTATACAGATCTTTCACTTCCTTAGTTAGAGTCACGCCAAGATATTTTATATTATTTGTGACTATTGAGAAGGGTGTTGTTTCCCTAATTTCTTTCTCAGCCTGTTTATTCTTTGTGTAGAGAAAGGCCATTGATTTGTTTGAGTTAATTTTATATCCAGCTACTTCACCGAAGCTGTTTATCAGGCTTAGGAGTTCTCTGGTGGAATTTTTAGGGTCACTTATATATACTATCATATCATCTGCAAAAAGTGATATTTTGACTTCATCTTTTCCAATTTGTATCCCTTTGATCTCCTTTTGTTGTCGAATTGCTCTGGCTAGGACTTCAAGTACAATGTTGAATAGGTATGGAGAAAGTGGACAGCCTTGTCTAGTCCCTGATTTTAGAGGGATTGCTTCAAGCTTCTCATCATTTACTTTGATGTTGGCTACTGGTTTGCTGTAGATTGCTTTTATCATGTTTAGGTATGGGCCTTGAATTCCTGATCTTTCCAAGACTTTTATCATGAATGGGTGTTGGATCTTGTCAAATGCTTTTTCTGCATCTAACGAGATGACCATGTGGTTTTTGTCTTTGAGTTTGTTTATATACTGGATTACGTTGATGGATTTCTGAATATTGAACCATCCCTGCATCCCTGGGATGAAACCTACTTGGTCAGGATGGATGATTGTTTTGATGTGTTCTTGGATTCGGTTAGCAAGAACTTTATTGAGGATTTTTGCATCAATATTCATAAGGGATATTGGTCTGAAGTTTTCTATCTTTGTTGGGTCTTTTTGTGGTTTAGGTATCAGAGTAATTGTGGCTTCATAGAATGAGTTGGGTAGAGTACCTTCTGTTTCTATTTTGTGGAATAGTTTGTGAAGAACTGGGATTAGATCTTCTTTGAAGGTCTGATAGAACTCTGCACTAAACCCATCTGGTCCTGGGCTTTTTTTAGTTGGGAGACTATTAATGACTGCTTCTATTTCTTTGGGGGATATAGGGCTGTTTAGATCATTAACCTGATCTTGATTCAACTTTGGAACCTGGTATCTGTCTAGGAACTTCTCCATTTCATCCAGGTTCTCCAGTTTTGTTGAGTATAGCCTTTTGTAGAAGGATCTGATGGTGTTTTGGATGACTTCAGGATCTGTTGTTATGTCTCCTTTTTCATTTCTGATTTTGTTAATTAGGATGCTTTCCCTGTGCCCTCTAGTGAGTCTGGCTAAGGGTTTATCTATCTTGTTGATTTTCTCAAAGAACCAGCTCCTTGATTGGTTGATTCTTTGAATAGTTTTTCTTGTTTCCACTTGGTTGATTTCACCCCTGAGTTTGATTATTTCCTGCTGTCTACTCCTCTTGGGTGAATTTGCTTCCTTTTGTTCTAGTGCTTTTAGGTGTGTTGTCAAGCTGCTAATGTGTGCTCTCTCTAGTTTCCTTTTGGAGGCACTCAGAGCTATGAGTTTTCCTCTTAGAAATGCTTTCATTGCGTCCCATAAGTTTGGGTATGTTGTGGCTTCATTTTCATTGAACTCTAAAAAGTCCTTAATTTCTTTCTTTATTCCTTCCTTGACCAAGGTATCATTGAGAAGAGTGTTGTTCAGTTTCCACGTGAAGGTTGGCTTTCTATTATTTATTTTGTTATGGAAGATCAGCTTTAGTCCATGGTGATCTGATAGGATGCAGGGGACAATTTCAATATTTTTGTATCTGTTGAGGCCTGTTTTGTGACCAATTATGTGGTCAATTTTGGAGAAGGTGCCATGAGGTGCTGAGAAGAAGGTATATCCTTTTGTTTTAGGATAGGATGTTCTGTAGATATCTGCCAGATCCATTTGATTCATAATTTCTCTTAGTTTCTCTGTGTCCCTGTTTAGTGTCTGTTTCCACGATCTTTCCATTGGTGAAAGTGGTGTGTTGAAGTCTCCCACTATTATTGTATGAGGTGCAATGTGTGCTTTGAGATTTACTAAAGTTTCTTTAATGAATGTGGCTGCCTTTGTATTTGGAGCATAGATATTCAGGATTGATAGTTCCTCTTGGAGGATTTTACCTTTGATGAGTATGAAGTGTCCCTCCCTGTCTTTTTTAATGACTTTGGGTTGGAAGTCAATCTTATCAGATATTAGAATGGCTACTCCAGCTTATTTCTTCCTACCATTTGCTTGGAATATTGTTTTCCAGCCTTTCATTCTGAGGTAGTGTCTATCTTTTTCTCTGAGATGAGTTTCCTGTAAGCAGCAAAATGTTGGGTCTTGTTTGTGTAGCCAGTTTGTTAGTCTATGTCTTTTTATCGGGGAGTTGAGTCCATTGATATTAAGAGATATTAAGGAAAAGTAATTGTTGTTTCCTGTTATTTTTGTTGTTAAAGTTGGCATTCTGTTCTTGTGGCTGTCTTCTTTTAGGTTTGTTGAGGGATTACCTTCTTGTTGTTTCTAGGGCGTGGTTCCTGTCCTTGTATTGGTTTTTTTCTGTTATTATCCTTTGAAGGGCTGGATTCGTGGAGAGATAATGTGTGAATTTGGTTTTGTCGTGGAATACTTTGGTTTCTCCATCTATGTTAATTGAGAGTTTGGCTGGGTATAGTAGCCTGGGCTGGAATTTGTGTTCTTTTAGTGTCTGTATAACATCCGTCCAGGATCTTCTGGCTTTCATAGTCTCTGGTGAAAAATCTGGTGTAATTCTGATAGGCTTGCCTTTATATGTTACTTGGCCTTTTTCTCTTACTGCTTTTAGTATTCTATCTTTATTTAGAGCATTTGTTGTTCTGATTATTATGTGTCGGGAGGTATTTCTTTTCTGGTCCAGTCTATTTGGAGTTCTGTAGGCTTCTTGTATGTTCATGGGCATCTCTTTCTTTAGATTTGGGAAGTTTTCTTCTATAATTTTGTTGAAGATGTTTGCTGGTCCTTTGAGTTGAAAATCTTCATTCTCATCCACTCCTATTATCCGTAGGTTTGGTCTTCTCATTGTGTCCTGTATTTCTTGGATGCTTTGAGTTAGGATCTTTTTGCATTTTACATTTTCCTTGATTGTTGTGCCTATGTTCTCTATGGAATCTTCTGCACCTGAGATTCTCTCTTCCATCTCTTGTATTCTGTTGCTGATGCTCGCATCTATGGTTCCAGATTTCTTTCCTAGGGTTTCTATCTCCAGTGTTGCCTCATTTTGGGTTTTCTTTATTGTGTCTACTTCCCTTTTTAGGTCTAGTATGGTTTTGTTCATTTCCATCATCTGTTTGGATGTGTTTTCCTGTTTTTCTTTAAGGACTTCTACCTGTTTGATTGTGTTATCCTGTTTTTCTTTAAGGACTTTTGTTTGATTGTGTTATCCTGTTTTTCTTTAAGGACTTGTAACTCTTTAGCCATGTTCTCCTGTAATTCTTTAAGTGAGTTATTAAAGTCCTTCTTGATGTCCTCTACCATCATCATGAGATATGCTTTTAGATCCGTGTCTAGCTTTTCCGGTGTGTTGGGGTGCCCTGGACTGGGCGAAGTGGGGGTGCTGGGTTCTGATGATGGTGAGTGGTCTTGGTTTCTGTTAGTAAGATTATTACGTTTACCTTTTGCCATCTGGTAATCTCTGGGGTTAGTTGTTATCGTTGTCACTGTTTAAAGATTGGAGCAGAAGCTGTGTTCCACTCACCAGCAGTCTCAAAATCCTGCGGCGGGGGTCGTGGGTAGCTGGCAGTACCCCGGTGCTGGTCCAGCCGGAAGAGGCCTGTGGTCCTACTCAGGAAGGTTTCTGCTTCCCTAACTAATGCAGTCTCAGGTCCCGCGCGCAATTGGATTGGAGCAGAAGCTGTGTTCCACTCACCAGAAGTCTTAAGATCCTGTGGCGGGTGTTGTGGGTAGCTGGCGAGTGTCAGCCGACCCTGCGCTCTAGCTGCCCTGGTGCTTTTCTGACTGGAAGAGGCTTGTGGCCCTATGTAGGCCGGATTTCTCTCTCCCCAACCAGAGCAGTCTCAGGTCCCGCGTGATTGGACTGGAGCAGAAGCTGTGTTCCACTCACCAGTAGTCCCAAAATCCTGTGGCGGGGGTCGTGGGTAGCTGGCGGGTGTTAGGCGACCCTGCGCTCTAGCTACCCTGGTGCTGATCCGGCCGGATGAGGCCTGTGGCCCTACTCAGGCAGGTTTCTGCTTCCCTAACTAATGCAGTCTCAGGTCCCGCGCGCAATTGGATTGGAGCAGAAGCTGTGTTCCACTCACCAGAAGTCTTAAGATCCTGTGGCGGGTGTTGTGGGTAGCTGGCGAGTGTCAGCCGACCCTGCGCTCTAGCTGCCCAGGTGCTTTTCTGACCGGAAGAGGCTTGTGGCCCTATGTAGGCCGGATTTCTCTCTCCCCAACCAGAGCAGACTCAGGTCCCGCGTGATTGGACTGGAGCAGAAGCTCCGTTCCTTTATAAAGGTGCTTTTTAACCTGGAATTTTGTCAAGCAACTATTGAACTAGTTAATACACAGGCTTCTCAAAGCATTTTTCTGGGTTTTTTTGTTTGTTTGTTTCTTTTTCTTTTTTCTTTTTTTTTTAAATAAACATGTATTTAAATAACAATTCAGTTATAAAAACATTGGGTTTTGAATTGGAATGGGATTTTAGGCTCCATTCACGTAGCTTTTACATTTCACACATTAAAGGCATCCTACCAGGTAATAAAGCAAGCCCAGTGAATAAAGATGAGAATAATAAGCTTCCATCAAGCTGGGAAGTTTTTTACATCCCTGAATATCCATGGAGACTGATGGAGATGCCATGTTTTCCGAGAAGACCATGCAGTGTTTTGAAAAGTGAATGTGTTTCACATTGCAAATAGGATTCCCTTGAAAAGGGATTAATGCATTTTTGTATATATATATATTTTAAATGACTGCAAAAGTTTTAAACACAAGGCATTGTTTGGTTTATCAAGCCCATACTCTCAGCAGGTGGCGCTTAGCAGGACATATTTCTGCTGTGTTATCATAAACTAAACTAGTACAGCTGCGCTGTAAAGGGCTTTTAGTGTCAGGGAATTCACACAGCATGCCCAACCCCCAAGCATCTGGAAGGTACCACTAAAAGCAGCGTCACAATGGTTAGCACTGTCCTCCTAATCCAGCACTCCTGTGCCCTCCTCTTCCAGGAAGATCCGAGCGTCACCTAACCCCACAGACTCGCAGGGCAGATGAGATATTTTAATGAAGCATGAATAAAATGAACTAAGCATATTCCTTCTGCTGCAATCACACCCAGAATCTAGAATCAGAACAAAGTGTGCCATATCAGAAGTCACTCCTGTGGCTTGTGATGCCTCCCTTCAGGCATGGGGCCAGCTAATAAGACATGGTGCTTGGAACCAGATGAGAGGCTTCCGGGACTTGAGGCTCCTTGAGGCACACAAAAGGAAAGAAGATAAGTTTCCGACTTATAAAACTGTGCATAGGGGAAAGTTACAGGTTCAATATGATAATGTAAGGGTCCATGATTTGCCAAAGAATGGTAGCCTGGACTCAAATAGTGCAAAGAGTGTTTTATTCTGCAGAAGTCCAGCATGCTGGGGCCCTCCACTACCAGAATAGAAAGACCACCAAGTGAGCGTGAAGGCCTGATTTAAAGCACATTGGGGAATTCTGGAGTAGGTGACCTCTATGTTAATCTGTTGGGTCCATCTCTATGCACATTCCATTACCAGGGTGTGTGTGTGTGTGTGTGTGTGTGTGTGTGTGTGTGTATAGCTGGAAACTTGCTGGGAGGTCTGGAAACTGCTGCTGACCCATTGTCCTTGCCTCAGGCCAGGTGGTGGGGCAGCTTCTGAGGCCTGGACTTTCCTGGAATTGCCCTGTTTGTGGAAACAGAGATTTAGGTCTAGTCTCCTTAACTGCCAATTTGAAGCCTGTCATGGAATCAGCCTAGCTTTCTCAGTAAGAGGTAGCGTCTGGAATTAAAAGCCTAAGAATCTCTGTTTTTTGAGGCCAAACTGTATACACACACACACACACACACACCCCTATTTGAGAAAATACACTTTAGTGAAACTCTAAGCATGGTACCTCACTAAGTCTTTTTGAAGGATTCTCTCAAGTGGCATTTACAACAATGGTGTTTATTCAAAGGTTACACCCTCAAGAGCCTGGGGCTGCTAACAAGGAGCTCAGTGGTGCACTAGTGAGTGGAATCTTTGGACTTCGGCCAAATATATTGGAGTTTGAGCTGATTAGAACAAGCCTAGGTGATCCGAAAATAAAGCTGTGTTCTTTGTGGGCCTTTTTTTTGGTGGGGTTCATAGAGGGCAGTTCATACTAAAAATACTTTAGAGGTTGAATTTCATAGGTTTTACTGTTTTAATTATGAGTCATCTGTCTCTCCATTAAGTCGTTTTAGAATTTATATCAAAGGGAGATAAAAATGTCACACTAAAAATATTTTTGAGAAAAAAGAGGTTTAAAATCGAAAGGCAAGTAAATTTTCTTATTTAATTCTCTTACATGTTCAAGGCTGTCTCAAATATCTGACTGGAACTTACATTTCCATTTAGATCAAAAATTAATACCTCATTCTTCTTTTCCCGATTTCACCATATTTTTACTATTAGGTCATTTTTTTGGCCTCCCAGTTGCTTTATATTTTTAAGTTACTGTTCTATCATTTTAATGCTAAGGAAACAAACAATAAAGATATGATGAACTCAGTCTAACAGATAGGATTCGCTGTCTTGGAAATATTTAACACCAGAGTGAAAGCAAACACGTAGAAGTCAGGGCTGATCGCTTTGCCTCTTTATTTCCCCACAGGACTCCTAGATGCTGAGTGGGAGGGAACATCTAACAATGTCTGGCAAGACCAACACTGATGATTCAAATGAAGATACTGTAGCCATCATGAAATGGTTTCTTTCTGGTGTTACACAATACTAGCCTCCAGATGACAGTGTTTTTAAATCTTTTTCTTAAAGGATACACTAAATACAACTGACTAAGTGACACATAAATACCAATGTGTGTAGTTTGTTCTGATTAGAGACTTAATAAAAGATGTAAAGGGTGTTAAAAAAAAAAAGAAAGAAGCTATTCTTCATTTAATACTGCAAAACCTAAAATTTCGTTTTACGTGTTTTTTATGCAATGTTACAAAATTCTCCTCAAACCTGGAGAAGTATGGTTTATGAATCTACTGAGCACCAGCACAAACTCAATAGTAATGAGCTCATTTTCATAGAAGGAGGCTTATTATAATTCCAGCTGTTGAAAACTTGCACAGCTGGATTCTGGCTACAACACAGAGCTCTGATCTGTTGGTGGAGGGGGAGAAAAAAAATCCAATTTAAACTTGTAATAAAAGTCTTTTTTCGATTACTTTTTAGAAACCATTTTCCACCAAAATCCATGTGTGTGACTGAATTTAAAGCTAAAATATGACCAACCCTTCTTTTAAACCTATTTGCACCCATCTATTTAAAGTAAGCTAAGACAGAAATAGCTAGACAACCAGCTGATTCTGGTCAAAACAGAGGGCTCTACAGAAGGGACTCCTACTTCAAAGCTGAATGCTAGCATTTGGCAAACTGGAGAAAAATCATCAACACAAGGTGGTTAGAAAGAGGTTTGGGCTGCTCCTTCCAGGGCTAGCTGGAGTGCGGGGAGTGATATTCAGAAAATGTGCAGCAGAGGAAAGAAAGGTCTGGGGCCCCAATTAAAAAAAAAAAGATTTAAGAGCTTTTTAAAAATTCGTTCATTAAACGGTACTCAGCCTCCCCTTACATCAAGCTAGATGATAGAGGCAGGTCTTTGTTCTCATTCATTCATTCATTCATTCATTCATTCTCTTACTCTAACCATCAATAGAAGGCAACTACTCATATAAGGCATTTTACAATCATAATTTCATGACTTTCTTGGTTCTTGTCATAGCATTACATCCATGAAAATTGATTCCTGTTCGGATTTGCTTTATCCTCAGATAGGATCTAGCTACCTAGCCCACCCAAAATGGCCTGGAACTTACAATGTACCACAAATTGGCCTCAGACTCATGATGCTCCTGCCTCAGCAACTCAGGAGTTGGGATTAAGTACACACAAACTAGATTGCTTACCCTTTAAGGCATCTTTGGTCACTCTTGTTCTCTAATACTCCATATGACCACATTACCAAATTTTGTCTGCTGAATATTTCTCCAACCTTTACTGTTACAACCCTGTCCATCCAAGTCAACTGCCAAGTCCTGTTCCTAAGCTTGCCACATAACTCTCGAGTCTCCATACCCCAGCTCTTAGCTAGAGCTTAATTTTCTGTATAGTAACAAAAGCAATGTTTCTTCAAACTGAAGTATAAGCATCTCATTCCATCACCCAAAACTCACTGATGGCTTTTTCAAATGCCCAAGAACAAAGCCAAACATCCCGGTAGAGCATTATATGGTCTGCATACCTTGGTCCTGACTCTGTCACTACCTCCTGCTTTTCTCCATTCACTCTTAATGGTACAGTCATGATGAATTTCTTAGTAAGCTTCCAGTGTGTTCAATATGGGCCTGTATGAAGTGTTTCCACTTATTGTCCTCTGCACCTGAAACATGCTTTCTCCATATCCCTTTGATCATACAACCTCCCTTAACAGAACTGTGAGTTAAATGATGTCCTTTTGTTTTGTTTTTCTTCTTCTTTGAACAAAGTTATCTTTATTGTGTCTTCACTAACCTAGTCATCCTTCATCTACTAAGATTGGCCCCTCTAAAGAGCAAATGGATGCGGATTCTTCATCCCATTCATAGTATTTCCGTGGTTACCACATCTCAAGATTAGAATAATGCACATGCAAGATTTATATGCAGATCCAGCAATTCCTATGGCCTGATCGACACACCCTTTTCAAGACACCCTTTATATCTGAGCTATGCTGAGCCATTCATTCTTCTCTTACTTGCTAAACCTTCTAATGCACATTTGCCATTTGTTCTGTGGTGTTCCTCCCACCAGAAGTTTCTCTCTTAAAGAAGATCTGAACAGGGAACAAATAGGATGAGTGTGAGTAGTATTCATGACAGAGTGTCTTAAACTATGTGTTGAAGAGATGTAGCGTAGGTGAGAAGAAAGGAAAGGCTCCTCTCCCAGGATGACACTGGAAGAAAGACTGAAGTGTTCATTAGCATCCAGCTCATGAATGATTGACTCCTTGAGATTTCTGGAGGCAAACTGGAGAATATAAACAGAGTTGAAACATAAGAATAGAGGGTTAGCACCAACTCATGTTACAGAAGTCAGTCAGGATGACCAGAGGCCTGAGATAATCAGGGTCTGAAAGTTAAACTTTACTTTCAGTAAAGTAGGTTTCATAAAGGCCCCAGAATGGTTTGAGAACTAGACTGGGTCTCCCAGGTTTCAAGAACTACTGAAATTAACAGTAAGGGTCTAACTGTAAGTTTGCATTCAAGAAGTTGTATTAACTTTACTTGGAGATTTGAACAAATGTGTACTCACTCAAGATTAGGGCAATAACAGTAGACCATCCTCCCCCCCCCAAATAAAAAATTAATATGATCTAAGTCTAAATTGGTAAACTGATGAATTTAACTGGGCTTGCCGGGCCATGAGTGAGAGGTTGCTTAGCAGAGCATGGGAAGCTTAAGTCAGCCAAACCAGTGAAGAAAATTCTCTCCCCTTCAGCGATCACTAACCACTTACACACTGTGAGGGAGAAGCGGGACTTTGTCCGCCCTTGTCCTCCCATGATGGGATGTCAATGGGCCCAATCTTCTATAAGCCTCATGCTGGTAATTACAACTCTTAAGAGTTCCAGAAGGTTCCATCCATGTCACACCTGGAGCCCAGCATTTCATCACACAAAGGCAAACTTAATGAAAGAAGATGCTCCAACTGGAACCTGTAGAAATGTCTCCTATCCAAATAGGAACCAGGCTGACCTGCTTAACTTCTGAGATCAGGAGCCAGGCATGGAGGCACTCCAAAGGCAGAGATAGGCAGGTCTCTGTGAGTTGGAAGACAGCCTGGTCTACAGGGTGAGTTCCAGGACAGCCAGGGCAGCTATACAGAGAAACCGTGTCTCAAAACGAACAAAGGAACAAACACACTTCTGAGATCAGACAGAGGTCAGTCATATTTGAGATAGGATGGCCAGCGGCAGGTAGGAAAAGTTTTGTCCTAAGGCAACCCATCCAAACCCAGCAGGAGGCACATTCAAGGATTTCAGGCAATTACTCTAAAATACACTCTTGATCAAAATACCTTTAACCAAAATAATACAGTTTTAGGACGAGTCTTTAGTTTTTCCCTCTTTAAGGGTTACCTTTAGGTTTTGCAAGCACGCGTACATGATGGTCCTGAACATGACTTATGATTTTCATGACATACAGCTGGGGCTAGTTGAGTGAGTTTAGCAGTGGAGTGTGCTCTTTCTCTACGAACTGACACAGAGTGCTTGACCGTGCACTGTGTGGCTGATGAGTAAAGACATTCACACACTTCCAAACTCCAAATGTCTCTAAAGTTTAAATGCAAGGAGTGGCAGCCTTGTGTCACCAATGGAAACTGTAGCCATAAAGAATTCAGTGTGTGGTCTCACGAGATGGCTCAGTGGGTAAGAGCACTGAATTATCTTCCGAAGATCCTGAGTTCAAATCCTAGCAACCACACGGTGGCTCACAACCATCCAAATGAGATCTAATGCCCTTTTCTGGTGGTGTCTGAAGACAGCTACAGTGTAGTTATGTATAAAAATAAATAAATCTTTGGGCCTGAGTGAGTGCCAACCAGAGAGAGAGCAGAGGTCCTAAAAACTCAATTCCCAGCAACCACATGAAGGCTCACAGCTACAGTGTACTCATATACATAAAATAAATAAATAAATAAATCTTTAGAAAAAAATTCAATTTGTGGCCAGTGGGGTGCCTTGATGTATTGCAGGACATTTTCTGTGAAACTTGTGGCATGTTGAAAGTCGAGGACAAGTGCCAGTGATGTGTTTGAAATGTCTATAAACTACATCAGAGTGCCACCAAAGCCTTCACTTTAGAGATTTACAAATCCCTAGTATGTGGCTTTCATTCAGCAAAAAGCAGCTGACTTTACAGTTCTCCCGAGTACTATTATCTCTGCATTTACAAGGAGTGACGACCGAGTGCAGTTAGAGGCTTTGGAGAATGTTTAGTCGAGTAGATGAATGGTTCTTGAGAGCCGTAAAAATACAGCTTGCCCTGTTTCAGACCGTACTGGAATTTTAGAATCCTATTAGGATCTAGGCTGCTAGGAAGCCAGTGGTGATCACTCTTCATCAGACAAATGTTGGGAGAAAATCTAAATAAGCAAGGCAAAAATGGATATGACCTGACACTCCTTTTGTTGACTTTTCTAAAGGTTATAAGCTCACATTTGAGTATCAGAAGCTTTCTTCTTCTGTTGGACTACTGGTCATCCATGCAGCATTTTTAGGTAACTCAGCTGTCTCAGAAACTGTCTCCAGGAAGACTGCCCATGGAATCATCAGAGACCAGAACAATGGGAAAAACTGCAAAGCTGCTTTTCTACACGCAAGTCTCAAGATGACAACTCTGGGTCTTTCTAAAGATGGAGCCCTGTACAATCGCACAGGTTGTATGCCTGGGCAGTTGGCTTGATATGCAGTCAGGGCAGTAAAGAGGGGGCATCACTAGCTCCTATTTACTCTGCTGAAGAATATTCAGTAGTTAGCATAGCACTACCGATATCACTTCATCATTCCCTAAACTGCATTCCAACATCTCCTGGCCAATAAAAGCTACCTTTTTCCAATCCTAAGGATAAACTTAATGATAGGTTGGGGAAAAGTATACTGTCTCATTTTGATCACTTAAAGTGCTCATCTGTGCTTTATTTTTTATACAATACTCACTCTAAGTTGTAAATATCACTGATACAGCAGTGGATAAGATAATACCCTTATCTATATGGAGTCTAAGCTTAAGTTTTTTGTAATTAGGAATAAGTTCTATATCTCCATGTTTATGTATGCGATATGCATGTGTATGATTGTTTGCATGTATGTGGGCACACGCGTGTGTGGGTGCACATGGGAGTTGATGTCTGGAGTCACACTCCATTGCTCTTCAGCCTGATTCTTTGAAACAGGGTTGTCAATCATATAATATACAAGGAAACTCATTATCACTTTCATTTTAGCCTTTTTATTTATTACCATTCTATAATAGCTTTTGTCCTATTTGCAAAGAAGCAGATGGGTTCTTCTAGTGGTGATGTCTCTCCTACGCAGAGAATCGCATACCGAGAACAGGAAGCAGGCAGGATGAACACATGAAGCACACATGGTACTCATGACAAGTTTACAGTTTTCCTCTCTGTCTGTTCTGTCTCTACTGTTTCTCCCTTCCCATAAAATGCTGGTTCACCATTTTTGCTACTTACTTTGTGAGGGATTTGAATGTAAATGTGAATGCCACAGTCTCAGGAATCCCCATGGCTTTGTAAGTGTTTGACTTGGAAAAGGCCTCTCTGACTTGTGTAAGGTTTCCTTTCCTCCCCTCCCCCTAGATTCTGCTGGTGACAGCCTTATAGATTTTAGTTAGCCAGAAAGACAGCATTCACTGCACGTTTAAACTTTAATCTCATAGAACTACAGTGTCCCTTTCATCGTTGCTCAGTTCTGCATTCTCTCCTGCTAAAAGGAATGTTGCTTTAATATTGAGATTTGCCAGAATGTTACTCTGTAGAGCAGTGTGGAGTCTTCAATTCTACAGAAGTCAAAGGAATAATTTTCAGACTACTTATATATGTATTGCAAGGTTATTCATATTCTTAGTTCTATGAAATAATATCCTCACTCAGTTTGCAGCAATTCTTATCAGGAGAATTGTAAGAAACAACCTTTATTTCTGTAGCATTTTATTTCAAAATTGACCTCATGGCTTGTGGCCATCTCGTTTCCTGTAAGCATAGCTCAGGAATTTATTTTTAATAAAAGATCTATTTAATTTTGAGTTAAGAAACTCAAATAATTCCCCCCAAAGCCTGCTGACCACAGTCTAAAACTATGAAATGTTCTTCAGAGGGTTTTGGGTGTGGATAAAGAGACACACTTTTGTAATTTTCAGTATGTCATCATCAAACAATGTTTACAAAACTCAGCACTCTGGGGATGTGTGCAGGCGTTAGCAAGCAGATGTTGGCAGTCAAGGAAAACTTACAATTGCTGCCCGAAAAATATTCCCTGCTGCCTATCAGTTTCATGCAAGATTGTCAAGCGCTCCCCTTGGCGTGGGTGATATGCCTGGTTTGTAAGACAGTTGATCCAAAACCAAACCGTTTTCAAAAACGGTGGAAAGAAAAACCCTCTATAAATTGTCATACAAGAATCACTTGTCTCTTTTTATGACTTTAAAAAAAAGTGTTTTAGTTGAAAAATAATCTAGCTGGGAGTAGTCTAACAAGACTGTTGAAAACGATTGTCTTAAGTTTAGTTTTGCATAATGTTTTAAAGTAGATCAAGACCACCCCCATTCTGGCCCCTGACCCAGTTCTCATGTTGTTCCATTGTTGAAAACACCTAGCTACTCCACAAACATGGTTAATCTCCATTTCTGAGAAGTGACAAATCTTTTCAGTGGAAATGAATGAAACAGGTCAACATATTGATTTTTACAGAGTAAATCTTTCTCTTCCCGATAAAGACTGGGGAGGAGGGGAAGTTTCTTCAGGAAGATTCAGGGAGAGCTACCAGACTCACTTTAAGAAAAATTTAAATATAACCTTTCTGTGACATTAAAATACATGTTATTTTATGGCATTGCCTTTGAACAGTCCGAACAGAATGTGTTCCATCAAAATGGTGACAACTGGAGAGTATTTTCATTTCCAAAACAGTTTTGTTGTTGTTGATGATGATAAAACCTTAATTTATTTTTCTGGGTCCTTTATTTACACATGACAAAATTCCCATATATCTTGAAATTCGGTGATGTTTCAAATTTTGATTGAAGATCACACTATACTGAAAGACATGGCTATTTTCAGTGGTAAGGTTTATATTGAAAGGCAACTGTTCAATTTAGGATGCTAATGGCCTCTTTTTTTTTTTTTTTAAATGTAGTTCATATAGTTCCTACCTTTAAAAAATATAAATTAACAAACTGTAAAAGTGGGAGTGCTCAGTAGGAGCACTTCCTGTGCACACAGGAAGACCTGAGTCTGAATCCCAACCATGTACCTAAAGAGCCAGTCATGGCCACATACACTTGTAGCCATAACACTACCCGAGGTGGAGAGAAAACTGATCGGGCTTGCTAGCTTCCTAGTTTAGTAAGAGATCCTGTCTTAAAGGAATAAGGCAGGGAATGATAGGGTAGTATAGTGGATGTCTTCCTCTATCCTCAGTATATGTGCACACCTGCTGACCAACACACCTATATCACACACACACACACACACACACACACCATGTTGTCAAAGTTAAAGAGGAGAGAATAGCAAGTAATTCTGAAACTTACTAAATACAGAGAGGAAAAAATATTTACCTTATCTTTCTTACTCACATCTTACTTTAGGATAACAGAAGAGTTAGTAAGTCAAATAATTAGAACCCCAACCAATAAATGCAAAGCATTATGTAAAAGAAGAATTTTATAAAGGATGAGTCAAGTTGACACTTAAGTGCCAGCTAGTGAGTCTCAAGGTAGGACAATCAGATATTCTGTCACTCTGATGTAACCCAATAGAAAGTGATTAGTACAATGTATAAAATCCATGTGTACCTGATTAAGTCACTAGAACTAATTCCCAGCACACTCAAAAGTGATGCAGGGGTGTATTAAACGACTCCATAGGAGCATAGTTAGCCATGGGGAAAATCCTCCAGGGTCACAGGTTACTTTTTAAATAGACAGTATTGTCGAGGTAAATTAAAATGAAAACTAGTACACACTAGCAGGAAAAGCAACTAAAGACTTACAAGTGGCCTTAATCTCACTCAATAAAGTTGGATGAGGTGAAGTGCTTGAGATAAATGCCTTCAAATGGCTCTGGGCTTAGCATTTCTTCTAGGCTCCACCACACAGTTACCTGGCAGCTGCCAGGTGTGCCTGACTCAGTGTAAAAGGGGCTGCTTGCCCACCCCCTCACCCTCCCCTGTATCTCTCTATGTTGCTCATGGCCAGCCCCTCTCTCCTCTCTCTCTCTCTCTCTCTCTTTCTCTCCTCTCTCTCTCCCTCCTTCCCTTTCTCTCTCTATTACACCCTCAACTCCCCATTCCCATAATAAACTCTATTCTATACTATACTGTCCTGTGGCTGGTACCTCATGGGGAAAGGATGCATCAGCATGAGCCCGCAGAGGCACCCCCCCCCCCCGCATCATACCACACCTCTACCGAACACCCCTGGCTTCCTTTTCTTTTTTTATAAAACACAACAAGATGTTTCAGAGTGTGTTTAGACGGTGCAATACAGTAGGTTAGTTGAAGCACGCAGTGGAAGAAAGCTGCATGCCTTGTGGCAACCCGGAAGCAGAGAGAGCACCCTAATTTTCATACAGCCACCCCTGCTCCGAACTCATTAACCTTATCTATCGATAAATGGTTTAACCCATCAATGATGTCAGAGTTCTTAATCACTTCCCAAATGCCTCACGCTCAATACTGCTGTACTTGGGATCACGCCCTTAATATGTGCATTTGGGGGATGTCATTTAAGATGCAAACCATAACATAAATGAACTGCAACTTGGACTACTCCTTGTAGATGCTTAAAACAAAGGGAAACGCCTGTTGAATTAATTAGAAGCTACCAACTAACACAACACGGGGACCTCCAGAACACTAGACCACATAAGTCAATGGCATCATTGTAGCTAACGGCCCTTTTCTTTGCCTTTCTTCCACCTTTACCTTATAAATGCCTTCTCCTATGTCCCCTGGTGGGAGCCACAAACCACTTAGTTTTCCAAGTTACCTGCACCCTGAATTGTTGTTTACTGTAGTATATTCATTACAACTTTTTCCTTGCCTCAGTTTGCCTTTCAATAGCATGGGCAAAGGAGAATAAAGGAAAAATAATATAGATAGGACTGTTAAAGGCATGCTGGCAAAATGCAGTGTGTGGCCTTTCTGATGTCAACAATTGTCCAAAATATATATTTAAAGTAATGAAAGAAAAAAGAATCTATGGTGGAGAGTAAATAATTTTAGGGAACCATTACTACTTTTAAAGAGCAATGTTTGTGGTGTGATTGTGATTGTGGTGGCTGTCTACCATTGGCCGATACATACATGAGGGTGGGTCAAACAAGACTGAGGTAATGGATAGAATGAGATGGTGTCTAAGAGTCGCTTTAAATATTTTTTAAGAACGGAGTTGCAGGGGGAGAGAAAATAAAATGGAAGAACATTGCTTATTGATGTGGATGATAAGTAAAACTCCTCTAATGATTATATTTTTTAAATGTTCACATAAAATTTGAATGTCTCTATATTAGTTTATAATTGTATTGGTTTGCTTCGATGTATATCTTTGTGTGTTTGAAAATATCTCTAACAAATCAAATTCAAATAGTTTAATTCTTCAGTTATCAACGGCAAAGATGTAGAGGATGAGGCCTACCATAGAAACACTTCTTTTAAAGCAAAGAATTGGAAAATTCTCTCTTTATGAAAGTAGAAAAAAAAAAAACATTGCTGAACAAGTTCTCATTAAAGTAAAACTCTTAAAATGGGAAGTTCTGGAACGATCAGGGAATTAGGAAATAGGAGTTGGGGAGGGGCAGCATCGGTGCACCACAGCTCAATAAGCTGCGGCAATACGCTGTTCAACTTATCTTGCAAGAAAGGGAAGTTATCTTTCCTGTACATTTGTCAGATAGTTTTGTGCAAGGAAGATAATTCCTGGTGCACGTGAGCTTTAATCACCGTCCAAGACCTCTCTTTTCTCTGATGTCAGTTCTTAATAAACCAGTGTGTTTCGTGTAACCGAGAACCGTGCACATGTATTTTGATTGAAGAAAATAAGAGTTCCTGAACTGAGATGAAAAAGTCTGTGGTTTCACTTCCTTCTGAAGTAAAGCTTTCAAGGTTCAAATTAGTTTAGCTTTGGTACAACTTAATTTCAGACTTAAAAAAAAAATCCTGAGATATAAAAACAGTTCTTTGATTTTTATGACTCCCACCAGAGTCTGTTTTGATGTGCTGAGGAAGAAATGAGTCTAAATGAATGCAAACCAGACAGGTTAAAGTGCCCATCAAATATCCTGCTTCCAAGTCAAGATACTAGGTGGTTGGAGAAAAGCAAAATGTATGAATGCAGGCAATTATTTTAGGGATGGGGCGGGGGGATCCAAGCAATTTTCAGCACTCGAATTTGTACACAACACAAATATGTTCTAATGGGATTCAAAACAACTGGGTCTCAGAAGTGACATGATTCTGATAAACAGGCAAGCATTCCAAGGAACGTGGCTTTGCACACACATGCACCCAAACGCTGATGACAATTTTATCCTGGTACTCAGCAGCCAGTGGTTGGTTGTTTGTTTTCAACAATGTGAGTGCTCCGGCTTGCCCACAGGACCCTTCATTGCCCTTATGTAAAGATGACACCCAGTCTGTTGTGGGAAATATTCAAAAAAGAAACCTGCACGTTCCGCACTTGTACCGGCAACTCTCTGGCCCAGCGGCCTAGCCAGCCACGCACTGGCTTGCAATGGCCGACCTGTTTTTGTCTCGTGGAGACTCTTGACTCAGAGCTCCAAAATCTCTCCACCCAGCTCGCTAGGTTCCCACTGGCAGATCCTTAACACGTCAGGCCCCTGTCATCGTCCAAAAGGCTCTAACTCCTCCTTCTTCTCTTCCTCTAGCCAATCCGGAAGTCCCACCTACTCCACCTACTCACCCAGTGATTGGCTCCTTTATTCATTAGGGGATTGGTTCACAGGAAAGCACCTGGGTACCAGACTCACTCCTCAACCGCAACCCTCCTCCCCCACTCCCCCCACCCCCCGCAGGAGAGCGGAATTAGCATCAAAATGCAAACAGCACCAGGCCCATCCACAACTCATTCCATGCATTTCCACCAAGAATCTATCCAACTGTTCCTTGACAGTTGCAGAAGAGCAGTGGCCATGGCTACCTTTCAACAGAGCAGGTTGGAGCCAGGTTTATCTCTGGCATGGCCTCAGATGGGAGGTACAACTCAGGCTCTTGAGCTGTACAGGGCTGCTGTGTGAGCTTTTCCTTCCTTCTCTGCTGGCTTATGTTGTTAAGCTCATGAATAGAATAGAATAAACAAATGGGCTACACACACACACACACACACATACACACACACACACACACACACACACACACACATTACTTTTATCATTAAATGGGGCTCGGGGTGTGGCTTGAAAAAAAATCACAGCTAAGTATGAACAAAGACAAAATGCTTTAGATCCAAGCCAGGTATAAAACAATCCTGTGTTTTTCTAACAGTGGCCTTCTTTTTCCTATCCACTAAGATCTGAAGGACTTTACCACCCATGCCCAGCCCTCCATTTTTCCTCTCTGATCTGAAGGTGGAAATGCAACTAAACAAAATTAGTTTGATGGGGAAAATGGTTTTATGTGCCCCCCCCTTAAAAGATGGAAATGGAATTGAAATATCTGGGGATTCACCTCACATAAATTCTCTCTTAACCTTGGTAAAATGCACATTTGAGAACAGCATGACCAAGATTATTCTAGGAAAACAAGAAAACTAAAATCCAAGGTTTTGAAATTGGACAACAAATGAAAGGTTTGATTTCAGTTAATAACTAAGGATGTTACTCTCAGAGATGCCAGGACACACTGAAAATTATCTTTTATAATCTAAGCATCATCTTGGCACAACAAGAATCTTGATGAGTAATCTGAATCTCTCCCTCCTCCTCCCCCACCAGGAGAACAGATTCGGCCATTGTCATGACTTTCCAGTAACAGAAGAAGTCTCTGTCTCTGTCCATTTGATTTGGCACTGTTACTTTAAAAACTAGCTTGACTTGCTTCAATCAGAAAAATCAATAAGACGACTTTATAACTAGACATGGTTAGTAACTAGCAATGCTTTGAAACTCAAAGATTGTCTGAAAGTCATTTAGATCCTCATGGCTTCTTTCTGTGTACATTCCGGTCCTTAAAACACCACCATCCAAGCTTCATCCTATTTGCTTGCAACTCTTAGACCCTGCTGACACTCTATTCACCTTTGAAAGAGGAACACCTAAGCCATAATGAGCAGGTAAGACACCACAGGCTCACGGGAATTCTTGAAAATATTCTTCTCTTTCGTTTGCATTTTTACTTCTACAATAATGTTTTTCCTTTTCATTCTCAAAACCCTTTTGCCCTGGTAACTGGTATTTAGGGAGGCACCCACTTCTTGAGATGTGAGAGAGAATCCTCTCTTTCCAGAAAGGTTCATCGAGCTTTCAGGCTTGAACGCACAGAGATGCATGTGCGTGGGGGGGCTTGAGCAGTTCTGGAGGTAGAATTTGTTAGGAAGAATGCGAATGACTCAGTGAGAACCGAGGGGTGAGGAGAACAACAAGCCAAACATCTCTTCCTTCAGTGCACATGGAGGATGCTTTCCCACAACGATAGCCACCGACGGTAGAAAAAAAAGTGGCAAACAGGAAGTTGAGCTGAGAGTGAAACCAGGATTAAAATGTGGGACAATGGGCAGGGCCACAGCTAGGAGGGGAGCCATCATCAAAGACTAGAAGAAAAACCTTGGCACTGCCTGCCCTTCAAATATCATCTGTGTTGTCTCTTTCAGCAAGCCGTTTCTCTTGGGATTTCTGCACGACCAGATGAATGAAGCATAGGGCGAAGAAAATGGAAAAGCTGACTCACAAGAGGTTATGTCACTTGTCCAAGATCACACAAGGAGATACAGTAATAAATAGCAAAAATCAACAGTCCTCAGAGCTGTCCCTGGCTTCCTGCTTACAGCTTTGGTCTCCGGATGATTCACGGCCCCTGGTTATATCTTAATCGTGTCCTCTGTGACTCAGGGGCATCTGATCGTCTTTTAAAAAGGACAATTTCAGCCTTCCAAGAGGTCTTTCTGTAAACACCTCTGTGTACCACCTTGGCAATTTAGGTGGTAGCTGTTTTTAAGGGTAGACATATTCTGTGACCATTTTTTGTTTTTAATCTCCAAACTCTCATGAAGTTACCATTAAACTTGAATATGGCAAAACTGTTTTCCCCCAATATATGGGAAAGACACCTGGGAAGGGACAGCATTCTGGGAAGACCAATTGCTCTGTAACTCTTAATAAGATTCTTGACATCTGACACCTTGTCCATCCAGTAGAGCATGTGGACGCTGTCCCACAGTCATGCTTTTAGAAGCTTAAATTAAATCCCCAGGATTACACAGAATCCCAAGGAAGCCAATTAAGTTAAAATATACTTTTCAAAACATCAAAATGTCAGATTTCTGATGCAGTCACATACGTGTTTATTAGTAATTATATAACAAGATATAATGGCAAGTTTAGTAATTATCATAATTTTAAAATTGTGAGGGGAGAATGGTACTTGAAACTATCTTCAGCTTCTTCAATGCGATATAAAAAACATCTGTGACTTCTCTTACTGATGAATCACAGCCTCTGTGGTATGTTGCCTCCATGCACAGTTGGAGGAAAATGATCCCTCAGCCTTGAGGTTAGTGAAAATTAAGATGCCTTCTTAAAAATAATTCAAGTCCACAGGATGAATTTTACCCAAGAACCCTATATTAAGAACCCTAATTTAGAAAATGATACAATATTCTACCTGATACATTGTCTCATTTACTAGTTACTAAGGATAGAAGTCTGCCTGTAAGGCTTAGCTGAACTTTCAAATCATTCCACCCAGGCATTCCACTCAAGTTTTGATTATTTTCATATGCAAAGGTACAACTAAGCAATCATTGATCCCATGCCAGGAAACTGGCAAGCTTGACTCTAGCCATAACTGGATTTGCTTCCATTTTCCTGGTGTATTAAGTATCAGAAAGGCTGGAATTGGTGGGACCGCCTTGACCAAGGCAGCTGAATGACTTCTGTCTTGGAGGCTTGATTGCCTACTTGCCTGGCAACTCTAGAAGCAAGGGAATGCATGGACCATGCTGTTTCCACGTGTTTATATATTTCTTCCTCAAAGGACTCCTTAAAACAGATGCTGGCTTTCTCCGAGAGAAGCCCCTGAATGCTATTTATGCACAGAGAACAGACCGTTCTATTTATAGCTTTGCATCTGGGAGAATGGAATCCAATCAGCTACCGGTGTTAGTTTTTCCACTAGAATTCCAATTCTAGTCTATCCCTAGGTGTAAGCTTGTGCCTCCTCTGTCTTCCCAAGCATCTCTTTTAAATACTTTTATTTTATATACCTGCTTTAATAATTTCTATTATCCCAAACAAGGTCTTACTCGTTTACTCATGATTAACAAGAAAAAAGTGTTCAGATTAGCAAGATGCCATCCCATTTGCCAGTGTGTGACAAAGAACACACACACACACAATGAATAAGAAGGTTCAGGAATTTAAGCATTATATAGAGTTTAGACTATTTAACCAATGCTGTTATAATATTTGTTATATACCTGTGGTTATAGATCCCAAACCAAGTCATTTTACCAAAATATGCCCCAGGCACAGGAAGCAGACATTGTTACTGTTTGAAAGTAGTTACTCCATTTTCTTTTAGTTCTAAGCAAGCACTCTTTCCAGGCTTGGCTATTTCTCAGCCAGCTCTCAACGCTGGTGTCTTTAGGCCATGACTCGTGTAGATTATATTCCGAGAGAACACTTAATCATTGCTCTGTGTTACCTTAGCCAATCCAGAGAGGCTTGCCAGAGAGAAGTTGAGCAGCTACATCTCCAGGGAAAAGAAAGTCCAAATTTGTAGCACTTGCCAGGTATTGTGCTGTGTAAATCCTCCCACCATGGCTGTAAGCTACCCAGTGACTTCACGGGGCAGGCAGATGAGCAAGCTGAGCATAGTGGCCGCTCGCCTCTGTCTGCCAGTGGACTGCTCCCCTCGGCAGGAATTAGAATTGTCTATTTGCTTTTGTGCTCCTTCTTTTGCTCTGTATTATTTCTGCTCTTGGTTCAAACTCAATGTAGACAGTAAAGTCAAGAGACAGTGAGAGAGAGGCACACACAAGTACATGGAAATATCTAGATAAAACCACTCCAGAGCTTTTTTTTAAAGAGCTAATCTCTAGAACTGCACTTTTTTGTAATAGCTATCTACAGCCTCATTATAGACAGGTCTATGTTCTTTCTTAATGTTGCTCATTACTGCTGATGTTACCCGCCCCCCAAACACCTCCAGAAGGTAACTATGACATGCATTAGGGATTTATATCTTACACTTATGATCATCCATACCTCATGCCAGTTCTTCACAGGCCACATGTGTTCTAGTTAATTTGGGAAGCCATTAGAAAAGGGCCTCTCATGAAGTGGGATCAGTGGTTCTCATGCAGTTCCATAGAATGAAAGTTTCAACATGCAGAGACAATTCACTTTTAAAATAATTTAACTATACTAAAATCCTACCCAAATCACCATGTGATATGTGATTAAACTCCACAACCTACCAATCTACTAGAAGGGAAATGAGGTTGACTTAGCATTCATTTTCAATAGTACAATAATTTATTACCCACAAGTGAAACTCCCTCTCTACTGGTAGTCGTTTTGTATTCTCTGTCAGCCCAAGAAAACATTAATCTACTTATAACATGTGAGTTTTTAATTTTATTGAAATCATATTTTAAAAAGTTCTTTAATTGCTTATGGAGTTTTTGTTTGTTTGTTTTTGGGTTTTTTTGTTTGTATGTTTCTTTTGGGGGTTTTGTTTGTTTGTTTGTTTTGTAAGATTTCACTATCTAATCCAACCTCAGGTCTTTATTATTTCTTCTAAGATTTTTATAAACTTAACTGTAGTATATGGGTCTCTGATTCATGTTTTTAAATGTAAGGTGAATGTGTACTGAGACTTCATTCTTCATGTGTGGATATGTAGTTATCTCAGCATCATTTGGAGGTGTCATGGCACTTTTAGTGAAAATCAGTTCACCACAGAGAAAAAAAAAATCTATACCCAGGTGACTCAACAAAAGGTCAGCTTCCTGGTTAGCTCTCTGGGTATTCTTGATGGTAATAGCAGGCAGTACTCCATACAGCAAGGACTTGTGAATCTGTGCCAACCTGAAAGTGAACTCTACTGAGTACCCAAGACCTCTGACTTTATCTGGCTTCAGTGGGTTTGAATAAGGATGAATGTTTATTCCACTCTCAGGAAAGGCAAAGCCTGGGAATTTAATATTTAATATTTATTCTGTGAAACAAAATTAAAAATTTAAATATTCTTTATAGTCCAGGAACACCAAATCGAAATAAGTAAAATGAGGGCAAACTGGGATAAATAGCAATACTTTGTTTCAAAAATTAATGATCAAGCTGGGCGTGATGGCGCATGCTTTTAATCCCAGCACTCAGGAGGCAGAGGCAGGCGGATTTCTGAGTTGGAGGCTAGCCTGGTCTACAAAGTGAGTTCTGGGACAGCCAGGGCTATACAGAGAAACCCTGTCTCGAAAAACCAAAAAAAAAATAAATAAATAAATAAAATAAATAAATAAATATTAGGTACTAGAGGATTGCCTGAGATTTTTAGCAAACAGAATTGGAATTCTGCAGTTTGGTATTTGAGAGTCCCATGGTTCTCTGCATTAGTTTGTCCATATGCTCAAGGAGACCCTGAAATCTCCTTGATAACAGCATTCAGTAACTACTTGTCAAGAGACTTAGGAGGTGTTCTTAACTATTATTTCTAAACAAGGCACCACAAGGCTTAGGTGTTCTTAATAAAAATCATATACACATACACATACATATACATATACATGTATATATATACTATGTGAATAGATAGAGATAATTAATCAGCAGACAAGATCTAGGTGATAGATAGATAGATGAATCAAACAATTTCCAGAGACAATTTCTTCAAACTTTTAATTTATTTGATAACTATATATCTATGTTTGGGAGAGAAGAGTATTCTTTATATATTTTTGCTTATTTAATCTGGATAAATGTTTTTCTATATAGATTGGGGAGAATTCTTTAAATTAATATACTGTTGCAAAAAGATAAAATGAAAGGCTTGTTATTAAAAGCTATTAAAATCTTGAATTTTTTCTTCTAAAGAAAAAGACTATACAAGTCCCTGGGGCATTGTCCTCACCTCTGATGAAACCTCCTTGGTCCTGGGAAGTAACCCAGAATTATTTAGGACTTATAGAATGAGGGCTTGTGTCTTGTGGTCTTATCATTGGTCTTATGGTCTGAAACAACTTGAATTTCTGAAGATCCCATGAATTTAAACATGGTTTCATATTCTGTGTGGTCAGCTCTAAAATCATCCCTTACAGATGGGAAAGGGAGCCAGAGTCATAGCCAGCTCTTAACTTTTGTATCATTTGAATACTAAAATCACTGTTCCCTTGTGAGTGGAAAGGCACCAGAGTGGCTCTAATAAACCAGGGAGCGTTTAGGGACTGCAGAAGGGAAAGATTGGAAAGATTACAAACATGATAGATGAGGAATGTCTGGAAAATCAAATAAGATATAGCCTGAGGAAGAAAAAAATAAAGAAAATATAATAAGGGTATTCAACTATTAGAAAAGGTATCATGTCTTATAGAGGAATATGTGCATTTTTACTTTGTGGTTGTAGATATCAATATTAGAAACAATAGATATATTTTCACACAAATTAGTGGATAATGTTCTAGTAATCTTATGTGCACAAGCCAAGCACGCTCTACCTTATGAGGAACGAACACGATCTCTTAACTCTATAAAGAAAAAACAAAAGCTCACCCACTGCAGATACTTCAAAATGTTTGTGAGGTGACAGAGAAATATGTCCTTCAAACCCAAATTTCCATAACTCTCTTTAACTTTTTTTTCCCCAACAGCTCAACGACTCAATGAAATTATACTCTGTTCTGAGGTATAGAAGCTGCATGAACCATGTCTTACCCAACCACTGCCTATATTAAGTCTGGCATCTCTCCACATTGGCATGGATGCTTGCAGTCTCCCCTGGCTGTGTCTATAAGTCACCACAACACGTGGTCTCTGGCATTGCCTTCCATTCACTGGAAGAACCCATTTTATTTCATTAAAAATTGGAAAGCCTTGGTTTGAGTCTGCAGTTACCAAAGACGATCCTTCTCCTCTCTCATTTACAAGGTCCTTTGTTGTGGCCACCATGTGTTCAGAACTAGTGGCTCCTGCTGCTTGGTACCTCATCTCTCTTTCCTCTTTAGTGGTTCAGCTAATACTACCCATTTGAGGATATATATATACATATATATATATATATATATATATATATATATATATGTTCCCAACAGAATTATTTCATCTGCTGGTGAGGATAGATGATGGGTGAGCTAAATATAAATGAATTTCTGAAATATGTTCCTGAATGGGACCAGAATTGCCACAGAATGGTACTTAAAAAAATAATTATAGCCCAACTGACTCAGACCAACTGTTGTAGCTTGAATGTGAAATGTCTCCTGAAGCTCCTGTATTTGAACACTTGTCCCCTTGATGGGACTGAGCCTTGAGAGAGGGTCTAGATGGAAGAAGTGGGCCACTGGGCCTTAAGGTTTCTAAGTCTGATTTTACTTCTTGTCCTCTCTGCCTCCAGACTGCACACACGATGTGATCAGCCCTTTGACACTTCTGCTACCCCCATCTTCCCCACAGTAATGGACTGTACTCCTTCAAAGTGTAAGCCAACACGAGCCCCTCCCCCACTCGGTTGCTAGTTGATCACAGTGACAATCAAAGTAACTAACTTACAAACAACATCAAACTTAGCAGTGCCACTTACCTCAAAGATGCTGATATTCTACGTGCATCCTCACATCCATCTCCATTATAAACAGAATATAAATGTTTCTATTATTTGTGGCCCTTGGGTTTGTTTTAATATTAAACAAGGAGATCTGTGGCTCTATAGTTTAAATAGTAGTCTGCAGTCCTCTACCCCTGACTCCGTATATGATTAATTATATTCACGTAAGTATTTCTGGCAATTGGCTAACAACATGTCCTTCTTGTAACTGTAAAATTCAAGATTCTCATCTATATGGATAGATTGTTTTCTTTCAGTGTCTTCTAGTCTCTTCCTTCTTCCACTCGCTTCTCTTTTAAACTTGTGACACAAGATCCAATGGCGTACTCACAGCAGGAGAGAGGAAACTTCATCACGTGTTGTCATGAAAATATAACGCCATGTGTTGTATTTTTGATCCGGGAATCAAAGCCAGGAATTGGCACATGTCCTGCAAGTGATTTATCTAAGAGAAGAATGTTATAGTATCACCTCTCTCCATTTCTACTGACAAAGCAATGGGGAAGAGACGTTCATATTTTTCAGCTGATGAAAAGAGTAAAGTTGGCATGTCCTAGGCAATTAATCTCATGGGGTGGGTAAACATTGAGATAAAAAGACTCAAATGGTTTCCTCCTTTAATCGGAAAACAGCCTCCCCAGAAATATGTATAATTCACAAAGCATGATCTGGAGAGGAGATGATGCTTTGAAACCAGGGAGTGTAAGTGTGTGCCATCCAATTAACGGGTCCCCTGAAAGAGAGAAATGTTTTAGAACTCTTAGGGGGAAACCTCAGGGTGAGGCACCAGAGAGATTTGAATTTCGGATTGGCAGAGCCCTGTTACATGGGATAGATAACCCAGCCCAGCCAGCCATAGCAGTTTCACCTTTGAAACAAACAAATGAAACATCACAGCATGATATTAATAATAATTAATAAAATATTATTTTTTAATAAATTAATACCTACACAGGGGCTGGCCTAGTATTTATACTCTATAGATACTCTCTTACCTTCTTCTAACAGAAATAAATACAATAAAAAAGTGTGTGTGTGTATGAGGTATGCATGTGTATGCACATGTATGTAGGGGCGGGGGTCCATGCCCATGTATGCATGTGTGGAGACCAGAGGAGGAGGATCCTAGGTGTTCTCTAGCACTCTCTGCCTTTGCCTCCTGAGACAGGTCCTTTGCTGAACCTGGAGATTGCCATGTTTTGTTAGGTTAGCTGGCTAATGAGCCCCACTGTGTCCCCTGTCTCTACCTCCACAGTGTTGGAGTCACATGCATATAACACGTATGTCTTTTTTCCATGAGTACTGGAATCTGAAGGGTCCCCACACTGTACACCAGTACTCTTGCCCACTGCACAATCTCCTCAGGCCATGAACTTGGTCTTTGATAATAAAAAAGAAGTTGGTAATCAGTCTCTTTGGCTTTTGACCTTTTAAAAGATTTGAATAGTTTCATTTTTAAAGGTAACACATGTGTTTGTGTTTTCAGCACAAAATCATATGCCTATGTGTATGAACTTACAGATATATGCATATTTTCATAAACATGTAATTAATTTAATAAGCAAAATAATTACTATGAACAGTTCAAAGACTACTCACAAATCTCTCTTAATTTCTCCAAAACTATCACTTCACAAACACGATGAATTTGGCATCTAAAGTAGGCAAAATGTCACACCACAAATTCTTCGGTCCCACTAGAGACACAGAGAGCACACGTCCTGCTACATGTGGTGAGCACCCTTCCCAGACAGCTGTCCCCAGACAAGGCTCTGGGCACTTGTGCAAAGTAGCCATTAGGAAGCATTGCTTTGCTGACAGTGTCTCAGCGGGATGAGTTTCTATTTTAAATAATGCCAAGCTAGTCCGAGTAATTTTCAAAGCTTCCTCTCGAAAGGTCATAATTAGATGAAGGAAAAATGCTAGAGTCAGAAAGAGCTAGACAAGGGGATGAGGGCAGGGATGCAGATTCCCTGTTTTTCAATCTTGAGGGTAATGGCTTAATTTTTCTGAATTTCCATTCCGGTGTTAGTTTGAGTGGCTCTCAGGATACCCAGAGAGGTAGCAAAAGATCATTTCTGATTTCCAGAAGAGACCATCAGTGGACCAGGGTAGTGAGGAAAGAAGATCCCTCCTCCCTCAGATAGGACAAAGGGGCAGAGGAAAGGCCAGCTTGTTCTACCCTGTGAATCTGGGATGCCTAGAACTAACTCCAGAGCCTGAAAACTACTCCAGCAGTTCCTTTGGATTCTCAGACCTTTTGATCTTTGCATTTGAATTCCAAGCTATACTTGACCAGCTTCTTTGTTTCAAGCCTTCACACTTGAGTTAACCCATTCCATCAGCTTCCTGCCATGACCACCTTTCACACTTCATCTCCACAGTATATGAGCTAATTCTGGTAATAAATCCCTTTGTTTACCATGGCTGTGTTTACATCTGTTGACTGATTTCCCTACTCATCCATCCCCCTCTCTGCTTGGTTCTATTTCCCAGAGAACCCCTAATATAAAAATCTGTCTTTTTAGAATTTTTATCTCCTCTGTGTGGGTATTTTGCCTGAACATATGTCTATGCACCATAGACATGCTGGTACCCACAGAGACCAAAAGAGACATCAGATTCCCTGGAACTGGAGATACAGAGGATATGGTTGGCCATGTGGATGCTGGAAGTTGAACCTATGCCCAGCTCCTAGTCAGCAAGCCACCTCTCTAGCTCTTGTATTTATTAATAAATCCAAGAGATATGTTAAACACCGAAATCATGCATCAGTGGGTGGTGGTGACGCACACCTTTAACCGAAGCACTTGGGAGGCAGAGGCAGGTGGATATGTGAGTTCAAGGTCAGCATGATCTACAAAGTGAGTTCTGGGACAGACAGGGATACACAGGGGAACCCTGTCTTGGGAGGCCAGGGAGATAAAAGAAAGAAATAAATCATACTTTGTTCTTATCTTGCTTGATATCTCTAATACAGCTATGTATTCATTCTTTAGACTCCTTGAAAACTTCAGGATTTATATGTGCAAAGGACCTTTGCATCATTACCAAGCAAGCCAGGAAGACACGTGTTTTGAGACTAGCTTTGTCTCTATACCAGGCTAGATATTACCTCTTGAAAGAGACCCTCCTGACGTACTGTAAACTTTCTGCTTTGTATCATTTGACATAATTTATAATTGTTTTATTCGTTTTCTTTGGTAACAGGTGTACATCTATCTATCTCACTACACAGAGTCACTGAAGGACCCATGTCCCTTGCTAGACAATGCACTCCCATACACTGCTTACAATAGCTGTATAAAGTTCTGTAGAGCTGTCAAATAGATAAATTAGCAATCTCAGAGTGTTGTGCCCCTTAAGTAATTTGTGACCCTTTATAAGTACTCAATAAAGTAATCTTTTCCAAGCCTATTTTTAGGAGGAGAATAGGCACATGGTAGTCAAACACAATATGCTAAACAGGCTTGTCCACGAGCTGTAAAAGCTAGGACCTGTATGGAAACAAAAGTTATTCCTGGCTCCCTGACAGACCAACTTGCAAAGGAAAATCTCAAAGACACGTGGTCTACCATTTGAAGATATTTCCACATTTAGAAGTAATTGCAGCCCATTTTCAGTGTCTTTATTTCCTAACAATGAGCCAGAGCAAGGAGATAACTGAGCATCCCCTCAAAGGGAGTATTTTCTTTACTGCCCTCATGATATAACCAAATTATAGCAACAAATCAGCTCGTACATCCCCTACATCCTTCGAGATAGACTGGCCTCTCCTCCCACTCTTTCTTGAAACAAAAGCAAGCTTTTTACATGAGTTTGGTCTCCCTTTTAAACAGAAACAACCCTAAGTTAGCACCCATTGGAAAAAAATAGTTAAGCCATTTAGGGATCTCTCTACTGTATTTTTCCAGTTAATGAGTCAAATCCAGGTCTCTGTAGATGCATCCAAGGCGATGACAGAAAGGAAGGCTCTACAAACGCCTTCTTCAAACTGTAGCAAAGCCAATAAAAGCCAATGATCTAAGGACAACCACCTGCCAATCCTGAGCCGCTGAGTCACCTTCTGCGGGGAAGTGTTTGGACTTTACCAGGCTCTTAAGAACCGCAGGCTACTTTATTATTTTCATTTCTATTTTCTTAGTGGGTTGTCCTGAAACTTCACATCATTAATATGAGGAGTAAAGTACTAAATAAGCTATAATTTCCTGGGTGAGTGCTGTAATGATGATAATGATAACCACAGAGAGCTCTCGCATTTACTTCTGTCAACTGAGTTCCATAAAGATCCAAGAAGAGCACCCTGCAGAATAACTAAACACCCGCCCCCGCCGCATCTCCTCTTTGCAGCCTGTATTCTGAGCTCTCATAGTTTGCTTTTCCCCTTTGCGTTTTCAACTCACATTCAACATCGAGGTTCAACCCTCTTAATATTGTTCAACTCTATTCTCACACCCACCCTTTGATGTTTTTTTTCTGATCATTTCCATATTGTAGGATCTTCAACAGTATCATCCTTAAAAGATCATTTTTAAGAATGTGTGGCAGAGATTCTGAGAGGTTGTTGTAGTGTTGTTCCCCCCCCCCCAATCGTATATTGGTTACTTTTTTGTTGCTGTGATAAAATACCATGACCAAGGCAATGAATAGAAGGAAGGATTTATTTGGGCTTACAGTCAGTCCCAGGAGAATAAGAGTCCATTGTGGCAGGGAGCCATGGCAACCAGGGGCAGACACAGAGGTGGGAGTAGTAAGTGGGGGGCTTATGTCTCAATTACCAGCTAGAAGAAGAAAGAAGGAAATGAAAGTGGGGTAAGACTATAAGAATGTAAAAACCTCCCCCTAGTGACATATTTCCTACCACATTGTATCTCCTAAACACCCCCAAAGAGTGTCATTGTTTGGGAACCAAGTACTCAAATGCTTAAGCCTATGTGAAGCAGAGACTGTGTTTGTCCAAATCCCAATAGCAATTCTCTTATATATTGGTTTTGAATAAGAAATTAGTTCTTTGAGACAGGATCTCACTGTGTAGACCAGTCTAGCCTTGAACTCATAGATATTCTCCTGCCTTTACCTCCCAAGTACTAGGACTTAAAATGTATACTACTACACCTGACCCGAATATAAGACTTAGAGGTATCTATGGTTTCTTTTTCTGGAGAACAGTATTGTGCTTTATTTTCAAATACCACTCATAGAAGATTTCCATATTCGTAGAGAGACAATGTGTAACACAAAGTACTATGTCTAACATGGACATAATAAGGTGACTTGTGTTCACCTTTGGAACATAAAGGGTGACAAAAGATGAATTAATTTGCTCTTTCTCATAAGTTAATTGAACTAATTAGGTAGAAAAGATAATGCCAAAACTGAAATTATGGTTGCATAACAAATGAGTCCATTTCTGCATAGTTGTATTAAAAATTACATATTATTCAACATCCAGATGTAAGGCAGCAATGCTCTGTGTATGTCTGCATAAAACTTTTTGGATGATATATAATAAATAATAGTTACTTTAAAAAAATCGTTCATGGGGAGCAGTTATGAGAAAGAATACATTAATTTATAATTCAGTTCTAGTTATCAACCTTTCTTTAAAATGGCGATATGGAGAGTAATTCTTTTCTCTGGGGATAGTTGGGGGAAGAAACTGTATCCTATTAAAAGTTTGCCTTACATTTATGACTAGCTGTGAGTGTGTGTGAGGTAGGCAGTCATGAGCTGTGTGGCCACTGAGTAAGTGATAGCCCCTGCCTCTTACATCAAGGAGACAATATTTTCTTGGTTCCAAGTGATATTTTTTCTAGCCATGAAGTATGAAAACTATTGAATGACCCTTTCACAGAGGTCACCTAAGAGCATTGGAAAACACAGGAATTTACATTACAATTCATAACAGTAGCAAACGTACAGATATGAAGTGGCAACAAGATAAGTTTATAGTTGTGGGTCAGTACACATGAGGAACTGTATTAAAGGGTTGCAGTGTTAAGAAGGATGAGAACTGCTGCTCTAGATGTAAAAGCCTGGAAAGAAGCAAAAGGGAGTTTTCTGGCCATTGGAAATACATTTAAATTTTATTGTGTATGTGGTGTGTGTGTGTGTGTGTGTGTGCGTGCGCGCGCATGTTCCATGGTATGCAGAGGTCAGAAGACAACTCTCAGTTCTTTTCTGCCCCTTATAGGGTCCAAGGATTGAAAGTCAGGTAGTCAAGACTGCGTGCAAGAGTCCCTACCCACTTAGCCATCTCACCAACCCTGGAGTCATCTTTAAATAATCTTGATGGTCTGGTCCATACACAGAAGCATCCACAGGTAAAGTCTTCAAGCTACGGACAAGTCAGTTCGCAGCACACATATCATATTTGATGAGATGTTATAAACTTCTGAGCATGCATCTCAACCATCACACTAGCAACTTTAAAGCAATTAGCTGGTAACTCGAGCTTAGTAGACAGAACAATAATTTGTTTGGGGGAATGCAGAACTGGCACAAAAGCAGCCTAAGTAACACGTGTGTTTTGTTCAGTGGGAAATAAGACTTCATAAAACCAGTGGGTGAAAGCTACGGCCATGTGACTCTCCTCTTCCTTTAATCTGAGTGGAGTCTCTCTACTTTATGTATGTCACAATGGACTATGGGCACAGTAGAGTAAAATGTATACCACAGAAAATGTCCTCAGTGCAGGTAAAGGACATGTGTAACTCCATACATATGTCTTTAAGAAGAGAAGATAAACAATGTTGATAGGGAGAGCTTCCCAGGCTGTGTGTCCATGAGAAGAGTTTGCTATGGATGCTTCAGCTTCCACTGGGGAAAGATTTCATCTACACATTGAGAAACCTCATCACCCTCTTCCTGAGTAGAGATGTATAGGTAAACGGTGATTTGTGCCTGTCTTAGTACAGAAGCAAGAAACTGGTGTTGAGCCAAAAGTGTTCCTGAATAGTTTGAATCTATGGCTGCCATTTCAGTTAGCCAACATTCATGAGCCTCTGTAGGGCACACAAAAATGAGCAAGCTCTAATCCTTGTTGTGTTCGAGTTCTAACCATAATACAGCACCATAAACCGGATGGCCCAGAACAACATAACTTTATTGCCTCCTCACTCTGAAGGCAGAAATTCAACATCAACATGTTGGCGGGGGCCATGGTCTCTCTGCAAGGGCTTGAAAGTATTTACCCCCAGACTTAAAAGCGTCTGCCTGCTCCTTGATTCACAACTTTAACCCTCGCACAGTATTCTGTATGGTTACATATTCACATCCAACCCCCTCATCCTATTTTAAGGTATCAGCCACACTGGATTACCAGCTCTACCCATTCCCATGTGACCCCGTCTTAACCCCACTAGTTAAACCTGCCATGACTCTTCCTCCAGATAAGGCCATTTTCTGAGGTATGGAAACTAAGGATTTTAACATATGCATTTTTCAGGGACACATTTCAACCCAGAACGCTTTCCCTCCAGGGTTTATAATCCAGTTAGGAGAGGAGGCATATATGTCCCTGGAACCCATTAAAATATACTACTGTCTAGGCGAAAATCATACTGGATTTTCTTCCCATAGCCAGAATTTTTCTATTGATGTCTACCTACCAAGCGTTAATTTTATTTTTGTCAACATGGCAGTAAATAATGCTAGTTTATAGACACATCAGCACTGGGTAGATATTGCAACTCTGATAAAATGCGGGATAGCCCTGGCTGGAGAGATGGCGCAGCAATTAAGAGCACTTGCTATTCTTGCAGAAGGCCAGGGTTCAATTCCCAGCGCCCACATAGTGGTTCATAACTATCTGTAACTACAGTTCCAGGGCATTGATCACTCTCTTCTGACCTCTTTGGGCACCAGGCATGACACATGATACATTTACCTATGTGCAAACAGCACATATAAAAAGATGAATAAATCTTAAAAAATAAAAACAAAACCTGAATAACAGCACAGCACCACTGTTAGGAAATCACATGTGATTTTTAGTACAAGGCTGAGGTAAAATGGGCTCAATAATGAAGTCCATCCAAGTGAAAAAGAAGAAAAGGATACTGAAGAACGAACTGTATTTCAATTCATCACAGACAAGGGGGCAATGCATGCAGACACTTATATAACCTGTGCCCCCTGATGCATGCCCGTGTCCATCTAGGTAATCTAATCAGCTTGAACTTCCATTTGTATAAAGCAAGTGTGAAGTGAAGTGAACAGAGCAGGTGTTGGAAGGAATTATCCAGAACATTAGTTTAAATATAGATCACAAAGAAGGAGCCCTAGAAATTACAGGGGTTGAGAAAGAGGTTTTTTTTTTTTTTTTTTTTTTTTTTTGCCTTGTCTCTTCAACTCATCAGCCTAACAATGGTTATAGCACAAATATAGGCATCAAGAAAACAATAGTTAACATGGGAAATGGTAAATCTCAGATACAGGGAGTAATCTTACCGTAGGGATGCTAGAGGCAGATGTGAATCCTGCGTTTGCTGCTTGGGAAGTTGGGCTATTCCATAGCATAAGCTATGATAGCTTTCCCCTAAGGTGGAATTGAGGTAATACATTCTCAGACATCACTGACTTGTGTGCTGTTTGGAGCCTCCTTCCTTGGGTATATTCTGTTAGGCAATGTAGTGGTTGAACACCTGACAAGAGACAACTTAAGGGAAGAAGAATTTAGGGGGGTCATAGTCTTGAAGGGGACAGCTCATCATGACAGGGAAGTCTGCAGGAAGCAGCTAGGCCGATGGAGGTTGAAGCGTGTGCCTGGTACTCCCGTCATCATGGTGGATCAAGAACCAGTGGCCTTGGGCTGGAACCATGGCCAGACTATAATCTGTAAAGCACCCCCTCCTGTCCCAGTGACCCACTGTCTGCTGCTAAGCCCCTCCTCCTTAAGCGTCCATAGTCTCCCAGTCAGTACCACCATCTGGTATTCTAGTGTTTAAACTCAGGAGCCTGGGTGTAATATTTCACATCTAAGCTATAACATTTGTCACTTAGATTCAGATAGTAAGTGTCATAAACAGTGTCTGGTGGGAAAGATACGGACACAGGTTTTTGGTCTTAAATAAAAATACCAAAATTAGCCAGGCAGTGGTGGCACACGCCTTTAATCCCAGCATTTGGGAGGCAGAGGCAGGCGAATTTCTGAGTTCGAGACCAGCCTGGTCTACAGAGTGAGTTCCAAGACAGCCAGGGCTACACAGAGAAGCTCTATCTCGAAAAACAAAAACAAACAGTCAAAAATAAAAAACTGTTCACCACCCCTTTCTTTTTTCCTTAGGTTTAATTCCTCTTAAAGGTGTTACTACTTTAAGATAGCTGCCAATCGTTTGCTGTCAGCCCTCACTCCCCTTAAAGATGGAGGCAGAACTTTGGAATGCAACCTGCAAAGTCCTTCAGGATGCTGCCCCAGCCCACGGTCTAGTTAAAAGAAAGGGTGTGTGCGTGTGCGTGTGGGCTGTGTGTGTGTGTGTGTGTGTGTATGTTTTATGGGGGTTAAGTTCCTTAACTCTTCAAGGCTCCTTCCATTTTGAGCACTTGCTCCCATTGGTTTTTTTTTCTCGGCCTCTATATTTCCTCATCTCTGTTTGGTTAGTCCTGACTCATATCCTCCTTGTCTCTGTCTAGCTGTGAATTGTTCCAGAAGCTGCCACTGATCCCCACATCCATGTGACACGCCAGTCTTGACACTGGACATTCCCTCGTTTGGAGACAGTCGCTAAGCTATGCAGGAACTGCACACTTGGCTATATGTATATGTGTATGTGTGTGTGTGTGTGTGTGTGTGTGTGTGTGTGTGTGTGTGTGTGTGTATGTGTATGTGTATGTGTATGTGTATGTGTATGTGTATGTGTATGTGTATGTGTATGTGTATGTGTATGTGTATATGTATAAGGTGTTCTTCCATGGTCTATAGTTTTCCCGAGGGCAGACGAATTCTTTCTTTTTCAATATTATGTTCTCACTCTCTTCTGGGCAGTATTGATGCTATATAGTGTTTTGAACAAATGAAAAAACAGGTGAGAGGAAATACATTGACCCGCCATGTCTCTGAGGGATGTATAACCAGTAACAGTTATATTAACATTTTAATACTCTGTTCAAAGGCAAGTACAACCATTCAAGGCTAATGGATGTCAGTACGGTGTAACCTTCAGAGAAATTGACTGGGAAAAGCTACAAAGGACCCTTTAGGGAAACAGAAAATTGTTATTTTTTAATCTGAATATTGGTCTGGTGAGGATATGCATATGTCAAAATACGCCGAGCTACATTCTTCCAAAATGTACCCTAATGGAAAAAAAAGAAAAAATGTACTTTTATCTCATCCTAAAACCAAGACTATATACGTTTTACCAATTGTTTGCTCAAAAAAGTCTGAGTTCTGGCTTTATGGCTCTCTTTGAGTTTGCTAACGTTTAATGCTATGGCTTACAACCACCTAGCATGGAAACTTCGGGGAAGCTTTGAAGCTGTTTAATACAGAGAAAGCTGTGGAATTGGAAGCACAATTCGTCTAAACATAAATAACTTGGTTCATTGGTTGTATTGTTAAGCCCAACATTTTCCAGTGTGTTTCCCCGGCAGACAGACAGAGTGGACCCATGCATGTCCTTGTCTTTTCGTTTCAGAATTTAGAGAGATTTCAAATCGGTGATGAGTCTGGGCTTGGTTTTATCTGAGCATCAAATTTCTGCTTGATCGTTCCAGTAGCCTGGAACACGCTCTCCTAAGGATCTAACCTCAAAAGCACCAGGCAGACTACATTTCCATCAAACGCTTTCCAATGAGTCTTAGCAAACTCAGGAACTCTGTTATTGTTAGTCATCCCAAGCCAACCCCTGTCCTGTGGTGACTGAAGACCTCCTCTGATGGATGATGGAATTTCCTTGTTCTAAGACTATTTTCATCAGCGGGGCTTCCAATGAATTCAGAGGGATGCTTGTATAATTAGGTCCATCCTTCTAGCATATCAGCACTTGAAATTGTCCCAAGAAATTGTTCTATACTTCTAAGGAAGTGAGGCTAATTTTCCTGTTATGAACTTTATCTCACAGGCTGAGATCAGGGCTCAGTTGGTCAAGTGATTTCTCCACGGACATGAAGATCGGCGTTTGGATGTCGAGCACCCACATAAGAAGCTGGACATGACGGCAGGCACCTACATCCCCAGTGCTGCGGGTGCAGAGATAGGACGGTCCCTTGGATGTGCCCGGCCAGCTAGCCTGGCTCAACTGGTCACATCCAGGTTTAGTGAGAGACCATGTCGCAGAAAATAACATGTCGGTTAAAAGAAGAAGACACCAGACATCAACCTTTGGCTTCTATATATACATGAACACACATACACACACACTCACTCACACACACACACACACACACACACACAATTATTTAGTTACATTTGGTTATGATACAATTATTAATCTTTGATAATAGATGTTTCAATCCTTCTGGTGCCATATTTAAGATGTCCTGCAAGATTTTTAAGTTAACTTTATTTCAACCTTTCTTCCCTCCTCTGATACCATCTCTCACTTTCTGCACCTCAGTCACGCAGTAGCTCACAGTCGGTCCTTGTAGTCATTTAGAGGGTTAGAAACGGGCTGCTCAAATGGATGGAAACTTGTCTCTGTGCATCAGCCAGACCCTCATTCCCACTTGGTTGTATCCTGCAGTTACTCAATGTGGATTAATGGTCAAAATCAATTACAAACTCAAAGTTGCTTTTGACTGGGGTGTATTTATTATTGTTATTAGATAATGCACAAGCGATTGGTGCAATATTTATGGAGGTAGGAACATGCTTCTCTCTAAAGATTTTATCTTTTAGAGGGCACATAAAATCTTAGACTTGCTTTTCAGCTTCATAAAAACACATATGGGTGCGTGGAGTTAACACAGCTTATCCATCTTGCGTTTCTCCTGGTTCAAGAAACCGTGGAACTAAATCCCATATAACCTATACAAGCTGTATGTTTAAATCAACTTTAATGGGGGAGAAAACATCTGACTGCTTGATAATTCAGAACAAGAGAAAATTGTAACTTCAATTTAACACTACATCCAACTAAGGTATGTTATCTTTAGAAAAATGAACTGCAGATTTTTCAGATCTGCATATTTTAAATAGAGTAAAAACATTTTTATGTATCTATGTGTGCTGTGCATGTGTGTGTGAGGTGTACTCACATGTGTGTGTATGTGCGTGCTTGTGTGTGTGTGGTGTGTATGCTTTTGTGTGTGCTTGCATGTGTGTATGCTTGTGTGAGTGTATGTACACCTCTTTCTGTGTGTGGTATATGTGTGTGCCCCTCCTTGGTCACTTTCTAGTTTATTTACTGAAACAAGATTTCTCAGAGGAAGTGAAAGCCTGCTGAGATGACTGATCTAAATGGCCAGCTTGCTCCAGGGCTCCCTTGTCCTCCATCTTCCCCTGCCAGTATATCATGTGGGCCCCATCCCCACCCAGCAGTCACGGGCTGTGGGGATCTAAGCTCCGATCAGGTTTGCATAACATGTGCTTTTTCCTCTGAGCTCTCTCCCCAAGCCCTAAATATATTAAAATGCTTTTATGAAATTCCTCATCTAATTTAAAGACATATTAATGACAATTTTTTCTGTTTTTTTAATCTCTGAAAACCATACAGAATACTGCAGGACTGTCTACTTTTACCAAACACACACACACACACACACAGTTCCAGGGTCTGGGAGCATGAATATTTTATATTTTCTACTTTATACTCCAATTTTCATAATTATGTATAATCAGTTTAGAGTAAAAATATTTTAAGAAGCACATGGGTATAAATGTTATGTTGTGGCTTATTTTATATCATGCCATAAATACACATCTGAATTGGCCTGATAGATAAACTGCTTCACTTTTTATCCTCATACTTCTTCATCATCACCACCATCATCACCGCCATCATCATCATCATCTGTGAAGTCTGTATCTCATGTCCCACCTTGCACATGGAGGTTAGAGGATAACTTTCAGGAGTTGATTCTCTCCCACTTTGTTGAAACAGGGTGTCTATTGTTTCCGCTGCCCATATCCTCCAGATCATATGGCCCACAAATTCCCAAGCAACTTTCTTAGCTCTGCCTCTCATCTCATGGTAAAAGAGCTTGGACTAAAGATGGAAGCCGCCATATCTGGACTTTTAGAGGTTCTGTGTGTCAAACACAGGTCTTCAGGCTTTTGCAGCAAACACTTTTCTGCTGTCTTCATTAGGGTTTCAATTGCCATGGAGACACCATGACCACAGAAACTCTTATAAATGAAAGCATTAAGTTGGGACTGATTTACAGTTCAGAGGTTTAGTCCATTGTCACCATGGTGGAAACATGATAGGACCAGGGCAGACACGGTGCTGAAGGAACAGCTGAGAGGTCTACATTTGAATTGTCAGGCAGCAGGAAGAAAGCAACAGCCACTAGCCTGTCTTGAGCTTCTGAAACATCAAAGCCCACCCCCAGTGACACATTCCCTCCAACAAGGCCACACTTCCCAATAGCACCACTCTATGGTGACCAAGAATTCAAATATATGCATCTATGGGGGCCATTCCTATTCACTACACCTAAGTCATCAGCGACCCCAGTCCTTGTATTTAAGTGTGATGAGAAATTAGTATTTTCTAGAATGTGATTCCTTAATAAAGTCTCCTTAGCCTCATATCTTCTGAACAGGAGGAGGAGGAGAAGAAGAAGGAAAAGGAGGAAAAGAAAGAAGGTGAGGAGAATGAAGAAGATGAGGAAGAGGAGGAGGAAGCGGATGTATTCTTTATTTTGTATTTCATTTAGACAACAAAATAATTCCAGTCATTTTCTTATTTGAACTTTTCATAAGCTCTTTCTCCTGACCATGTACACCAGAGTGTTGTTCTGTTATGGTGGCCTGTGACTGATCTGTAAAATACAGCACAAATGGTGTGCCAGAATCTCAGAGAACACGTTCTAAAAGCTGGGCAGAGTTCTGATTTTGTAAGTTGGACATGGAAGGTGACACAGAGGGTGTCTGTGTCTATAATCTGTTTGCTGTGGTGGAGCACTGGTGTGAGGGGAGGATGAAACAGAGGGGACTTGGAAAATAATAATAATAATAATAATAAAGCTAATTAGCCACAGAAGCTTCCTCAGGCGTTGACGAGTTCTCGCTGGATAGTGTGGCTAGTGACTGAGGGGACTTCTTCATACATGCAATTTTATCTGGAATATTGTGTGCTGTTAGAGAGTTCCTCCAACAGTTATCATGAGCCTACGTGTGTAAGGACTTTCAGAGAGTCTTTTAGTTAGTTCCTCTCTCAAATATGAAAGCATGACATCCTCTTCCTCTGAGCCTGACCTTAGTAACGCCATCTTGGCATGGGTAAGTTTTCCTCCACTTCACTAATTGGGACATCGCTCTTGTTTCTCAGAGACAGTTGGTCTGATCCAATAGTGGGAAGAATATCAACAATATCAAGACCCATTGGGCCACATTTAAAAGTGACTCTCGGGCCATCTGCCTGGATTTGGTTAAGTTCGGTTTTATCTGGTTTTCAGGCATTGGCTATCATCTTAAAACCCTGGGCCAACATCATTTTGTCACAAGTTGTGGTTCTGAGGACTCTGACAGGCAATAGGTATGAAGTATAAATAGGGAATCACATAGTAAAATCAAACCTGATATAAGGAACTAAAGTCTGACAAGAACCCATGTAACTAATAAGAAAACACAGGCGCCTGAGAGTTGCCACCAGATACTAAAGGAAACTACATGAATTCGGGATCCAGTCCAGTTTTCAGGTCAATATTATTGATGGTGTTTCGAGGACAGTGAACATGCAGCATGAACAAAAGTTAATATTTGGATTTTTTTTGTCACCCGGGTCTGGATGCTACTTGCATTGCCTAGCTCACCTTAATGTTACAGTATAAATCGTTGTAAAGACACTTAAAAAATAAACCTGTTTATTTAACATACAGAAAATTGGGTTTCACTATGGCACCTTTCCAACATGTTCCCTCGAGTCTCGCCCTCCCTGCCTCCCAACACCCCTTCTTTTATTCACCCATCCTTTCTGCTTTCATGTCCCATGTTCATCTTGTCTGCCCTCTGCCTCAACATCTCTCTCTTCTCTTGTGCTTTCCTCGCCAGCTTGCTGGCCTGTGCTCATTGCACACGTACATTGAGAGGTAGGACCTGTGGTGAAAGAATAGATGTGATGTCTGTCTGAGTCTTGCCCAATACAGCACTTTTGGGGTTATTTCCTTTTTCTTCATAACTGAAGGAGACTCCACTGTGTTACTGTACCCCATCTTCATTACCCATGTAGCTAGACATCTGGGCAAAGCATTTTAATATTTATGTTTAACTGTTCCCCATTGAGAAAGAGTGAATCCACCCCCCTTTCTCAGTAATCCAGGGTATAGACTTGGGGACTTTGAGTACATTCCTGACATGAAATATATGATAGTATAGCATGCTTCCTTCTAGTAAAGATACTTAAGGCTATGCTCTGCGATTTTGAAAAAGCATTTCTTAATTTTATTTCTTCGTGCTTTCTTTTACTTTCATTGCTACTTTTTAAAAAAATCATTTCCGTGGAGCTGGAGAGATGGCTCAGCGGTTAAGAGCACTGGCTGCTTTTCCAGAGGTCCTGAATTCAATGCCCAGCAATCACATGGTGGCTCACAACCATCTGTAATGGGCATCCGATGCCATCGTCTGGTGTGGCATAGTGTATTAAGATAGTGACAGTGTATTCACATACATACAATAAATAAATCTTTAAAAAAGAAAGAAAATGTTTAAAAAATCATTTCCATGACAGCTTAATGCATATTACCCCCCAACTACAGCTTAACTATTAGATTTCAAAATTTAAGTGTCTTTGCTCTCATGCTATATCCAAGCAGAATTTTTCATTTTGATTTTGAGTTATTTTATCTGGCAACTACAAAATAAGTAAAAGACTATTTCTTCTCTTAAAAAAAAAAATCTCTCAGGGAACAGAACTGGGGTAATGGGGAATCAGTGTTTGAGGAACCAGCCATTGCAGGGTCTGGCAAGAAAAGCCCTCTAAGGACGGGGTCGACTGTGGGCACAAGTCAACCTTTCTTCAGATTCTTCTAGTGCATCCTTTACGCCGCTAAGGATTAGATTTATTCAAAGTTGCTGTTTTTAATTATCTCATTTCGCCGCTGCCATCAGTAGTGTGAATTTAAGGGTTATTTTTTGCTGGGTGTTGCTCTTAGGAGAGAACGGACAGCTTTGAAGCTTCCCTTTTTTCACCAGCTGGGAACGGTAACCTAACCCATCCACCCCACCAGATCTGACCTTCAAGAACACAGCGTGCCTCTAGCACGGGATAAAACTGGAGGGAAGAGACAGTCTGTGGCCCCAGCTAAGAAAGGGGGAGCAATGCGCGATAAGAACTGTGGTTTCAGATATCCTTAATGAGAAATCTCCAAGGCCATTTTTCACCGGCGTTGATGCTGTCAAGAGCTTTGCTTCCCGGCTCTTCTTTCCTGGGGATCCTTCTGTTTGGTCACTGTGATGTTTGGACTTTGGCCAGGCTGTGTTTGCATTCCCCAGGTAACTCTGTCTCCGTTCCGCCCGGAATGACTCACGGGTCTGAAACTGATAGATCGCTGAATTTATTTTTCACCCCAAGCTGGTTTCTTATGTTCGTTCTTGAACAGAGAGAGTAAAGTGGGGTTGAGTTGGGTTTTTTTGTTTGTTTGGATGTTTTTTGTTGTTGGTTGGTTGGGTTTTTTTCCCCACTTTTGTATTTCTGTTTGTGTATTGCTGGCTTAGAAAGCCAAAAATGCACCAGACATTTTCTTCAGTAGTTTTATTTATTTAACCGGTATTTTTATTGAGGGGAGGGGGTGGGAGGGTGGGGTACACATGAGGAAAGCAATCAACTTGTTAATAAATGACAAGGAGAAAGAAAAGGCACATCGTTAGTAACTTCTGATTTATGAGTCTGAAGGACCCGTCACACAGAGCCGAAGAGTGATTTTAATTAGCTGCAGGACTGAAATGCCTTGTCAGCGCCGCACATTAAGGAGTTGCCCTCTGATGAGTGAGCAGCCAAGAATGGGGGCCATGGAAGACTCGAGGAGAGGCCAGCTGCAAACACAAAGTGGCAGACTCAAGCATTGCTGCCTGCCATCTGCGTGCTGCCAACAAAGGTCTCACCGCAGCGCTGCTTTTCCCTTGGACTTCTTTACATCCGGGTCACTGTTGGCAGGTGCTGAGCATTCTGGGAAACTCTTTCTCTGTCAGTCTATCCTTCCTGGAAATACCACCAGCATCTCAGAGGGGTGTCTCTTTAGGTGATTCCAGACTCAATCAAATTGACAATCAATATTAGCCATCACAGTGACAAATATCGATGGCAGAACTACTTCGGCCAACATTCAAAGCAATTCCTTTGGCCAGTAAGATAGCTCAGTAGATAATAGCTCTCACCACCAAGCCTGATGACTTGAGATTCTGTTTTCCAGGTAGTAGGTAAATTGTTCTTTGACCTGCATCCTTATGCTGTGGCAGACATGGTGCTGAAGAAGGGAGCTAAGAGTTCTACACCTTGATCTGCAGGCAGCAAAAGAAGATTATACACCACACTGGGCAGAGCTGGAGCATATATAAGACCTCAAAGATCACCCCAACAGTGACATACTTCCTCCAACAAGGCCACACCTACTCACAGTGCCACTCCCTATGGGCGGTACTGTGGCCATGCTCATTTTATGGATGTGGAAGGGGATACCCTATGGGCCTGGCATTCAAACACATGAGTCTATGGGGGCCATACCTATTCAAACCACCATACCCACACAGTCAAGTTTGCCATGGCTTCAGAAGGTATCTGGCCTTTTTTTTATTTTTTATTTTTCCACATTCCCAGCTTTCTCATTGCTTTTATGTCTCCATTCTTTATCTGCTATGCTTAACTCCTATTTATTAAGATCTATCCCTACCACTTTAGCCAAAGATAGACCTTCCAGAGCCTTAAGGATCAGTCACTTAACAATGGATCATCTAACATGGTGGTGATGTCTTTTTCATGGTTGCCTAGACTTATTATTTAGATATTTCTCCCTATTTAACTGCATGTATGTACAAATATGACAGTAATGATTTTCCAGTGATTTCCCAAGCTGTGCTTTCTAAACGATGATCACAACATGTAGCCTGCATGGAGTAGGTGACCACATGTAGCAAAGCCACCACAGAAGCCGTGCTTTATGTACACCACTTCTCCCCAGAGATGTAGAGGTAGAAAGTGCATCTGGAACTAGTCTAGAGGCTTCACAGATGATAAACATAGACCTTTTCTATCATTTGATCCCATCCTTACAATACTAAAGCATCAGTCCTGAAGGTATCATGACAAGGCAAAAATGGCCAACATTTTTCTGCAGTCAGAGCATCAGAAAAGATAATGAGGTAACAGAGAAGGCTCCCAGGTAAGTCATCTAGCACAGGCATGCCTTCTGAGAGGCCTTGGAATTCAATTTCTAAAAATTGAATCTTATTCACTTATACATTATCACTGTGACAATAAAGACAGGTGTTGGGATGCATAGTCTTTTGGCTAGAGTCCTTGCCACCATAAATAAAATACCCATTTTTATACAAGGGTAGAAAGAAGAAATTGATACCGAGTGTCAGCCAACAGTCCCTGACACATGGTCAAACATATAATTTTGTAGTGCGTTCAGAATGCAGCAGAATAGTTAGGTGTCCCAAAAGCTTGAGATCCCAGGTTATTCTTACCGAGCTATGTGAAGGTAATGAACTGACAACCAGCGGACTAGCATTACCTGCAGACCTGTGTTCTCCAATCAACATAACATCCCAAAGTCTTTAAAGCCAATACTTGGAACTGAGAGAAGGGACATAAATTCTGTCACAGAAGCAAACAAAGAGTATGTCAAAGTGGTCACGGTTATGCCATAAACCTCCCACAATGGTCTCACAAGGGTCACAAACTGGTCCACTCATTATAGTCATGAGCACCAGGCTCACAGCTGATTGCTGACTGCAAAGACCACCCAGAACTGCCTCTCCTAGGAAGCCACTAAGAAAACACCAACATTTCCAGGGGTGCTCTCAATGAAGCCGCTCTGTGGGTATAAGAGACATCCTTCAAAGTATCCTGCAATGAAGGGAGACCAGTGACTCCCACTCACTGTCATCCACTTAACCCTTGCATTCCAGAGCAACATTGCCATGGATGTCTGGAAATCCTGCTTGTGTCTAACCTCCATCATGCCCCATGTGCCTGATTAAAATAATATGTCAGTTTCTAGTTCCCCAGACTGTGAAGCTACCAATTCAGTATATTGAAATAAAGGCAGACGCTTTGACCTCCTTTCTATTTCTGTCTACCATTCTGTGTACAAATTAATGTGGTTCTGACCATCAGCAGATGGAAACAGATAAAGGAGACGATCTGGGAGAGGTCATACAGAGTCACCTCTGTGCTTTATTTCATGTAACGCAAATGTTCTATGAGTCAATGAACTCTAAGAGAGAATCCTGTCAGAAAATAAATCAGAGGTTGCAATAATGTCCAAGGAATCTATAGTAATTTGAATGAGAATTCATCTTCCCAAACCAAGACTCAAGTATTTAAAGGCTCGGTTTTTAGTTGTGGAACTGTTTGGGAAGGATTAAGAGGTGTGGCCTTGTTGCTGGAGGTTAGCTCTCTCTGCCTCCTACATGCTGGTAGGGATTTAAGTTCTCAGCTACTTCTCCCCCCCACCCCCAACCCTGTCATTCCTTCCTGTATGTTGTCACACTTCCAGACATGATGGACTCACTCTCTGAGACCATAAGTCCCAATAAACTCTGTCTTCAGAGTCTCTTTCCAATAACAGATGAGTCAGTAAAGCAGAATGGATGTTTGAGATAGAGAGAAGCTATCAGTTGGCTAACCTGTGTTTTCCCACTGAGCCACACCACCTTAAATATGTGTGAGGAATGTTTCACAAAGCGCTCTCTCGCTCTCTCTCTCTCTCTCTCTCTCTCACACACACACACACACACACACACACACACACACATATCAAAGTGAGGAACATCTACCACATTCAGAGCTCCAAGTGTGTGGCACCAGACCCCCAGCTTCACCAGAACCCATGGAAGAGCAGCGTGGTGTAGAATTTACTAACAAAGAGAAGCTGATAGATGTCGCTGCTCCTGGATCTTCCGGGCATCAGATAAGTCAGGACTCATTCTGAATTCCAGTTATATAAAACCAAATCCACCTTTCCAGATTGCCACAGGACATCTAAATATGTGGCTGGATGTGACTTCCCCAAATTGCTATGCAGTGAAAATGTCATAGACTCTAAATATGCAGGGTTCCCCCCCCCCAATTACATACCCTAGAAAATGTGATATTTTCCCCATAGGATTGTATTATATTGGGCTTGGCTGTGTGTCAGTAGATTTTAGTAGCTAGGGAAAAGACCGTTTTTGCTACTGGGCTCTGACAGCCACAGACTGATTAATATCGGGATGATCATTTGAATGGTGCCAACTTATTTCTCTTAACAAGGAGAATTTGCTTTCCAACAGAAAACACGAGACATTCTCTGTGCCTGGAAGATATGCAATGTGCTCCCCCGGTTCCGTGTAGCCTTTGACTATTAAACTTTTATGGAGCGACTATTCATTCAGTCATCTCTTTTCTCCACTAAACACGAGCTCCCCGAGGCACTGAGGGTATCATTTGTCTTTATAGCCCCGATGGTAAAGGCTGCATTGAGGGTGATCCAGAAATGGTGCTTAATGATCTATCGTACGATGCGACCCCATGGTCTGCAAAGACAAGTGGTGTTTTGGAAAAGACGCCCTGGAAGGAAGGCAGTGCCCAGAAACAAGATTCGTTCTGAGTCTTTGCCTTGCTCACAATTTTTGCTCCAGGGAAAGAGTAACAGAGATTTAACCGAAACCTCATTTCTCAACAAATATATAAAAACCCAGAAAGAAAGACTTAGGACTTGGAGCAACGAGGCAACGTTATAATCTAGTGACACAGTCTGGCTGTCTTGCCACCCTGAAGGTAATTATTTTTGCAGTTTAGGACACACATTGCATGAGGTTTCTGCCGTTCTTCTATACATCCAATTCTTTTCACACTTCCCCTTTGCATGGCTTGGCAAGGGGGTCGTCGCTGTGCCAGCAATTATCCTGGTGCTGCTGAGAGAAGGGAGAAATTAATTTAAAAATGGGACATTAAGCACTGCCTGTCTAAAATTTTAAACAGATCCTTTTGAAAAATAGGAGTCACTTCTCTTTTAGGTACTGGGCTATGTTTCCTTTAAACTCGTCTTTACATAAAAATGGCATGGTTTTTCCTTGCCTTCTTATTCGTTCTCAAACATTCTTTGCCATCTGAAGAGAAGCACAGATCTCCAAATCTTGTTGTGTTTCCTCAGCTGCAACAGCAATAACTCGTATGGAATTCAAGTTGTCAGGAAAGGAGAAAATGTACCAGTATTGGGCCCATCTCTCTTCTCTGGCTCTGTCTGAAATAGCTCTGGTACTTCCTGGACCTGTTCCCTAAAGATGGGATCAATATGGCTTCACAGTTTGGCAAATTTGGCTATCCACATGTTGTTGCCTCTTTAACATACCTGCAGCCTACCTGACAGCAGTCTGCTATAATTGCAGGGCAAAGAGACTCTATGTGAGGGAGATATGGAATGACCAAACAGGTTGCATGTGGTCAGACAGACCTGGCTCCAGATACTCGCTGTAGCCCAGAGACTGTCCAAAGTTACCCTTCTAGCCCAGTGTTTTTCCATCAAGAAAATGGGACTAATGATATCTGCTTTGCTGAAATGTCCTGAATCAAGGCATAGTAAAGATGCTTATTAAATAATAAGCAGTTTGAGAACTGGATGCATAGTATCTGGGGAATGGTAGGTGTTTTATCAGATGAGAGTGAATCCTGCTTTTGATGAGCCTCCTCCCTCTCCCTCTAGTCACAAGAGCTGAAGGATGAAGGACAGTGAGGACAGTGTGCTTTTGTTGGAGTCCCCTGATTACTCTATATCCTCTCCTGTTCAGTTATCTCAAAATAAAACTGGAACTTTACAACTTGATATTATGGGGTATACACAGAAAAGTGGCTACTACAGTTAAGCAGATTAGCTCCACAATCTCACATGTTTACTCTGTTATTGGTGACAGACAAGTTAAGTTCAAGCTGCTTATTATTTAATAAGCATCTTCTCCATACTGTCCAGCATCTGTATCCTTTTGTACAGGGGTTCAGAAAATCCCCAACAGAATGAAAGAGGGCAAAGACAATAATAATAATAATAATAATAATAATAATAATAATAGTTTACCTAGAAATGACCTCTTACTCCCGCATAAAGGACCATCTCCATCCTTATCCGTTACACTTGAATGATGCTACAAAACATACAAAACATGCAAGACTGCCAATTTCAAGCTTGAGAAGTCTGTTTCTGGGGTCTTGTATCCTTATCTAACACAAGGAGACATAACTCGGGAAGCCGGGAAAGTCCTCAGTTTCCAGAGGTTTAGGGCAGTTGATTTTCAAACTCCATGGCTCTTCCTAGTCTAGTTCCTCAGTGTTTGCTGTCTCCCTAGAGATTTTCCCATCCTGGGCTCACAGCCTTTCATGTGGAACAGAAGGATTAACAGAGCTATTTAGAGATAACACGATTCTCTACCTTAAAGCAACCATCATCTAGTGAAAGACCCAAGACCAATACAAGCAAAATCCAAAGAAATGCTCTCTATGGCACAGGTATCCAGGATCCTGAGGGTTGAGCAGCACACTGGGGCCATGGTTCCTGAAGTGGATAAAATGTGCAGAGGAAATGCCTCTGGCTGTAGGGCAGTTACAGTCATTTGTGTTTGCTATGTCTAGCTGTATCTCCTAAATGACGAACATATCATTCTGGCTGTTTATATCCTTGGCTCCCAGCAGTGCTGTACATTCCCTAGCTCCGAGAGCAGAAGCACAGCGGCAGCAGCTTTCCCTAAAAGGCCCGTAAAACCACGACTGGTTTATTCTCAGATATCCACGGTACTCATTAACGTGTAAGATCTGTTGCAGCTGACAGGACTTGGAGTTAAATGTGTCGCAGCACGCTCTTAAGGAGACAGAGTCCCTTGGACTAACAGCCTCCATATTTCTCAAAACTACTGTAGGTCAAAGGCTAACTTGGTCAAAAGGTCAAAAGCATCTTGGCAGCAGAAAATGGAACCTAAAAGGCTAAGGTGAACGCTAAAACAGTGGGCCCACTGCTTGCTGCAGACTCCTCGCACTGAGTAGAAGCTGTCCCAGCATGGAAGATTTAGGCTGTGTGGGATGCATAAAAGTCAGGCAGAGAGGTGAAAGGTGCTTCTGCCCCCAGAGGGAGATGACTAAGTTTGATTCATAACAGCTCCTAGATTCTAGAATACTATAAAGAGAATCTGTCTTCATACACTGTTTTTTGTTTGTTTGTTTGTTTGTTTGTTTGTTTTAGGTAACTCAGTTTGAAGTATTCAAAACTGAGAGACAGAAACTCTAAAAAGAAGCTTGTGGGGCTGGTGAGATGGCTCAGTGGGTAAGAGCACCCGACTGCTCTTCCGAAGGTCCAGAGTTCAAATCCCAGCAACCACATGGTGGCTCACAACCATCCACAACGAGATCTGGCGCCCTCTTCTGGAGTGTCTGAAGACAGCTACAGTGTACTTATATATAATAAATAAATCTTTAAAAAAAAAAAAAAGAAGCTTGTGGGTTGGATGTGGTGGCATGAGCCTTCAATCCCAGCACTCGGTAGGCACTAGGTAGGTAGATCTCTGTGAGTTTGAAGGCCGTCTGGTCTGCAGAGTAAGTTTCAGGGTGGCTAGGGCTACATGGTAAGATCCTGTCTCAAAACAAGCAAGCAAACAAAACCATTGACAAAATCAAATAGAAGGTCTATTGAGAGAGAGGCAGTGGGAGCTAGTGTAGGGAAATGGGGTTGGGCACAATCTTATTTTACTGTGTACATGAATGATATTCTCAAAGAATAGATTATAAGTAGATCTAAGATCATAGGAAAGCAATAGACTTCCCAAAGGCTTCAAATAATTTGGCCATCTAAGTAGCTGAGCATGCACTATGCAGATTGCCTCATTAAAAACATTTGCTTTGAGCCAGCACTGAAATGGGAAGACCAGTAGATAAGATTCCTACAGAGCAAGGGGTCTGAGTTTAGGACCAGGAAACAAACAGAGGGACCATTGAGGTAGAAACTGAGGGACAATTGAGATGGTTCGGCTAGGGAAGATGCCTTTGACACGAGCCTGATAACCGGAGGTTGGTCCTTGAATCTACATAATGGTAGAAGAAGGTAATTGACTCCACAGGAACACCATGACATGCAAGTGTTCACAATTATACATAACACACACACACAGACACACACTCACTCACACCAAAAAAAAAAAAAAACAGATTAGTTTTTTTTTTTTAAAGAGAAAATGAGCTGAAACAAATGGGATAAATATACCCTTTCTTTGCACATGTCTATGTTCATGTGCATACAGAGGCCAGAAGACACCCCTGAATGTCATCCTCGGGGAGATGTCTACCTCTTCTGAGACAAGGTCTTTCATTGTACCAAAGGTTACTAATTAGGTTAGCCTGGCTGGCTAGAAACCCCTAGTGATCTTCCTGTTTCTGCCTCCCCACTGGCAGGTTTACAAGTGTGAGCCGTCATGCCTAGCATCTTTGCACAGGGTCTGGGAACAGAACTCAGGTCCTTTTGCTTGTGAGACAAGCATATTACCAGTTGGACCCTCTTCCTAGATCCAAGATGACATTCTTGTAAATGCAACTGTCCCCTGAGGCTGAGTACTTCTCATGTCTCATTTCTATGAGCATTTATAACATACTGGTCACCAAAACAAATGATGTGTTCACAGACACTCACAGCCTCCCTGACCGTGTTACAAAAGGAAAAAACCACTACTTCCCATGTATTGTATGGCAGGCCAAGGAAAGGAGAGCTGTCTTGAAAAGACTGGTGTCTTTGGATATAGAGTTTAGTTTATCTGTATGTGCATGTGAGAATGCTTGCATGAGTTCATATTTATCCTATGCAGGTAGGAGCTCTTGGGGATTGAGGGTGCAAAGGAGAAGTTCTAATCCTCGGGAACTGGAGTTACAGGCAGTTGTGAGCCACCATGTGATTGCTGAGGGGCAAACCTGGGTCCTATGCAAGAGCAAAAACTAAGATAGAGTTTTAACTTATCCCAGGTTAATAGCCATAAAAAATGTTTGTTTATAAGAATACCCATCGCTATCTTGTACTCAGAAGGAGCGGAAAGTTGGAAAGCGTCCCCTTATAATGCATCCCTAGGAGCAAATCATCAATAGTTCTCAAACAGTAACATATAGACGGGCCCTACGGAGGCTGGAGAGAGGGCTCAGCGCCTAGGAGTGTGTTTGCTCCTCTTCCAGAGGACTTGAGTTTGGTGCCCAGAATTCATACCAGACAATTTGTAACTGCCTATAACTCCAGCGTCAGAGGAGCTGACAACCTTGTGCACATATCCACACGTAGATATGCGTGATTTAAAAAATAAATCTTAGAAAGAATGATACAAAAAGAAGCAAGTGACATGTCCTTGAGTGGATTTCCTCAAGTGCATCTCAAGAGCTGCAAGAGGCTGAAAAGGTGAAAAGCTCAGGAGACCCAAGAGGGCAGAAGACATCATATTTAGGAATCACATACTAGATAAAGAATCGGTTTCAAAATACATTTTAAAGCTTCATAAAATTCCATGAAAATAAGCAAAAATCTGCATATACATCACAGGAGTGATACAGATGGGATAACCATAAATAAAAAGGTGTCCCATGTTGCGTGTCATGTGGGAAATGCAGATTAAAACAACAATGAGCTGCACCTGCTCTCCTGCTGGGATAGCTGAAAATCAAGAGCGAATAATGTCAGTTGTTGGCAGGGATGCTGAGCAGCAAGTCTGCCCACTTGCCTATCATTGCTAGCGATGAAACATAGTGAAGCCACCTGGGAAGACAACAGTTTCTTAAAACTAGAGTCTCATCATAGGGCCTCCCAACCAAATGCCTAAGTGTTTGCTCAGTCTATCTGAAAATACACACCAACCCAAACCACTGAAAGCAAGTACGTATAACAATTTTATGTGTATCTCCCCGCAATTAGAAGCTACCAATGAACTGTGCTCCATCCAAACAACTACTGTACAATCAAAATACTATTGAGCAATCGAGAGGTATCTGCTACACAAGCTATGTAAAAACATGGATGACTCTTGAATATAGGTTTCTCCATAATATTAGCCTATTGGAAAGGGAGTGCATAGTCAATGATGCTCTTTTTATGACATTATAGGGAGGAAAAACAAAAGCCGAGAGACATTAAATAGATAAATGGTTGCCAAAGTCTTGAAGACCAGTGGTTGAGTGGGCGCAACTGTAGTGTGTTTTAAGGTGGAAGAACTATTCTGCACGACCACGTGACAGTAGGTACCTGGCCCTATCCATTCTTCAACACCCATAGAGCTTCACAGCACAGACTGAATGTTCATATGCCTGCGTAGTAAAGCTCACTCTCAGGTGTTCAGAGGGTGGATTGCAGATTAGGAGAAAACAATCCATCTGTATTAGGAACGTTCAAAATTACTTCACTGAGGATGGTGGGGGTAAAAGTGCTGAACGAAATGATGTTTAAAATGAGTCGAACCTGAAGCTAACACTGCCCATAAGCGCTGTGCTCTTGATTGGTAAAGTAGCTTCCCATGAGATCAGGGCTAACAATTCTGAAAGCACTCTATGTGTATGCTGGAACTGTGCAGTTAAGTTAGAGGTGGCAGATGGCAAGCACCAGGCTTCTTACTCTTTGAGGGAGAGTTTACAGTTGAGCAAGGGAAGATGTCTAGAAGGATTCTTTTAGGATTTCTGGATTAGAGTTGAGACATCAACACGAACTCATGTTTAACTTAATATCAATGCAGATAAATACACGGGAATAAATAGAGATATATTTATATATACCAGTTATTATACACATACACATTTCCTTGCCCTGTTAGCTGAGAGAGCCTAAAAGCAAAAGTGTTCATGGGGTAATGAGCATACCCAGGCCCTGGATCTGGATTTCTGATAGTGTTCTTCAATACAAGGAAGCAAGGTTCTTTGAATAAATGGATGGATAAAGGTCTGGAGCAGGAGAGACATGTGGTAAGTCTGAGGAATTTGCAGTGGCAGCAAGGAAGGAAATTCAGAAGAAAGCCCACTGTGGAGGGCTTCTCGGGGTGGGGCATCAAGGATCCTTGCCAGCTGAGGAGGTCCCAAAGACCAGAGCTGAGCAGCTTGAATAAAATAAAAAAGTAACAAAATATCCAATAAACCCTCTGTGGTAAATAAGTATCTTTGAGATCATGCCAATGTAAAAGAAATATTTCAAGAAATAGATAGGAGAATGTGTCAGAGAGGAGACAAATTGTTCACAATAAAGAATTCTAAATTATTTATATGGTTATCTATCACTTCAGGGAATAAAACCTTCCCACCCCTTAAATGTGGGCTCCACATGAGACTTCCTTCAAAAGAACAGAATACAGAGGCAGAAAAAGAAACATTTGTAGTATCTCAGCCAGATGTTGAGTTGATGCTGCAGTGATGTGTGTTGATGGCCTACTTTAGCTTCAATGGAATGAGAAGGATATTTTGCTCCTGTGTTCTCCCCCAGACCTATGACCCCTGCACAATAAAGAGAAAAGTCAGTCCTGGACATTGTCAAGAACACCCACAGAGCATTCCAAAATTGTCAAGATCATCTGAAGGGGTCGGGGGAAGTCCAGGGCTAGGGAAATGGCTCAGTCAGTTATGTGCCTGCCTTGTAAGCATGAATAGCCAACCCTAGCTCAATCTCCATCACTCACGGAAAAACAAAAGCCAGGCATTGCAGCACAAACTTGTGATCCCACCATTCTAAAGGCAAGGAGTTCCTCAGCCAGCCAGGCTAGCCAGTCAGTGAAGTCCAGGTTCAGGAAGAGACCGTGCCTGAGAAAGATGCCTGATGTCTGCCTCTAGCTTTTTCATACACACACACACACACACACACACACACACACAGAGAGAGAGAGAGAGAGAGAGAGAGAGAGAGAGAGAGAGAGAGATTGAACAAGAAAGTCATCCCAAACACTCTTATAGTATAAGGAACCTAGAGATACAGTTAAAGAGAATGAACCCTGGGGCACAAAAAGAGTACTAGGTAGAAAAAAATAACTAAGTGAAACAGATGCCAGTCGTTAATAATGCTATCAACAATAGTGATGTACAATACTGGTTCATTAAGTGTCTTCATTATATGTGACATTAGCAAGGTATTAACACTGTAGGGAACAGGGCATGAGCAATATGGGAACTCCACATTGTCCTCCTTTCTATGAATGTTTTTGATGTATGTGAATGCGTGTGTGTGTGTGTGTGTGTGTGTGTGTGTGTGTGTGTGTCTAGGCCAGAGAACAACTCTGGATTTTGTTTCTCAGGTTGCTGTCCTGGAACTCACTAAGCAGGCTGCCTTGACTTGCCAGGGAAGCCCCAGGAATCTGCCTGTCTCCATCGTCATCTCCTCAGTCCTGGAGTTACAAGTGTGAGCCAACACAACTGGCCTTTTCGCATCGGTTCTGGGGGTGGACTCAGATCCTCAGGCACTTGACTGACTGAGCTTCTCTCTTCAGCCCCTTTCTTCCATAATTCTTAAATCATTATAAGCAAAACGTTGTTAGTGAATATGGATCATGTTTTTCTTGAGTTGTATTATTATATACGGATATATCACCAGAGACTCATAGGAATATAAAAGAAAAAGTTACAGTTATATCCCCAAACATTAGCATTGGTTGTAACTAGTGTTGAAATTGGAGAACATTATTTCCTTATTTTGTGCTCTCTTATACATAACTTTGTAACACAAACAACAAAGACACTGCAAACATGGATCTGGTACAGGGTACTCCCCTGACTTAAGTACAAAAAAAAGAACAAATAGGAGCTATTACCTCCAACTTTGGTTCATTCCACAATCCTCATGGAAGGCATAGCCATCATGATCTATGGGCCTTCCATTAGCCCTGGTCTTGGAAACATCCCAAACCTTCAAACACACCCCTGGGGATCAAATCTTTAAGCAGTCAGCTCTAACTCTAACATCAGAGTGTGACAGAAGATCAGGCAGCCTTACATCACCTTCAAGGGAAATTCAATTTTCCCTTCTTAATCCACCACTTCCACCATTCTCACGTCTTGTGTGAGTCAAGATGTTTAAGCCTCTAGAGAGGGTAGGCTCAGATTCCAAGAAGGCGCTGTCAGAAGTCCCTTGTGTCTAGCCGCCAGCACACCTGCTGAGCCTCTCACACTGTGGAGGAGAAGATATGGGTCATAAGCTGGTGATGTCATTACCACCTTCTATGGTGAGAAACAATTAGCTACTTTAAATAAAAACCATTCTTCTGCTCCCTGGACAGTTGTGCTCATCCAACTTTACGTTATTACATCACTCTTGACTTGATATTATTTATAATGGACCACCCACGTTTCCAATGGGTCATTTTATTTATTCATTTTCTCATTTTATAAACATACATTGAAGGTTGACCACTTATCAGTCACAAAGTTTGTAGTCAAGGAATATTAAGTATAAACAACATTGACTAACCTTTGACTAACTAAAGGGATCCTAAAACATTGCTTACATGATCTAATAAATGCTATAATATTCAGTGAAGTAAAATACACGTTTGTGGCAATGTGAGATTCCATTGATACAGAAGAGCATAGTGGGGTGGGTGCAAAAACAATAGGTAAGTGTTGGGACACACTTAATACTTAGTCTATGTACTATGGGCAGAGTTTATGCTTTCTTTGGGCCTCTACTTGGAAGACCTTCACCTACAATAACACCATTTCCTACATTCATGCTCATTGCTCTTCTCACAGACAGTCAAATAGTGAGCTCAAGAGCAGAAACGGAGCATGCCCAGTTGATCTATTCTCTTTTATAGGAGAAGGCAATGTTTGCATTCAGGTCCCCACCCCCTATTTTTCTGCTGTGTAGGAAGAAAGCCTTAATGTGTCTTTCTGCAACTAAGTTCATCAATAATCAAAGAGACGGTTTGATCTTTGCCTTTCAAGTTTGCTGTGGAAAAGGAAGAAGAGAGACGTTAAAATGAAGCTACAAGGCCCAGGGGGATGATTCAGCAAGTAAAGCGCTGCTTATGCAAGGACAAGGACTGGAGTTTGGCTCCTCTGTCTCTGCCTGGAAGGTGGAGATGCCTGGAGCAAGCTTGTTAGCTAAGGTTGCTGAATTGTCGAGCCTTGGGTTCAAGAGAGAGACCAACCTCAATAAGGTGGAGAGAAAGAGAGAGAGAGAGAGAGAGAGAGAGAGAGAGAGAGAGAGAGAGAGACAGACTAGGGGAGACACCCAACATCAATCTCTGGTGTACACATGTAGCAGAAAATATTTTAAAAAACAACCAGCACGTTCCCACGCTTGTGCAGTCTGCGTCCGGTGGTCTGGCTGGCCATGCACTGGCAGGCAATGGCCGACCAGTTTTTATTTTGTGGAGACTCTCTGTCCCAGAGCTCCCAAAACGTCTCCTCCCAGCTCACTACGGTTCCCACTGGCTGGTTGCTACCATGCCAGCTCCATGCTTTAAATCCCCCACAGCCATTGTGGTGCACATCTGGCAAACCCATGCTTTGCCACCGTATCTTTCTATCTTGAACCCAGGTGAGCTGCTGCATGAAGAGAAACATAAACTTAGTTCAGAAACAATGGTAACTCAATCTCTGGGCACAACAACTAAAACCTAATCTAGTAAGCCTTATTAAAATCCAATTCCTCCGGTGGCGAATCCTTGAGGATCTGCCATAATACCAGGAACTCTAGCAGCTACAGCTTACCCCTCTGCTGTCCCTGTTCCAAAAGGACCTAACTCTCTCCTGCTTCCTCTCTTCCTCCCTCCAACCCAGAAGTCCTGCCTACTCACCCAGTGATTGGCTCCTTTATTTATTAGGGGATTAGTTCACAAGAAGCCACCTGAGCACAGGACTCATTCCTTATTCCCAACAACGTCTCCCAGGAGAGCAAAATTAACATAAAATACAAGCAGCACAGAACTATCCACAACATACACACACATGATATTCATACACACACATAGACACACACACACACACAAATACACACATGTATTTGTGTAAAGTAAAAATACACAAAAAAGCTTGTACAGTGTGATAATAGACTCTGGACATTTTGAGAACAAGAAATAAGGAACAAAATTAAAGACACCGATATGAAGTTTGAGGGAGCACCATATATGGCAAACTGACAGGAAGTGAATATGTATAAAGCAGAAATGGAGGGAACAGGAAAGATGGCTCAGTAGTTAAGAACACTTGTAAAAGACACAGGAATTTCAGTTGCTGAGATTCACATAAGGTGACTCTCAAGTATCTGTAACTCCAGTTGCAGGGAATCCAACATCATCTTCTGGCTTCCTCAGACACCTGTATACACATGGTACGAGTACAGACAAGGCACATACATGTGCACATGAACACAAGTAAATCATGGACTTTTTCTGTTAAAAAAGGGGAGGGAGAAGAAGTGGAGAACATGGTTAAATGGAAGGTTGGAGACTGAATTAGTTGAGGCTACCCAGAGGAATGGAGCCAATGGGACATGTACATGGATGTTAGAGATTTATTGTAAGGGATTGGCTAAGAAACTTACTGAGTCTGAAAAGCCCAACAATGTCTGCAGAGCTGGAAACCCGGGAATGTTGTGACCTCATCCTGATCCAAATCCAAAGGCCAGAAAGCCAACGTTGATAAGTTCTCATCTGAATCCTGATGCCTAAGAGACCACAACACCAATTTCTCAGGGCAATAAAAGACAGATGTCCCTGGTGATGCAGAAAGAGCAAACATGGTTTTCTTTCAGCTTTTTGTCCTACTTGGCCCTCGGTGGACCAGACAATACCTGATCATGTTGATAGCAGTGATATGTACCCCATCTGCTGATTCTAATCTCTTCCAGAAATATCCTCACAGAGGCAGCCAGAACATTACCAGCTCTCTGGGTATCCCACGGATTCTTCAAGTTGACAGGTACAATTATCCGTTACAAGGAATATTTCTTGGGGATCTTGAGAGTTGGGGTAAGGCTTTTGAACTCATTTGTATTCAATACAGAGGTTCTGAGGCCCTGTCATGACGAGGTACCTTATATTGAACTAACAGTCTCAGAGAATAATAAAAGCAACTGTTTGAAAGAATCAGAGAATAAGTCATCAAAAGCAGACCAAACAAGGGGAGATTTGATCCTTGAGAAAGGATCCCAGAATCCTCTCTCACTTTCCCACTGGAGCTGTCTCCAGCCTCAACGAGCTGTAAGTCAATCCATAGTCTTATTACATAAGTCTGCATGTAGAGATTGATACTGCTATTGTGGTTAAAACTGAGGGTTGGAATCCCAGAGAGAAGATGGCCACAAAGGGCTCTCTTGAAATGCGCATACAAAGTGATTAAGCATTGGCTGATTGATGAACTATTGCTCATGAGAACAAGACCCCAGGTAACCAAGCAGGGAAATCGAGACACCCAGAATACCAAGTGATTCAAGGTTGTATTTTACTCCCTGTGACAGAACTTTAAGTTAGTAGAGCTTGATAAAAGTTTAAAGTTTTTGATGAGTACCAGAAGAACCATGCTTTAAGACACATACATGCTTTCTCTTCCGGTCCCAGGCACTGCGGGAGCCGCCCATTATGGTGCAGATATGGCCAAGTCCAAGAACCACACCACACACAACCAGTCCCGCAGATGGCACAGAAATGGCATCAAGAAACCCCCGGTCACAAAGATACAAATCTCTTAAGGGGGTTGACCCCAAGTTCTCGAGGAACATGCATTTCGCCAAGAAGCACAACAAGAAAGGACTGAAGAAGATGCAGGCCAACAATGCAAAGGCAGTGAGTGCATGCGCAGAGGCCATCAAGGCCCTTGTAAGGCCTTAGGCCATCAAGCCCAAGATGCCAAAGGGCCCCAACCTCAAACTCAGCCGCCTGGCTTTCGTTGTTCACCCCAAGCTGGGGAAGCAGATTCGAAGCTACATGGCCAAGGGTTGTAGGCTCTGCCTACAAAAGCCCAAGGTTCAAAACCAACGCAGAGGCTGCAGCTCCAGCTAAGGTTCAGGCATCAGTTCCAGCTCAGGCCCCCAAAGATACCCAGGGCCCTGTGAAGGCCCCATAAAAAGGCTCCTGCCAGTGTGAAGACAGATGGACTGCTGTGACACACCTACCCACACACTATTTGCAGATGACCAGTGTCCTATGCTGTTTTTACAAATAAACTCAGGCAAGATCTGTTAAAAAATAAAGATACATACATACATACATACATACATACATACATACTATACATACAAGTAATCATGATTTTTTCTAAGTTTGCAGGGAAATGAATATGATTCAAGATTCATTAACTCTAAACTGGAACAAAACAACACATTGTAGACTCTGACAAAACTCATAGTTCAACCACCACATTCAGTATGTAAAGAAATACTAAGTGTGTAAATCAACCACAAGAAGAAAAATGTGGTCTACAGCCAAAGGAAAATTAGGTAAAAGAAACAGATTCATGTCTGGTATGCAGACGGTGTAATTAGATAACATAATCTAAAATATGAAACATCTGCTCAGGAAATTATATAAAAATTAATGAAACAGGTGAGAGGGGTGATTTCAGAAAGGAAACCATAAAGGTGCCAAAATGGAAATCTTAGGACAGAAAATAATGCAATATTTTATATTTAAAAATAATTTTAATTATCAGTATAGTTGACACGAGCTTTGACAATCCAATAAAATGACTTAGTCTGAAATAGAGAGAAAAAAAATCCTTCAAGTCAGGGAAAACTCTTCAGCAACTACAGGATATTATCACACTGTCTAAAATGTGTGTATGTGTCTGGGTGTGTATGTGGTTGTGACTGTGTATGTGCCTGTGCATCTGGGTGTATACCTATGTGTTTGTCTGTGCTTTTCAGTGTGTGTCTCCCTGTGTGTTTGTCTGTGCCTCTGACTGTATGTGTCTGTGTGTGTGAGTCTGTGTGTCTCTGTTAGTGTATCTGTGTCTCCGAGTGTGTGGGTCTCCTTGTATGTGTCTTTGTGAGTGTATCTGTGTGTCTGTGCCTCTGAGTGTGTGTGTCTGTGTGTGTCTCTCTCTATGTCTGTGTGTGGTGATTTATTGGAGATGGGGCTGTGGGTGTGGGCACACCCATTCATGGGAAGGTCAGAAGACAACTATTCTCTGCTTGCACCTTGTTTGAGGCTGGAGTTCTCTCTTGTTTCTACCTTGTGTTTCCAGGCTAATTCGACTTTGGACTTCTGGGTGATTCTCTTATATTCACTTCCTATCTTGTCACAGGATAATTGAGATAACAAACTGGCATCACTGCATCCAGCTTTGCTTTCAGGTAGGTTCTGAGGATCAAGCTAAGGTCATCAAGTTTCAGGAAGGAAGGAAGGAAGGAAGAAAGGAAGGAAGGAAGGGAGGGATGAACAGAGGGAAGAAGGGAGGAAGGGAGAGAGGGAGGAAGGGAGGAAGGGAGGAAGGAGGAAGGAAAGGAAAGGAAGAAAGAAGGAAGAAAAGAGAACAAATAATTTAATGTAATATGCTATTGTTACACTAGCAAGATTTTGCTGAAAGGACCCAAATATAGCTGTCTCTTGTGAGACGATGCCGGGGCCTAGCAAACACAGGAGTGGATGCTCACAGTCAGCTATTGGATGTATCACAGGGCTCCCAATGGAGAAGCTAGAGAAAGTACCCAAGGAGCTAAAGGGATCTGCAACCCTATTGTTGGAACAACATGATGTACTAACCAGAACCCCGGAGCTCTTGTCTCTAGCTGCATATGTATCGAAAGATGGCCTAGTCGGCCATCAATGGAAAGAGAGGCCCATTGGACTTGCAAACTTTATATGCCCCAATATAGGGGAATGCCAGGGCCAAAAGAATGGGAATGGGTGGGTAGGGAAGTGGGGGGCGCTATGGGGGACTTTTGGGATAGCATTGGAAATGTAATTGAGGAAAATATGTAATAAAAATATTAAAAATCAAAAAAAAAATAAATATAGTTGCAAATCCTGCTGGAGGATGACTCCTCAGAGCCAGTTTAGGCTGCAAATGTTGCTGTTGGCAGAGTACTTGCCCAGGACTCAACAAAACAAGTTTGGTGGCTCACACCTATACTCTCAGAACTCAGAAAGTGGAGACAGGAGGATCAGAAACTCAAAGTTATCTTGGGCCACATATCAAATTTGAAACTATCTGGGCTAGAAGAGACTATCCTGGGAGGGAAACACACACACACACACACACACACACACACACACACACACACACACACATACACACCAAAACCAAAAAAAAAGCTTAATTTCATTCTACAGTTAATTCCATTTCTCTGTCCAATATTTTGCAGTGATTTCCAACTATTAATCCATCTATAATCTCTGTATCTTTATACTGTTTCTATGCTTCTAAAATATTATAAATCTCAAAATATTATAATTTTTCTTTAAACATTTAATAGACTTTAATGTTTTTAAGAAAAGAAAAAAAAATAGTCCTTCACTTGACCTATATTTTTACTCCTCATCCCTTTCTGTAGAAACAAAACTTCACCTGGCCCCGGCAGCATAGCCTAGGCCACATGGTGAGGTCCTATCTCAAAAACAATTTGAATATGACCCCTCAGCATTTAAAATATTAATTGTCAAATTAACTTCTAAGCCAACTGTTAAACCTAATACTGAACGTTGGGGGGGGGCATGCCATATGTAAATTTATTTCTGTAGATAGGTAAAACTAAAAATATGTATGTACACATACATGCACTTGTGCATGTGTGTTTTAACATAATTTAAGAGCAAGAAGAACAAAAATTTAGCTCTTATACCTGAGAGAAACTTCAGTCACATAGAGTGTTTGAAATTCTACCAAGAGTTCAGTCAGTGGATAGCCCAAAGCATTCTCCACCCTCGTGGACCATCTTCACAATGTGTGGCTTCTGTTATGAACCTTCAGGAAGGAAGAAAAAAATATTTTTAAAAATCTGTCTAGGCGGATCAGCGCCGGGGTAGCTGGAGCGCAGGGTTGCCTGACACCCGCCAGCTACCCACGACCCCCGCCGCAGGATTTTGGGACTGCTGGTGAGTGGAACACAGCTTCTGCTCCAGTCCAATCACGCGGGACCTGAGACTGCTCTGGTTGGGGAGAGAGAAATCCGGCCTACATAGGGCCACAAGCCTCTTCCGGTCAGAAAAGCACCTGGGCAGCTGGGGCGCAGGGTCGGCTGACACTTGCCAGCTACCCACAACACCCTCCACAGGATCTTAAGACTTCTGGTGAGTGGAGCACAGCTTCTGCTCCAATCCAATTGCGCGCGGGACCTGAGACTGCATTAGTTAGGGAAGCAGAAACCGGCCTGAGTAGGGCCACAGGCCTCATCCGGCCGGATCAGCGCCAGGGTAGCTGGAGCGCAGGGTTGCCTGACACCCGCCAGCTACCCACGACCCCCGCCGCAGGATTTTGGGACTGCTGGTGAGTGGAACACAGCTTCTGCTCCAATCTTTAAACAGTGACAACTATAACAACTAACCCCAGAGATTACCAGATGGCGAAAGGTAAACGTAATAATCTTACTAACAGAAACCAAGACCACTCACCATCATCAGAACCCAGCACCCCCACTTCGCCCAGTCCAGGGCACCCCAACACACCTGAAAAGCTAGACACGGATCTAAAAGCATATCTCCTGATGATGGTAGAGGACTTCAAGAAGGACTTTAATAACACACTTAAAGAAATACAGGAGAACACTGCTAAACAGGCAGAAGACACTAAAGAGGAAGCACAAAAATCCCTTAAAGAATTGCAGGAGAACACTGCTAAAGAGTTACAAATCCTTAAAGAAAAACAGGATAACATAATCAAACAGGTAGAAGTCCTTACAGAAAAACAGGAAAACACATCCAAACAGATGATGGAAATGAACAAAACCATACTAGACCTAAAAAGGGAAGTAGACACAATAAAGAAAACCCAAAAGGAGGCAACACTGGAGATAGAAACCCTAGGAAAGAAATCTGGAACCATAGATACGAGCATCAGCAACAGAATACAAGAGATGGAAGAGAGAATCTCAGGTGCAGAAGATTCCATAGAGAACATCGGCACAACAATCAAGGAAAATGTAAAATGCAAAAAGATCCTAACTCAAAACATCCAAGAAATACAGGACACAATGAGAAGACCAAACCTACGGATAATAGGAGTGGATGAGAATGAAGATTTTCAACTCAAAGGACCAGCAACATCTTCAACAAAATTATAGAAGAAAACTTCCCAAATCTAAAGAAAGAGATGCCCATGAACATACAAGAAGCCTACAGAACTCCAAATAGACTGGACCAGAAAAGAAATACCTCCCAACACATAATAATCAGAACAACAAATGCTCTAAATAAAGATAGAATACTAAAAGCAGTAAGAGAAAAAGGCCAAGTAACATATAAAGGCAAGCCTATCAGAATTACACCAGATTTTTCACCAGAGACTATGAAAGCCAGAAGATCCTGGACGGATGTTATACAGACACTAAAAGAACACAAATTCCAGCCCAGGCTACTATACCCAGCCAAACTCTCAATTAACATAGATGGAGAAACCAAAGTATTCCACGACAAAACCAAATTCACACATTATCTCTCCACGAATCCAGCCCTTCAAAGGATAATAACAGAAAAAAACAGCATTTTCTACATTTGTTTTTAAAAGAACCAAAGAACCAAATCAAGTCAAAAGCTAAAGAATTATCTAAACTTCCTATCCCCATTCTAGCCAACCTTCAGAGTTTAACTCTTGATAAGAGTTAAGAGCGGGGTATCTTAGAATCGTTTTATGCTCTGCAGAGTGACTCCTCGTTGCGTGGATTGCTTTTGAAAATTGGAATGCCCTTTAATCCATCAAAATCCATTCCAGTTAATAAAATCCATCTCTCATCTCACTCTTCCAGAATGCTGATACCAACAGCCCTCCCCTCATGTTCCATGGACATTTTGGTATCACACACTTCATACTCCGCTTTCAAGCACTCCCAACTTGCTCCTGGGTCTATATGCTCTTCCAGTGAAATTATGAGTTCCTAGAGATAAGCAAACCATGCCATAGATCTTAACACATCACAGAGCTCAAGGCGGATAGTAGAACTGAGCAACACAAGGGGCGGGATTCTTCACCTTCAGAAGAATCCTGAGTGCTCCTTCAATAGCTTAGCCTCCTTTCAATACAAACTATCAAAACTCGAATCTAGCCAGTGAGGGACTTTCACATTCTTTCACTCACAGGATAGTGATGCAGTTATACAGGTATAATTGGGGTCCCAACTTGGGTTTCTTAATTGCAGTAGTAAAATAATTTAAGAATATATTCAAACAAAAGCACAGAATAGACCATTTTATTATATTTAAAAGAGAAACCCCAGGATTGGCAAGCTGTAAACTTCAGCTGCTGCCCACAGAAAGATACTGGAGAAGAAAGACCTGTTTAAAGTGTTGTAAAGGTCAGGCACAACTACACGGCCAGCAGGGAAGCTTTAAAAGCAGAGTAAGGATGCCCAAAATGTGGGGGTGGGGGTGGGGGTGGGGGTGGGGGTGGGGGAGAAATCCCAAAGTGTCAAGGAAAGCATGGTTATTAGGCATGAGATAGGAAGGTGATGAGATATATGTCTTTCTAAGTAAATCAAAAGAGCAGGAAGACTCATGGGTCATGGTCCAGGAGGTACTGCACCAGGGGCAGGGATACCGGGAAGGAAATGAACAGTGTTTCAGTTAAGGACTAATTATTCCACCTATCTCCTTAGTATGGCTGAAGGTGAGCTGGCCTTTCTCGGAATGATCACGTGCCCAAAGGGATTGAACCAACCCAACGGGAGTGTTAGGTTTATACCCAGGCCAGAGATTTTATTCTCTTGAGCAGAAGATTTTACCCTAATGATAGTGTCAGACTATCTTTTATGTTTGTTTGCATGGTTCAAGACAGTCAAAGACACAGTTCCTGGGGTCCAATAACACAGAGGAGAAGCAAAGAAATTATAGAATCAAGAAATTACCAGATGCAGTTTTTCCAAGAATGAGGAAAACAATGATAGAAAATTCTAGAAAAGGCTCATTGACCTACTTAATCTTCATTACTTGACCTACTTAATCTTCATCACTGACCTGCTTAATCTTCATCACTGACCTACTTAATCTTCATCATTGTAATAATCAGTTCGTGTTTTGTTATCTGAAGCAGGCAGAAACATTGCAATCATCACAGTGAACGTGAATGTATCTGACTTGTGTAAAGAGGGCACCTCTTCGTGTGTTTATATATAAAAATCAGAATTTAAATTATAATATACTGAGTACCCGAATGACACCTATGAATAAGAAAATAAAGAGTGCCTATTGATCGGACGATTTAAACATCAGTGTTACACATTGAGGGGAAAAGTAATTGCATGCAGCCAAGACAATTTTCACGGCTGAAAAACACATTACATTTCTTTATCTTTGAGCCGATTTACTTTATGTGTTTCTCTAAAACAGAGTCACAACAAGCCAAAGGGAACAAAAAAATGAGTGTGTTTTCTCCCCACCTCCCTCCCGCCCTTGGGGAATAAGCTCAGATCTGAACACGCTGATGAAAGCTATCTGGCCTTTGTCGCTGCTGGGAATCAGCATGAAAGTGTTGATGGATTCTGCAGAGCCTGGTCACAGGCTGAAATCAGATGGAAAGTGGGCAACGCCTAACACAGAACTCTAGGCGAGGAACAGCAATGCTAGCAGCGCAAGTCATTACCTTGCTTACATTAATGTGTTCATTTTAATAAAATCTTGGGGAAGAAATAGAATCTGAAAATCAATGGAGTTTTCAAGTCTTGTGTTACATCTCTTCCTAGAGTGAAGTACCAGGAGTTGTCTTGCTCTTCTTTCATCAGCTCTCTATTCTCTCCAGTCAACTCATTTTTCAAGCATCTATACAGAGAGGAATCCCCAGCCCACCTTCTCTGTGAGCTCAGCCCCTGTTCCTATCACTCCTGGTCCCCACTCTGCTTCCATTCAGACCAGTGTTACAATGCCCTATGAACAGATCTCCAAATCTCCCTAGCTTCAAATAATTAGCACTATGAAAATTCTACTGAAAGACTCTTCCAGACAGACTTCTTTCATCTGCCCTTCTCAAAACCATTGCCACTGGAAAGAAAAGTTAAGTCAGGAAACAATGTTTCTCTCCAGAGGCCACAGATCACTATGCGCTCCCATTTCACTGGCTAAAGCTCCATTAACCCACAAGCAACCTGGCTCATCCCATTCTCATCTGTATCCAGGTAGATACATGTCTATTCTTTTGTGATGCCTTTCACCTAAAGGAACCGAGATTTTGTTCTCCTCCCTTCTCATCAAAATATAAACGTTGTCAGGTTAGGAACCTTGTCTATTTTGCTCATTGCAGAATCCACAGATCTGAGAACCCAGATTCCTGGTGAATTCTTGGTGGGTGAGCCAATAACCAGGCAGGAAATGGATCATAAAACAAATGTCAAGTGCGAGGGCGGAAGGGAGTCAGCCATTAACACAGAGAGGGAGGCAAGTGAGACCAGAACTGTGGCTGAGCAGAGAGTTTTCATAGCCTCTCAGTGGCTTTTGTGACCTAAGGCAATCAGACAATCCCACCCCCTACTACCACCCGTATAAGACGTTAAACATCTGGAGTGTTAAATGTAATTTTTTCATGTGATTCAAGTGTTTTCAGAACCACATTTTCAGGCCATGGCCACTAAACATGATTTTAATCTTAGCCTTTACCAGGGGGTGAGAAGCTGAAGATGTGCACTGCGGACCCTCCAAAGGTCACATTGAGTGGCGAGAAGAAGAAGACAGAAGACAAAGAGAAACCCCAAGCCCAATGCCTAATCAGTAATTTGAAGGAGTCTCCGCCTTGCCTCCTCACCTCCCACCCCTATCCCTCTTCATCGAGGAATTAGAAAAGGAGTATTATTATTATTATTATTATTATTATTATACTAAGAGAAATACCTCCCTTTTTCCTTTTGTGAATACTCGCAAAATGTAAGAAGGGAGTCAGCCCTGCCTTTACGACTGTGTGCTTTATTATGCAATGGTATATAACTAAATAAGAGACAATGGTAAAGGTCTCCAAAGTGAAAATATGTAGAATAAAAAATTGTTATGATCAAAATAACATTGGCAACTGGTAACTATTTCCTATAACAGACTAGACCAAACCAGGAACTCTCCTCTATAGCTAATAATCTGATCTAGTTACATAATAAGTGTTTCTTTTCTTTGGCCTGAAGTTGAACTTGTATATGGAGGGGCTGCCAAGCCTATTTTCCCTGGAATGAAATGCTGTTTTTCAGTTGTATAACCCATGGGGCTCTAATTCAGATGGAAATGTTAAAAAAAAAAAAATCAAATGTCTGTACTTCCTTGAACCTAGCTGGAGGTAGTTCAGGGTTCATCCCATTTTTCTTCTCTAGGGAGAATTATTACAAAGTGAGATCAATCAAACTTGAAGTGTAATTGTTGACTACGGCAGCCCCAAGCCTACACATCAGTGTTCTATGGAACCAATGACAAAATGCCCCAGATACTCAAGTCAGAGGCCCGCTGAATTCCAGGAAAACTGCTTCTCTAAGGAGGTGTTTGAATCAAAACAAATCTTATGGGATTGGGGAGATGGCCCAGTAGGAAGGATGCTTGCTGTAGAAGCATGCAGGCCTGGTTCAGACTCCTGGCACCCACATTCTATGCCCATGTATATGCAGCCTGTACAATAGTGCGTGCCTACAATCCCAGTTCTAGTAATGCAGACAAGAGGATCCTTAGGCTTGCTGCCCAGCCAGTCTGGCTGAATAGGCAAACCCCAGACATAGTAAGAGACTCCATCACAAAAATAACATGTGTTTCTTAGGACATCTCCTAAGGAACCACACACATGCATACCCCCTATACAGGTGAACACACACAAACATCTACAGACCAACTTCCACTTCCGTAGCCTACAGAGAGTACTACCACTTTCCATCAGTCTCCTGAAGAACTCCACAAACTATTCTCTCTGTAGGGCCACTGCTCTTTTAGAAAACCATGAACATGTCTGACATATATTGGTACAAATTCTAGGATAACTGGGGAAACAGCAACAATACCTGTTAGCAGAGGTCCCTCTGTCCAGACCGCTCCATGCTTCAAATCTTCATAGCACACGTGGACCTGACCGTCTTACAGGATTTGATCCATGTAACTGGAGACTTTGACCTTTTGGTATACAGTAAGTAAGCCCTCCAGTCCTTGGTTTATAAAACAAAATTACTAAGATGAGAACTGGAACTCTTGTCCTCACAGAAGTAAATTAAAGTATTAAAATCTTGGAGATAAGTTTGTGAACAGAATAGAACAACTTTCACAGAATTCTACAATTCATTTAATTTAGAAAGCCAAATATTGATTTGACTCTGAAAATATTGTACACCATTTTTTCCCACTAAATAAGTCTTCTTCAAAGTGGTCACTCACTCTGTGAGAAATCAATATCATGTTCTGAGATTGTGCTTTGATATTTCCTTTTATGTACAAGTATAAATTGAAACAAATAGCCCATTGGTTGGGTGTCTATAGATGTGCTATTTCTTTCATTGAATTAGATTTAAAGGTCTTGATGACCAGGAGAGACCAGGCTCAAAACCTCCAAAGACGGACAGCATGGTAAAGGCAGAATGAGGGATGATGAGAGACAGCTATGAATTCCAGGAAAGTGTCCTCAGTGATGTGCTCACACACACACACACACACACACACACACACGCACACACACACACTAAAGGAAGGAAATATTGAGAAAAAAGGGCATAGAATTTGACTTAAGTTTTAAATTGTGGAGAAATGATTTTAACATTGAAAACAAATATTCTTAGACTCTTCAAATAATATACTATGGGTAACTTTAAAAAAACAAGAAATGATAAAACTCAACAAACAAAACATTGAGAAATAAGAAGAATAATCACTAGAAACCTTGACTATATATATACATATATATATATATATATATATATATATATATATATATATATATATATATATGATTTAAACCAATTCAACAGCCTGGGAAGATGAGGTCTCTTCCCCGGTGGAGAACACATAAACTGAAAACAACCTTAGGAATTCACCAGACACACGGCATGAAGCAGTGAGGTTAAAATTACCAAAGATAAGTTTATAACATGGAAACTCAACACAATAAGCCTCAAAATAACTATGTGATTGAAATCTATTAGGTCTAAAATATATACTCTTCACTTCACCACAGAAAGCTAACCAGTGGCTGCCTAGAACGGTGGGTGGAGCAGGCAAGACGGAAGAATTTGGAAAGGGTAAGATGCTAACTTTGGGGGCTGGGGAAGTAAGTTTATTTAACTTGTGCTGTGACACTTCACAAAAGTGTACACTTAAAACATGTAGAGTTTGTTTTCTGTCAATTCCACCATGGTGAAGCTATTTTAATGTTACCCCCACATGACCAAAAAGAAAATAACTACTCAAGGAAGTCAAGACTAGCTATCATGAATCTAAAGAGATAGCTCAGTGGTTAAGAGTACACACTACTGTATTATTTTCCTATTGCTGTTAAAAACAGTAACCTAAATCAGATTCAGGAAGGAAAAGGTTTCATGTGATTTACATTCCCCAGGCCACCGTGCATCATTGAGGAATGGGCAGGACCTCCATCAGGAAGAACTTGAGGCAGGAACTGAAGCAGAGACTATGGAGAAATGCTACTGTCTGCTCTTCATGGCTTGATCAACTTGATTTCTAATACAACCCAGGACCATCTGTCCAGTGGTGGCAGGGTCCTCACTGGGCTGGGTCCTCCACATCAATCATTAATCAAGAAAATGCCCAACAGACATGACCACAAGCCAACCTGATGGGGGGGGGGCAATTTCTCAGTTGAGGTTCTCTCTATCTAGGTAACTCTAGTTTGTGTCAAGTTGACCAAACCAACCAGCATACTGCTCTTGCAGAGGACCATAGACGGTTCCCAACCAAATGCACATGACTCCAATGCCAGAGGTATGGAATGCCTCTGGCCTCCCTGGGCACATGCATTCACTGCACATAATCCACTCGCCCTCACACACATATAATTTAAAATATTGTTTTAATCTAAAAAAGAAATATCCAAGGCAATCCTTAAAGAAGATGAATTAACTAAACATACTTCTGGCAGGATCTACCAAGAAATTCTGAAGGAAAACAAATAAATAAATAAAGTTAAATATTTAAATGCAAGATTTAAAAAAAATGGCAATTTGGAGTCAATAGTATCCAAACTTACATTAATAAATCGACTTCCAGAAAAGCATAAACTATTAGAGTGATGAAAGAGAAAACATACAACCCTGAGATTCCACCTAACACCAGTCAGAATGGCTAAGATCAAAAATCCAGGTGACTGCAGATGCTGGCGAGGATGTGGAGAAAGAGGAACTCCTCCATTGTTGGTGGGATTGCAAGCTTGTACAACCACTCTGGAAATCAGTCTGGTGGTTCCTCAGAAAACTGGATATAGTACTACCGGAAGATCCTCCAATACCTCTCCTGGGCATATATCCAGAAGATGTTCCAACTGGTAAGAAGGACACATGCTCCACTATGTTCATAGCAGCCTTATTTATAATAGCCAGAAGCTGGAAAGAACCCAGATGCCCCTCAACAGAGGAATGGATACAGAAAATGTGGTACATTTACACAATGGAGTACTACTCAGCTATTAAAAAGAATGAATTTATGATATTCTTAGGCAAATGGATGGACCTGGAGGGTATCATCCTGAGTGAGGTAACCCAATCACAAAGGAACTCACACAATATGTACTCACTGATAAGTGGATATTAGCCCAGAAACTTAGGATACCCAAGATATAAGATACAATTTGCTAAACGCATGAAACTCAAGAAGAACGAAGACCAAAGTGTGGACACTTTGCCCCTTCTTAGAACTGGGAACAAAACACCCATGGAAGGAGTTACAGAGACAAAGTTTGGAGCTGTGTCAAAAGGATGGACCATTTAGAGCCTGCCATATCCAGGGTTCCATCCCATAATCAGCTTCCAAACGCTGACACCATTGCATATACTAGCAAGATTTTGCTGAAAGGACCCAGCTATAGCTGCCTCTTGTGAGACTATGCCAGGGCTTAGCAAACACAGAAGTGGATGCTCACAGTCAGCTAGTGGATGGATCACAGGGCCCCCAATGGAGGAGCTAGAGAAAGTACCCAAGGAGCTAAAGGGATCTGCAATCCTATAGGTAGAACAACATTATAAACTAACCAGTACCCCGGAGCTCTTGACTCTAGCTGCATATGTATCAAAAGATGGCCTAGTCGGCCATCACTGGAAAGAGAGGCCCATTGGACTTGCAAACTTTATATGCCCCAGTACAGGGGAACTCCAGGGCCAAAAAGTGGGAGTGGGTGGGTAGGGAAGTGGGTGGGAGGGTATGGGGGACTTTTGGGATAGCATTGGAAATGTAAATGAGGAAAATACCTAATAAAAATATTTTAAAAAAGAAAGAGAAAACATTAAAAAAGAATTAGATTGAATTGTGTGACCCCAAAATAAAAACAACAGAACAAAACAAACAAAAACTCTGTTGAAGTCCCACTGCATGCCTAGTGTCCTCATAATTAGGAGATTCTAGTTTGTATGTCACTGGTAAAGATGTTCTTTGCATGATCAAGGCACTGGTACAGTCCCAATAGTCCCAACTCTAGAGGGAACAATCTGAACATAGATGATAGACATGCCCAGAGCAGAGACAATGTGAAGACACAGAAAGAAGACAGTGTGACTGACAGACCATATCTGTTAACTAAGGAACAGGAAAGATGGCTAACTAGCAAGTACCATGGACTAGCTAAGGAAAGAATGCCTTCCTTCTTGAGAGCCCTTAGAGACTACCTACACTCCTTGACAGCCCTTAGAGACTACCTAACTCTGCCAAGATCAGTTCTCAAACTTCTATACTGTGTTTTGACCACTCGGTTTGTGATACTTTTTTACAATGGCCCTAGGAAGCAAATATACCATTAAACAAAATTCAATCAATAATCAAAACATGTGACTAAAAGGCCTTGGGGTAAGAGTGTCATTCCTACCTTATGTAAACGTTTTCAGAGAAAAAACTAAGGGCACACCTGACTCGTGTTCTATCTGTGATAACTTTCACATCAAAATTGGTCATGAGAAAAGAAAATCACGAAATAATATTGTATTTTAAAGCCCCATGCTCTACAAAGTAAATCCATCAATGTGTTCTTAAAAATCATGGTGACAGAAGAGTTTAATCCAGACATAGAGAAAGAGTGTCAGAATTTTGAGATATAAATCAATTCTACTAAGAAAATAAAGGGAAAACCAATTTCTCACCTCAGAAAGAGAGAAAAAATTCGAGAGCATAAAAACTTGTGGGGAACATATATTACCAGTGAACTTTTAAAAGAACTCTAAAAATATTGGTAATAAGACCAAAAATAAGCCTACTCTCATTTCTATCTATAATTATAGTCAAAGATAAAACAATGAACAGATTATTACTTTGAACTTCTACACTGAAAGTTCTACTCATTATCTCCTTCTTGTCTATACTCCCAAACCACAGCCACTGGCTGTACCTTTTCTTATGTCACTGAACACCGCCTAACCTGCTGTACGATTTGCTTAGTATGCTCACTTAACATTTTCTGAATTCCCCCAACAGGACGTAAGTTCCTCCCAGCTAAGATCTCTTTTTTGACCACTGCTATATCTTGGGGGAAATGCTCAATAATCATTTTCCATTGAGAAGTTAAGATTCAGCAATCAAAATGATTAAGCTAGACATGATAAACAGCTTTACAAAACTACTGTTCAGTATAAACAGCAGCAGGAAGAATTAGGGCTCCTGACACACTGCCTTTCGTGCGAAGTTCAAAAGCACACAAAACTTTGTTTATAGATATTAACAACTACATACGTACTGAAAGTGTAAGCATATTCCAGAGGCATATTTAATGTCAGGAGAGAGTTACCTCTAAGGAGGACCAGAGAGAGTCATGAGGGTTAAGAGTCATGAGGGGCGTCTCATCCCGATCTGCCACGCTTTGTTCTAAGATAGTCTGGGGAAGATGCTTTGGTGCTCATAGTCTCAGGACACTTCAGGAGGCTTGTGGTTGTTGTTTATTAAAGTAAGCATCTCTACAAGCTCTCCTGCCAGGCAAGGTGTGGTTACACTTGCTGATCTTTCACTCACTATGAAGCTTTTTGGTTTTCTTTGGGGTGGGGGATAGAGGTAGGGTTATTTTTTCTTTCCAGTCTGAATACTTGGAATAGTTCGTAAGTAGTAATTGAAAGTGCCCAGAATGTTGGTGTGAATACTTAGATTAACATTTGTGGATGGAACATTTCACTGGGCATTTTATACCCCATTCTGAATATGGTAGCCTTAATTTTACCTTCATCAAAATTTTCTTGCTCACAAAGAGAAACTCACCTGTAGTAAAACATTCCTTCAATAGAAGAAAAATAGAGCAGCCACAGAGGTGGTGCCTGGTGTTGGCCAATTACAGTGACTTAAGAGCACAGGATGTAAGGAGACAGTGGGCTTGAGAATGTCAGGGTAGTCCTTTCCAGGATTCTGTTTTTGTTTTTGTTTCTATTTTCCTTTAATAATATTTGCCATATATTTTGGCACAAGAATGAGTGAAGTGACAAAAAGTCAACACTTTTTAATGAGAAGAAAACATAAATAACATTAAAATAGCAAGAAAGATGAACAATATAGAGCATTTCTTAGGGTTAAAAACAGACTGGGTACTGTGGCATGAAAAATGCCAGTTTTGTATCTTTTTTAAAAATTATTTTATTTTTATTTTTATTTTATTTTTTTATTAGGTATTTTCTTCATTTACATTTCCAGTGCTATCCCAAAAGTCCCCCATACCCCCCCCCACTCCCCTACCCACCTACTCCCACTTCTTGGCCCTGGCATTCCCCTATACTGAGGCATATAAAGTTTGCACGACCAATGGGCATCTCTTTCCACTGATGGCCGACTAAGCCATCTTCTGATACATATGCACCTAGAGACACGAGCTCCGGAGGGTACTGATTAGTTCATATTGTTGTTCTACCTATGGGGTTGCAGATCCCTTTAGCTCCTTGGGTACTTTCTCTAGCTCCTCCATTGGGGGCCCTGTGTTCCATCCAATAGCTGGCTGTGAGCATCCACTTCTGTGTTTGCTAGGCCCTGGCATAGTCTCACAAGAGACAGCTATATTTGGGTCCTTTCAGCAAAATCTTGCTAGTGTATGCAATGGTGTCAGCGTTTGGAGGCTGATTATGGGATGGATCCCCGGATATGGCAGTCTCTAGATGGTCCATCCTTTCGTCTTAGCTCCAAACTTTGTCTCTGTAACTCCTTCCATGGGTGTTTTGTTCCCAATTCTAAGAAGGGGCAAAGTGTCCACACTTTGATCTTCGTTCTTCTTGAGTTTCATGAGTTTCACAAATTGTATCTTATATCTTGGGTATTCTAAGTATCTGGGCTAATATCCACTTATCAGTGAGTACATATCATGTGAGTTCTTTTGTGATTGGGTTACCTCACTCAGGATGATGCCCTCCAGGTCCATCCATTTGCCTAGGAATTTCATAAATTCATTCTTTTTAATAGCTGAGTAGTACTCCATTGTGTAAATGTACCACATTTTCTGTATCCATTCCTCTGTTGAGGGGCATCTGGGTTCTTTCCAGCTTCTGGCTATTATAAATAAGGCTGCTATGAACATAGTGGAGCATGTGTCCTTATTACCAGTTGGAACATCTTCTGGATATATGCCCAGGAGAGGTATTGGAGGATCCTCCGGTAGTACTATATCCAGTTTTCTGAGGAACCGCCAGACTGATTTCCAGAGTGGTTGTACAAGCTTGCAATCCCACCAACAATGGAGGAGTGTTCCTCTTTCTCCACATCCTTGCCAGCATCTGATGTCACCTGAATTTTTGATCTTAGCCATTCTGACTGGTGTGAGGTGGAATCTCAGTGTTGTTTTGATTTGCATTTCCCTGATGATTAAGGATGCTGAACATTTTTTTCAGGTGCTTCTCAGCCATTTGGTATTCCTCAGGTGAGAATTCTTTGTTAAGCTCTGCACCCCATTTTTTAATGGCGTTATTTGACTTTTTGGAGTCCACCTTCTTGGGTTCTTTATATATATTGATATTAGTCCCCTATCTGATTTAGGGATGGGGTTATTTTTGTTTTGTATGTGTGTGTTTTCATTTTTCTCTAGGACCACATTATTAGGAAGAGGAAAACCGGGAATGGAATGATTTGTTTGGGTTAACTTTCCCCTCTTTCTTTAAATCTGGTCAATCTAAAAACAAAACAATTCTTAATATCTGCATAAATTTAAAATACCATTTTAGCCCATTGTTGATGCATAGATTTTTCTTTTTTAAAGAATGAATCTTTATGTCTCATCACATATTTTTTTCTTATGGAACAGGACTTAGGATCTAATTTGAAAACAATAAAAAGTTGTCATTCTGTGAAGCAAGTGCCACTGTGGAATAGTCGTCCTTTCCGATGACTTTGATATTATTGTGTTTCTTAGATGATGGGCTTCTTGGAGCTGGAAATGCTAAAAGAAGTGTTGAATGGAGAAAGGGAGATGAAAGCAGAGGATAAGAATGTAGAGAGCGGGGAAGTTAGGAAAAGAGTAGAGGGGAGGGAAGGGGAAGGGAGAAGGGGGGACAGAGACAAGAGTCAACCTTTCCCCTTCATTACCAAGTCAGCAGTATCATCCAGTTTTCAGAAACGACCTCTTCAGTTCTCTTCTTTGGCCTCTAAATTTGTCAGAATTCACGATTTTCCCCATTCTGTTTGCTCTTTACAGTCAGGAAATGATCATTGCAGAGTCCCAGGTTCCTGTAGCTTGTTTATATTTGTGCATCCTCTCTAACAAATGACAGCTGAGAGTATCTTCCTGTTGACTGTCGACCAGGATTGACATCCTCACATTGTTTCCCCCACCCACTTCCTGCTCAGGTACAGTCTTCTATAACGTTCCCTTATCTGTGCTCTCTGCCATATCCTCTAGTCTTCAAATATCTCCTGAAGAGCCTGATCAATTCCTCAACATCCTGGCAGTCTTTTCGGACTCAACAACAAGATCTCTTTCCACTCCATCTCAGGAATACAAAAGTGCTTTTCCTTGACACACAGACAAATGATGCGGATCCTTTGCTATGCCGATTAATAAATTAACCAACATACCAAGGCACCTACTGATTTTTTTCCTATTATATGATAAGTTGTTGTTAGAGTCAAAGCACAAAGGTCAGAAAATGTAAGTGGTTATTTAAATTTTTTCAAAATATGTACATTGGACCTTGTCTGGCAGTACATGTCTTTAATTCCAGCACTCAGGAGGCAGAGGCAGGTCTGTCTCTATGAATTCAAGGCTAGCATGGTCTACATAGCAAATGCCAACTCAGTCAGGGATAAATAATGAAACACTCTTTTCAAAAACGTACATGTGAGATTTGAAAGTATAAGTTGCTAGCAAAGATACTCATCTGGAACCCAAAATGATGCTCACAAATGATTTATGTCTCACACATTTACAATCTATGATTATCACAGAGTATCAAACATAATGTTTTCTAGTTTCTTTTGTTGTAACGCAAGACACTGACTAAGCAACTTAAGGAAGAAAAATTGGGTTGGCTGTTAATTTCAGGTTACAGTGCATTATTGTGCTGTGTAAAGACAGTGACATCACATCTGAGAACAGGGATAGAGATCAATGTGTATTTAGTTACTCAGCTCAATTGATATTTTTTAAAACTCATACAGTTCAGGTTCCAACCTGTGACATGATGATACCCACATTCAGAATGAGTTGTTACACTTCAACTAATGCAATCAATCAATCAATCCAGCTAGGTATGGTAGCACAAGCCTTTAATCCCAGAAATTGGGATGCAGAGGCAGGTGTAACTCTGAGTTTGAGAGCCTGGTCTACAGAATGAGTTCCAGGAAAGCCAGGACTATACAGAGAAACCCTGTCTCAAACAAAGAAGAGGGAGGACAGCAAGAAAGAAGAGGAAGAAGGAAGAGGAGGAGGAGGAGGAAGAGGAAGAAGAAGAGGAAGAAGAAGAAGAAGAAGAAGAAGAAGAAGAAGAAGAAGAAGAAGAAGAAGAAGAAGAAGAGGAGGAGGAGGAGGAGGAAGAAGAAGAGGAAGAGGAGGAGGAGGAGGAGGAGGAAGAAGAAGAAGAAGAAGAAGAAGAAGAAGAAGAAGAAGAAGAAGAAGAAGAAGAAGAAGAAGAAGAGCAACAAGACCAAGACCAAGAAGACCAAGATGACCAAAACCAACAACAACAAGAAGAAAAACAAGAACAAGAATGAGAAAAGTAAGAACAAGGCAGCTTCCTTATAGGCATGCTCACAGGCCAACCTGATGTAGGCAATTCCTCACTAAGACCATCTTCCCAAGTGATTCTTGCTTGTGTCAAGTTGACCTTAAAAGTAACTAGAACCACATGCCACAACTGAAAGTATCAGCCTGGTGAGCTAAGCTTGACCCATGTAGGTTCTCCTGAAATTGCCATCGTTGGCCCTGCATTATGAGGAGTCTTTGTTGGAAGAGTCAGGCAAACTGCCTTGGCAGTGGGTGAGAAATGTCAGCTATCTGACTTGAGAGATCTGTTGTGCTGGGTGAGTTACTCGGAAACTATAGACATTGCATTGAGTTAAAGCAGAGCTGAACATCCTCTGTGCCTAGCGCACGGGCTGTGTTTGGGAACCCAGGAGGATGACGTAACCAGAAGCAGTTTATAAATTTCATTCTAAGGCTTAAGTTCCAAGTCACAGTAAATCAAAATAAGATGAGTTTCTATGCAACAAAGCTAAAGAGAAATTTTTATGGTGTATAAAACATTTTATGGCTTCAGACTTTGTTGCAAGGAACTACCGAAAAGTTGCTTGCAGTGTTTTTTTAAATAATAATTATATGAGCCCTTGATTACTCTTGTAAAGATCACAGCTAAGTTCAAATGTAGTGAAAGTGGAATTTTGTTCACCTTTAACACATAAAGGTAAGCTGCTAGTTAGAAAGTGCAGTGGAGCCGGGCGTGGTGGCACACGCCTTTAATCCCAGCACTTAGGAGGCAGAGGCAGGTGGATTTCTGAGTTCGAGGCCAGCCTGGTCTATAAAGTGAGTTCCAGGACAGCCAGGGCTATACAGAGAAACCCTGTCTCAAAAAACCAAAAAAAAAAAAAAAAAAAAAGAAAGAAAGAAAGAAAAAGAAAGAAAGAAAGAAAGAAAGAAAGAAAGAAAGAAAGAAAGAAAGAAAGAAAGAAAGAAAGAGAAAGAAAGAAAGAAAGAAAGTGGAAGGGGATGAAGAGATCACTCAGCAGTTAAGAGCACTTCCTGATCTACCAGAAGACCGAGTTCAGATCTTGGCACTTTCATGGAGCAGCTTGGAAGCCTTTGTAACTCCAGCTTTAAGAGATCCAACACTCCTTTCTGGTGTGCACGTGCGCATGCACAAATACACACACACACACCATTTAAATACAATACAATATTTTTAAGGAAAGGTGTTTTTATATATCAAGCAAATTGAAGGGCCATGCCTTTAAACTTTAAACAAGCACCATTCTCAGTAGGGGAAAGGCTCTAGTGGTCCTATTATCTGACAGGTAACCATTAAACACATATAGCTACCAACATTATACAGTGAACATTACAGAGCAGCAGGATTTTTTAAAGGGTATTTTTGAATTTCAATCTACTGTAATGTCAGTAGTTACTGGCTTCCATGATTGAACAAAAAAACTTGGGATCATATAGTGCATGCTAACTGAAATCAATTAAGTCTAAGCCACGATTTAACTATTAATACTAGAAATGTAATTGAGGATGTAAGTCTTATACTGTCTTCTACAGACCCTTTCCTTAGGATCATAAGCTTCTAAGCAAGACTCAAGTCAGCAGGCAAGTATTATTATCATTACTGATAAGAAAACTGACACACTAGGACATATTAGGTGACTTAGGTGACCTGTGACTCCAATGGAGCTTAGCAGTAAGCTGATCCGAAACCAAAGGCTTTCTGGCATGGTCAGGGCACAGCCTACCTGACACCCACTGCTCTGCCATCCGTGAACATTCTTCCTTCCTTTAAGCTTCCTCATCTTGTGTTCTTTCTGCATTCCATTGTCTGAACCACTCTCGTTCCCCTGCATCATGGGATCTTAAGTCAGACACTTGCTTGTATTAAAATGGAAATTCTTATCTAGCAATTGAATAAAGCATTGTAACAGTAACAGGTTTTCTCTGTCTTTGGAAAATGTGCTGGAACTTGTAAGGAAAAAAAATCCATTTTCTTGTTTAAATTAACATAATGAAATATATTAAATTGAATATGTATGATGGATCATAGCTTAGAAAAAATGAATTGCGCATCCCAGTGTCTAGTCAGTGTGCAGACATATTAATGAGGGCGCTATAAACCTGCTTTTGTGATAAGCCTACGCAGCAGGTACTCTGCTGGAGAGATGAGACTCATGTGTCTGAGAAAGACCTTGGTACTGCTAAACAGCTTATGTTTTATACATTTACATTGGAAAGGCAAACGTTGAAATTGGCTATCCAAAACCCAAGCCTGTGGTTTGGTGGATTCCCAATAATTGAAAACAGAACTTCAGTGCACTAAATCCATCTCTTCCGGGCTCCTCGCTGTAACACGTTCCAGTCTGAAAACACTTGTTTTAAAAGAAGCCTCTCACACAAAGATGGGAGAGAGAGGGGCAGAGAAGAGAAATTATCATCTATACACTGTATGAAACACACTTGTCACTTGCTGAAATATTCTTTGCTTGGGTTGCTCTCCGGCTAATAGCCTTTCAGCTCCATGAAATAATAAAGCCTCCCAAGCCAAGCAACCTGCTTTTGCAAGCCAGAGAGGAAGACAGCCGCTGTGTGCAGGAGCGAGACCAGTCACTGCCAATGCTCCCCACACCCCCGTAGTGAACACCTTGTTCATGAACCTGGTTGTAGGAACTTTCTGCCCTAGTCAAACAGCACCCATGAGGATCCTTTCTAATGCAAGCGCTGGTCTGCACCACCAATGTTACAAAGGCTCTTAAATGGTAACAAAGTGGTACAAAAAGAGGCAGCCAGAAAGATGCAAGGACAGAAAAACCACAGATAGGAAGGCAGTTAAGATGTGGTGATCTTTCCTAATCCATCATAAAAGGCACACACTGTATGCACCATAGACACACTATGGACACACTATGGACACACTATAGACATTATAGACACACTATAGATACTATAGATACACTATAGACACCATAGATGCACTATGGACACACTATAGACACTATAGACCCACTATAGACACTATAGACACATTATAAGAGAAGAACCTGCCAAATTAACTGAATCAAAGTTTTATGTGACACCGATGCCTTCAGAGATTAAAGGCACAGAGACTGAGGGGAGATGGTCTGTTTTTATGGTAAGGTCTGATGAAGAATGAAGAGCCAGGTAGAAAGGTGAATGGAGCTGGATAATAGGCTGAGGCTTGGGGAGGAAACAGCAACATGTGTTGTTGGCATGCTTCCTGGCCTTTGTGTGGCACTTCTCCCTCCTGGGTATCTAAGTCCTCTGGAGTCATAAGCTTCCTGCCAAAGAGAAGGAAGAACGAAAACTTAGGGTGGCTTCCGAATGGCTTATGTCAAGAACGGTTCTGGGGTCCATGACTCCCTTAGAAAAAGAAATTGTGGTTCTTGAGAGTCACTTCCAGAAGTAAAAGCAAGGAAGGAGGTAGGAAACCTGAGGACTGGAGAACACCATCAGACCTTACATTTGAGTCCCGTCAATCACCATCACAAAGCCTCACGCTCTGGAGCATCAGATTTTGGCTCACCAAATAGAGAATTTATAGTCTTGATTGCAAACCACAGTAAGAGAACTTATGTGAAGAACAGTTACGTTACTAATGGTTGTTATTTTTGACCTAGTTTTGATATAAGTTGACTTAGGAATTTACAGATTGCTGTAAGAACTGCTTCTTTTACTCATTTTAATGAACGAGTTCTGATTGTTATTCAATGAAAACATAAACTTTACCATTTAAGTATTTTTTAGTGGAGGGAGGGGAGAGATAAGGGAAAGAAGAGGAGGGGGAGAATAACACATACTGATTTTGGGAACATTTGCAGTTTATTTTATTTCTTCTCTTTGCAAACCCTATCCCTCGCTTCACCCACGACATAACTATAATGAGTACAATAGGTCTCCTCCCTCATTTGATCTTATATGTTTTTATCTAAAATGTGGAGTACTATTTTAGCACCTTGAGCTTATTATATTGCAACTGTTCTCTCAACTTGGTTTTAATTGTTAAAGATAAACAATTAAAAAGAATTTATCCACCTTGAAACCACAACCCTCAATCATTCATTTTAGCTACTAGAGAGTATGCCCTGGAGTCAGTGAGCTTTAATTTATTGACTCATGAACATCTTGGCTGTTTTGTTGTTGTTTATCACACACACATGCACACGCGCTCACACACACACACACGTCTATTCTTGTACGTATGTTCTTGTGTGCATGAAGAAGGCTTTCCTCTAGTGCCTGGGATTTCTGGCTTCCCACTGAGGTACATCTTGAGCTTATCCACATCACCCCAGCTGCTATTTAGGGTGGTTTGCTTTTGTTCTCCACCCACGTCCCCTTATGATCTGCACACAGCACAGTCACCCTAGAGCATTCCGCAGCATGTCATCCTTTGCTCAGAGCCTGGCGGCACCTCCCTGTTTTACTCTCAACAGCAGACAAATCCCTAACCAATCCCAGCTCACCTCTGCTATGTCCTTCCAGCCCCTACTTGCTCTTCTTTGGAAATACCTCACTACTTTATGGATTTGGCCCCAGACGTGAATCCTGTACCTTTAAGTCATCCTTTAAAATATCCCCTTAACAATGAGGCTACTCACACATTAGTAGCTGTTCACTCATTGGATTTTTTCCCCATCCTAGAACCATTATCCTTTGCTACACAAGGCAATAAATACTCAGTGCATTACTTTTTTTATTATGTTTTTCTAGTGTCGTTTCCACACTATGAGACCAGAGTTCTTTGCATGTTTTCACTGATGTGCCCCAAGCCATGAACAGAATGCAACTGTCATTCCATGTCATTCTTTGTAGGGTGCTGTCCAAATATAATATTGATTCTTTATTGCGAATGTATGGGAACTATAATTTGAAGAGCCTACACTCTGAGCTGCCTTTTCACCACCTCTGCCTTTTCACTACTTTGTCCCTAGTATTAAGAACAATGCCTGGTCCAAAGTAGATGATGCAGACAATTTGCTAAACAAATGGTTGGATGGAGATTCCTTTAGAATTTTACTCTGCAATTTGGAAATTAATTGGGCTGAAAGTTAAGTCTATTCGAGGCTTTGTGACTAAAGCTGTCTAAGTGCTTCTGCACTCACCATTGAGCCCTAGATCACCCAGCTGAAGGCTTTTCCTCCTAACAGAGTCCCTTTACAAATCCCATTGAGGAGAGAGAGCATGGGAGTTTTTTAACTGCTCAAGGTAAGATTCTCTCAGGGGAGTCCTGTAAGAAGTCTAGACCCAATACCCTTTCTGGGAAGAACCCCAGGAATCTTAATGAACCCCAGGAAACTTCTGTAAACAAGCCCAGCAGTTTGTTGTAATCAGCCCAGCCAGTGGCTGAACTGCCAGCAGGGCCCCTTATAAGTCTTGCTTAGAGTAACAGAGCAAACAAGCCACAGACAAAGGGCCCTTTGGTGTTTGACTTGGGTCCCAGAGTTTCTCTTCTGTGCCTACCTAACATGGTCATTAGGGACTCAAGGGATTTGAAGTGACTCATAACCCTGTGTTTATGAATTAGTCACGACATCACAACCAGAAGAAAAGAGGCTGCTGTCCACCCATCCAAAGCTGTTTCTAAGATCATGACTACTTCCATCTCATGAGCAGATGAAGCAGGAAGAGTACAAAGACCTGTACCACTCCGGAGAAGGGGAAGAAATGCGACAGAGAACCATTGGAGCCACTTGTGTTCCTAAAGGAACAAGCCTAGGAATGTTTGATCATCCTCCGATGAGAAAAAGCCTCTCTGCATATGCAAATTACCTGTTAAAGGGGGTTCATGTCAGCAATACATTCAACCAGATACTACAGCCTTTAAAACAGAATTCTTGTTCAAAGGAAGGGTTTAACCCCTCCCCAGGGTGCTTGGGTTCCACTGCCAACTCTGGTAAAGTTGGTCAACAGATGGAGTCATCTTTCTAGAATTTTTCCAGCATATGTACACACACACACACACACACACACACACACACACACACACCACGAAGAGGACTTACTGTATAAAGTATAATTTGATCAGATGAAAACTTTCTGTTTTTAAATTTAGCATCTATTTCAGGAAGATAGAGGAAGGGGTGTTTCAGAGGTCCTGTGGGATTTCACAGCTCCTTACACGTGTTTATTAGAGAGTGGGCAAAAATGCTTCCCATCTGTTAGCTTTCCCCAAGTGCTGACAAGAACATTCCATTATCCAGCTTGAGTGCGCCCCCACCCCACCCCCATTTTTCTCAGTCTTTTCCCTATTCACTCTGAATGGGCAAGAAGCTGTTTTATAGTGAATGCAGGCAGACTGTGTGCGATGCTTAAATGTTCTAATGTGGTGTTAGAAGCAGAGGACCCACCCCAAGCTTCGGGGACCTAAATGGTTCACCCAAGACTGTCTCCACGTCTTGAGCTTGTGTTGTCCTCAGAGAAACTCAGACCCTGCAACAGACAGACAGACTCCCTCGAATTCTTCAGTCAGAAATGGAGGAGCTATTATTCCTTTACAGATAATTCCATTAGGCTTCTCCCAGGAACCTAGCAATAGTTTACATCATAACCTGCCATGGTGCGAGCCAACCTGGCATATAAGAGAACCTGACTATCCCAGTTCTCTCTATCTTCATTCTCTCTGTGTTCCCACGTGTTCCCAGCCTCTCTTCCTCTCTTCTCTCTCTTTCTGTCCTTCTCTTCCCCCTCTTTCTAGGTCCCCCCACACTTCCCTTCGTATCCTCGAAATTAATCTTTATTCTAGGATTGTCACATGGTATGATTCCTCAGGGAAGACATCTTGGCAGGGCCCTGCCGAGCTGCTCTCTCTCCACCGCATTATATGGAATTATAAGCATAACATTGGTACCAAAAGACTCGACAGGCTGTCCTGGAGGTGATTTGATACACACAGGCCAGAATCCTGGGACCCTATCTTTGCCTGCCTGGTCAGGATATCTCTCTCTCCTGCTATCCCTACCACCAATTTTCTGCACACATCCACTGATGGTGAGGTTTTGACTTCCCTGGGCATTTCTTTCTTCCACCAATGTGCTTTCTCTCTCTCTCTTTCTCTCTCTCTCTCTCTCTCTCTCTCTCTCTCTCTGTCTCTCTCAAAATAAAAACAAACAAAAAAAAGAAGCCAACCAAATAAACAAACACCCGCCCCCCATGACTGTCTCCAGGTAAACCATGTTTGTCGGGCATCTGTCCTTGGTCCTCCTCCACAATCCAGCCACTTTGGCTGGAGGGACTGTTCCACACAATCCCTAGTCACACCAGTAACTTTGGAATGCCTCAGGTACAGGTTGCTCTTTCTTGCTCCTGGGAGTTTTGTATAATTATCACCAACAGTTGAGTAAATATAAATAAACTTGACACTCCCCATTTCCCTTGGTGGGATATGACACAACTGTTCTTTCCAGTGACTGCTCCTGAGCCAAACCACGGATCTCCTTTTACAGATCATTTGTTTGTGATATAATTCCAAACTCTACTAAAATCCGTTTTCTCCATATGACAGCAGCTCTCAGCCCACCTATGTGGACCTCCATAGCCCTCTCACCTCCTACAGCTCCGCACTAGGAAGGTTCTCCAGATTTTATGTCTGATTTGCAGATTCTCACTGCCACAGACAAATGATTCAAACACCTTTTATACTTAAACTCACTCTTAAACTTCTTCTTCCCTCCCGAACCCGACCTGGCTCCCTACTGCATGGACTCGGTGAGGTAGGGCACACTGGCGCCGACCATATAACTTTCCCATTTTAAGATGACCACATGGTATGACGCAACAATTATACAACATTTTGATCCTAACAAACTCTCTGTTTATTATTAAAAATCTCCTTTTAGACTAAGGAAACAACAAGGCTCATATTTTAAGTCGTATGGATTTTTTGAGATGATAGAAATCCAAAGTTATATTTTTACAACACGCTATGGATGCAGAATCAGAGAAGTCTATTCAGATTAACAAAAGCTTATTTAGAATGTATGTCTAACCACTTGACTCCTTGCTAATACATAGCCAGTGCATGCTTGTTTAAATGAGTGTGGTTCCTTTCTCCCGCCGTTTGCCACAGGCTCAATTCACCCCTCGGTTTCCTGGCCACTGGATCTTTGGGGAAACTGTCTACATTCTTCCATGGTGCAAACGCTCAACCTCACTCCCAGACACTAAGCATTTGGGATACTTGGGCAAGCCAGAGGAGTTTGCTCAGCTCCCTGTTGCCCTTGTAGTTCGGAACCCCCATCACTCTGTCTGTTCACTCTGCCTTTGCTCCCCTTTTGCCCACCCTCCATTTCTACAACAGCTCAGCTGACCCAGACTCACCTAACAATCTTTTACAAATTCTCCGGGAAGTGAGATTCCCCCCTCTAGCAGTCTGTGGGACTGTGATTCTCCTTCATGAAGGTTTACACAGTCTGGGTTGTTCAATTGTCTCCCTATAGTTAGTTACTTAATACCTATAAAGATTCTGATAGGATTCTAAGGTGGCCCCCAACATCTCCATCTTGTGATACAGAGACCTCTGTGTTAATCTCATTTCCTCGATGTGGACATGGCCTGTGGATACAACGGAGTGCCACTCCTGTGGTTATGAACTGTTATGTGTTAAACATAATTAATGTCCCTAATCGGTTGACACTTAGTTAAAGGAATACCATCTTGGGTGGGTACTATTCAGGTGAGCCTTTGCTTTGCTTTTCTTATTCTTTTTTGTTGTTTGTTGTTTGTTTGTTTGTTTGTTTGTTTGTTTAGGTGTTTTCTCTGTGTAGCCTCTGTATAGACCAGAACTCACTCTGTAAAACAGGCTGGCCTCGAGCTCAGAGATCCACCTGCCTCTGTCTCCCAAATTCGGGGACTAAAGGCAAGTACCCAGCTTAGGTGAGCCCTTTAAATGAAGATCCACAGACCTTTTCCTACTAACCTTTAAAAAAAGCAAACTGACCTGAGTTTTGTAACTACAGAAAGACTATTTCTGTAGACAACCCAGTTTAGAGGCCATCTCGGATACCAGTCCCCTGCTGTGGAGTGCTGTGGGTCCCATCAGAGGTGTCAGTGCTGCTGTGGTACTGTCGCCTGGGAGGCTGGCAGTGCTAACACAGGGGTACGTGAGCAAGCAGGACCATCGACAGCGGCTCTTCCCAGCAGCCCACACGAAGCCTTCCAGACTAGGAAATTCTAGTTAGCAGGGGAACACTTGACTTTTGTTCTCTGTGTCCTGCAATCACAGCACACTGGGTTGTTGCCATTAGGGACCCGACACCACGTTCTCGTGTGTGTACAACCAGCACCAGTAGCAAGTATGCGGAGAAGGGCTCAGGGGGTTCCTGGCCAACAACTCATAATGAGGTAGCCTAACAATGGCACTGAGTTTTCTATTTTTTAATTCTAGTGCTTTCTGTACTGTTTCCCTCCTAGTCACCGTACCACCTTTGTTTAAAGCCTCTAACTACTGGCTTTTAGATAAAAAAAGAAAAAGGAAGAAAGAAAGAAAGAAAGAAAGAAAGAAAGAAAGAAAGAAAGAAGAAAGAGGGAGAGAGGGGAGGGAGGGAAGGGGAGGGGTGGAGAGAGAGAAGAAGAAGAAAAAGAAGAAGAAGAAAGAAAGAAAGAAAGAAAGAAAGAAAGAAAGAAAGAAAGAAAGAAAGAAAGAAAGAAAGAAAGAAAGAAAGAAAGAGAAAATCTATAAAATATTCAAGGGCTACCAATCTATAATAAAACCTCTTTTGAGAGTGTGAGCAGGGTCTCTGAATCACTATCTGTCCCAAACAAATAACAAATACAAACTGGTCCTGGGGCTTAGAAGCCAAAGAGATACAAATTAATGAAAGTAACATTTTTTTACTTAGCAGGAACATGGTCCATAAATGAAGCTGTGTGAGATTTCTGAGGCCTTAGGAGAAAAGTCCGAGTAAACAAGAGTCTTGTGATCTCTTTCTCCATAACACCGGTGGTTCTTGGAGCATGCATTCAAGCGCCTCCCAGGTATATGGGATGGGAGTGAATTTACTTCAGATTATTCATTACAGCTGGCCGTTTGTTTATACGCCTCTATGAAAGACCATGTTTTGCCACATGCAGCTTGCCCTTGTGATTGTAACTCAGGGTACTCTTTTCAACCCCCCAGAGGATAAATTGTCTGATGCTCTGACTAAAGCTGGCCATTGCCTGAGACTTCAGTTGACCTCGTTTTTAGGCACAGATTTGTGCCACCAGTTAGAGCAATAAAAAAGCAAGATCTACTATAGCATGAGAAGACTCCATAACATGTATCATTTGTTCTGTCAAAATAACATTGGTACTGCAGCAGAGATGGGGCTTCTAACTCCTCTGTTGAAGAGACCTCAGCTAGGTGAATAATCTCTGTTCTTCTTGGGTCTCATTTCACCCAACCATGGGTGACTGTCTTTTCAATTTCTACCCCTTAAAAGAATTCTCCTATGGTAGTCTGCAGGGTGTGTTCTGGGAACATATCCACTCAGTACTCACAGCTGCAGGGAAGAAATGTACACAATAAGTCCAGGGGAAATAGCCACCTAGTCTTTGGACAAGTATAATCTTATCATCAACAATGTTCTAGCCCCATATTGATCTATTGCTAACTATTGGCCCTGGGACTCTTTGGGTACTGCTATGAATTAAGGTATACTCAACTCCAGCATCCATCAAAGCCTGAGCATTGCACATAACTGCAAGGGACCAACAGCTCCACAGTTCGACTTATGACCTCTGGTTGTCTTGCAAAGGCTGCATCTGTAGGCAACAGTGGCCATCTCCTTAGGGAAGCAGCTGAGGTAATCCCCATCTCACAGGACTCCCCTTCTTTACAGATGCAGGACAATGTGCAGAAGGAGAGCTCTTTTCTGCCATTCAGACTTTTGGTGAATGTTGCCTGAGCTTTAACAACCTCCAGGGGCTCACAAACACAGCCTTGGTCCTTTTGTTCATTCATCCCCTGCAAGAAACACAGCTCAACACAAACACTGCTGTATTTGTTCTCAGATCAGCCCCCTTGTGTCTGTTTTTCTTTTGTCTCAGTCCCTCTTGGTTACTTTAAAACTTATAAACCCAATTTATATGCTACTCTAAGTCTCCAAACCAGCCAGCGAGATCATACCCCACAAGGAAAGCCACTAGCATCCTCAAAAGAGACCCAGGGTCCTACTAAATTATCCTTACTCTCCAGCCAAGGCAATCTATCTTGTCTAGTGAAGTAGGCATCAAAGGCCTCTTTTGTCACACCGTAGCTGCACATCTTATCACCCATAGCAAGAGCGGCACAACTGCCACCACAGCTTGAAGCCATGTCAGCCTGTTACCACACAGGGGAAAGTGGCCATATCAGGATTTCCCCTGGAAATGTTCTACCCTGACTTTCCTTCAGCCTTGCTGCCTGTGTTATCATCCACAGGACTCCTGCATCAGCCACCAAAGCAAGGATGCATGTCACCCCATGTCACACATAGGGAAGCAGCCATATCAGTTGCCTGCAGACATGTGATACAGATTTTCCATCTAGGAAAACATAAGGAAATGCCTTTACATCCCAGATAGTACAAACAAAGAGACCAAGTAGTAGTAGTAATAATAATAATGATAATAATAAATTCAACTTAGCGAACCATGAATTTGTGAATTTATTGTGTTACTTCAGGAGCATGGTGACTCAAAAGCTATTGCATCACCAAAAGTCTTATCCTAGTATGAATGATGACTCAAAATTGCTACATTATGGAAGAGTCTCTACCTTCAGGAAACCATCTATTGTCTGTCTATATGTTAGGTTTTCGGAGGAGAAGAAAGAAGATCAAAAAGAAAGGTCCTGAATGAAGTTTCCTTCAGGGGACAGGTGTATTGGCACAGCAATAAACAATATGGCAGGGGTCCGGAGTGGGAGGCATCAGTCCTGGAAGGTAAAGTTCGCTGTTTACTCAGAAGGGTTTCTGGGGGTAACAGGGATCCTGGACTGTGAGGAAGCAGCTTGGTTAATGTGTGACTTACGCTACATGACAGAGGTCACAGAGACTCAGGATAGGGGAGTGGGGCTGAGTTAATAGGTGACCAAAGTCAAGCTTCCAGGGACCCTGAGGTGGGGTGGGGTTGAGATTTGGCTCTCCGGGAGAGTAGTGTTAGCTTTTACAGCAGCTATGAAGGGAAAGAGGCTGCGGTGGGTGAGGCCACATCTGTAGGACATCTTTGCAGCACAACTTGGAAGGTCTGGGCTCTAACAATATAAATTCTAGAAACCTCAAACTTGACCCCACCCAAGACCATATTCAATTAAAAGACAAGAGACAGGGCTGGAGAAATGGCTCAGAGGTTAAGAGCACCAGCTGCTCTTCCAGAGGTCCTGAGTTCCATTCCCAACAACCACATGGTGGCTCATAATCATCTATAATGAGATCTGATGTTCTCCTCTGGCCTGCAGGCATACATGCAGGCAGAACACTGTATATAAAATCAATCAATCAATCAAAAAAAAAAAAAAAAAAAAGGACAAGAGACACTCCTGGATAGATCAGGTGAAGGTTTAATGAGCTTCTCCTTAGCCTGTTATCCTTGCCACAAACCTAGCTATTGCTATATTATTTGGCTAATTTTACTGCTACGACTGTGGACCAAGGTCTTCTGTAAGCCCGGCTTATGTGGTAAAATGGCCAGTGGAAAGAGCTCTCTACCACAGGTAAACCCCCTCTGGTTTCTATCTGCTTTTCAGTTCATCTGATGAATTTCAATTCTTTCTCGGAAACCTCCCTGCATTGATTGAGTCTTTGAAATAGTAACTCAACCTCCCTATTGCTACACACCACCACTCCCTGTCCCTCTGGAGGGCCACTGGTCCCGCCACATTGGACTCATCTGTCAGCTGCAGAAGCCCACAAACACTGGGCATGTTACCTAAGCAGAACCCTGCAAAGTTCCAAGCCAGGCTCATGACTCAGTGGGGGAAGCAGTGTTTCTCCCTGAATCAGCCCCAGCCAGGCCACATCTGAGGCTTAGCCCAACCAAGAGTCCAGCCACTGCCCAGCTGCCTGTGGACACACAGGCCCTGTGCTGTCTCAGCTGAGAGGTCCCCATCTGCTGACTCACTCGCACCTGGGGCTTCTTGGCTGGTCATCTGGAAAGGTACAAACTGAAGTTTTCTTTATCCAAGGCAATCTTTTAGAAGTCACCCTACGTTTCTTCAAAGCGTCTGGACGCAGTGTGGAACATGGTTTATTTCGTCCATGTTGCAGCAGCCTGTGTTGGAACTCGCTGAGGTTTGAAGCCTGTCATCAACATACAGACTGACATGAACTTTCAATGGGGAGCCACAGAGGGCTGTACGGGCAAACAGGAGAAACGACAGGGTACCAAAGACTTCCCTGTCAGCTGAAGGGCACCCTGGATGCATGTCTCTGAGCCCTCACACTCCTGTAACCTGTGAAGGGTAAGCAAGCAGAACAGGCACGTATTAAAGCCGGTGGCTTGAAACCGGACTTGTCTGAGATGCTGTAAACAAGTTTTTGCCCACTATGTTTGACAGTTATAAAATATTTTGTAGGTGATGGGCCATGCATCTTCCTGACGCACTGTGAAGCAGGAAGAGATGGAACAGTGGCTCTGGGTTACCGGTGAGGAGCGAGAAGCACCAACATGGTAAGGAAGAAGCCGAGATCTGGGTTTGGGTGTTGGCTCTGCCACAGGCTGGGAAGAATAACCCTATGGCCTTTCTATGGATTTGTGTGAAAATTGAAGTTAATAATTCCTTCCCCACAAAATTTGTCACTATGATAAGAACCAATATATGAAGCACCTCGGACTCACTATACTCATTATTAAATTTTCAATTTTCTTTTTCTTTTCTTGTGTGTGTGTGGTTTTTTGTTTTTGTTTTTATGTTTTGTTTTGTTTTGTTTTTTGAGACAGGGGTTTCTCTGTATAGTCCTGGCTGTTCAGGCTGGCCTTGAACTCAGAGATCTGCCTGCCTCTGCCTCCTGAGTGCTGGGATTAAACGTGTACCCACCATGGCTAGCTCACCCAATTTTCTTGAGTCAAACACTCAAAGATGTTCGGAAGCATGTTCAAAGGTGCTCAGCTCGCAGAAGAAACTGGGGGCCTAAGTGAGGACCTTGGTTCGAGATGCATTTACTGACCTCTGGGATTTGATCTTTGACTATGAAGAGTGAGGTCTATGCCCCGCTCTGCCCACATTCATGTTCCTATCTGACAGAGAACAGGGAAAGAGATCTTTGGTTCTCTGTATCTCTGCTTCCAGTTTCCCTCTTTCTAACTCTTCCTCTGTTCCGGATGATCTTAAACCTTCTTTCCCAGCAATCTCCTTTAGGATATATTTTTTTTTTTTTTTTTTTTTTTGGTTTTTCAAGACAGGGTTTCTCTGTATAGTCCTGGCTGTCCTGAAACTCACTTTGTAGACCAGGCTGGCCTCGAACTCAGAAATCCGCCTGCCTCTGCCTCCCAAGTGCTGGGATTAAAGGCGTGCGCCACCACTGCCCGGCTAGGATATATTTTTAAATTAAAATTTAAAAAGCAGATTCAAACAGCACATTGAATAGGAATGATGCCTTATTAAAGAAAATTGGTCAATTATATAGGAGAAAAATGTGACATGTATTAATATAACAGCAATTGTGTTTGATTGACAGGATTAGATGCAATTTTATTCTGATTTTTAAAAAGTGTGTGATGTGTGGTGTGGTGTGTGTGTGTATGTGTGTGTGTGTGTGTGTGTGTGTCTAGGCCAGAGAACAACTTTGGATTTTGTTTCTCAGGTTGCTGTCCTGGAACTCACTAAGCAGGCTGCCTTGGCTTGCCAGGGAAGCCCCAGGAATCTGCCTGTCTCCATCGTCATCTCCTCAGTCCTGGAGTTACAAGTGTGAGCCAACGCAACTGGCCTTTTCGCATCGGTTCTGGGGATGGACTCAGATCCTCAGGCACTTGACTGTCTGAGCTTCTCTCTTCAGACACTTTCTTCCATAATTCTTAAATCATTATAAGCAAAACGTTGTTAGTGAATATGGATCATGTTTTTCTTGAGTTGTATTATTATATACTGATATATCACCAGAGACTCATAGGAATATAAAAGAAAAAGTTACAGTTATATCCCCAAACATTAGCATTGGTTGTAGCTGGTGTTGAGATTGGAGAACATTATTTCCTTATTTTGTGCTCTCTTATACATAACTTTGTAACACAAACAACAAAGACACTGCAAACATGGATCTGGCACAGGGTCCTTCCCTGACTTAAGTACAAAAAAAGAAATTAAATTTAATATCTAAAGTTCCTGAAAATATTTTATAGTCACACAGCATGGACCGTCTGTTTCAGTAAGTTACAAAAAGTGATTTTTGATTAATAATTTTCTTCCCATTATATTCTCTGATAGTACTGAGGATTAAGATAAAGAGAAATAATTACTTCTTGTACAGAGATGTGTGTTCTGTTTAGGATGATTGGCCAGCAAGTCCCAAGGATCTGCCTGTCTCCACCACCCCTCGACCTCCTAGCATTGGAACCGCAGGCATGAGCTGACACACCCAGGGTTTCACATGGATGCTAACAATGATCTAACTCAGGTCTCAGGCTTCCACTGCAAGTGTTGCATCCACTGAACCATCCATCCCGCCCCCTCTACTCTTCGGGAGTTTCCAACCCTAATATGGTTTCCAACAATTGTGTCCAACAATAAATATGTTTTGCTTTAGGGAGGAAATTCCTCATTCTCTGCCTTGAGACTTTCTGTTGAACAAAGACAGATCTTTTGTTAAAAGTATAAGTTACCAGCGGCCGTATTCTTGATATCTGCATTCTTTGCAAGGTCTTCATTCTGGATTTCATCTTCAATATTGATCCACAGGCCTTAAGATCATAACGCTTTCTAAAGAGCTCCAGCAATGGAAACAGCTGTCAGCTCTTCCACCAAAGATGCTCAAACCATCACACTGTCACATTTAAATATAAGAAGCCCCCAATATGGAAGAAGACATCCCTTCTGGTTACGGTCTTGTGTGTGCTAGCTCTCTTTCACTAATGTCCACTTAAAAAATATACATCATAACTTGAGCATAGCGGCACATGCTTTTAATCCCAGCACCTGGGAGGCAGAGGCAGGCAGATCCCTGAGAGTTTGAGGCCAACCTGGTCTACAGAGTGAGTTCCAGGACAACAGGGGCTACATAGTTAAACTATCCATGTTTTGAAGAAACAAGCAAATGTATATTATCTACTTATATTACATATTACTTTGTTCATATGTGACATATATACATCATAATAATCTGTCCATCTCATACATTGAATGAACTGATATTTCAATCTCCCAAAAATCTGGAGAAGAATGTGTGTTCCTTGCTGAGCACTTAAATGTGTTTATGAACTAGGTAAATCATGCCTTGGCAAATTAGCAGACTAAAGCATTGAGTTTCACAAGTGCAGACTTAGAAATTTAGCAACTATTAACTTTAACTTTTTCTCCCTTTAAAGTTGGGGTAGTATTTCTCACCAAGGACATCTTTCCGCCAAACTTAATATTTATATCTCCAACTGCTTCAGAAGTCAGACAGCCAGATAGAGAGCCAAAAGTGTGAAGTGACAAAGAGCTTCTCAGATTCTCTTACTGAGTCACATCCACCCCCCTTCAAAAGCAGCTGAAAGCTGTTTCTCTCCAAGAATTTTCAAGATTGCCTGTCTTCCGTATGACAGCTCTGTGTTCTGAGAGGAGTCCTATTGTAAAGAAAGGAAAGTACAGGCTTAAAGTGAAACTGTCTGGTTAACCAGTGTGTGCCCTTTAGCTGTTCCCGAGGAGCCCTTATTGCCACAAAACACAGAAATAAGGACAAAGCAGCTGAGACCGGGAGTCACAGAGGGGCCTTGAGGAGTGGCAGATGCCCTCAGTGTCTGCAAGTCTCACGAAATCTATGAGAGTTAGCACTGAATCACGGTTCTTAAGAAGATTATGCCACAGAGAACCAGTAGGCTGTCTGACCCCTGCTCTAAAGATGCATCTGAAACCTTGCAGGGCAGTCTGTCTGACTTCCAGAATTAGTGGGCAAGTGGTGAACTAAGACAAGGTGACAGGGGGACGTTATAGAGGTACCTTTTGAGAAAACGCACATCTATGAGTCTGCTGACTGACTGTTCCTCTGCAAGCCTCAAAAATCTATTTTTTCCAGTGAAGTTACTCCTTAAGGTTAAAAAAATTGTTGATCCAAACAACTTTTTAAGTAGCAGGCATGGTGGGATGCAGGGATGCAGATTTCATCTGGAAGTTCAGCATCCACTGCTCACTCAGAAGGCATCACTCAACCACCATTAATAACCCCACCCACCAAAACCCAGGACAACATGGAAGAGCCCATCCTGGAGCGTGCTGTGTGACGCAAAGATGTCAGGCTGGAGGAAAGTCATCAAAGAACAAGAGATGCTATCAGAGGAAGACAGGAAGACCCAGGAAGCACGGTGGCTAAATTGCAAACGACAGTAGCAGAAGGAACACCAGCGGGGAAGAGAAGCCTCACTGCTCAGTTTAGTCCGCGTCACCAGGTATCAGAGGCTAAGAGATTGCTATAGGAAGACAGAGGAAATGGGATATCAAAAGGCATTCTATCCCTACAGCAGTGGCTCCCAACCTTCCCTTTAATATAGTTCCTCGTGTGAGCCCACAACCATAATATCATTTTCCTTGCCACTTCATAACTGTAACTTTGTTACTGTTGTGAATCATAATGTAAGTGTTTGTGTTTTCCAATGGTCTGAAGGTCACCTCTGTGAAAGGCTCCCTCAACCCCTCAGGAGGTTGCGCCCCACAGGTTGAGGACCCCTGCTTTGCAAGAAGTAGTTTGTCCTACTCTGGTCCTATGTTATCATGGTGGCAATGTTTCCATGTGAAAGTTCCTGCAAACAGCCTGCCTTACCCTTCTCCATGCGTTCTAAGATGTCATCATTTCCCACTGGGTAAGGAGGATCCTCTGGCTATGTCTTTACACTCTCCAACTACATATGTTTTAAGGTTTATTTATTTTTATTTTATACCTATGAGTGTTTTCTTGTCTGTGTGTCTGCTCACTTTGTGCATCCAGTACTGGTGAAGGCTGGAAGAAGGACTCGAATCCTCTAACTCTGGACCTGACCTTACAGACGGTTGTCAGCAATTATGTGGATGCCGGGAATTGAACCCCCAGTCCTCTAGAAGACTCACAAGTGCTCTTCACGGCTGAGCCATCTCTCCAGCCTCTCTTCAACTTCTTTCAAGCATCTAAATTCAATGATAAATTTTGCCAGAAAAATATCCCTGCATTGCTGGTCTGTCTCCTAAGCCACAGGTTCAGGGGAATCTAGTTACACTTTGCTTAGCCCAGATGTTTCAGAGGGAGTTGAGAATACCAGAGAACCAACTGGTTCTTTCAGAGCCAGAGAAAAGTTTTGATTGGTATAGAATCTTAACGATGTCATTTTGCATGTAGTTACCATAGGCTGGTAAGATGGCTTAGTGGGCAAAAGTCCCTACGGCCAAAGTGTGGCAACCTGAGTTCAATATCTAGGACCAGATGCAAAGAGGAGAGAGCCAAATGCTGCAAGTTTTCCCTGACTTACACGTGTGTGCCAGGGTACACATACACTTGTATATAAGTAAATAAATGTCATTTCAATTTTTAAAAATTAGCGCCTACAGCAAACACAGTAGAAAAAGCCGAGTGCCTTTGGGAGCTCTGCTTGCTCACATTTTCTCAAGCCTCTTCCTTTGGAGGATAGGATCTGCTCTCATCACTGAGCCATACAAGGATGCTAACAAACAAACAAACAAAAATCACTTTTTGGACAGCATCTTTCATCGGCATTCTGTTTCCGAGCCTACCGAGTGACTCATCCTAAGACTGGGTGCTGCAGCCCCTGCCCCGGGGAATGGCTGAGTGAGTGACTAATAGTTCACACTGGAGAGAGAGCAGGAAGTTGGCTCTGTGTTTATTATTGGAACCAGACACTAAGGAGCTGTTTTAAAAAGCACTTGAAAATACTTGAGCCCCAAGGAATGTTGCTTGCTTACCTACTTTGCATCATTCTTGCTGTTAAGGTTAAAGGTGACTTTGCCTCTAAATGGGTTTTGGAGGTGTGACAATAAATTAAGTGGTGAGAGATATTTGGATTTTGACGTTAAAAGAAACGCACGTCACAGGTTACTAGTAGAAAGAAAAAAGACCTCTGTACTGGCTAGTTTTGTGTCAACTTGACACAGCTGGAGTTATCACAGAGAAAGGAGCTTCAGTTGAGGAAATGCCTCCATGAGATCCAACTGTAAAGCATTTTATCAATTAGTGGTCAAGGGGGAAAGGCCCCTTGTGGGTGGGACCATCTCTGGGCTGGTAGTCTTGGTTCTATAGGAGAGCAGGCTGAGCAAGCCAGGGGAAGCAAGCCAATAAAGAACATCCCTCCATGGCTTCTGCATCAGCTCCTGCTTCCTGACCTGCTTGAGTTCCAGTCCTGACTTCCTTCAGTGATGAACAGCAGTATGGAAGCTTAGGCCGAATAAACCCTTTCCTCCCCAACTTGCTTCTTGGTCATGATGTTTGTGCAGGAATAGAAACCCTGATTAAGACAACCTCCAACTGATCTTGACTTACATGTTGCTTTTGTTGTCTGGTGAGATGAGATTCAATTGGCAGGCATCTTTCACCTGGAAGTCAGGGTTCCCATCTAACACCAAGCCAACAATGAGACTCCATTCTTAAACAATGATGGTGATGATGGTGATGGTGGTGGTGGTGGTGATGTTGTTGTTGTTGATGATGATAATGATGATGGAAGTGATCGGTAACTTTGGATACGGAGATAGCTCAGTTTATAAAGTGTTGGAGGACCTGAGGCTGATCTCCAGCAAACACATGTGAAAATACGGTAAGAAGTCCTGTGTCTGCAAACCCAGCAGTGGGGAGGAATTGACACAGTGAATCTCTGGGGCTGGATGCCCAGACAACTTGGACTATTTGTCAAATCCCAGGTCCCAGTGAGAGACATTGTCTTTAAAAAGATGGTGTCTGAGGAACAAACAATACATGAAGCTGACTTCTGTCCTCTATATACACAGACAGACAGATAGACAGACAGACACAAATAAGCTAAAATGCAATTATTATATCCCTCATTGGTTTGGGTAGGAAAACTGTTCTTAGCTTGTGAATTAATATTATTTGGCGACTGGACCAGTCTTTTTGTGAAAGGATATTTCTTCTCTTTCTCTATCTGTTCAGTGTTTCCTCACACCACACCTAACAATGCAGCAAGAACTCTGCCCGTAGACCAATACTGTCAGTCAACCACAGGCACTGTCAGACTGCTTTATCCCATTAACAGTTTTATAAATAATAGCTGAAGGTTATGGTTGCTCCACAAAGGTGAACTTAACATTTATAAACTATAAAACTCTGTCCTCACACATGGAGAAGCTGACTTTGATCTCTCAGTTTGTAAGCCGGTACCACAGAGCAGTGCCCTCCCTGTCTCTGCAGGTCAGTTTACACACAATTCACTGGGCCAAAAGGTAAAGATGGCCCTTTCTGCCCATTTTTAATTTGGAATAAAAGCAGAACCAATTTAGCAAAAAGATGTTGGCATTTTTAATTCTCCATTTTCATGCTTAAAGATGCTGAATTATTTAAGGTATCTATTCACATATCTCCCCACCAATAAAACATAGTTCACCAAGAATTTGTAGAAGTCAGCTCCTCAATGTATTCTCCTTTTTTTCTCCTACTAAATATGACCCATATTCTCCTCCATTGTTCTTAAACGGCAAGTCGTTGACTGTAAATAAAGGAACCTCAAACATCCCTCAGAGTTGACCCTTCCTCTTGGAACTCTGTAAATGGGTAGATGCAATCTGACACATGGCTGTTTTCTGGGAAGACACTGCCTGGTACCTTTCTCCTTATAGGGATGCATATGCACGCCAACAGGAATTCTCATCGCCTGAACTCATTAATTTGGACATGGCATTTAAAAGTCGAAATATTCTAGGGGCTTTCTGACAGCCTCAAAGGCTGATAAAGGAAATATGTCGAGGTTGGAAAGTCCTGACAGGGTAGACAAAAATGCTGAGCCTACCAGTTTTCCTTCATTTAACGTGCCAAAGGTCACCGGGGGAATGAGACCCACACTGGAGATGATACCACGCAGTTCCCAGGCCTCTTGGAGTTACCCTCCTCACCTCCTCTGCTTACTTCTCCCTCTTTGCATAAATCTGCTTCTCACCGTCTCTTGCTTCTGAAACATTTCCCAATTCGATGATGAAAGTTTCCAGGAGAAAGGAAAATCACCGGGAACTCAGTTTAAAGGCTTTTCCATCTGAGCAGGGAGGAAGCAGGGAGAGCCAATGATTGCGGCTCATTTTAGAAGAAGGCGCTGTGTCCCACAAAAGGAGACCGTTTTCAGCTTCAGTGACTGGACACAGGGAGGGAAATGTATAACTGGGGAGTTAGAAGAGGGAAGAGTGTTCCAAGACTTAACTATCATTGTTCATGAGGGCAGTCTGACCCGCTGGCATTGGAAAGAACCTCGTATCCCCAGAGATTTAAATGGTACCAGGACAAAGGCTACCATGGATGCGTGAACTCCCGATGCTATTTCTCAGTTTGAGCATAGCTCGGTTGCCAGAGATGCAAGATTTGCTGGCTTGGTGGGAGTCATCTTTCTAATAGTTCTCAACAGTCTGGGGAGACCTGGCTCAGCCATCAGAGGTGATTGTATTCCCAGTCCCCTGAAAGAAAACAGAGGCCATTTAGTTCTCCAGCAGCCGCCTTTCACCAGCAGTGACATTACCTTAAACAACAATTTTAGAAATTAAAGGTGAAACAAAAAAAAAAGGCCAAAAAAAAAAAAAAAGTGACTTTGCACGGGAAATGGCTGTCAATTCCAGTGACTGGTTACAGGGAAGCACATTTAAAGAGAGTGTTTCTAGCTCAGTGTTCTCTTTCCTGACAGCTTTCCTGTGGTGGACGCAATGCCCATGTCAGGTGATTTCTATACATTAGACTTTCAAATCACATCTGGAAACGTAATCTCCAGGAATACACAGTCCCTTCTCTGCTAAGAGACTTTCCCTGTAGCGGCTTTAAAGGCATGTGGAAAATGATACAATTCTCTGACTTCCCCACCCACAAGGTGCATTTCCCTCGGGTGTTTTCCCTCACAGGGCTCCTCCGTAGCACCACAGACCAATACAGGAATCAAATGAAGACCTTTTAAGGATGATGAAGAACATGTGGAAATAGGCGCCACAGGCCATGGGAATCATGGCCCTCACCTCACATCCTGGTAGATGACAACGGTTCTCATAGCATTGGGAGCTAAGAGGGAACTTGTTGGGACACTCCACCATGTCCACCCCTGTCCACACCCACCCAGGAGAAGTGTCGACGGTAGACTCAGTGCAGTAGACTTAGTGCCTTCCAGGGCTTTCTGTGCCTGGCACAAGCATGGTCCTCCTAGGATGAAAAGCAGCTGTTTTCACACATGATATGGATGGGGGGAGGGAGAGCTTGACTTTGAAAGAGAAGACTGGAGTGGAGTCAATGATGCCCTGCTAAAGACACCATGATTTCCCCAACGGCATTTTTATTTAATGATAATGAAATCTGGTCTCAGTGCAATTTCCTCCTAACAGCCAACTTCTGTTGTGAGCTGTCTTGGCACTAGCAATACATAAAGCCGTTGTGGGGTGGAAGCCAGCGAATGCACTATCTTTCCTTGTAGCTTTTTCTCTAAGTAGTGACAAGTTTTCACGGAATAGTTGAGAACGTAAGCAGGTGACACTTCAGATTAATGCCTTAACAGGGGCAGCAAAATCTGACAAAGAACTTGCCAGAAAATGTAAGAGGCTCTGAAACAAATTATTTATTCCCTGGGAACCCTGTATGAGTCAGCCACAACAGGATAATAAGGTTCGACCATAAAGAGAGCAGGAGAGAAAAACTAGGAAGAATTTCTCGTTTGTTTTCTCTGCCATTTTCTACTAAATGGTTAACACAGAGCATGTTGCCTGTAGGAAGTACAGGCTGACGTGGCATTAGGTTTCTTAGCCTTAGCTTATGCATCTCCAGTCCATCTGCCTGCTCTTAGGAGACTGGGAGGGAATGCCAGGGGCATGTATGCACGTATGGTCAATACCAAGACAGTGGCTTGCACCCCACTGCATGCTACGTGTGGACGCCGAGGTGCCGGGCAAGCAGCCATGCCTGAAGAGAGCCTGAGTAGGCAGTGAGAGGGCAGACAGAATGAAGTCTTACAAACCACCACACTGAACAAAGGAGCATCAGCCTGGCTCTGCTCACTCAGCCGATGATAAAATAGTAAATTAGGGGAAGGAAGACAAATCCCAAAAGAAAAAATGGGCAGAAGGGAGGTTGAATACAGAGGTCTTTTACTTCCCTTTTCATTGTTAGCACAGCAGCAGCATACCAGGCACAAGGTCCTGCTCAAGTCCCCCTCCTCAGTTCTGGTCACTCACCCAACCCTAAGAAGTCTGGCAATAAGAGGTCCTGCTCCTCAAGGACAGCTCTGGTCCTCATTTCCACCACTAGTCAATGCCTTGGTTGCATTCTGAAGTAGAGTCTCAGAACAAGGGGCTCGCAGGGCTGGCTGCTTAACTATGCTGTATGGGGGTTGGTACGATACACTATGACCTACCCAGTATGGACTTTGGACAAAGGCTTCTCTGGCTCCCTGCACTTGAGGCACCAAACCCATCAAAGGAATCATTCGGGATAGCATCTGAAACATAAATAAAGAAAATATCTAATAAAAAAGAAAGAAAAAAGAAAAGAAAAAAGAGAGAAGGGCTTTCTTACAAGACATCCTTCCGGGAAAGTGGCCGCAAGCCATTTTAGAGTGTTTCTTCTGCAGCTATCCACGAGGACTCTCTTCCAGTCCTTCTGCTTCCGACCCTTCTATGCTTGCCTCTCACACCCCAGCCATGATGAGAAAACCAAACAGAAATGTTTTCCTGTGCAAAATGAATGGGGCCATTAAAATAAGATAAATGAAGCTGCATTCAGCTGCAAAATTTAGCTTTAGAGGCTCTGTTATCTGTACCTTAGCAGTACCTATCAACGCTGAGTTTTGGATCCCAGCCTTACTTACTGTATAAATATGACTACATGCACGTTCCTTGGGTCAAAGTCTAGTCTGCCCTGGCAATGTGAAGAGATGACAAATCACTTTCAATTTGTCCTAAGGTTTCAGCGGGGACTTGGGGTTGATTAACAGCTGCGTTTTCGCTCTTACTGCAGGCCAGTTTCGGGAAACAGTGCAATTTTTGTTTTTGTTGGGTTTTTTTAAAGACACATTTTAAAGTGCCGGATGCAAAGGAGAGGCTTTTGAAGGCTTACCTCCCACAGGACTCACACTGCCTGAACAAGCTGTCAGTCTCTGCAGCCAACCACTTGCTCAGACATTTATTCTGAGAGTTTGGGGACCAGGGAGGTATTAGCAGATGAACATAGCAAAATCTATTACCCGTCTTTTGAGTTATTAGTGTTAATGGTGAAATGTTCACAGTAGGGGTTGTCTGGGTCACCTGTCAATTACTGAAGTCTGGGAGGACAGGCCCTAAGGCTAATAGAGGCCCAACAGTCAGCTAGTAATGTGTCAGCCCAGAGAAGTCACTGAAGTAATTTTGCCTACTGTCAATAAGATGCTGAAATAGTGTCCTGCTTTCCTATCCTTCAAATCCAGACTCTACAAATCGTCATACCTGCAATAAGCTCTGTGTGAGCATGCTCTCTGGCTCTTGTGTCCACGCCAGCTGATGCCATCAAAAGGATGGCAGCCCTAACAAAGCCATCTCCTCATTGACCCCACTGCTCTCTGCACCTTCTCCTCCTCTGGTTGAGCACTGACTATCTTACCACTCTCCTGTTTGCTGGCTGCAATCCCTTTCCTCTTCTATTTGTCAAATTCTGTCTCTTCTTCAAGAATCTTCCAAATAGGGAAGACTCATAGAAGCATTCTAAATGTATAAGGTTCAAACTCCTGCAAACTGAGAGTGTTGCTGGCAGCCATAGTCAAGGCAAAATACTTCCAGGTTCTTGATGCCTTGTTCAAAGAGTTTCATGACTTAGTCACCTCAGCTAGTGCTTTTCAAACACTAGTGCAGACGTGAACGATGTAGAAATGTTTAAGGTGTTTCTGCATCCTACTCCCCAGAGTTTCTTACTGAGTAGGTCTAGGGAGGAAGGCTGAGAATCTACACTTCCCACAGGCTCCGGGCAATGTTGATGCCTGATCACTTTGAACAGCACTGATCTGAATCAGGAACCAACTGTTTACTGTCCAGGAAACTCCCAGGAATGGGAAACTGGAGCAGGAGTGGAAGGCGAGAAGTCTTACAAAGGGAAGATGATTACAAAGGAGTAGCAAACTTTAGCAGCCAAGGAGAAAATAGAGAGCTCTCTTGTGGTGGCAGTGGACTGTACACACTTGCACTCACCCTGTGGCCTTCCCAGTATGAGAACACAGATGAGCAAACACAAGCAAACACATTGAGCGTAGGACAGGGGACATATATGGCAGTTCCAACGAGTGTGCATTCTTTTTACTGGCCATGGCTAAGAGCCTGGCAATTAAATGTTTTCGAGACACTAGCTATCCCACCCAAAAAGAGTAGAATAGAGAAGTAATAAAAAGGAGAATCAGCAACAAAAAACTGTTGCAGTGGTTGAGGGTGTGACTCAGTGGTAGAGAGCTTGTTCTGAATGCTCAGAGCTCTGAGTTTGGCCTTCAGTGTGAGAGAGTGAAGGAGGGAGGAAGGGAGGGAAAGAGGGAGGAAGGGATGGGGGGAGGGAGCATGAGACTGGGACTGAGGGAGGAAAGGAAGACTGGGAGGGAGAGAGGAAGGGAGACTGGGAGGGAGGGAGGAAGGGAGACTAGGAGGGAGGGAGGAAGGGAGGAAGTGGAAGGAGGAAGAGAGAAAGGGAAGGTGAGTGGGAGAGTGGAAAGGATGGAGGGAGGAAGGAAGGGGGTCATTTAAATGATCATTAAACCCATGATTCGGAATTAGAAGCTTTAAATGATGGCATCAAGCATCTGTCCTAATATTCCTTATATGGGAAGAAATATGCACAAATAAATTCAGTTTAGAGCAGAAGAACAAAAACTAAGCACAAAGCTAGTGAGAAGTTAGAACGGAAGAGTCGCAGCACAGAAGCAGTTCATTGTACAGGCTCAGTAGCATAATGAGGATGCTGGAGTAGACCATGTGCTAATGTATAGATCTACCTGAGCTAACAAATGTATACAAATTGTCAGGGGTGGGGGGGGCTTTAAAAAATAAACACAGCCCAGGAACAATTGGAAAACATATATCTATCATTTAGGTCATCAAAGGTTTACTTAATGAGTACTACTCAGCTATTAAAAAGAATGAATTTATGAAATTCCTAGGCAAATGGTTGGACCTGGAGGGCATCATCCTGAGTGAGGTAACACAATCACAAAAGAACTCAAATGGTATGTACTCACTAATAAGTGGATATTAGCCCAGAAACTTAGTATACCCGAGATATAAGAGACAATTTGTAAAACACAGGAAACTAAAGAAGAACGAAGACCAAAGTGTCCACACTTTGCCCCTTCTTAGAATTGGAAACAATCACCCATGGAAGGACTTACAGAGACAAAGTTTGGAGCTGAGACAAAAGGATGGATCATCTAGAGACTGCCATATCCAGGGATCCATCCCATAATTAGCCTCCAAACGATGACACCATTGCATACACTAGCAAGCGTTTGCTGAAAGGACCCTGATATAGCTGTCTCTTGTGAGACTAGGCCGGGGCCTAGCAAACACAGAAGTGGATGCTCACAGTCAGCTATTGGATGGATCACAGGGCCCCCAATGGAGGAGCTAGAGAAAGTATCCAAGGAGCTAAAGAGATCTGCAACCCTGTAGGTGCAACAACATTATGAACTAACCAGTACCCCGGAGTTCTTGACTCTAGCTGCATATGCATCAAAAGATGGCCTAGTCAGCCATCACTAGAAAGAGAGGCCCATTGGACATGCAAACTTTATATGCCCCAGTACATGGGAACGCCAGGGCCAAAAAATCGGAATGGGTGGGTAGGGGAGTGGGGGGGAGGGTATGGGGGACTTTTGGGATAGCATTGGAAATGTAAATGAGGAAAATACCTAATAAAAAATGTAAAAGAAAATAAAAAATAAATAAAAAAAGAAAAGGCAAAGGGATTAGTGAAGAAAAATAACTCTAAAATTTTCCCTAATTTAACTGGGCATGATGGTATACACCTGTAGCCCTGGCACTTGGGAGAGTGAGGACGGAGATAGGAAGACTGTGAGTTCAAGGTCAGCGTACATCATGTTGTAAGACACTCCTTCAAAGCAGCCAGGAAGCAAACACAAAACCTTTCCCAATATAGTAAAAGCTATACATTTACAGACAGGAGAATGCCTCACGCCCAACAAGCCATGAAAAGACAAATACATACATAAGACACACACACTCTCACACACACCCCTCCAAGAATAAGAGTAATAGGAAACATTTAATGACAAAACAGTTCACAAGAAAATGTAACAGTACAATATACTTGGTAATAAATCTTCAAAGTACATAAACAACAACAACAATCTAGAACTACAGAGAGAAATAGACATTCACAAGGTCTACATGAAGAATGCGAATGGGTGTCCCTCAGAAAGCAGTAGGCCAAATGTACCTAAAACTAGCAATAAGAGGACTCATCGTGAGCTACCAAATTGACCTACATCACATTTACCAAGCCCTCGAGCCCACAGCAAGAAACATATATTTTTATTCATGGACTACTCATTAAGACAAACCACAACCTCAACCTCAGAAACATTTAAAATATTTTAAATCATTTAAAGTATATTCCCTGACCACAGTGTTTTAAGAAATAAAATAGAAAGGAGCATATAAAATTCTTGAATACTTGGAAGTTAAACCCTCAAGTCAAAAATGGAAGTCTCAGTGGGAATCAATATTTTGATCCAAATGAAGTGGTAAGATATAAAACCTACAACGTTTAAAAGGAAACGTACTCAGACAGGCAAAGATGACTCAGTGGGTAGAGCCACTTGACTCCAAGCCTGGCAACCGGAGTTTGTCCCATGGCAGGAGAGAACCAACTCTGACCAACTTGTCCCTTGACACCCCCCCCCCCACCATGGCGCGAGCATTTTCGCCCTCTTCCCCAACAAAGAAGTAAATAAATGCAAATTTAAAAAACAAATTAATAAGGGAGTTTGGATAAGTAAAAGAACTCTAAAGTATAACCTCAAAAGCAAAATTTATTCCAGAACAACTGATAAACTATCATTTCTTTTACCAGTAGGATTGTGGCTACACTGGTGTCCGTCAGCTGCATTCAGTGTTGGCATTCAGGGACAGAAAACTGTTATGAGCCTGTCTTACATCTCCTAACCTGTAATGTAGTGTTGGCTTCCACCCACTACCTTCCTGTAATGTGCACAGCCCCACAATTTGACAACCAGAACTATCCAAGTCTAGATGTAGGTGATTGAGGTGGTTTTTTTTTATTGTTGTTTTTTTTTTTGGTTTGGTTTGGTTTGGTTTTGTTTTGTTTGTTTGTTTGTTTGTTTGTTTGTTTTTGAGGAGAGGAGCATCATTCTTTATCTCGTGGACGGAAAACCACTGTTGGGCTTTATTAATTTTAACTGCTGCATCACCTTACCTTCTTAAGAGCATTTTGATTACTATAGAACATTTTTCCTATCATAGGCCATCCTGTTATGGATATTCCTATAGAAAGACAGTATCTGAGATATGGGAGATGGTGTACTGTAGAGTGTATTCTTTAGAATGAACTGGCTTGGCCTTACAGAACATGTATCATTCCTGGGAGATATGGGAAGATGTTGTACTGTAGAGTGTATACTTTAGAATGAACTGGCTGGACCTCACAGAACCTGCATCATCCCCTGGATAGAGAACCCAGATCGTACTCCAAAGCTGAACCAAATATGTTTCCAAATAGATCAGGGGTTCTGTTACTTCATATGTATGATATATTTTTGTGTTGACACAGAATTTCTACCAATCTAATAAGTACAAAGGACCCTCTTCGTGTATCTTTCTACTTGCTGGTGACTTGGGTTGGTTGGCTTATTTTATTTTGCTTTGTTTTTCCTAATTTTTTAAAAAAATTGTTTGACAGTTTCATATATTTATGGATGTAATAAATTTTAGTCATTCACACCCATCCTCACCTCCTTGTGACCTGCCTTCCTCTGACTCCCAGGATGCTTTGCTACCACCCCTGATTCTTTGAGCTTTCTGAAATAAACAGTAGATGCTTGTTTAATGATCTCTCTAAAGGACAGCACACATACCAGCACACCCCTACCTAACTAGGTAACCACTGCTCAAACTTCCCCGTCTTTGTATCAGATTAACATCGGATCTACGTGTAATTGACTTCTATGAGCACTAGGGATTGATGTTATTTTGTTCCTTAGAAGCTTTGAATTATCCTGGTAACCTGACCTGAACGGTATGTGCTTCACCACCAATTAGCAATGGCACTAATGTATTTCTTTTCTGTTTACTGATGAGTAAGTGTCCCTCGTGCCCACTTTGACATTACCACACAATTTCAATTACTAAAACTCTATAGTAAGTTTTCATGTGAAAAGCCTTTCTCATATACTTTTCCTCAAAATTGGCCCTAGATCCCTTACACTTCTGTTATTTTGCGTGTATTTTAACGTTGGGTCATTGCATAGTCTCTATGGGATTTTAAAATTGAGAATCTTAATTGAATTGTTAAAGATTTTGTAAATACAACATCCTTATAATACTGTGATTCCTACATTTTTATTTTTTTCTACACTGAAGTCTTTGTAGCTTCTCATTTGAGTTACCAGTGCTGGAGACTGAGCCCACGGTATAGTGAGACACGTGAGGCATCGTCTACCACTGAGCTACATGCCCAGCCCAGACTACCTGCCTTGAAGCAGAACTTTTAGCCAAGATTTAGGTAAGCTTTTCCTAAGTTTGCTCCTGTTTATCTGTTTGTTTGTTTTTTGTTTGTTTGTTTGTTTGTTTGTTTGTTTTTCTGTTCTGAGGATTGAACCCAGGGCTTCAAGTGTGCAGGCACACGCTCTGCCACTGAGCTTCACCTCCAAGTTTTTGTGCTATTCTACATGCAAATTTTGAAGAAAAAGAAACATTGTTTTTCAGTGTTTGTTACTACTATAGAAGGCAATGAATTCTGCTGTTGTGGTGAAGAAGAGGGAGGAGGGGGAGTTGTCAGCCAATTCTCACAGCCTATCCTGTTTATCATCTGCGAATCTCTGAATACTGGCAGTTTTATTTCTCCCTGTGTGTAACTGGTTCTCTTGCCTTTCTGTGATGACTTCTGAAGCCTAATCAGTGTGGCCCAAGGAGCCTTGGAAGCAGGCATCTTGTCTCATTTGTAAATCTTAAGGAGACATTTTTTTAATCTCTTCATTTCAAATGTTACATCTACATTAGCCCTGGAAAGTACACTTCATGAAGGAAGGAATGTAAGCCATATTTCAAGTTAGTTAGTTCATTTACCCACCACATAACTGGAATTTTTATCTTGTAATACTTGTCTAGCCACAAAGAAGGGTTTTCATTGCTACAATCCCTGAATGGTAAACTAATTTGAAGAAAAAAGCAAAAACAAAATCAAAAACAGTTTCATTTGTTTTGATAGAATTAGAAGATGGTGAAGCCCAGGGTTATTTCTTGACATCTCCTTTTAAAAAGTAATGATCGAAATTGACAAAGCTATTATGGTCTGTTGTTCGTGAAATAGGTTAAAAATTAAGTAAAGGAATATCGGCAGAGAAGTCAGCTTGTGTAAAATCTTACACTTTAATCATTATGGTAAAATGAAGATTAGAAAAAAAAAAAAAACACTAACAAGGGCTAGAAAAGTGACTCCGTGGTTATAATACCAAGGGCAAAAGCAAGAAGACGTGAATTCAGATCCCTACCACCCATGTAACAACCAGATGGGTAGTGCCTGCCTGTTACCATCAGAGACAAGAGCATCCCAGGGCTCACTGGCCAATCAGTCTAGAACAGTAAGAAACCCTATCTCTGGATAGCAAGGACAGGGCTATAAGAAACAGGGGTAAAGGAAATATCCAAAACTGATTTCTGGCCTCAAAACATGCGCGCACGCGCACACACACACACTTATACAAAGCAAATAGACAATCTTAATTCTGTATCTATAGTTCCCAAACCTAGCTCTGTATTAAATCATCTTGGAAATATGTTTATGTGATTGTTGCTTGGACTTCATTTTTTTAATTTAATTTTATTTTTTTATTAGATATTTTCTTTATTTACATTTCAAATGCTATCCCCTTTCCTAGTTTCCTCTCCGAAAATCCCCTATCCCCTCCCCCACCCCCTGCTCCCCAACCCACCCACTCCCACTTCCTGGCCCTGGCATTTCCCTATACTGGGGCATATAATCTTCACAAGACCAAGGGCCTCTCCTCCCATTGATGGCCAACTAGGCCATCTTCTGGTACATAAGCAGCTAGAGACACAAGTCCCACCATGTGTTTTCTTTGATTTAGTCCCAGGGAGCTCTGGGGTTACTATTTAGTTCATATTGTTGTTCCTCCTAGGGGGCTGCAGACCCCTTCAGCTCCTTGGGTCCTTTCTCTAGCTCCTTCATTGGGAACTCTGTGCCCTATCCAATGAATGACTGTGAGCATTCACTTCTGTATTTTCCAGGTACTGGCAGAGCCTCTCAGGAGACAGCTATATTAGGCTCCTGTCAGCAAAATCTTGTTAGCATCTGCAATAGTGTCTGGCTTTGGTCGTTGTTTATGGGATGGATCCCAGACTTGATTTTTTTAAAATGCATATCTGTATTAATTCTTTTGAGAATTTTTTGTTTGTTTTTGCTTTCCAAGACTGGGTTTCTCAGTGTAGACTTGGCTGTCCTGGAACAAGTTTTATAGACCAGGCAAGCCTCAAATGCAGATAAGCCTGCTTCTGCTTCCTGAGTGCTGGGATTAAAGGTGTGCATCACCCTGCTTCTTCTGACAATTTTATACAATGCATTTTGACCATATTTGTCCCCAGCTCCTCCACTAACCTCCTCCCCGATCTACCTTACCTTACATCACCACAAACTTCATGTCTCACTTGTTTTTTGTTTTTGTTTGCTTGGTTTGGTTTGGTTTTTATTATTTTGAGACAAGGTTTCTCGGTGTGGCCCTAGCTATCCTAGAACTGGCTCTGCAGACCAAGCTGGACTTGAACTCAAGAGATCCATCTACCTCTGTCTCTAAAGTACTGGGATTACAGGTGTATGCCACCACCACCACCAAGCTTTTGATTTGTTTTGTTTTTAATAACCCGTGGACTCTAATTTCTGTTTCCCACACACTTCTGCATGTAGGGTTATTTATTGGAGAAAGCTTGACCTACCAGGAGCCACAGCTTTAAAGAAAACTGACTTTCCCTTCCCCCAAAGTCATTAACTGGCTATAGCTCCTCAACTGCGGACTCATGAATTCCTTCCTCCTCCGTGACTGGCTTGATCTTGTGCAGGTCTTATATGAGTAACCACAGCTGCTATGAATTAATGCACGCAGAAGTCCTCTCACATCCAGAAGACACTCTTATACTCCAGTCCTCCCCAACATCTGGCTGTTAAAATCTTTTCCCCTCTTCATAGGTGGTCCCTAAGCCTTTGAGGGGGGTATGATAGAGATCTTCCACTTATGACTATGTATTTCATGATACTTATTTTCCGTGTTTTGAACCTTTGTGGGTTTCTACATTAACTACCATCCACATTACAAAGAAACTTCTCTCAAGAAGTAAGGAGATGAGAATTTAGAGGACATTTGATACTATGTCTGTTTAGCAAAATAATAGCAGTAGGATCACCCCCTAGAGACTGTGAACTCCCCAACCTCAGTTCCTGGCAAGATTCAGTACCAGCCACGTGCTTTCTCCTATGACAAGGACCTTAAAATCTACCCAGAAGCTAAACCACCATTACACCCAGTGTCTTGTAACCCCAATCACTATTGCAGTCCAGAGGCTCACAGCTGAGTAATACTGTGGATGACTTTTTCCCTAAGCAACCTTCCAGTTCTACAAGAGCTAGCCAGCAGGGAGCTTTATTTAGTAAGATATCAATTTGATATCTCCATGTGCTGTGACCAACATGTGTAGGGTCTTCAACAACTAGTAGCCAATATCAAACTAAATGGAGAGAAGCTTGAAGCAATCCCACTAAAATCAGGGACAAGACAAGACTGTGCACTTTCTCCCTACCTGTTGAATAAAGTATTCGAAATCCTAGCCAGAGCAATTAGATAACAAAGGGGGTCAAAGGGATACAAATTGGAAAGGAAGAAGACAAAATATCACTATTTTCAGATGATATTATTGTATACTTAAGTAACCCCAAAAATTCCCCCAGAGAACTCCTACAGCTGATAAACTTCAGCAAAGTGGCTGGATATAAAAATTAACTCAAACAAATCAGTAGCCTTCCTCTCCTCAAAGGATAAACAGACTAAGAAAGAAATTAAGAAAATGACACATTTCACAATAGTCACAAATAATATTACATACCTTGGTGTGACTCTAACCAAACAAGTGAAAGATGTGTATGACAAGAACTTCAAGTCTCTGAAGAAAGAAATCTAAGAAGATCTCAGATGGAAAGATCTCCAGGCTCATGGATTGGCAGGATCAACATAGTAAAAATGGCCATCTTGCCAAAAGCAATCTACAGATTCAATGCAATCTCCATCAAAATTCCAATTCAGTTCTTCACAGTTAGAAAGATCAATTTGCAAATTCATTTGGAATAACAAAAAACCCAGGATAGTGAAAACTATTCTCAACAATAAAAGAACTTCTGGGGGAATCACCATGTACCTTAAGCTGTACTACAGAGCAATCATGATAAAAACTGCATGGTATTGGTACAGTGACAGGCAGGTAGATCAATGGAATAGAATTGAAGACCCAGAAATGAACCCACACACTTATGGTCACTTGATCTTTAACAAAGGAGCTAAAGCCATTCAGTGGGGGAAAAAAAGACAGCATTTTTAACTAATGGTGCTGGTTCAACTGGTGGTCAGCATGTAGAAGAACACAAATTGGTCCATTTTTATATAACTCCTTGTACAAAGCTCAAGTCCAAGTGGATCAAGGACCTCCACATAAAACCAGATACACTGAATCTAAAGAAAGAGAAAGTGAGAAAGAGCCTCGAACACATTGGCATAAGGGAAAATTTCCTGAACAGAACACCAATAGCTTATGCTCCAAGATCAACAGACAAATGGGACCTCATAAAATTGCAACGTTTCTGTAAGGCAAAAGACACTATCACTAGGACAAAATGGCAACCAAAAGATCTTTACCAACCCTACATCCGATAGAGAGTTAATATCCAGTATATCAAAGAACTTAAGAAATCAGACTCCAGAGAACCAAAACCCTATTTAAAAATGGGAGAGTATTTCTTTACCTTATGCTAGTCCCCAGTAACCACACAGAGAAACCAAGATTTATTTCAAGCTTCCTCTGCAGTACCTGGCAGTACTGGTTTATATTAACCCCCCTAAGCTAAGCTGGCTGCCTCCTAGCCATGATCCCATGACACTTGCATATGTGTATTGACCTGGCTATTTGGGCTTCATTTGTTTTTCTCTCATGGTGTCTTCTGGGATATTCTTCTCCTCGTGGCTCATCTGAATCTCCCTCCCTCTCTTTCCTTCCCTGGCTGGCAGAAGTTTCTGCCCTGTTCTCCCTTCTGCCCAGCCACTGGGTGATCAGCATTTATTGACAAGGCAGAGAATAAATGGTGAGAATTGTTTACATGAACTTGAGACAGGAGATTCTAGATCTAAGCATTACAATGCCATGTCCAGATCGAAACAACATATGAGGGCAGATGAGTCAGCATTTGAATAACACAAGGGTAACCTTTACACAGCTCCCAGAAACATCATGTCTACATGGTAGTACCACTTTTTAAGTTGACTCAATTGTAAAAGGATTATATTATTATTAATTGACCAAGACACCCGTTTATCAGGTACCCGTTTTTCCTCCCAACAGAATCCAGACAAGTAACTCTGTGATTCAGGAAAAGTCTATAGCTTCACTTATTAATAGCCAAAGGCTGCCAGCTTCCAGTCTGCTGGAAAAGAGGCCAGCGCGCAGCAGAAAGTCACCCTCAGGCCTAGGAGGAGCCCGCTCACGTGCTGACTTGGGTCCCTTGCTGGTGAGCATTGAATCCCCACTTTGCTAGTCAGTGGCTCAACGTCTCAGGGAAGTCACAAGAGTCTTTTTGAAGGGGGAAGGATAGGAGCTGAACATTTATTTGAAAGACGGAATGTCAACCGCACTGCCAAGAAAAACTTAATGAATCAAAATAACAGATGGGTTAGCCTAAATAATAATACATAACTCGTGGGTGTCATATGAAACTCCTGGAATGTCTGAGGTTTTCTGTGTTCCCTGTATGATATTTTGGCTTTCTGCAGGATATCTCTCTGGCTTCTCAAAGTTCTCATAATTTTTCTTTGGCAACATCTAGATTTCCTGTGTGTGTGTGTGTGTGTGTGTGTATGTGTGTATTGTGTGTTGTGTGTATGTGTGTGTATGTGTGTGTGAGTGTGTGTGTGATGGTTGCCATGACTACTTCCTTTCTTCACAGAAACACATCACCATTCAATCTAAACATTTAGAAAAGAATTTTCAGAGATGAGGGGATCTGAGAGAGATCATAAGACTGTTACAGATCTGTGGGCTACATACAGTGCTATAGTGGTGGGAACACTGATTAAGAAGCACTCTTAGCAGCTCAGTGAGATTCAACTTAACAGGCAGATAATTTGATTTAAAAGCAGGTAGTTTTCTTAATAGACAGATTCTCACTTAAAGATACCACCTATTTTTTTATTCTATGATTAAAATTTATTTTCACAGACTGAGAAAAACACTACTACTAATTATTTATTATTATTATTAAAAAGTCTGCTGTTTACCTAATCATGTCAAAACTAGGATGAGGAATGAGATTATAAGACACGTGCACACACACATACATGCATACATACACACACATGTTGCAGAATATTTGATCACACTGCGAACCCCAAGATTTTTCTAATTGTGGTATGGCTCAGCCCTTGGTGCACACCTTTAATCTCTCTGGCTGGAATACAGACAGGCTCTTAGTATACACCTTTAATCTCAGACAAAAAAGGTAAAGTTAGTTTGTAAAAGGAAGCACCCATGTTTGAAAGTGATGTCTAATTGAGTGGTAGAAAAAAGTGATGAATCAGAAAAATACTTGACAGAATACTGGATAGATATGCCTAACTCTCACAAGATGAGAAAAGAAAAAGAGGCTATTTAGAGAGTAGTGCAGAGAGAGAGGGAAAAAGAAAGAGGAGGCAGTTTTACAGAGACAGGTTGAAGAGAGAACAAGCTAGACACAGGTGAAGACAGACAAGGCAGAATGAGAAAGAGCCAGAAGATTAGAGCATATTGCCAAAGTTAGTGTGAGCCCAAGCAGAACAATTCAGGGGAGGGAGGAGGGAGGGAGGGAGGGAGGGAGGGAGGGAGGGAGGGAGGGAGGGAGGGAGAGATTGAGATTGAGATTGATGCAGAAAGAGTTAGGAAGGAGTGAGTTTATTCAGTGGTCTCAGAATGTACAGAGGCTAGAAACATCCAGGACTAGGCCTATGTTAGCAGACTGAGACAGTGAGCCTTGAAAGCAAGGATTATTACAGGAGAATAAAAGTTGCTGCTGCACACACACACACACACACACACAATCACCTTTTAAACATTACATGACCTCTCATGTGTCTGCTTCAGCAAACATCCTCTTACCTTCTCTGCTTCAACAAAACATCCATCATATGACAGAACTAAATTTCCAAAGAAACCAGCGAGTTCCACTTCACTTCAGTCTCCAACAGCTCAGTCTGGTTCTCTTCCCATTGCACTACGGACTCACTCAGTGTTCTTTAAAGAAATTACAGGGTCCATACCTGTAGTCCAAGCACTCAGGAGGCTGAGGCAGGAAAATTAGAAGTTCAGGGTCAGCCTTAGCTAAATAGCAACTCTGTCTTTAAAATATATATATATATATATATATATATATACATATATATATATATATATATATATATATAGAGAGAGAGAGAGAGAGAGAGAGAGAGAGGAAAAATAAATGTATATAAAAATATGTATAATTATTTCTGTTCTCAGCTGTTAGAACTTGGCCTACTGGATTTTTGTTTTTATTGTAAGTTAAATGAAAATAACCTTTACATTTCTAAATTCACCTTATATCGTGGATAATAACAACACAAACATTAAATATTGAAAAATATGTAGAAATTGATACTTCTCCAAAAAAATGACTGGTGCTATCTTTTAAAGAACACTTTTAATATAACTAAGTAGCCTTCTGAGTGGGCCAAACCATTCCAGAGTAAAATAGTGAGGCTTTTAAACAATGTGAAGATCTTTCTAAAGTTTGAATAAATGTTCAACCATCCTTACGTGAGCGGATCATAAAGAAAATGGAAAGACTATATCAAACTAGCTAAATGCATCCCACATTCATGGTTTACTCACTAAAATGTTGTTCATGGCTTTCTTACTGATTCTTACAGAACGTGCATATTTCTTTTTAATTTTCCCCTTTTATGTTTCCCAAGTTCACAATTCACATAAAATATCCATTGAAGCAGACAGAAAAGTGAAACGAATGTTTCAGAGCTCTTTGGGGATTTAAGTAGGTTTTTACAATAAAGCTTTGATTACTCAGAAAGGACAGGAGTGCTTAACGCTGGATAGCAGGACGAGAAGGAGGATGTTTCCAAAGTGTCAGAGGAGACTCTGATGCAATGGGTTTTCAACCTTGTTGAATACCAAGCCAGAAAGCAGCCAGATGACACAGGATAGGGCAACAGTTGGGGGGAGGGGAGCAATCAGAGGAGACGTGCAAAGGTTGTGGTTTCCTGAAGTTTAATATGACACAGAGAGCCCCACAGGACTTGCTTCATTATATTATTGTGCAATTTGGACTCAAACAGAGTGAGGCAAACCCACAAGTTAAAGGGTTTTCAAAGTGGCTTAAAACTCACTCTGAAATCAGGACAGAGCACCCTTCCAGTCAGTGTGACCGCAACATTGATCAACAAACGCACACAGAGGGACACAGAACATGGTTGGCTAACAAATGTTATCCAGGTGAAGGTGGGCTTGGCACATACTGCTTCGAGAAATACACTTTTCTCCCTTGGATTGGAAACCCGATGGCTGTGTTATGTGATTCGGAGTTTTCTGAGGCCCCCAGTGAAAGATTTATAAAGGCTGTAGGAGACAACATTGGGATATTTGAGCACTTTTTAAGAAAGATCAAAGGTATTGATTTTTTTATTTCCTTATTTTGTCTTCTTATTTAAGAGTTAGCTAGCTGCCCCAAGCATATAGCCTCATCTGGCAGAAGACCCACTGAGAGAGATTTTTTTTTTCATCTCAATTTTCATCTTCTTGGTCTCTTGATGACTTGATTTCATATCATTTCACAATACAGGTATTAAGCTGACTGGCTATAAATCTGTGGCGTGTGGATGGGCTGTATAGGAAGAGCAAGAGTGGATGAGAGACAACTGTAAATATTTCAAAATGTGTTTCATGGGGTGCAAAGTTGGACAGCCTCTCCTTACACTGAGGATAAATGCCATCCAGACATGCTCATTCAGTTCCCTCCCCTTGGTCTGAACCCTGAATACCACCGTAGAACGTTCAGGCAATGGCCTAAGAGTAATTCACCTACTATAGTGTCATGTGACTTCATGGAACTCCCCAAGAGGTCACTCTCTGGACTGGTACCTCAGCTTTTCCCTTTAAAAGTCAGTGCATCACTAGAGCAGCTGCTGCTTCTGACATCGTTAGCATCGGTTGTCAAGGTGATACACCTGGGAAGAGGGAACCTCAACTGAGGAGCTGACCTTGTGCTGGTTTCGTGAGAAATGGCCCCCACAGCCTCAGATATTTGAACACTTGGTCTCTAGTTGTTAGTCCTGTTTGTGGAGCTTTAAGAGGTGCATCTTGCTGAAGGAAATATGTCCCTGGAGGATAGGCTTCGAGAGCTTACAGACAGGCACCACTCCAACATCTCTCTCTCTCTCTCTCTCTCTCTCTCTCTCTCTCTCTCTCTCTCTCTCTCTCTCTCTCTCTCTCTCTCTCTCTCTCTCTCCCTCTCTCCCTCTCTCTCCTTCCTAGAGTAAGCTCCCTGTCTTACTAGCATGTTTACCACATGCTGTCATGCTTTCTGGCTGTGATGGATTCTTAAAACTCTGGAATCCATAGATCAAAATAAACTCTTTCTTCCTTAAGTAGCCCTGACCATGGCGGTTTATCCCAGCAACAGAAAAGAAGCTAAGACAGGCGTCCATCAACTGGCCTATGGAGTTGTCTGTGGGGTTCTTCCTTGACTGCTGATGGCAGGGTGCAGCCCACTGTGGTTTACACTATCCCTGGGCAGGTGGGTCTGGGCTGTATAAGAAAGGTAGTTGAGTAGCCAGGAAAAGTCAGTAAACAGTGTTCTTCCATGATCTCTGCACCAGTTCTTCCCTCCAGACTCCTGCCTTGAGTTCTGTCCCGACTCCCCTCAATGGTGAAGTATAAAATGAAATAAACCCTTTCCTTACAAGTTGTTTTGGTCATGAGGTTTGTTACCGCAACAGAAACTAAACTAGAACCAATATCTTTCCCATAATTATTCATGTATTTATGCGTTCATTCAGAATAGTATATATTTTAAAACATATACCATGTTTAAGGTCTTAAGGAATTTAGCACTGAACACAGCAAAGTCCTTGAAGTCCACTATTTCATAGTGTTTATATTTTGAGGAAGAACTACTTACCATTAGACTAGAATATCATAACATCATACTGTAGTTATTGAAGGAATTCTGGACAAGGCTGCCACCACGGCTTGCCATAAGCTTATTGGGCTGAAGGAAACTAATGCACCTAAACAACTGCTATGAGCCAGGCACTATGAAGATACTGCTGCCTCCTCCGTGGGCAGGAAGTTGAACTGGCTACATTCCATGGTGTCTGGTAGAGCGTAAACTTGTATGCAGTTGGATACTGATGAAATGGTAGGTTGTCATTAAATTTCTTCCCAGAGATCACTCAAGCTATAGCAAAAGAGAGAGAAGGGGAGGGGGGAGAGGAGCAAGATGGGAGAGACAGAAAAAGATAGAAGGGAAGGAAGAAAGGGAGGGAGGGAGGGAGGGAGGGAGGGAGGGAGGGACGGAGGGACGGAGGGACGGAGGGGGACGGAGGCAGGAAGAAAAAGGAAGAGAGTGACTGAAGGTCTTTGAAATGTCTTGGATTTTTGTGCAGAGGGAAGTTTTTATTACATCATTTAACATGGTAAAGATGGCGATTTAGGTTCAAGATCCATCCTTCCATTGCAATAATTTCAAATGATCAGTTCACCCCTCCCATAATGTTGTAAAGACTTTATTTATACCTCTGTGAGCATGTATATGTTTGTGTATGAGTGTGTTCAGGTCCATGTCTGTACACATGTGTGTGGAGGAGGCCAGAGATTAACAATGGCTACTTTTCTCATTCACTTATTGAGTCAGCTTTTCATCCAAACCTGAAACTCACCAACTCAGCAAGCCAGCAGCTTGGGGAAACCTTGTATCTCCACCTCTCTAGCACATGGATTTGTGCATGAATGCATCTCCCCACCAGGCATTTTACACGGGTGCAGTGGCTCAAACTCTGATCCTCACGAGTTTGTAGCAAGCACTCTATCAACTGAATCATCTCCAAGGCTTTTCTTTATTTGACAAATATCTAAGATGTCCTGTGGTATACCAGGCACCATCCTTACTACAGAGGATCGTCGCGATAAGAGTCACTGTCCCTAGGAGTTTCTTATCGCCAGCCTTCTTCCTTCTACCCTCTTCTCTCTCTGGAAGACAGAATTCAGGAATTCAGATAGTGATCAGTCCTGTTATTTGTGGGTGGCTGATAAGGTTCAGTCTTGATAAAAGGCTCTCTGGCTATCTCCAGACCCTTCTGGACAATGTCAGGAAAGACCAAGAACTGCTTCTAACCTTCCCTTATCAGATGGACAGCAGAAGTGAAATCTTCAGCATTCGGCCAAACCTGATGCCTACACAGGCATCCTGGGCAAGGATTCCAGATGCTGGATAAGCCAAGAGAACATTACATTGTTGTGTTTAAGAGGCTCCTGATAAATACATTCCAAATTGATTTACAGCCTTAAGTAAAGCCCCTCTAAGTGTAAACACACCAAACATTTCAAAAATCAGTAAAGGACCATTGAAACAGCTTAGTAGGTGAAGTGCTTACCATAAGCCTGGCCACCTATGAATTATCTCTGAGTCTATGACATCTATAGAAGGGACTGTGAGAGGAGCAAAGCCATTCACAATGGCTTCTTAAGCTGATGGCCAGCAGGTGTGTGTGTGTGTGTGTGTGTGTGTGTGTGTGTGTGTATTTTTATCTTGCAAGTCCTTTTGGTATCACTCTATGCCCTCTGGATTAGCTGAGGATGAATGACTTGCTGAATTCTCTGGAAGTTTTAGTAAGCTTAGAAACAAAGCTAGAAAGAGATGGGGAAGGGCAGAGTGGCAAGATAGTGTGTGTGTGTGTGTGTGTGTGTGTGTGTGTGTGTGAGAGAGAGAGAGAGAGAGAGAGAGAGAGAGAGAGAGAGAGAGAGAGAGAAAGAGAGAGATGATATATGTGTCAGGGACAAAAGGATAGCTTATGGGAGTCAGTTCTGTCTACCATGTAGATCCTGGGGTTGAATTCAAGCCCTTTGGCTTGATAGCAAGTGCCTTTGTCCACAGAGCCACCTCACCAGCCCTATACATTTCTGTGTTCATGCCAGAGGTGGGTGTGAACTAACAAACCTCACAAACTTTGGATCACATGTTTGATGTTCTAGGTAAGAAATGAATAGGACAGAATTAAGTGAGGGCCACAGTGTGGATATTCCTTCATTTCTTTCTGTTCTAATGCACTGAGAAAGAAAATGAATTGACGGGATTTTGATCGGTTCAGGTTTAAAAGAGCTGATCCAGAAACGAGTCTCTTTGTTGCACATCAAATCCTGTATCTTTATCTTTGTTGCACATCAAATCCTGTGAATAAATCAAAGCAAGTTAGAGAAATACGTACTGACTCTTTGTAAAGGACACTGACATGGTGCCGGTGTCAGATGCACTTGTCGCAGGTTCCGCACCAACGACACCTGGAGCTGCTTCCCAGGACTCTCAGAGAGTCATGATAATCAGATTTGGTTTTGTGTGGTGTCTTTGTCTTCCACCTACATCACCCATCACTCACCCATTACCTCTCCATCTCAGCCTTCATAGGCTAGCTATGTAGAAAAACATCAGGCTCAAAACAGGCTAGGCAGTCTTCAGAGAGACAAGGGCTGTGTCCATAGCTACCATTAAATGAAAAGTATTTTCCTTGGGTTGAGCTCATGAAGATCCATATTCTTAGACACAGAGCCAAAAAAATAATGGGCTTGCTTTTCCCGGTGTGGGAGGGACCCTGCCCTATGACCCAAGCTGCCCACACAACCACTGAGTAAGAGCCTTATGACCTCTTAGAGGAAACATCCTGACTGAAAACAAGGAATTGTCACTTTAAATTGAAAAGTGTTTTTTTTTTCTTTTTCCCTTGAGTCTTGAGTTAGTTAAAACCCTCTGAAAGTTCATTGTGGTTTTAGTATAAATAACAAAACTATTATATGTAGCAGTAGGAAAGTAGTCATCACTGGTGGCTATGCTCCATCTTTCATATTGAAAACCTTAGGGTTGGGGAAAAACATTTGCATTGATGTCTCTCCCTGTTGGAAATAAGAGGAGAATAAATTCAGGAGACAAGTGAAAATGAAGCAGTTCCTAATTTACAGTTCTATAGAAAGGGACGGTGTCTTAGAGAAAAGGCAAAACTGAATGGCGTACTGATTGGGAACAAACTGGCTTAAAATCTCCCAATCAGGAGTCAATAAATTCCTGTCCTTTTCTTCTGTAGGCTAGGATTTGTCCCTTTCCCATGTCCCACATTGATTGGACTAGGACACAGCCTCAGATAATGTCTAATTCCAGGCTCATGGACTCAGTCATATAGCAAACTACTTGTAACTTCTCAACTCTCCATGTTCTGAGATGGACAGACGTCAGCCACGAGCTAGGGAAGAAAGGGTCCTATCACCTCCCACTTGCCTGTAACTAGAATCACCTCATATTAAAATGCAATCTATTATATTTCTTGTTTGTTTGTTTGTTTGTTTGTTTGAAGACAGGGTTTCTCTGTGTATCCCTTGCTGTCCTGGAATTCACCTTGTAAACGGTTTTAACACACAAACACAATTTTGTTTGTTTAAGTTCTATACAGCAATAAAAATGAGGTGTTTCAATTTTCTCAGATGATGTTAGAGCTGTATCATAGGCACTCTCTGTCCAACTTGCAAGCAGTTTCCCTGAAGAGTCTCCATTCCCTAGCCTTCCCTTCCCCAGTCCCCTCTTTCCTAGATTGTTTACAGATTATATAAAGTTGGGGACAAACCTTGTGAATCTTGTAGCTATCTAAGCCTCCTGAGCCCTGTAACTTCTGTTAGTTTTCTGGACCCTATAAACTTTCTCACTTTTCTACACTGGTTTGTTTTTTGTCAACTTGATACAATACTAGAATCATTTGAGAAGAGGGAACCCCAATTGAGAAAATGCTCCATAAGTGTGGCCTGTGAACAATCCTGAGAGGCATTTTCTTGACTGGTGATTGGTATGAGAAAGGTCCAGTCCATTGTAAATGGTGCCATCCCTGGGCTGATGGTCCTGGGATGTATAAGAAAGCAAGCCAGGAGGAACAATTCGGTAAGCAGCCCTCTTCCATGGCCTCTGCTTCAGTTTTTGCCTCTAGGTTCCTGCCTTAAATTCCTGCCCTCACTTAGCTGACTGATAGACTACCACTGTAAACTGAAATAAACCCTCTGCTCACCAAGCTGCCTTGTCATGGTGCTTTTCACAGCAGTAGAAACCAAACTAAGGTCCTTCTGGAGTCTGAGACACTCTTCTCCTCCCTTCACTGGGACATGTTCTAATTCATAAGACATAGCCACACAGCAAAGGGATGAATGGCATTTCAGGTCACATAAACGTGGAGTTACCAAGGTTAGTTCATAAAGAGGAACAGAGAGAGGATCAGGAGAAATCCACAAGGGACAGAGAACCAAATAACAAGAAGAATGAGTCTCCTGTGCCCTTGCCCCACCCTCAAGAAACTTAGCTAAGAATGTGCTTGCAAGGAAGAGACAGGAGTAATTCCAGGGCCTCCTTCCTCACTCGGACTCTCCTTCAGCAGACTTTAAAGGAAGAGATTAGTGAAGACCAGGCGCATCCAGAACTCTTCCCAGAGATTCCTGGGATGGGGTGAGATGAACATTTACAAGGAGAAAACAAACTGCTGGAGATGATGGAAGCCACAGCCAACATTTACCGAGTCCTTCCTAAGGAACAGAAAGCTTAGTGACATGACTTTCAGTTGGTAAGCTTAGATTCTTGTAGGTTAAACTCTTGACCAGGCTGAGCACTGGTCACTAAGGCCCTCTGTCTCCTGAGTCATAGTAAACAGAGAGTCCCTGGCTAAATCTATGATACAGCCTTCCTGGTGGAACTGAGGCCTGACTTGACTCTTGGAGCATAAGATTATATCCTACTCAACAGATAAAGAAAGGCTAGAAGTCTGGCCTTCAGTAGAGAATGACATGAACATCTTTTCTAAGCTAATAGCTAAATAGATTTGGATATCACAAGTTCTAGATTTTGATACAGAAAATAGGAGAGTTTGAATTCATGAAAAATTGTCAGGTCAGATATGATGACTTTAATGTTATAAAACAGAGCTTGCATTTTTTTAATAAATAAAAAGCCACCAAAAGAGTTTTAAGTAGAATAAATTAAACAGGTTTTAGATGGATGCCTTTGATGGCAGCGTGAACACAGAATTGGTAAGAGGTAAGATTGGCATTAAGGTGATTGGCTAGATACAATGGGATGGGTCAGATTAAGGAAATTGAAGAGGTAGATTGTGGTGCTAGAGAGACATTAACAGATTTCAGGGAATCAGTGTAACTCAGCAATGTAAAGACTCAGCCAACATGAAGAACAGTGGTCAGGTTTCTGATAGTGGCCATTCGGGGCAGTATTGTTATAAACAAAACCAATGTTTTTGCTTTGATATCAGTTTGGGGAACTATAGGTTTGGGGAGTCTGGAAAATCAGTAATGAGGTCTGTTTAACAAGCTCTGAGTCTTAAGCGTAAAACCCAAAGGAAAGTTCAAAATTAGAGACCCAGGTTTGTGATTCATCCATTCACTCACCAAACAAACATTCACTGACAAAAAAACAGCCTGTTGCTTCAAGAGCACCAGGAACCTTGTTTGTGAGTCAAGATAAGAAACTTCAACTAGTAACACAATCACAAAGGAACTCACACAATATGTATTCATTGATAAGTGGATATTAGCCCAAAACTTAGGATACCCAAGATATAAGATACAATTTGCTAAATGCATGAAACTCAAGAAGAATGAAGACCAAAGTGTGGACACTGTGCCCCTTCTTAGAATTGGGAACAAAACACCCAGGGAAGGAGTTACAGAGACAAAGTTTGGAGCTGTGATGAAAGGATGGACCATCTAGAGACTGTCATATCCAGGGATCCATCCCATAATCAGCTTCCAAACGCTGACACCATTGCATACACTAGCAAGATTTTGCTGAAAGGACCCAGATATAGCTGTCTCTTGTAGACTATGCCGGGGCCTAGCAAACACAGGAGTGGATGTTCACAGTCAGCTATTGGATGGATCACGGGGCTCCCAATGGAGAAGCTAGAGAAAGTACCCAAGGAGTTAAAGGGATCTGCAGCCCTATAGGGGGAACAACATGATGAACTAACCAGTACCCCGGAGCTCTTGTCTCTAGCTGCATATGTATCGAAAGATGGCCTAGTCGGCCATCACTGGAAAGAGAGGCCCATTGGACTTGCAAATTTTATATGCCCCAATACAGGGGAATGCCAGGGCCAAAAGAATGGGAATGGGTGGGTAGGGAAGTGGGGGGGGGTATGGGGGACTTTTGGGATAGCATTGGAAATGTAATTGAGGAAAATACGTAATAAAAAAATATTAAAAATTAAAAAAAAAAAGAAAATGTCTCAAGGCTACATTGGAACCACAAATACTCAGTATAGTTGCTGGCTGTCTAATAAAGACTTTCCACTGGCAAAAAAAAACCAAAAAAAACAAAACAAACTTCAACTTTCCCCATACTTCACAATGACTGGATCAAGCAAGAGAGAAATAAGTGCCAAGTTGTGGTTTATAAACATCATTTTGTCAAGAAGATGGAAATAGCCAAAAGACAGAGAAAACACACTAGAGAAAGTGCTTTAACTAATGCGAGCAGCAGCCCTGGAAGGGAACTCAGAGACCAGCAACATCAGGATAGGGTGGGCAGCGGAGGAGGGCTCATCCAAAGAAGAGACAAAGACAGGAAGACGGTGAGAGGCTCCACGGGCATCAACGAGCAGAGTTCCAAGATGGGTGGTGATACGAATGTGAGTGAGGGGCACAGTTCAATTATGAGACGTACGTGGTACTTCATGATAAATAAAGATGGTCTTTGTGGCTTGTTCTAGGCTGTGATGGATGGAAGAGTAAATTATGAACATCGAAATCAACTAAAATCGCCATGAGATGCTTAGTGAGGATCTCAGCAAGGGTTTGTCTGGATGGGGGTTGAGGAGGCACTGTCGGGATGCTAGAGAGGAATTTTCTTAATCATGATGAGTGTGGAGAGGACCCTTCCTGGATGTGTGCTGCATCATTCCAGGGGCTGGGCCCTAAATGGCGAAAAGGAGAGGTTAAGCTGAACACAGCGTGTGTGCATCCTGTTCTCTTAGTTCCCATCTCAGGTTTTTCCCTTGGGAAAACAGTCCATGTCCTTACCATCTCTCCAGCCCTTTAAGCTTTTCTGGGTTTGTTTTGTTCTGTTTTTTTAAAAGCTTAATTATAATAGGGGAAAGCAGAGGATATTTTCTTTAGGACGGAAGAGTCCAATTCTTTTTATAGACTATAAGGATGCATTCAAAACTGGTTCAGGGTAAAAGATAGAAGAAAGATTAGGAGGTGGGGAAGGGGCTGCCCTTGTTTTGATATATCCTTTTTGGCTGAATTATATATTCCAATATAAGGAAATTGTTTTTAAAGATTATTTAAAGTAAATGGGGTTGAGCATAGGCAGAGCAGGCTGAGTCCTGCTTTGGACAACCATTGAGTCCAAATCCCTTCACTTACAGCCCTCCCTGTGCTTGTTAAATAGTTGTGGCTTGCTTCCGTTTGGGAGCTCACAGCTGTGATGGATGTACTGCCTGCCCTCCTTGTGACCTTACCTTCTTGAAGCCACTTGGAGCCCCATATGCTGTGCTGTGCTGTGCTGTGCTGTGCTGTGCTGTGCTGTGCTGTGCTGTGCTGTGCTGTGCTCTGCTCTGCTCTGCTCTGCTCTGCTCTGCTCTGCTCTGCTCTGCTCTGCTCTGCTCTGCTCTGCTCAAGCCTGCATCCCATGACTTAAAGCATCATTGCTGTGAATTGGCTTTGGCCTGTGGTTTGGAGCTTCTGACAAATGGGAAAGATGCTAACACTTGCTGCCAGGGATGTGGAAGAACTTCTTAGGAGAGACGCAATCCAGGAGGGAGGATTCTGCTCCTCGCATGCCTCACACATTCATCTTGAAGAGATGAAGGGATGTGTTAGCCTCAGAAGGACTGGCTCAGAGAGCCTGAGAAATGGGTGTGGTGGCACTGGTGTGAGCACAACCAGAGGGCCGGCAGCCCTCTTCCTCTTTGGTTGCTAGAAGAAGAAACCCATCTTGTTTGTGAAGGAGAAAAATAGCTCAAAGCAGTGTTGGCTGAGGAAGGGAGGGAGCAGAAGTGTACAGAGGTCTTCTGATGGGGTTCTGTGACCTTCTAGTGACCTTCAGAAAGTTTAAATGATATCAAACCTCCCCATTACACCTTTTTATTTATTTGTTTGACCATATCATTTAAATCATTGTGTCAATCTCACCCTTGGTTTGGTGGCGCCCTAGGGCTGTTTAGATTTTTACTCAGTAAACACAGAAGGGGTAAATTTGCTCTTCTTGGGTTTTCTTCACCTTATCCTTTCCTGTGCTTTTAAATTATTTTTAGGGATAGATAAGTCTCAAGGTGGACATTAGAAAAGTCGAGAGCACATGGGCTGAGCCTGGGGAATTTGCTGAGCTCTTTGGAGCACAGAGATCAACAATCTGCATTAAGCCCACTACAGTGTTCCAGAAAATATGGGGTTGATAGAGTATACTGAGAGCGGTTCCATGAAGTTCACTGATAAAGAGCAAGTGAAAAGCTGTCCTGCAGATCCAGGAGGAGTCTTGCGCGTGCCCGACTGGCCAGGAAGAACTGCAACGGGATCCTTCCGCACACATTTATTGGGAGAGCTTGATTGCAGAGGCGAAGTGACCCCAAGCCCAGAACTGGTGCTGCTTATATAGGCCTAGGAGAGGCGTTCTCTCTCATCTGATTGGTTAACTTGTCTCTCATCTGATTGGTTAATTTGTCTCTCATCTGATTGGTTAACTTGTCTCTCATCTGATTGGTTAACTTTGGTTAATTCTCAAAACCTCATCTTGGCAAAAGAACCTTTACTGCCTATGTATGTGTGGTGGCCAGCAGTAGCCAACTGCCACTCTGTAACTGCCACCTGTAACTGCCACCTGTAACTGCCACCTGTAACTGCCACTCTGCAACGGCTTCCCACAGAGGAGGTAAAAAGGAAAACTCCATTAGGGTGGGTTGGGAGGGGCTGATGGATGGCGTGTTGCTCATGGCAGGATTCACTGCAGTAAGAGAAGAAAGAAGGGGTTCACAGAGTCAGGCTATGATCCAGAGTAGGGTTACCTGGAATCAGTCACCCACCTCTGCAGAGATGAGGTGACTTAGATTTTTTTCCAAACCCAGTTCATGTCAGCTGGACAAGCTGGTAGGGACAGTCAGACAAGGCTATGCACTGTTTCTCTCCCCTTGACACCTCATACCCCTCTGTCGTGTCCCCCCCCACCCCCACCCCCGGGTCACAGTGCCCCTTGGCAGAGTGAGGACTCCTTCAGTAGTTCCACACTCTACTCTTTGACAGTCGTCTCTTCTTTGCCCCAATCAATACACTCTCTCTTTATTCTTGACCAAGTTCCCTAAAAGTCTAGGGCCTGAGGAAAGAACTCATGACCCCGAGGATTCGCAAGTCCTGATACTTTAAGAAATGCATTCTTTTGTGTTGAAAACTGAGCATGGAGGGATGGATAGTCAGGGACACCAGCAGGCTGACTGGAAGAGCTGGTTGTCAAAACAAATATCAGATGTTTATACTTCCCAAATGATGGAGCCATATATGCTCTTGCCTAAAGCTAGTCTTTGCATATTCTCTCTCTCTCTCTCTCTCTCCTCTTTCCTTCTTTCTCTTCCTCTCACACCCTCTCTATTTCCCTCTTTCTATCTCTTCACCCCTTCCTTCCATCCTTTCTCTCTGCCTCTACTCTCTCTATCCCTCCTTTCTCTACAACAATACCCTTCCCTAGCTATATAAAACTGAATTACTGTATATTCTTTAGTCTTTCCCTACAGGTTCCATATTAATTCATCCAGATGTATACATTTGCCGTGTCTTGGTTTGGGTTCAATGTTTTGTAACTATCCCATGCCTGCTTAGACAGAACCGGCACCCTTGAATGATTGGGTGGAATGCTTATTGTACTTAACAGGCTAACTACGTTTCAAATCTACATGGCCCTGACTTTTTCCCCACCATGCACAAATTACAGCTAGTGTGCAACAGTAAAATCTTTTGCCATAATGGATTTTATTATGTTTATGCAAAATTTTGCTAGCTCTATTAAGTCCGTCTTAGTCTATTATCCATGCTATGTCTTTGATGGAAACGAAATGCCTTATTATCATATAGCTCTACATTAGTTCTCCATAGTTCTCAGTTGTAGCATTACTTTTTTGTCTGATAATAACATAACTATGCCAGCTACATTTTTTAGTATTTTTATTATTAATGCCTTACATCCTTAAAAGCAGTGGTTTAAAGAACCGCTTCCATATCTGTTAGGCCCTTGGTTGCTGTAGGTCAGGAATCCCGGAGAGATTTAACTGGGAAGCTCTTGGGGTTGACGCTAAATTGTTGGCTGAGGACGCAGCCTGTTTGGAGCCTGAGGATCTGACTCACACCATTGGCTGGCAAGTGGGTGTTAATTGTTGGCAAGATGGTTAGGTGCCTCCCTGCAAGGGGCCTCCCTGCAGGCCGCTTCAGAATTCTCACAGCATGGTGACTGGGCTCTCCAGGAGGGATGCTTTACAGAGGATCAAAAGGATGTAATCTCAGGTTGTACCTCTTCCAAAGACAAAGGAAGCAGAAAAGTAGATTATGAAAGGGAGAATGTTCGAAGATTTTCTGATAGGTTTCATAGCCTCTATTAAAGGTCTTTTTATTATTTGATGTTTTACCTTGTATTATACCTTTCAGGGTGCCTTTGGTTCCTTTCTATGTCCTTACCTATGTCTTGTAACTGAGCCATTTAGTCTGTTCATGTGGCGTGTTGCTTTCTAATCAATTAGGATTCACAGCTGCCATTTTATCTTGTATCTTTTATTTCTTCATCTTTCATGTTTTTTTTTCCCTCTTCTCTCTTGGCCCCTCCCCCTTTGACGTTATTCTTTTCCTAAATTCCAAATGCTCTCCTCTTCTCATTTCAAACTTCTGCACTTTTCTTTCTTACAAGTTTCTTTATAAACCTAAGTATTTGCCTTTTCTTTCATACACCAAAGCAAATAAATACCTTTGTTGTGAACTTCTTTTCATTAGGATTTTGTCTATGGGACATATTTAAGAATCTTTGTCAAAGCAAACTTTACCGAGTGACACAATTTCAAGATGACTTAGACACTGAAATTACCTTTAAAATTTTTATGTAGCTAGTACAAAACGGTCTCCTAAGTGAAGAAAATACTATGGAAACAAATAGAAAGAATGGGAGTGTGAAGAAGAAATGACTGGAGGTTTAAAATATTATACGGTATTGAAACTAGATTTTCGGGTCGTCTCCGATACTTGGTTGCTGTCCTTTAATTTCCAGCATGCAGTGTAACAACAGAAAAGTAGCAAGTATTCAGTGAGTTGATCGAATTGGTGACAGGAGTAAAAACGAAAAAAACAAAAAACCCTCATACAATGTACTAATGGTTAGAAAAACAAAACAAAGCACTGGTGTGTAAGACAAGGCAGATCAAACTGTACCACAATGGGGACAGAATGGAGCTGGAGCCATCACAGGCTCCACGTGTGCTTTCTGGATCCTCATCTTGCTTCCTGTTTTGATATCTTCTTCTTATTTGGTTGTGGTGAGAAAAACCTTCCCACAAATGCAATCCAACTCAGCAGCCTGCACAAAAGAAAATTATCTTAGAGAGCCACATAAGCACATCTCTGGCTAAGGACAACTGTTCCACCCTCCCTTCCTGCCCCTGCAATGGGCAACTGAGACCAGTGCTGGTGTTCACTCAAAGGTTTATGACGACCCATAGAAGTGGGTGCAGAATCAAAGTGCATTATGTACATCTATGATAACATCATAATGAGACCCGCTGCTTATATAGTTAACTTATGCTAATATATTTTAAAGACTCACTTTGAAGATATTGCCATTTCTAGATTTCCATGAATTAAAGCTTATTGGGTAAAAGTGAATAAAGTCAGACATTGCTTTATGTCCTTCATGACATAAAGCAAAGGCATCCTTGGGGTAGGAGGTAAAGAAACACCTCCAGACAGTATTCAACTGTCGTAGGTCATAGATGATGTTGTTAATCCTGGGATTCTCCAGAAAAACTGACTCCACCATTTAGGGCCAAATTTAAAGAAAGCATTCATTAAATATTAAATACTGACCAGAAGATAGACTTTGGTCAGGACCAACCCAGCCAAATTCCCAGCTGAAATGGCCTCAAACCATCAGGTACGTGTTGTAGTGGACAAACTTGTAGGCCACCGTACTTTCCCATGAGGCTTTGTTATTTCCCAAGTCTACAATACCAGCATTCCAGGAAATTGCCTGGCTCCTGGGCAGGTGGGGGCTTACAGATTGACTTGGGGGATTACAAAGTATAGAAAGGCTGTACACTTTAGGAAGAAGCAAAGAGAATTAATAGGCTGGCATATGTATCTGTTAGAATATTTCTCACTGGAGCTAACAGAGGACTGCTTTTGATGTGCCTGAAGAGTTGACAATTTGTTATTCCATATACAAAAAGGCAGGGGGTGGGGTTGTCAAAAATGGGGTAATGTCAGGATGAATTAGTAACAAACTGTCCTTGTCAGAGAACCAGGCCCTTTTCCATTTCTTGCTCCAGCCATCCTCAGTCACCAAGCAGGGAGCCATGTTATTATGTTGAAGTGATATTATAATGATACATGCAAAAATAATCTCAGGCAGTGAAGAAAAGAAATGTGGCTTCCAACGTGGCCTTTCTGAAGAGGGTGACTTTGCAAGAGTGGAGAAGTGTGTGTGTGTGTGTGTGTGTGTGTGTGAGAGAGAGAGAGAGAGAGAGAGAGAGAGAGAGAGAGAGAGAGAGAGAGAGAAACTCAAAGCCCAGCTGAAAGCCCAGTTACCAAGAACACGGAAGTCCATTCTGTGGAGAATTCATTCCGAGAACGCCCTGGCTTCTGACTTTTAAGACCTCATCGTCATGAAAGTGTCATGACCTTGACACAAAGAAATGGCATGTCATAGTACATTGAGAAGATGAATGGAACAGCGTTTAATAAAGTGCCTGAGAAATTACAGGCAGGGGTCAGGATAGCATAGAATAGGATTCGGTACCACAAAGCGTCCCAGTTTTGCCACCTGCATATACCTCTAAAGAGAGGAGAAACGGCAAAGAGAGGAACATTCCCAGGACGCATAAACAATTTAAAAAGTAAAACCTGGCCCTTGGATTTGGCCTGACAATTGGCGTTGCAAGTTTTGGGGGTGTGTGTGTGTGTGTGTGTAGACTTTGAGGCTTAGATTCTAGCAAATCTGATCATGAATGTTTGAACTGTATTTCATTTCCCTGTGTTTGTTAGGAATATCTTGGGTCATTGTCTCCAACCCAAGTCAGTGCAGTATTAAAAGGTCAACTAAAGCAAGAGCTCAGAGTCCACTCTAAAGGAGAGTTGACTGATTAAGCCAGGCAACTATCAAGTTCTTGGAAACCAGAGATCTATCTGCCTCTTAACCTTCTGTCTCACTTTGGATTTTCTGTTTGTTGGCTTTGTTTTCAAGTTATAAAACTGAGAGATGTCCCCAAGTTTTTCTATCTCAGACATGAATCAAATTGGTCGTGGTTGGTTGGTAGGCAGTAGTTTATTGCAATATTCTTGTCCTATGGAAGGATGAAAGCAGGCACTTGATTCTCACGTCCTAGGGCAGGGCTTTCTGTATTTGACCACCCAAGGCCTCCTAGAGCATTGTCTCATGCATCAAGATCTGTGAAATATGACAAGGGATTCTGCCATGCTCTGTGGACAATATTTCATAATGTCATCTAAGTTAAGATTGCTTCCTTAGTCTCCTTTCATCATGTGTGTGTGCACATGCATGTGCAGGGAGGTATATGCAAGTATATGCATGTTGGGGATGCATACATGTATGCATGCATGTGGAAGTCAGAGGTGAATCTCAGAAGTCATTTCTCAGGAGCTATCCACCTTGTAGTTCCAGGAAATAGTCTCTCGCTAGGACCTGGTCCATGCTAATTAGGTTAGACTGGTGGCTAACAAGCCCCAGAGACCCTCCTGCCTCCACTCCCTCAACTCTGGGTTTATTATCATAAATGCAGATGCTATACCTGGGTTTCCACCAGGGTCCTGGGGATCAAGAGCATGCTTATGTAACAAAGCCCTTTACTGATGAAGCCATTTCCTCAGTCTCTTTTCCCACCTCTCCAAAGCCTTTCAACTTTGTTTTTGTGGTGTTGAGTGTAAGCATCAAAGCAGTTTTCTGGCATCAGATTCTGGAGGAAATCAAGTCACACAATGAATGACCATAGCTATTAAGTCAGGTTACCACCAAGGGTATTGTTCAGGATTTAATTATTCAAGGTCTAACAATATTGGTTGAGCTTATATTTTCCCCAAATTCTTTATCTAACATGGCAAGAAGGAGTAAAAGTTAAGTTATAGTAAAAAAAAAAAAATCAACAAAGTTTTAAAGACGTTTTAAAAGTTTCTTCTTTAATCACAAGCTCTTTTTTCTCTGAGTCTCTTTTTCTCATTGACAAAATTTCCATCACAACCGTCAATATCCCTCTTCTATCTCCACCTTTCACATCTGATCCTCCCTTTGGCTTTCTACCAAATGGAGCCTGGGGTCAGTCTTTTCTGTTGGGATCTCTCAAGGATTTCGGACATCTCCCACCTCCCATCCACAACATAGCCTCTAGCACCACACTTACCATATTTCATCCAAAGAAGACAACTACTGTTGAAATTTATGAAATTATTATTTATAAGGCATACAAAATAGGGCTGGTGAGATGGCTCAGTGGGGAAGAGCACTCACTGCTCTTCTGAAGGTTCTGAGTTCGAATCCCAACAACCATATGGTAGCTCACAACCAATCATAATGAGTCAGATCTGACGCCTGATTCTGGTGCGTCTTAAGACAGCTACAGTGTACTTATGTATAAATAAATCTTTGGGCCCGAGCGAGCAGGGACTGAGTGAGTGGAGTTGACCAGAGAGAGCATAGGTCCTAAATATTCAATTCCCAACAACCACATGAAGGCTTGCAACCATCTATACAGCTACAAGTATACTCATATACATAAAATAAATAAATAAGTCTTAAAAAACATACAAAATCGGTTATTTTAATTCTACTAACATTCTATTTTGTTTACCCAAACTGCCACAAACTCCAGTTTAAATTATATTGCTTACCAGGCCAGTGAACAATCTGATTAAGTAGACTTAATAATATATATAACTTCATCTACCTTATCTCCTTCTATCATGATTTCAGAACGACATTCTCAAACGATGGTGTGCTCAGAGCAGTCGCAAAGCCTGCTGCTTTATTTACTGCTTCCTGCCTTTCCTTGCTATTCCACAGCCTTGTGTATTTGTCATCATACATGCCACTGGCCAGGGACCTAACAGAGAAATTGTATTTTCTTTCACTTCTGGAGCCTGGGTATCCAAGCTCAGGTGCCCTAGCATTGGGTTCCTCTGACCTCTCCTCTTGCTGTGCCCTTGGGCTTTCCTCCGAGCCCTTAAAAGCACATTTAGTGTCTTTTAGTCGACTGTACTCTCTTCTTCCCTAAACACATCAGTCAGGTAACTGGAAGTCCTCACTGTACCATGACTACCTCTTACACTCCCCGTCTTTGAATGTAGCCACACCCTGTGTTGTTGTAGATTAAGATTTTAACAAGAGTTTTGCAAGACACGATTCAGTCTGTCGCACCTTGAAATTTCATTTATAATCTTGTTTCTTCCCTCAAAAACAACAATGTGGAAACTCAAATCCCATATATACACAAGGGCCTCCCCTACGCTCCCTCTATCATCTTGCTTCTGGATATAGGAATGGATTGGCCCCAAGACAAACTTTCTGGGTTTTGGTCTCTGCTTACAGATTCCCTGAGCATGGATGTCTGTGGCTGTCGATCAGTTTAAGGCTGGTTTCTATCTCAGGCACTGAGGCAGTGTTACCTGGCAGTCTTCCCCTTCCTACTGACTTCTCCTTAACGTTCCTACACCCTTTACCTCTACCCCTGTGCTTCCTAAACTTTATGATTTACACACATAGAGGTCCAGTCGAACTAAGTAGATCTAGAAACTTTTAATGGGTTCATAATTTGCTACAAAATAATGGAGAAAATGAAAAATAATGCCGCTTGAAACTCCGGAAAAGATGGGCACAAACAAGAAAAGCTCTCCACAGAAGCTTCTGTAGCATCGTGTTTCCTTAGTAGACGTTTTGAGCATCCATTGTTGTGGGGTGTAGGACCCAGGAGCTGAGTCTTCCTGCTCTTTACAAGGGTATTTACTCAAACGCCTGCAACGTGGGATAGAAACTCAAGACTGCAAAGCCTGAAATTGTTATTCATTGGAGAGCAAGAGGAATTTAGAGTTCGTGAAGCAAGCAACTCAGAAGAGGAAAGACACAGAGGATAAAAGGAGCCAGCCTTCCAATAGCCGACTGTGAGCATCCACTCCTGTGTTTGCCAGGCCCCGGCATAGCCTCACAAGAGACAGCTATATCTGGGTCCTTTCAGCAAAATCTTGCTAGTGTATGCAATGGTGTCAGCGTTTGGAAGCTGATTATGGTGGCTATTGGATGGATCATAGGGCCCCCAATGGAGAAGCTAGAGAAAGTACCCAAGGAGCTAAAGGGGTCTGCAACCCTAAGGTGGAACAACATTATGAACTAACCAGTACCCCCAGAGCTCATGTTTCTAGCTGCATATGTATCAGAAGATGTCCTAGTCGTCCATCATTGGAAAGAGAGGCCCATCGGTCCTGCAAACTTTATATGCCCCAGTACAGGGGAATGCCAGGGCCAAGAAGTGGGAGGGGGGGTAGGGTATGGGGAACTTTTGGGATAGCATTGGAAATGTAAATTAAGAAAATACCTAATTAAAATAAAATAAATTAAATTAAAAAAAAAAAGGAGCCAGCCTTAGTGAGGAATTTGAGAGGCTGCCCAGGCTGGCAGTGATGGTGCTCAAATGCACAGCAGAAGGAGAGTAGGAGGACTGAGACTGAAGCTGATCGAATCCTTGAGAAGCAAATCCTCTAGCCCAGCCACCTTCACCTATGCTGCTGTCTTTATGAGCTCATCAGGTGCACACAGAAAGAAAGAATGAGAGCAAAACTCATCTCATTGACCGACTGGCGTTGGGGCAACCCAACCAGCATGGTGCGGTCATTTTTTTTATATGAAATTAATTTTTATTTTCATTGGTATTTTGTCCACATTTGTGCCTGTGTGAGGGTGTCAGAAGCCCTGACACGGGAGTTACAGGCAGTTGTGAGTTGCCATGTGGGTGCTGGGAATTGAACCCCAGTCATCTAAAGGAATAGCCAGTGCTCTTAACTGCTAAGTGACCTCTCCAGCCCCAGGATAATTTCTTACATAGAGCACATGGGACAAGGTGGGAATCACAAAAGCCTGGCATCCAAGAGCCTCCAAAAAAGAATTCTGAGGAAGAAATTAGATATTGTCAAAGTTATATTATAAAGCAGTTGTCATGCAAGCAAAACAAACAAACAAAAGCAAATATAGGTAAATACTCACGATGAATATCCACACATTCCACAACCAGCTTATGGAAGCAGCACAATTGAAGCTCTCTGCTCCCGGCATCTCTCTCTCCTGCTCTCCTGGATGAACTCCCTGAGGCTTGGGGCTTGTCATTCCAAAGATGCAAAATGCAGTTCAACTCACTTTTTAACAACATTTTAAGTTTTATTTATGTGTCTATGTGTTTGGGCTTCATTTATGTCTATGGAGCACTTGGGTCCCTGGTGCCTGTGGAGGCCTGAAAAAGGGACTGGATCCCCTGAGACTGAAGTTACAGACAGTTGTGAGCCACCATGTGAGGAAAACTTGAATCCTCTGAAAGAGCAGACGATGTTCTTAACCACTGAACCATCTCTCCAGCCCCTCCAGCACTTTTTAATCTATGTTTAAAGAGGCAAGATAATTCTGATATGTAGAGTATAAATATTTAATCCTTTTGTACACCCCCGGTGCTAAGAAGATTCTTAGTGCATAATAGGCACAAACCATATACTCAATAAATAAACATCCACAAATATATGTCAACACAAGTACATATATTTATATAAGGTATTTGCATATAAAATTGTGTAGTTATAAAGGTACATATATCTTGAATATTTGTTTTCTCAGCTATTGCAGACGTATTCAGTACTTTATTTTCAATAATTAATCACATCAACATAATCATAATACAGTCTTGAAACTTAAAACAATTAAATATGCAATATACTCTGTGATTCCTTCAAAACCCACTAAGCCAATTTTCTTTTTGGCACGGGACACCCTATTATAGAATTTAAGATTAAATTTCCAATTGCTTTGGGTTTTCTGCTCAGCTGCAATTAACTTTGAGGCTCATTCTCACAGGACATGTTTTTCTCAAATCCCTCAGATACCAACAAAGTATAGAAGCTGCATTACCCATTTCTGAGGTCTTCTAAGATACTAGTTTTCTTTGTAAGCACTAGATATAGTTATTAGCAGATATCACCTTTAGAATATGGGGGTAAAAGACAGAAAACACACAAAACTCATTTCCAAATGTGTCCTATGTATTTAGGAGAAAATACCCAACTCACTTTCTTGTAAAAGATGGTGCCAGCAACCAGTAAAATATATCTGCAAACAACATTGCAGGAAATAAGCTGTGTCTTTATCTAAGGAATTTGCACTGTGTGACTGCGATAAAGTCGGCTGTTACTGAAGGTTATTTTCAAAGTCAGAGCTCTAAGCATCACAAGGTACCAGTACATCCCGAGGAATCCTAGGAGTCAGGCTCCAGTGGAAACGGAACTGCAATCTGCCTGCCTCTACTACAACATGGTAGCTTTGCAGTCTTACAGACTCACCCCAGTTACAAGGACTCAAAGGACTGTAAAGCAAGTGAGCTTTATGCAAGGGTTCCTTAGACCCAAACAACTATTTAGGTGGGTATCATCTTTCTTTATGGCTTTCACAGAACCATTGGTGGAGGTGTGACACTTATTTAAAGAACAAGAAAAAGATGAGCTGGGAGTGGGGTGGGGTTAGGGTGGGGGACACACCTTTAATCCCAGTAGTTGGGAGGCAGAGGCAGGAGGATCTCTATGAGTTCAAGGCCCGCCTGCTCTACAGAGTGAGTTCCAGGACAGCCAGGGCTACACAGAGAAGCCCTGTCTTGGAAAATACATACACACATACACACACACACACACACACACACACAGAGAGAAAGAGAGAGAGAGAGAGAGAGAGAGAGAGAGAGAGAGAGAGAGAAATGAGCTGGACGCTGTGCCTTAGCTTTAGATGCTCAGCTGTTCAGAGTGTCTTTGACTTTGGGCTCTGTCTTAGTTTGTTCCTGCTGCTATATAACATAATAATATGAACTGAAATTTGCTAACCATACTTATATATACTTATACATACATATATATACACATATATGTATATATACATATATACTTATAGACGCATATATAATGTATATATACACATATATATTAAACACAGTGTAAAATGAGGGTGAGGGTTTAAAGGTAGACATACACACACACACACACATATTCCATCAGAACAAGGATAAATTTTCTACAGACGCTGGAATGAGATATACTAGTAGGTAAATAGACAAAAATTATTAGAATACAAAAGGTAAGTTAGAGGCTGAGCCTTGAAGGCCAACTCCAAAGTAAACAACAGGGTTGTATAAGAAAGAAGGCATATGTGATCAAAGCTGGCAATGCATACGGAAGACTAAATATGCAGACTAGGCAGGCTAAAAAAGCTCTGTTTCTGAGATGTCTTCCTTTTCTTGTGTTTCCATGCTTGAATAACTATGCTACCTCCTTGTATTACATTAGACCCCAAAGCTAGATCAGCTTAGCTCCTTATCTCAGCTCCTACTCCACCTTTAAATGCTCACTGTCCTCACTGGGTTGTGTTTAACATAGTTTCTAAGAGTTTGTTGAATGATATCCTGAGTGAGAGAATGGATGGTGTCTCATTTCCTCCTCTGCCTTTGCTTGTTCCCTCCACTCACTCTGTTCTGCCTTTCTATTTTATCTTCTGTGTTATTTTCTCCTCGCTTCAGCCCATCCTTCAGAAGTCCCCAAGCACAGTACCAACCATGTCATCACTTGTCAAATTAAAACTCAGAAGTCTGTTAGTTCTTACCAAAAATGTGGGCAGCTGGCTAAAGAGATGGCTCGGCTGCCAAGAATGCATATAGTTCTTGCAGAGGACCTGGGTTCAGTTCTCAGCGCCCACATCAGGTGGCTTTACCACCACCTGTAACTCCAGCTCCAGAGGATTTGGTGCCCTCTCCTGGCTTCTGCATACACACACACACACACACACACAAACACACACACACATGCATACATGCATACATATAAAAGAAAATAGAAACTTTATTTAGCAGGACTTTTCTGAGATGTGGTTCTAGCTCACCTTTGCAACTTGACATCTTCAAGCTTTCTTCTACCTCTCTTGCTACACTCAATCTTATAAGCATCCTCTCATTATGTTTGAAGTTTTGCCACCATTTATTAAGAAAATTAAATACGTGGAAGCATACATAGTTTATATTGGTCCTATCATATAACATTTTCCATTTCCTCCCTCCCTCCCTCCCTTCTTCCTTCCTTCCTTCCTTCCTTCCTTCCTTCCTTCCTTCCTTCCTTTCTTTCTTTCTTTCTTTCTTTCTTTCTTTCTTTCGTCTTAAAACACGACATGAAACTATGTTATTCAAGCCAACCTAAAACTCACTGTGTAGCCAGGCTGGTCTCAAATTCTCAATACCCTGCCTCTGTTTGCTAAATGCTGGGACTATAGGCATACACCACCGTGTCCAACTCTTCCTGCTTTCCCAAGAACCTTTACCCAGCCCACTACCTACCACACCATCTCTTTCTGATAAAATTCCACATCTTCAGGAAGGCTCCGTTCCTAAGCTTCCCTTCAAGAATAAGGGCCGAGTTTCTCTGTCCTCCATCTCTGCGTCCTTCCAGATGTCTCACCTAGTATAGAAAATGGTCACTGGACAGTAATAGGATGGATCCCACACCATCACATATGCAAATACCCTAAGTGGCACTGTTGGGGATGGTGAAGTATCTCAGTGACTGAAACCACCCTTTCCAGACATGAACAGCATCTTTATAATGGAATCAGTGAAGAAGAAGGCTGGCAGCAGCCTAAGAGAAAGGGCAAACCTTGCTCCCTTGCCATGAACCTGTGTATGGCCTCATGCGGAGGGAAGTGCTCACTTCCAAGGAGCTGGGCTCATTCTCCTGGAATTCCCCCAAGTCAGGCAAGCCCAAGGGAAAGGTGAAGGAGGCTTCACTCCCTACCTCACCAGGTCTCTGGTCACCTGCCAACTTCTGAAGTCGGCAAAAGCTAGTTAGAGCCAACTAGCTCAAATCTGAAGCCTGCAGTTATGGAAAACCAAGGAAAGGACACATCTGTCCCCAGAGATTAAAGAGAGGGAAGAGAATTACAAGACAAAGACTGGGGGAGGGAAGGGGAAATTGGGAAAATCATATATTCCAAACATTAACTCCAAGGCCAGCCTTCTTTATGGAACAAGAGAAGTGTTAGATGAAATCCCCATTCCGAGCGCTGATCTGTGTGAAATGAAGTTTCCAGAAAGGGATGGAGACAGACACACATGTGTTACAGACTCCACAAGCTGATAGATTAGAACTTCCGTGCTTGTGGATGGAGAGTTGGAATATTGCAGATCCAGGGTCTAATTCTCCTAGGCTCTCTTTAGCTCCCCTAATGGGCCATTCCTTGCCCACCTCTATGTTTGATCTCACATCCCTGTAAGTACTAGATAAATCCTAGACTATCTGAGAAGACCACTAGCTTTCACCACCCTAGAGGCTGACTGAAAACAGCATCAGGAAACATCTGAAAGTTCTAGCAGTGGTGTCCCTGCCTTGCCTATCCACCTACTGATATTTTCACCAAGGTATTTGAAAAGCACATTGATTCCTAACTTTTTCCATTCTGTAATTATACATATATAAAACCTCATGCAACCATTGCCACATCGGAATGTGATATTTGGGTAACCCGAGCCTGTATTCCTGGACCCTGGTGTCTGACTCCAGCATGAACTCTTACTGTCTTGGACTGGAAAGCTGGCCTTGTGTCCACAGTCACTCCAAAGGCCTTTCTCATCCTACAGTAAATGAACCACACAGTGTCCCTTCAGTTTGCTTTGTGTTTGGTCTGAGGAAGAATTCGAGCCCTGACTGGCACAAGTCACCTGCACGAGTGGGTCCAGGCAGCCTCACGACCCACCCAATTATGAACTTCCAAGGGGATGCTAGTGCCACCACAGGAAGACCCACAGGACAGCCTGTGGTTCCTCCTCTTGGGGACCTTTCCTGGAAAGGAAAGAGGAAACCCCTAATGAACGATGAAAATCTTTTTTATTGTGACTCTTATATGTAATGGCTCTCAAGGCCTTTCCTTATAACTTTGTCATGAACTGACTTAAAAGAGGCCCCTAGGAGACAGAGTAGCTGAGAGACGGGTGTGGTGGCCTGGAGCTTGCTATGCAGAGACCCTCAGGATTTGTGGCATATCTGAGGCCACACAGCTACTGTTAGGAGTCAGCCGCTTGCTTGTAAAAGCACAGCTCTGAACTTTGAAAGTGGCTTTGCTCCCGTTCTTTGTTTCACCTTTGAACTGCAGAAGGGAAAGGAATTTTTTCTTCGTGGATTTCCTGCAAGGCTGTAACACATTCCTTTGCAGTCACCTCACTTTCTTGACTTGGGGGATATGGGAACTTCACCTAAAGAAACAGAATCAACTGTCATCAACTAAAAACTGCCATCAAGGAGTGCCAACTCCCCTCAGAACTTCACTCCCAGAGGTTCCCCTTTGTGGTCCAGGGCGTGCCTGAAATGGATGCAGGCATCGGAAGTTCTCAGGGTCCTTTATCAGTGTGAACATCCCTTGAAGACATGATCCGTGTTTCCTCCTAGGCCAGGAAGTCTTTGTGCTTAACAAATGCTGACCATTTAGTTGGCTGCTAAAAGGTTCTCAGAGATCTGCCAAACACAGATAGCCTTTCATGTAACCAGGTAGTTGTTGATTCCATCTGACTTCAAAGGCTGGAGGAGCTGGGGTGGGGGCGGCGTGGGTGGGGGGTGTTCCTTGGTAATTCTCAGTTGATGAGTGAGAGAATCTTCAACTCCCACATTATCTCCCCTTGATCCACCACAGCTTCCATACAAGCACAGCTCATTTCCTTGTGATTTGTTTGAGGTGTGTGTGTGTGTGTGTGTGTGTGTGTGTGTGTGTGTGTGTATGCTGGGGGGTGGGGGTGGGGGGTAAAGTAGATTGTTGTTACAGCAGTGCTGGGCACAGAGAGAGCAGAGCAGGCCAGCAATGTTCTGCTGAGCTATACTCCCAGACCTTTCTCTGTTTACTTAAAACGTTTGCCCTGGAAAGTTGAGATTTCCAGCATCATGCAGGGGATAACTAAACTCAGTGTACTTAGTAAGAATTTGTGTATCTTCTACGTGAAAAGCATATGCAAGATCTTAGGGATAAGAGCCTCTCCTATATGCCTTGAGTTCATGAACGTAAAAGCCCAAGACTTGGTGATGTGGATCTCGGCCCAGCTGCTTCCCAGCTGTGGGACTTAAGGCAGGTTAAGCAATGTCTCTGGATTTGTCACCCCACAAGCAAAATAAACATAACTCCCATTCCCAAGATGTCTGTGAGAACTTAGACAATACCTGAATTCTGCACAGACTTTCACACATGCTCAAGGCTTGAGAGACACTGTCATGACCGTTCTCCCTCTTCTGGATTTATTATTGTTACTATAATGACCTTTGAAGAAGATTCTCTGAGAAGTTTGCCATGGTTAATGCCCTGGGTTAAATTACTTTCTCAAAGCAGTTACTCTGTCATCCGACTGGGCCCTAAAGGACCTTTGGAAAGAATTTTTCACTTGATGGGAATTCTGATGAAGGTTCATGAGCACTGGGCCTGAGGCAGGTTCTGAGGGCAGAGGCTAAGGAGATGCTCCCAGAAGATACTGGATGGAGTCCGTGAGGAAAGCTGTTAACTGCACCTCCCACGTCCTATAAACATCACATGAACAAGTACTGCCATGAGCAGGCAAGAGGCCTCTGAGTCCCAGCGGTGTGCAGAGTGCAAAGAGCAGCCTGGTGTCCTGCTCCAGTCTCCTTCTCTTGCTCTTAGAGGGAACTGCATAGACGCGCCATTTGCGGTCAACACACAGAAGCTTTTAAGACGCTGCTTTTCTGCAAATCCTTGAACAAATATTAACTCATTCATCATCTCCTCACCTCTGAGAGTTGAGGAAGCAGGACCTGAGTAGAGGTGGGAATGTCATAATCCCATCTGTAAATTACAGTGCCAGCAGCGTTCATTAACAGACCCGGCTGAGACTTCAGGAAGCTAATTGCTCTCTCTTCTCTGCCACAGGATTTGCTCCAAAGGTGTTTGCACAGAATGGGGAACCGTCAATGCTGCCCTGCTGTAAGCCAGTTGGCCATTTTGTGGCTCAAAAGATAACGGCAAGGAGAAAGAGAGGGGAAGGAGGCAGGAGAGGAGGAGGAAGGAGGAGGGAGAGAAGAGGGAGGAGGAAGAGAAAAAGAGGAAGAGGGAGCGGAAGGAGGGGTATGAGGAGAATTCCCTTTTTCAGATTTATTATGAACTATTAGTTAAACATTTTCAAGTGGGGGAAGTGCTGGTTAAAAGATATGCACCAACCACAAACATTTGAAAGCAGAATTGCAACGACTTCCACTGCGTCTGGTTGAATTAAGGCGTGCCCAGAAAGTTGTGCAACTGAAAGTCCTCCCAAACAATGAAGATGGTGATTGATGGCCCAGCCAGGACTCAAAAGTAAAACCAGGAGGTTGAGTAACCCCTACATAGGACTGTCTGCATGAAACCATGTTTACAGATGTTACAAAGGGGATCTTCCACTGGCATGAGAAAGAGAAGTCGGATGTTTGAGACAATCTTTGGTTCCTTAGGTAGGAAGCCCGAGTTAGATTCTCTGCCCCAGTAGGTGCCCCCTAATCTTTTCCCACAAAACACACGTAGCACACTAACCTCTTGCCCTTTAGACTTTGCGTCATGATTTTCTTCCTGTCCTAGACAAGTTGAAAATAAGCAGGGTTCCCCAACTCTTCCCTTGTCTCTGTTCTATCCATCATTCCTTAAACCCCTTTTCTTTCTAGAATAATTACTGTGATAACTGGAGAAAAACAGCCTTACAAACATGAGGGATATGTATTTAAAATAAAGCCTAAAGTCATGTGGCCCCTCCCTGATTGTGTGAACAGGTCTTTTACTGCTTAAAACATCAGTGGTAAACTTCTGTCTGCTGGAATCCAATAAATCACCTTTCACCATGTTCCAGGTAGACCTGGAAAATTCTCTCTCTCTCTCTCTCTCTCTCTCTCTCTCTCTCTCTCTCTCTCTCTCTCTCTCTCTCTCCCTCCCTCCCTCCCTCCCTCCCTCCCTCCCTCCCTCCCTCCTTCTCTCACTCCTGCTTCTGTTCATACTTTAGACAAGATGCACAAAGAGAGAGCAATTCACCTTACTCTTGTTAAAGAACCTACTCCATGGTGAGCATCATCACATTTAGTGTGACCTCGGAGAGGACGGTGACTGTCAGGTCCCATTAGTCTGTCCTTCAGAGCCACCACTGGAAGTCACTCCAGAGGCCCCAGCAAAATGTAAGGTTGCTATCACGGACTCTCTTTCTTCTTAAATGAAAATCTCCCACTCTAGACATTCAGGAGAACTAATAATTTATAGATATATAGATAATATGAGTGCTCAACACATTTGCTGCTACGACAGTATCAGGTGGGATTTTGCATCTTCTAAATTAGAAAACATCAGAGGAAAAACAAGCTAAATATCCAAGATTTCATGGTTCCTTCAAACTTAAAGGTCATGGATTGTTCTAACAAAATAAGTTCCAAATTGCTCTAATTCATATATTTCAAATTTGCATCAATCCATTGTTAAACAATTACTTTGATGCTCAAGGGAAGTTTGATATATATATCTTTTTTAAGTTACTGAATCACCAGGCGGAGTAGCACACACCTTTAATCCTAGCATTTGGGAGGCAAAGGCAAGTAGATCTCTGTGAGTTTGAGGCCAGCCTTGTCTAGATAATGAATTCCAGGACTATGTAGAGAGACTGATGCATAAATAAATAAATAAATAAATAAATAAATAAATGTGAGTTACTGTGGACTTTTCTCTTGAAATTTCAAAGTGGACTAGAGAGATGGCTCAGCAGTTAAGAACACTGGTACTTCTTCCAGAGAACCTTAGTTCCATTCCTACCACCTACACGGTGGCTCACAACTACCTAAACTCTAGTCCCAGAGATCTGATATCCTCTTCTGGCCTCTGTGGGCACAGCAAGCATGTGGTGCAACAATATGTTAGCAAAACTCTCATATACACAAAATAAAAATAAGAGATAAATTAAAATCTCAAAAATTGTTTAAGAAAAAGAAAAAGAAGGCAAGTTTAGCTGAAACTAAGAGGCCTTGGGTACCCAATGCCTGGGCAGCCTCATGCCTGTCACAAATTAGGTTTCAATACGGCCAAGATGACTGTTTCTGCTGTGTTCCAGCTGCTGCGCCCCACTACCGCACCTCTGTCCACCCACCACTACTTCTTCAGAGTGGTGAGGACGGGAAGACGCTGATCTCATGTGTCCAAGCGTGTTACTCATGAATGCCCCGCCCCCTCAGTTCCCACACACTCATATTTTCTGTGAAATGATACATTATGTGTATTTTTTTAGCCAACTCCCAAAATGCTGCGAGGATACTAACCAATGGCTTCCCAAGGGTCAAAGGACCCACAAATTGTTCTCAGAAGACCAAGACGTCAGACCAAAAGAGAAAAAAGCTACCCTTTGAAGCAGATGGCACTCAAACTGTTTTATATAGAGAGTTCCTCCTTCCTTGGTGTTGCCTAGGAAACCCTCTTTAGCCCTGACTCGAACAGGGGACCCGTCCTTGGTTAAGAACAGAGCTCACAAATACAACCCTTTTGATACCCTTGTTGATACGACATCAGCCCAGATCTATATCAGAATCTGACCCTGGAACTGCCAAATCCATTCTAAAACTTGGATTCATTTCACTTCTGGGGCAGATAAGGTTGCGTTGGAAGACCATTTGGCCCCCTCTAAAAATAACAGTTTTATGGTGCTTTCCTAGAAGTCTAGACTAGCAAATTGACCAGTTCTCCAAGAAAAAAAAAAGATTTTTGTACTTATGCCTTAAGAGATATTTATCTGTATTAAATATACAGTCTTTAGAACAAAGAGAACAGTTTCCTTTTTTCTGTAATGTTAGGCACCATTATTATTTTTAAAAGATAATCATGTTCACCCACTGCCAGATGACTGTTCCCTCTGTATTTTTTTTAAAGCATTTTCTTTCAAAAAAGAAAGCTATGGGGTCTGGGGACAGACAAAGGAATCCACGTCTTCTCTCCCACCCCTTTTTCTGGCTGTGAGAAAATTGTGCGCCTGGGAACTTACACTTTGTTTTCTATAATTCCATCCAGTTTGAAACAAACAAACAAACAAAGAAACAAAAGGTGTATTTCTAGGGACTAAACCACAACATGAAAGGGAAAATGGCTGAGGGATGGGTGTTGGACAATCCAATCGGCCAGCATTTGGTTTGAAGGGGGGTGGGGCTCTACTTTGTGGGTTTTCTCTTTCAAGCCTCATTTCTGTTCCCTGGTTTCAGGAAACACAGTAGACAGTTGTCACTGGCAGCTCTTCAGAGTTTCCAATATTTCTTCCTCCCAGGGTCCAGAAAGGGACTTTGGACATGTAAGAATTTGATTTTTTTTTTCCCCAAATCTGCAGAATTTTTGGACGTTGTTTATCAGGCACTGGAGAGGCCATGAAGGCAGAGTTTGAGAAGCAGTTCCAACAGCTCATAAATCAGACCTAAATGAATAGGATGAGCTCCTCTTTCTGACAGTCCCCGAACCTCTCCCTTATGATCTCTTTACTAGGGCAGAATGTTATGTGAATAAGAACTGGGGGTCTAATGGAGTCAGGGTACTTTGGGTCACTCAATGTAATCTGTTTTTTTTTTTCTGGCCATATCATGAAAGAGAATTGCGTTCTGCCCTCTGTTCCATTTATGAAATACCATCTCTTTGATATTATCAAGGGTTTTATGGCAGGTTGCATAGCATTGCTGATAACAAAATTCTTTGGGGGAAAAAAAGGAGAAATCTGTTTGTTTGCTTTTTTTAAGCCATTTTTCACACATCAAATAACAGCAGCTGAAATCAGCTGGGGTTTGTTCTTGACTGACCAGAGAGAGTAAAATGTGCTTTTCATATGCAATTTCTAGGAAGCCCCGAAAACATAATACAGAGTATTCTAACCCTCTCTGCTCTGCAACTGACAGAACCTATGTGACTCTTTTTAGAAGTTCTATTTGACATACTAACCAAAGAGCAGTGTCACACAGACTCTAAAGGGTGACCTAGACTTTTGCTTTGGACTTAATATATTATCAGTGGTCAGAGCACAACGATTGGTTCTCAGGGAAAGAAAGTTGGTTTGGGTTTTTTTGTTTTGTTTTGTTGTTTTAGTTATTGTTGGTTGGTTGGTTTTTGTTTTTCAAGACAGGGTTTCTCTATGTAGGCCTGGTTGTTCAGGAACTCACTCTGTAGACCAGGTTGGCCTCAAACTGGCCTCAAACTCACGGAGATCTGCCTGCTTTCTGCCTCCCCAGTGCTGGGATCAAAGGCATGCCTCAGTGTTCTTAACCCTAGGGAGGACATAAAACCAGAAGCTTGGAAGGACCTAGCACAATCCTGCCTTACAACCAGGCAAATACCACAGAGATGATCAGAGCCAAGCTTTGAAAAACAACCAGCTCCCCAATGTCTACTGAAAGAATGGTATTTCCTCCCTGCACCATCACAGAAAGCCTCACCAAAGTGGGAATACAAGTTAATGACTAGTAAGATGCCCAAGTTAGGTGTCTGGGTCCACACTCTTAACTAACCTAGGTCAGTGTTTTTAACTTGACATTGAACTTGAAATCACATCATTTCCTTAAGGAGCAATTACCAGATCCTACCTGATACACAGTGAGCCTACTCTCTGAGGACAATAGATACAGAATTATCTGATATTATTAAGGAAGATTTGAGTTGCCGTATTAAGAAGGGACAGCCGTACAATGGACTCTCCATGGTATATGTCTGTTAGCTATATCAATACTCTTGATTTACCATAGATAATGTTTGGGGCTGGTCTAGGTTATCAAGAAATTTAAGCCCCATTTAGCTACATGTAGTACCAGTGACCAGAACCCACGCTTACTGGCAGAAAAATATTTGATCCCCTTAATGATTTTCAGTTGCTGTTACCACCTAATTGGCGCTGTAACTGCATCTTCAAAAGGCCATTCCATCTTTCTATCAGGCCAGCTGCTTCAGGATTTTTCCCTAGAATCTTACTCCCTGAGACCCACTTCATCTTGTCTGAGGAAGCTTCACAATGCTCTTGGCCTCTAGTGTGATAAAACAGCATCATCTGTTCACATTATATTTTTAAGGCAAATTCAGCATCTTGGAGCCTTGTTGTGTGATTTATTTGGCCCTTAGGGGGCTTCTCCTGAAAGTGCTGAAATGCCACACTGACATTTCACTTCGGACTTGCAGCCATTGAACACTTCAAGTAGGATTTATTTATGACTGGAGGGTTTCTCCCATTAAAACACATGCTACCGCTACCATCTACCCGCTAACAGGAAGACAGAGCTGAAGAGAAAAGGAGCAGAGGGGAGCCTCAAAACCATGCCACACCATAAGGGGGGTGTCTTAGTCAGGGTTTCTATTCCTGCACAAACATCATGACCAAAAAGCAGGTTGGGGAGGAAAGGGTTTATTCAGCTTACAATTCCATACTGCTGTTTATCACCAAGAAAGTCAGGACTGGAACTCAAACAGGTCAGGAAGCAGGAGCTGATGCAGAGGCCACGGAGGGATGTTCTTTACTGGCTTGCTTCCCCTGGCTTGCTCAGCCTGCTCTCTTATAGAACCAAGATTACCAGCCCAGAGATGGTCCCACCCACAAGAGGACCTCCCCCTTGATCACTAACTGAGAAAATGCCTTACAGTTGGATCTCATGAAGGCATTTCCTCAACTGAAGCTCCTTTTTCTCTGTGATAACTCCAGCTGTGTCAAGTTGACACAAAACTAGCCAGTACAGGAGGCAAATCCAAACAGGGAGAACTTTCAAGTGAATCCATCTATGTTAGCTTGTCTACCAGGAATCAGCCTCAGAAGAGAGATTGGAACAGGAGAGTGAAATCCACAGGGTTTCAGGGGAGAGGTCTCCAGAGCAGCCACTGGAAGCACACTGTAACAGTTCAGGGGCTACACTTACAGATGCAACTTGGCTACTCTTGCTTCCAGTTGTCACTATTAAATAACACAACATCTGAAGGCTTTCGGGGCTCTCCGATGGAAGACCAAAGAACTAGCAAGTCTCTTAGTCCATCCACAAATTTGATAAAATTGGAAATTATATACAAATAATGCCATTAGCATGCAGTTGTTGGTTTTAGTTGTTTCCCCCTACACACATGCATATCATGGCTAACATAATGTGAGTACCCATTTACAACAAAGCCCTTTCAGTTCTGCAAGTCCTTGTCCTAAGATGCCAGGCTCCCAAAGGTATATGGTGATGGCTTCGAAGATGCCACCAAGTAGACAAAGGTCCTCTGTCTCCCCCTCCTTCCTCCCCCTCCCCTTCCCTCTTCCTCTTCCTCTTCCACTCCTTCACATCCCAAAGACGAAGCCTCTGTAAACTAAGCCTGCGTTCCACATCTATTCTAGGTTGACAAGTTCTGACTAAGCAAAATTCCAGCAAAGCAAGATGGAGACTCTGTGCTGCTCATCTGTGAATTAGCAGAGCACTGGACCCACAGGGCAAAGGAGGGTGGGGTCCTGTCAGGAAACATTATTCACAAGGACAAGATGTACAAAAAGAAAGAGTCACTGGGCACAAGTTTCTGCACTGCTTAGCATCTAGTCTTGACCATGATTGATGGAATTCTTACAGAACCACGGTAGTTCTTTGACCCTTAGTTCTTATCTATACACACACAAAATTAAGCAGAAAGCTTCCATGGTTAAGAAGTGATGACAGACACTCTCCATTTCCAATTTTTATTACGAAGGGAAATGATTTAGCAACTTCAAAACCAAAATGTATCCACTCAATTAGACATTGGAGTAGACTCCGAGTAAGATCAATGAATATTATGAGAGCCAAGCCACTAGCATTGTAAATAACACTTCCTGTTGGAATTCTACACACTCCATCAGAAAACACCATGGTTGTTGATTTGGAGTCAGCTTTAAGAAATCCATAGTACCTGAGTGAGTTTCCCTTAGAACCCAAAACTCTCTTCATCAGTAGTGATGGGTCTGCAGAGATGGCTCTGCTTCTGCAGAGACCCATTTCAAGACTCCTAGAGTCCTCGTATGCCTTACAAGGTACGGTGAGTCAGCAGAGAAGAGGGAAACTGCCTGTAACTTCTCAAGGCATTTTAAGCCATCTGCCAAATCCGGGCTTGCCAGCTGGCCCGGAACAGTACTCTTCCATCCAGCAAGGACTCACGTATGTGTAGCTGAAGATGGACATAAGTTGTTCCGTTTTAACCTGATTCATCCACATGAATAAACAGTGAAGTGTATTCCCCTGGTAAGGTGGCTGGCAGTGTGAGCCACAAAGTAAATTATGAAGGATTAATTTCCCACTTTGTCCTTCTACGGAGAACACAGTGTCCAATGCTATTCTCAAAGCTTCTTTGACACCCCCTCTTGCTCCTGTTGGTACCCCAACACACACCCTCCTCCCTTAGGTCTGGGTCTAATCTGCCTCTTTTGGAAGTAAGCTTGCACGTCAAATGACTCTTACATTTAACTCATTGAACTTCAATATTCACAACTTTTGCCCATCACACATCCGCTAAGACTTCTCAATCTTACCAGCACTATGTAGAGTAATAAAAATCCAACAAAACTTGTCACAACTAGAAAGTATATAAGCTAACTAAGAGTGGTGTCTTTGAACCCAGCTGAGGCTTCTTGTATACTCCCAGGGATTGAAGGAGAATGACAAGGGAAATCTCTTATCTTGTGGGGATTAACCTTAAATAACACCAAGCCAACTGTAGTAAATGCCTCTCAAGACCATCCAGTGTACTGGCTAGAACTGTCTTATAAATCCTGCTCTGTGGGAAACAGGATTTAGCAGAGTTTCTCACAGTGTGGTTCCGGGACAGTCTCTGTGGTTAACACATTCCCAGGCTCTACTCTGGGTTATCTCAAAAAGGTCTTAGGAATCTGTTCTTTTTGCCTCCTTGAGAAAAGGTCTTGCTTGTAGACCAGGTTGGCCTTAAATCTGTAATCCTCCTTTGTCAGTTTTCTGAATCCTGAGATTTCAACCATAGACTACCATGCCCAATTAAAAACTTCAATTTCTTCTCCCTCCTCCTCTTCCTTTTTCCTTCTTTCTTCTTTTCTTCTTCCTCCTTCCTCCCTCTTTCCCTTGTTCCACTTCTTTCTTCTCCTCTTCCTCCTCCTCTTCTGCTTCCTCTCCTCCTTCTCCTTTTTCTCCTTCTCCTCCTTCTCCTTTTTCTCCTTCTCCTCCTTCCCCTTATTCTTCTTGTTCTCCTCATCCTTCCTCCTCTTCTTCCTCTTTTTTCTTCTTCCTCCTCATCCTCCCTTCTTCTTCTTCTTTCTCTCCTCCTCCCCCTCCTCCTCCTCCTCCTCCTTCTTTTTCCTGAAACTTGCTTTGCAGACCAAGCTGGCCCTGAAGTCACAGATCACCTCCTCCTGCCTTCTGAGTTCTGGTATTAACAGGCATGCCACTATGGCTGCAACAGCCCACTTTTTAATGGTGTTTTCTGGGTGTTTAGGGTTTGTTGCTGTTGGTTGCTTGGCTTTAGTTCTTTATATATTTCTGTACGTTAACCCTCTGTCAGGTTACAGTTGGTACATTTTCCACCCATTCAGCAGGATGCCTCTTCAGTTGATGAACCGTTTCCTTGGCTGAAACACAGAACCTTTTTAATTTCACAAAATCCCACCTATTGATTATTAGTCTTATTTTCTGGGTGACCAGAGTCCTTGTCAAGAAGTCCTTACCAGAGCCTATATTCTGATGTATATTCCCTATCTGTTCTCGTAGGGCATTCACAGTTTCAGGTCAAAGATCTTTGATCCATTTGAAATTGATTTGTGTTCAGGGTGAGAAAGAAGGATCAAGTTTCATTCTTCTACATGTAGAACTTTCCTCAGCACTATTTATTAAAAATGCTTTGCTCCAATGTGAATGTTTGACATCTTCGTCAAAACTCAGGTGGCTGTAAGTCTATGGACTTATGTCTGGCCCCTTGAGGGATCTATTTTTTAACAAGCTTCCCATATGATATATGCCAGAACATTTGGAAATCATTTGTCTAGACTTGCTATTCTTAAGTATTTATTTGCCTAGGAATATCTTCTTCTGGAAGGAGATACTACATACAAGTCAACATATAAAATAGATAAGAATAAGATTTTCATAGAGGAAGGGCTCATACTACTCCATCCCTAGCTGAGGAACTATTGGCAGATCAGGGCTGAGAAGGGAGGAAGGGTCAGTTTTCTTCAAAAGTGTGGGGCTCATGGTGAGTCGTCCATGTTCCAGTGGATGGCCCTGATCCATGCACTATATCCTGTCCCTCGTCTCTCCCTCTCTATTTTTGCTTCCAGGCCACCACGAGGCAAGCAGCTATGCTCTCTCCTACTCTCTGTTATGTTGTTCTGTGGTTAGGAGCAATAGCGTGCTAATAGACTAAAACTTTGCACCAAAATAAGTATTTCCTATTACGGTGTTTTTCTTGAGTATTTTATCACTGCAACAGAACACCAACAGCTCTGTTCTGGACATAGTTAAAAAAATATTTCTTGCTTTAATGAAATGCTTTACTCCCTATGAATCCATTATTCAGGAACAAGCTAATGTTCAGGGAGTGATTTATGCATAGCTCTGGAATTAGTCAGTAGTAAAAGTTGCCCAACATTGTAAATGTGCTTGATGCTACTGAATTATACACTTTTAAACAGAAGGGTAAACTTGATATTGTATATTTTTATTGAGTTGAAAAAAAAGATTTATTCACAAAAGTATTCCTGTCATCATTATTTATGGTAATGGGAATTTTAAAATGCTGAAGCTCAACATGAGAGTCGCTGCCACATTACAGTGCCTTGGGGGATGCTCTGACATGCGCAAAGAGAAAAACAAAAGGAAGGATGGAAGACTATGCAGTTGGCTCCTCATGTCCATAGGTTTCAGAGCTGTGGTTTCATCCAACTTCAGATTAAAAATGCAGTTCTGGCCAGGCAGTGATGGTGCACGACTTTAATCCCAGCTTTTGAGAGAGAGGTAGGCAGTTCTCTGAGTTTGAGGCCAGCCTGACCTATAGAGTGAGTTTCAGAATACCGAGAAGAGAAGAGGAGAGGAGGGGAGGGGAGGGGAGGGGAGGGGAGGGGAGGGGAGGGGAGGGGAGGGGAGGGGAGGGGAGAGAAGATACAGTTTTGCCCATGATGCATAATTCCGCATGCACTATGGTAGTTATTCCTGTAGTAGATTTGAACAAAATTGTTTCTTGGTTTGACACTTAGATCATATTGCTTCAGGTACGATAAATGATCTGTAATTATTTAAAGAAGAGATTTTCAATCTGTGGGTCCTGCCCTCTTTGGATCAAGTGACCCTTTCCTGGGGCTCACATATCAAATATCCTGAATATCATATATCTACATTATGATTCATAACAGTAGCAACATTACAGTTATGAAGCAGCAGCAAAAATACTTTTTTCTTTTTTTATTAGATATTTTCATATACATTTCAAATTTCAAATGCTATTCCGAAAGTTCCCTATACCTTTCCCCCGCCCTGCTCCCCTACCCACCCACTCCCGATTCTTGGCCCTGGCATTCCCCTGTACTGGGGCATATAAAATTTGCAATACCAAGGGGCCTCTCTTCCTAGTGATGGCCAACTAGGCCATCTTCTGCTACATATGCAGGTGGAGATATGAGCTCTTGGAGTACTGGTTAGTTCATATTGTTGTTCCACCTATAGGGTTGCAGACCCCTTCAGCTCCTTGGGTGCTTTCTCTAGCTTCTCCCTTGGGGACCCTGTGTTCCATCTTATAGATGAGTGTCCACTTCTGTATTTGCCAGGCACTGGCATAGCCTCATATGAGAGAGCTATACCAGGGTCCCTTCATTAAATCTTCCTGGCATATGCAATAGTGTCTTGGTTTGGTGGCTGATTATGGGATGGATCCCCGGGTGGGGTAGTCTCTGGATAGTCCATCCTTTCTTCTTAGCTCCAAACCTTGTCTCTGTAACTCCTTTCATGGGTATTTTGTTCCCTATTCTAAGGAGGAACGAAGTATCCACCCATTGGTCTTCCCTCTTCTTGATTTTCTTGTGTTTCGCAAATTGTATCTTGGGTGGTCTATGTTTACGGGCTAATATCCACTTATCAGTGAGTGAATATCTTAAAAACAATGAACTTATGAAATTCTTGGACAAAGCGAAAATACTTTTACGGCTGGCGTTACCACAGAATGAGGAACTGTAGTAGAGGGCCGCAGCCTTAGGAAGGCTGAGAACCACTGATTTAAAATATAGAGGAGGATGTTCGTAGGTAATATTTATAGCCCCATTGAAAAGGAGGGACTTGAACATCTAAAGACTTTAGTGGTCTCAGGGGCCTTGGAATCAGTTCGCTGCAGATAGCAAGGGACATCTGTGTAAAATGTCACCTCAATCTCGATGATTTCCTCAAATCTAGAGCATCTGGACGGGACTAAATCAGAGTATTGCTAGTCATGGAATCTAGAGGAATGATGGGATTCTTAACACTTTCTCCAATACGTTCTGAAGTTTTCTACAATTCTTATACATCGTTTAATAGGCAAAGAGTTTTAAAAGGAAATAATCATTTTACTGGTTGGTCTCTATGAAGTTGCTGCTAATTAGTGAACAAAGGAACGTTCATCTCTGATCCTATGTAAGTTTTATTTATTATTTTGGTTTTCTGAGACAGAATTTCACACAGTCCTTGAACTTGCTTTGTGAACCAGGCTGGCCTTGAATTCAGAGAGATCCACCTGCCTCTGCCTGCTGAGCACTAGGATTAAAGGCAGGTACCTCGGCGGCCACCACCACCACCTGGCTCTTCTTAAATATGATTAAATATGGGTGGAAATTGTGAAAAGACACAAGAATACTAACAGCAAACAGACTCTGAGTCTGGGATTGTGTCCAGTCCTCGGCATGCCTTGAGTCACTAGCCTTTGAGGTAAGCATCAATAACACTCGTGATTATACCTGGTTTTAAAGAGACACAGAGATTTTGTGTAACCTGCCCCAAAACAAGATAGGTGAAAACAGAACTCATTCTCAGATAGCTGGGCTCTGGAGTTCATGCTCTTAGTGCCTCTGGGATGTGTGTGTGTGTGTGTGTGTGTACATATATATATATATGAGAAAATAAATAAGAAGAATTGTGTTAGCTTTAATAATTAAGACGTATTGACGTATTAATAGCCTGGCACCAGCATGGTGTTTTAAAGCAATATGAATGTAGCCAGGCATGGTGGAGCACCTGTGATTTCAGCACTTGGGAGGGGAGGCAGAGGCAGGAGCATTGCAATGAACTGAAGCCAGCTGGAGCTATGGAGTAAGCTCCAAAGCAGACTATGTTTTCAAACAAACAAAAGACCCACTGTGTTATCTTCCCATTCTAGGTCTCAGAAACCTGAAATTACCTCCAGGGCTATGCTCCTTCCATTTGGAGATTCCAGGATAAAGCCTCTTCCTGGCTCAGCATCTTCGTTAACTCGTACCCTCTTCATCTGTCTTTGACCCACGTGATGTCTCCTCAACCCCCTGCTTCTGTTCTTCTTTACTCTTTTCTCTGACTTCCTGTCTCCTCGTGTAAGGATTCTGTAGTTCAGTTAGCCATTCTAATTATCTGCAATAACCTGGCTCTATCTCCAGAACCCCACTTCCATCACATAAAAGCGTTAGGGCGTGAGCGTCTTTAGGAACAGTAACTAGGTTTACCACAGTAAGATATAAAACTTCAGCAAATACAGTGTGTCGTGAAACCCATCTGCACCCAAATGCGGTGAGCAGGTAGGGAAGTTTCCAGCAGCTGTCAAATACCCAGAGAACGTACTAATGTTCGCTGCATAATTACTTTTAAATCCTCCTGGCTTAAAACCTTATAAATCCTTCTTAAACATGTATTTTCTTAAAGAGTTTGTTAAAACGACTTTTCAGTACTCAAGTCTATGGAAGTAACCACTAAGATAAATAACACAAAAAATTCAATAATTCATGAGTTCATTCCTTTCAAGTTGCTATACCTTAGATCTTACGCATGTGTTAAAGACCTCTGTGGTAAAGGTTTGATCCCTTGAGGTAGTGTTTTGGGAGGTGGTAGGAACATCAGAAGCTAGAGCCTAGTTGGAACTCTTTCATTTATTTATTTATTTATTTATTTATTTATTTATTCTTTTCTCATCCCGACCAAAGTTCCTCCTCCCTCCTCCCCTCTTTGTACCTCCCTTCACCTCTCTTCTCTCCTAGATCCACTCCTCCATTTCCCTTCAAAAAATAAGAGAAAGAAAGAAAAGAAAGAAAGAGAGGTTGAGTAGGCCATCAAGGAATATCAACCAAACATGGCATAATAAGTTACAATAAGAGTAGGCACATAGCCGGGCGTGGTGGCGCACGCCTTTAATCCCAGCACTCGGGAGGCAGAGGCAGGCGGATTTCTGAGTTTGAGGCAAGCCTGGTCTACAAAGTGAGTTCCAGGACAGCCAGGGCTATACAGAGAAACCCTGTCTCGAAAAACCAAAAAAAAAAAAAGAGTAGGCACATAACCTCATATCAAAACTGGACGAGGCAACCCAATGGGGGAAAACGGGTCCCTGAAGCAGGCAAAGGTATCAGAGGCATCCCCCCACTCCCACTGTTACGGGTCTCATAAGAACACCAAGCTGTACAACCACAACATAGATAGACAGACAGACAGGACCTAGGTCAGACCCATCCAGGCTCCCTGATTGTCACTTCAGTCTGTGAACTCCTATGAGCCCTGGTTAGTTGATTCTGTGAGCCTATTTTCTTGTGGTATCCTTGACCCCACTGGCTCCTACAATCTTTCCTCCCCTTCCTCCTCCCTGAGCTCTGTCTAATGTTTGGCTGTGGGTCTCTACATCTGCTCCCGTCAGTTGCTGGATGAAGCCTCTCTAATGATGGCTATGCTAGATGAGTAATATCATTAGAAATCATTAACTTTTTTCTTTCTTTCCTTTTTCTTTTTTTCTTTCGTTCTCTCTCCCTTCCTTCCTTTCTTTTCTTTTCTTTTTCTTTTTCTTTCTTTCTTTCTTTTTTTTTTTTTTGCCTATCATGTTTGGTTCTATCCTGGATCTCTGAGCTATCCAACCTCTGGTTCCTGGCTCTCCAGGCAGTATCAGGTGTGGGCTTCCTCTCCTGGCATGGGTCTCAAGTCAGGCCACTCATTGGTTGGCCATGCCTACAAGTTCTGCGTCACCTTTACCGCAGTTCATCTTGCAAGCAGGACAAATTGTAGGTGGAAGGTTTTGTGTCTGGCTTTGGTGTCTCAGTCCATGTAGGAGTTCTAGAGGCAAAGTCTTCAAGGCACAGTGCTGGCCTTTATAACCCAAGCTGACTGCTCTGCCTTATGTTTCTACCGTGTTGTGCTTCCTCTCAACAGACCCAGGAGCAACAGGACCAACCAACCAGCCAACCAACCACAAACTGGCACCGCTGAGTTCATGTACCAAAATACATCTTTTCTTATTATAACTGATTATGTCAGACAGCTGCTTCAATAATAGAGAGCTAACATGTATGTAGAACACATATCCTGGCTTCGATATGATACACATTCCAAGAAAAGAAAATCAGCCCCCTCATCTTTTGTTTAGAAACAGTGTTACTAAGTTTTAGCCTCAGCAGACCCAAAATAAACCTGGTGGTTGTTTTTTATTTATTTATTTTTTATTCATTTATTTATTTATTTTAACAAACAAGCACTTTTTTTTTAAGATTTATTTATTTATTATATGTAAGTACACTGTAGCTGTCTTCAGACACTCCAGAAGAGGGCGTCAGATCTTGTTACAGATGGTTGTGAGCCACCATGTGGTTGCTGGGATTTGAACTCCGGACCTTCGGAAGAACAGTCGGGTGCTCTTACCCACTGAGCCATCTCACCAGCCCCTATTTATTTTTTTTAATTAGGTATTTTCTTCATTTACATTTCAAATGCTATCCCAAAAGTCCCCCAGACCCCACTCACTCCCCTACCCACCCACTCCCACTTCTTCGCTCTGGCATTCCCCTGTACTGAGGCATATAAAGTTTGCAAGACCAAGGGGCCTCTCTTCCCAATGATGGCCGACTAGGCCATCTTCTGATACATATGCAGCTAGAAACACAAGCTTCAGGGGGGTACTGGTTAGTTCATATTGTTGTTCTTGGTGGTTGCTTTTTTGTCTTAATAGAGTTCATAGACTGTCCTAATTTATTTTTCTTAATAATGAAATACAGAGCATGTTTATAAATCTATGTCTTTCTTTTCATTCTCAGTTCACTCAGACTTTTGATTTATCAGAAGAATCACTGCTATATAGCATTGCTGGCATATTTATGAATATTTCCTAACATTGAATTTCAAGGGACACATGTAAGAATTAAATAAATCTTACTCCCATCCATGTCATCTTTGGAGTCTATGCTTGATAGAAATAGTGCAATAATACTAAAAATAATGGAGTAGATAGACATACGTGGGCAAACTCATTGAATCAATAAGTATTTACTACTACTCCAAAGGGGAACCAGCTTATGGGAGATACAGTCTTGTTGATGCATTGGACAGTCGGGTCACACTGGCTTCCAAAAGCCAAGTGCTAGCGACATTTTTCTGATCCCACTTCAGGGACATGCATCAGTAGCCTGAATTCAGTCATGGAGAAAGGATTTATACCATAGACATTGGCAAGCACCGCAGGTCTGAAATGTCACTCAGATTTTACTGGTGACTCGCCGTCACATATCAGTAATGTATGTGTATCAGTAATGTAGTAATTTCGTACTGTGCGAAATACTAAAGAGATAATGAAAACACAAAGCAAAGGTGAACCTGATGTTCATCACTGAAGGTTCCTTTGGGGACTCAACTCAAGGGAGCAGCTCTGAGAGACGCTCCTTTATGTCCTCAAGAAACCCCGCTTTCATTCACAGGCTAGCATACTACATTCTTTATCTCTTTCAGGAAGTTTGCTTCAATGAATGAGTATCTTTTTTTTTTTTCTCTTCTGTTTATATGTGTCCCCCTCCCACCTCATCCCATTACTGAAATGTAAACGTGGCTCTTGAGGGATTAGTAGGATTTGGCCAAGTGAAAAATAAGAGAGAACATCCCAAGCAGAGGAGATGGAAACAGGAAGTGCACAGTGACTAGAGAGAGAGAGAGAACCGGAGCTCAGAGTGTGAAGTTAAATCAACCTTAGGGTTAGCAGGGTGAAGATTGTACCAGGGGGAGTCTCTCACTGAGCATGGCTAACTGTAAACTTCAATAGATTTCTTAGAAAAATAAGAAAAAAAAAAAAACAAAGAAGTGCCTCTCTCTTCGAACCCCACACTCATAACCAATAGACTGAGTTTCTTTTGCCTCACAAAAGGGGGAAGGGGACCACACCCTCGAAAGCAGCATTGCCATCATTCAAACATGAAACATTTGGAAACATTTAAGGCAAAGGGAATACGCTAGTTTCCGGGATATGCATTGTTAAGGTCCTTCCAAGGGTAACTGTGGTCTCTTGCCATGACTGCATGTTTCAGATATTCTGAGAAGTGTCTTAAGGGGATTTTCTCTTTAAGGAAGAAGCAGGGGATCCCAGTCCTAAGGAGGTAATCTAATCTGGTGAGACATATGGAGTAGTTGCTCTGCAGAAAGTCCATGCAGAGTGCACAGTGCTTCCCTTACTCCCGAACTGCTACAGTGTATACACACAAGGAGACAGACGCCTTAGTGGGAGGGAGAGAGGATTCGAGAACCCAGATGATAGAGTGACTAATTCCACCAGGTGGAATTGAGGGAGGTTCCAAGGGGAGGTTATATTTGGGTTGGCCTTGGCAGATGAGTAGAATCAGTAGGCAAAGAATGGGGAAGGGGCCCCTGGACCATCCCTGATCCAACACAAGAAGATTCTTGGTCCAAGTCACAGAAGCCTGAAACCAGGGTCGTAGCTATATTTAAAGGCTCAAGGAACTGCCACACACAGAACAATTTACACAACTCTCTACGGAACAACCACTAACATTCTTTTGCAAAACAGCATCCTAATTTTACTTGGGTTTTCATAGTGACAACATGATTCATTAGTTCCTAGGACACGTGGCGATTTCAAAACAATAAAACACTGAGCGCCCTTTCTTAATTAAGAAAGGTCACACGGAGGGGAACTAAACCAAATCTACCTCTTCTACTCAGCAAATCAGCAGCCAAAAGAGGGACATGACAACGCTGCTCACACAACTCCCAGTCAGTTTTGCGTGTGCAAGATTCGTAAGAAGAATGTTTCTGTCTTTTAATACCCTGGGTGTTCATATGCGTTCATAATTCAGCATGGAGATTTAGATAGGTCCCAAATCAAACCATGCTTGCCAAGGCAGAATTAGCTACATTGGACAAAAACATAATTCAGGTAAAACAGTTGGAGTAAGTTCAAAATAAAAGACTAACTGATTTCTGAAACAGATAAGTTCTGAGGCAATTGCTTTTTTTTCTTTTTTTTGGTCTTTTAAGATCACTTACTTAGCCGGGTGTGGTGGCGCACGCTTTTAATCCCAGCACTCAGGAGGCAGAGACAGGCGGATTTCTGAGTTCGAGGCCAGCCTGGTCTACAAAGTGAGTTCCAGGAGAGCCAGGGCTACACAGAGAAACCCTGTCTCAAAAAACAACAACAACAGCAAAAAAAGATCACTTACTTAATGGATGTAAGAGTTCTACATACATATATACTCTATGTGTGCTGCATGTGAGCCTGGTGACACAGAGGTCAGAAGAGGGTGTCAGATCCCCTGGGACTGGAGTTACAGATGAAACTGAATAGTTGTGTATTCTTCAAAGTCAGGTCCTCTGGAAGAGCAGCCAGTGCTCCTCCCCTTGGAACTATCGCTCCAGCCCAGGGGGCGATTGTTTTAACTTTGCTTTACCATTGGTTTCACTGAAATTGTAAGTTTTCAAGTGGAGCTGAATTTTCTAAAACTGATGTCCATACACAAATACACTTAATATGTATAAAGCAAAGGACTCAAAGGATTTGATGACCCAATTCTGACAGACTGGAGTTGATACAAATCTCCACATAGAGGATGGTGCACAAAGAACCAGTGAGCAAAACAGTGTAAGTAAAACTACAGTTACGTCCATTACATCAATACTGTAACGCACCATGTTCTGTCCAGATGGCTCAGCAGGTAAAAAACTCTTGCTGCCAAATCTGAGTACCTGGGTCATTCCTGGGCCTTGTGTGGTTGGAATAGTAAGAAAACTGATCTGGCAAGTCATCCTCTGATCTCTGCACACGTGTACCATCCCACATCGCATCCCACATAAGTGAACATAACTTTTAAATTTAAATTCAAAAGGAGAAAATAAATGAAAAAGAGACTTTCCCTAAAAGAGGGGCATCAAACTGTTGATAGCAACCACAAAAGCCAGAAGAAAAAAGAAACAGTATCTTCAAAGTTCTGGGGAAACATTTTCTTTCAAGTCAGAATTCTTGAGGATATAGACAAATAGTTCAGTGATTAGGAACACTTGCTGCCCTCCCAGAGACCAGAGTTCAAATCCCAGCACTCATGTTGGATGTGAGTCATTCTAGCTCTAGGGCAAACAATACCCTAGTCTGCTCTTAACAGGCATCTGCACACATAGGGCACATAATATGCTAGCTCCTCACACATACACACAAATAAACATAGAAATAAACCTTTAAAAGACACATAGTGTAAGACCCTGACTTAGAGTGTTTCTCCCTGAAAGGTAAAGCCCCTGGATGTTCCCCAAGCTTGTTTTTCCTGATCTCTAAAATTAAAGCCAGAAAGAAGCTCTTTGTTCTCTATAGCCAACAAAAAGCCTTTTAGTTTCTATACCTTACAACTAGAGATGCGATAATTGTAATTTTACCAAGGACACCTGGCAGAGAACACTCCTCCCAACTCCTCCCAACTCCTCCCAATTCCTCACTTTTCCTTTAAAAGCCCCCTGCTGTTGCTGCTGTTGAACTCCCCTGCCCTGCATGGCACAAGGAGTTCGTCCTCAGCTAGCTGATAATAAAACCTCTTGCAGTTTGCATCAGGTGTGGTTTTTCTCTCGAGTCATTGGGGTGCTGGCCAGCTCATCCTGGGACTTGAGCGGAGGCCCAGCTTCGGGGGTCTTACAATAGGAAACAAAGCAACTCCCATGAAACATTAATGAGGGGCTGGAGAGATGGCTCAGTAGTTGAGCACTGGCTGCTCTGTCAGAGAACCCAGGTTCCATTTCTAGCACTCATGTAGCAGCACACAACTCTCTGTAACTCCAGTTCCAGGACATCTGACATTCTCTTTTGGGTTTCTCAGTCACCAGGTACACAAGTGGCACATAGACATTATGTGTAGGCAAGACACCCGTACACATAAATAAGAAGAAAAATTTTAAAGAAATAACAGAGATTTTGACAAATGGACTATACTTCCTAACAAGAATGTACTCAAAATGTTGCCAATAATTCCCAGGCATTTAGATTATCTAGAATTTCCAAAATAACTCTTGAGCCAAAAGCAAATTCTAGTTGGAATTTTATATGCAAAGAACAAATCAGAATGAATATTAAACTTACAGTAGTTACATCAGTAGTTACTGTAGTTTTTTTCTAGGAAAGATAGGCAGAGATCTGAAAATAAAATAATAAATACCAGCAGTCTTTAGAACCAGATGCTAAGTACACCAATGCCTTTTACATTGCTTTTATATATTCATGATACTCTATAATTATTTTAGATTTAAAGATAACTACTTATTCTGATATACCAAAACATGACTTAAACCTAAACCAATGGAGACTCTGATAAAGACCAGTTGATTTTGTCTTTGTTTTCTGTGTGACAATGTAGAAAGAAAGCTTCTGTGATGTACGAAAGGCACCATGCAGTCTGGGGTCACATTGCGTCTGATCTGCACGTCTCATCTCACTAGAGGTTCCATATAGCTTTTCGAAGCCTGCCCTGGGGGTAGGGGAAGGTCACCTTTAGATCTATCAGAAATGGTTTCTGCTGATTAGCAGAAAAAGCAGTAAAGCCATCATTTGAAAAGAACACACTGTAAAATATCATCCACATAGGCAGTCAATAGGGAGCAAGTGAGTGTTTGTCTAAACTTGTATTGATCTTATTTCTAAACATGTTTTAAATACTCCTGATACAACAGTAAAATCTGTGCACACATTATAGTTAAGTCACCATTCTCCCCTTTTCAATATAACTGAAAATACTCACCTTAGCAAAATCCATAACTTCCCATGCTCTTACAGTCCCAGTTGTAGGTAATCCTCAGACTCTCTTAGTTCCCACAGTTAAAACCTTGGTGAATCCTTATATCACAATTCTCTATCTACATTATCAAATGGGAACCACATATACCCTTCTTTTGAATGGATTTCAATAGACTGTTACTTCAATGTAAGTATACACATAAACCAATTAGAATATCAAACCAAATTTCCAAATCAGAAAACTACCAAGCCAACAGAGATTGAGTTAACAAGAGTAACGTAACAATGTATGTGCCAGTTAGAAACAGCTGGCTTCAGCCAACCGTAGGCACTAGCCGTGTTGGAAGACAGAGGAAGGAAGAAGTGAACATGTGTTTCCCTGTTTCCTGCTTCTGGCCAAGCAAAACAGCTCCTCCCTCTTTGGGCCAGATCTCTGCTTAGTTTTATTTGTGCGTCTAGCGCCCCAGGCTCCTGCCCATGTTAGTATTATCTATTCTCTGCTTCCTTCCTAGGGTTGGCTTGCTGAGCCACTCACCCCTGGGTTGCCTCCCAGCCCCTTGGTTAGGTTTTATTTTTCCCAACGTGCTAAATTCCTGTTATTAAAATACCTGGCACAACCACCTCTTTCCTGACTGTTTTGTGGATAATATAGTCATACGTAAGGGTTGAAAGAAGTGGGAAGTGACCAGTACAAACAAAATTCTTCCCTCACCCACTCATCTTAATAGCAGTTATTGTATTCCACACTTCCCTTTTTTGTGCATAAATTAAACCAAGACAATGTCATGTCACCCCACCCCCAAGTCTATGTCATGACTATTTCATGTAGAAGCCATCTCTGCTCTTCCACTGTTCTCTGCCTCCATACATCAGAAGGGATTCAACTGGATGGTGTTTGTCCCTCAACGAGGATGCACTGAAATGATGAATGAGCTTGACTGTAGTCACCATGTCGGGGAGAGTGGTTGAACAACCTAGATATTTTGTCTCCATCAGCCCCAAAGGAGTCAACTCCTAAGAGAATCCCAGACAATCATTTCCGTTGAAGATTGAAGAGTGGGTTGAGAACAGATTCTATTTTCCTTCCTGGAGTTCCCCTAACATTATATGATTTGTCTGCATTTTCTTTTTGGAGTTATCTCACCAGACAGACTAGGGTGTGAAAGAGAAAAAGGTGGAGTTAAAGCAAAAGCTGACCTCTCCATGGGATCTGGAGCCAAGAAAGCACTTTCTGATAGAATGACCAATGCCCTCTCTGTCTTTCTAATGTCAAGATCCCTGCTTTCTCAATTTTAGTTTTCACTGTGTAAGAAACAACTACAATTTTTGCCAGTTTTCAAGAATGTAAATATTCAAAAGACTGGAAACACATGACTTCTAGGGGAAAAGAAACTAAGAATGATTGATGTTTAACATTCAAGAGAGTCAAAAACTCACAGGACATCCTTTGTTGATCTTCAAACCACCAATGAGATATTGAAAGTAGAAAGGTCATGACTGGTGGTCTTCAGTCTCAGCGTACCATTTTCTTGTTTTGTTTGTTTGAGTTTTTGTTTGTTTGTTTGTTAGAGTTTCTTTGTGTAGCCCTGGCTATCCTAGAACTCGCTCTGTAGACCAGGCTGGCCTCAAACTCACAGAGATCTGCTGCCTCTTCTTCCTAAGGGCTGAGATTAAAGATGTGCACCACCCACCAGCTAACGCTTACCGTTTTAATCTCAAAGACTTTCAAAAATGCTCCAGCCCAGACAAAGGATTTATTTTTTCAGTGGTAGGTAGTGACCCTAAGGCCCTATCCACACCAGGAAAGTACTCTACCACTGAACTGTCAACAGCCTCCCCCAACTCAGAAAAACAAAACACAAAACAAAACAAAAAATTCAGACAATCTCACCAGAATCTCTGTTGGAATCTCCCGGAGTGGGTATTAACATTTTTAAAATTTCCCTTCTATTGTTCTTTGAACAAAGACTAAGAGCTGTTGACCTTAAACAGAATTGAGAGTTATCTTATACAAAATTCTTTTCCTGAATTCTTTTCCTTGTTTTCTCTGTGTTTGCCCATTTCCCCTTCCCATTCTGCACTCTTGACTAACAGTGACCTGAGGGATGATAGAACTATAATAAACAAACTTGCAATTTTATTTCTCTTGTTACATTATGCTGTTATGTGTCACATTCTGAGACATGAACAAAATCCCTAATCACTTCAGATAAGGTACTGATGACAAAACCCCAAAACAATTCTACCCAAGTCAAGCTTTGCAAACCAATGAGTTTATTGATCTACTCAATGATTCAAAGGCAGTTGGACCACCAAAAACCCAACCCAGTATGGCTGATGATTCATGAAAATGCATGAATCTCTGGAGTTCAACCAGCTCTGTTCCTTAGGCAATTGCCTCTCCTTAGCAATCACTACTCAATACATAACTTTGGGGAGGAGACTTGTGACTGTTGTTAATTCTAAAGAGCTTGCTAAACCCCTATGAGTCTGTTCACTCCTGTAAGTTTCCTTTCTTTACTGAACCTTATGGACCTCCCTCCACCCTCCAGAAGCAAATGTGAAGGAAGTAAGTTCACGATTGTAAAGACTTGGCCGAGGAGAGTAAGGTTTCTGTGTGCAAGATGTGTTGAGTGGAGTGACTTCTACCAGAATCCTGGCTGTTTGATGTTTGTCTCGTGAGTGGCTTTCAAGGTGTTTATATCCAGTACAATTATCCACTGATCTTTGGGTTTGTGCAACTCTTCCTTTTGGTATCTTCTGGTTGTTCCCACATGAGATCGAGCACACATCGATCTTCACCACATCAAGAATGTCCAGTGCACATTATTCTCCAGAGTCCAAGACTCTTTCAAGGTGGACATCACTCACTGTAGCTGAAAACTGTGTATGAATTTATCTCCTAAGAAAGCAAAAAAAACACACAAAGGCTCATCCATGAGCTCCTCTAAACAATTTTGCTAGTGTGCCTAACAGAAGCTTAAACCGGAGTGTGCTATTTCCCCATGACCCAGTGCAGCATCTAGCATCTCCCTTAAGGGATAGAGTAAGTATTTAAACCTTACTCTAAAGGATGCTGGTCTAGTTTGCTGTGTGATGCTGCCTGTCAAGAAGGTACTACTTTTGCAATATAGTACTAGAATATAGATATACTGACTGGTGTTCTATAATGCACTATGTTCTACAAAGGAAAATAGCTACCATTATCCACAAATTACTTCATAAAATACTTTAATGAGATTAGGATTTATACCAAATGTTCCTTTTCACAATAGGCTTTGGGGGAGCCAGTCTGATGCTCTGAACACTTTTACTCAAATCATATTTTAAACTAGCTTTGACTGTTTTAGGGACCACTTTAAACCAAAACCAAACCAAACCAAAACAAAACAAAACAAAACAAAAACAACCAAACAAAAACCCTATCTCCAGGTTACCTTGCAACTTCCAAATAGCAGTAAAATGGCTCAGTGAGAAAAACACTCACTGCACATGTCCTAGTAACAAGAGTTTGACCCTTGGAACCCAGGTAAAAAATAAAAAAGAGAACTCCACAAAGTTGTCCTGTGACCTCCATCCATAAGCCATGGCATGAATTCACACATACACACAATACATACATACATATACACACACATATACACACACATATATGATATATTTGATATGTATATGATATATATGTATGTATGTGATATGTATGGTATGCATATGATATATATGTGTATGTATGTGTGTGTGTGTATCTTTGTCCATAATTAGGTTAGTGTGATAATAAATATCCATTCTTTTGTTGTTGCAGCTGTGGTTTGTGTTACTAGAGAGTAAACGCAAGGCTCAGGCATGCTAGGCAAACACTCTATCCTTAAGCTATAGCTTTATATCTTCAGTTCTGTTTTATACTTTTTTGTTTTGAGATAGAGTCTCACTAACTTGCCTAGACTGGCCTTGAATTCACTCTACAGCCCAGGTAGACCATGAGTTTATAATCCTCCTGCCTCAGACTCCTGATTACAGGACTGTGCTATACCTCCCAGCAAATTAATATTCCTAATGAGATGTACTTTATAGAAAATATACGGTATTTCAAAGCCTTTGGCAAATGAGGTAATTCCAAGGGGAGAAAAGAGAAATGGAATGATTTTACCAGGCTCGGTCAACGTGAGAAGTGAGCTGAACTGAGCACAGTGGGGCCCAAATCATGCAGTTCAAGTCCTGGAGCTTCCTTCTGGCTCTGCAGCCAAAGAAACCCATCCATCCAAGGTCACACAGCAGTTACATAGCAAAGCTGAAAGCCTTTCTGCAGACCCCTTGCTCATAACCATTTCTTTTCATATATAGCAACTACATCTCTATTTGTTGTTTACCCTCTTTTTCTGTTCACCTAGCACACAAAACTTTAAGGGTTGTCTTGTGAGTCATCCTCCCTTCACAGAAACCCATGCCTCTCCTAGGGGCTCTCTTTCCTGCCTCCCCATGCTCTTCCTACAGGAGATAGCCATGTACCCCCAACTGCCGGGTTCCTGTCTGTCTCACTGGAGAGTTCTTCTGCAATCGTGATGTGTGGGCTGCTGGCCTCTAAACATAGGATTCCTTTTACTTGTTTGGTACAAGGAAAAATCAGTTGTCACTGGGGTAATATCCTCATGCGATAGTTTAACTGACTTCCAAGTTCTGTTTTTAAAAAGCATCCTATCTACAGAGGTAAAGGATTCTGAAGATTTTATCCATTGTGAGTCTTTGCCATTCTGTAATCATGGCATTCTGAAAATATGACAGATATCACAACTGTCTCCAGGAAAAACAATGCACAAAGACACATATGCTGGCATATGTACAGAAGTCATACAAAAATCTGCAGGTGCTAGTGTTTTCTGGCCAAGAGACAAGACCTTGGGTCCCTGAATTTTATCTCCTTTATGTCACTGAAAAGAACACTAAGTGCTAAGCATAAGTCATTTTCTGAGTATGGAGTTAATTGATGGAAGAGATCACACTAGAACACAGATCTCGCCTTCCAGGACCACAGGTCCACTCTAGGATGATGAGGATGACCCAGAACACACTTTAAGATGAGTATGTAGGTTACTGATAATTAAGCTGAGACAACAAATACAGGCTGTAGCCCTATTGGGACAAAGCTGGACTAAGGTCATTCATACCAAGAGCAGAAACACTCTTGAGCTTGCCATGTTTTTCTGCCACAAGACCAAAACTTCCCAAGGAAAAATAAACTGTGAGTTTGCAATATGGACTCTAAATCTTTATCCAGAAGCAGCTGTAAAAAACCCAAGCTTCTGGTCCCTTGCTGAACGCTCATTAAATGTAGATTACGTATCTCATGAGCAGAACGTACAAAGGAAATTATTATAACACTCTACAGCAACAGGACCTACGTTTGCTTCCATCTTCCCAAGGGGCATCTCAATCAGTTTTTGGTTTTATCAGCAACACAATAGTGAAGATCAGAACTTTCTCTTTGCTTCTGTTTGTAATGTCAGTTCCACTCCTGGGGTTTGACCATTTCTGTCTGACTATGCAGAGAGAGGATAAGAAAAATTGATTGCACGGCAAAGAATCTCCCTGAAGGGCTAAATCATTCATAACAATCTCGACTTTTAGACACCATCTCTAGCAGTACATGTTCCAGAAGACTGCAAACCCCTTTCCTTCCCTTTTGTCAAATGGGGGCTACTCTTGTAATCTCGCTTTTTGGCTGGCCATTTTTTCTTTCCGGTCAAGTACCTATGCCTGCTTAACAACTTGTCCTTAGAATGTTAATATCAGGGCTGTCTCTTAGCTTAGTGGGTCTCTAACCATCCCAGCAGAACCTCCAGTTCTGAATTACAGTACAACTATAGTCTTTCTGGGTAGCCCAGACCAACAGTTCTCAATGGCTATTAAAATAAGAGGGAAATTTCCAAATCTCCCTTGTTCAGATTCTACCTCTTGAGAATCTGTTTGCTAGACTGGGAGATGGGCCCAGGTACGGTGACTTTAGAGCCCTCCCAGGTTCTAATCTGCAGCTAGAGGTAAGGACTAACCTTAAGGAAAAGATAGGACACCACAGGCAGGGTCAAGGCTCAGGGATGGCACTGGGAGTTGGCAGTGTCTTCAAACAGAGGCGAGCTTGCGGCGAAAGGAAGATGGCTAGTTAACAAATGGTCCTGGTAACCTAGAAGGCTAGCTAATACGCATACCCTATGCTCAACTCTCTAAAGTGAGCCCAAGAATATTTGAGGCATACAAGGCAAACATCCATGGAACATCCCCTTTGGCATTTTGGAAACAAAACAACCATCAGATTCCTTTGTCTTCTAATTCAACACTCAGGCGGCTCACTCTACACTTGCCAGTTGGAAGAAAATGAAGCTCCAGAAAGCCTTCCCCCACCACTCTTCCCTACTTCTCCCTGCGTTGTTACCTCAGCCATCCCAAGCAGCATGAGCCTCCAGGACAGTGTAAAAAACTGGGAAAAGATCTCTTCCTCCTGTTCCCCATGTCATCACTAAAACTCTGATGCCCACACACAACAGTAGCAGGCACATTCTTCACCGATGTCCTTCTGGGATCTCCTGAAACAACACAGAGCTGTCATTTTAGGTGCTGAGACTCTGCAAATGCTAGGACACTGCCTCAGAAAAGATTCCCTGTCCCTGCTCCCTAAAAGTCCTCATCTTCCTTCTCCAATAAGACTTGGCTCCAGAAGAGTACAACCTCCTCTCCCTCCTCTCTCCACTCTCACCCCCAAAGTTGAAGAAATTCAGCTTGATACCTTTTACAGGATGCTCTTAAACTCTGAGTAGGTATCATGGTAGTTAATCCATCCATCCACAGAAGGGTGACATCATCTTAGAATACCAAGGTGCAGAGAAGTTTAGCACTGTGCCTCTAGCTGCATCCAGAAACATAGATTCTGAATCAGAGATACCAGAATATGCTTGTCTCTCGAATTGTCTGCTCATCTGAGGAAAAGGGGTCCTTGGCAAAGTCTCCATATGGGCTGGATGAATCACACAGTGGTTCAATGTTTGGCTGTTAGCTTCCCCGGTACCTTGATGAAAACACAGAAGCAATGATGGTTGTAGAAAGATACACAAAAGACAACGATGAAAACAATCTGTTCACTTAGAAAGCACCCCCCCATAAGTTATTTCTTTATTAGTTGCATGAAAAGCTTTCCCAAATTATTTTTGTTTGATTATGTATATGGAGGGAGAGTATATGCACAGGAGTACAGATGCCAGCCAGAGGTGTCAGGTCCCCCCTGGAGCTAGAGTTACAGGTGCTTGTGAGCCACACAGCATCAGTGGTGGGAGCTAGACTCAGGTCTTGCAGGATCAGTATGCTCTTAACCACTGAAACATCTCTCTACACACAGTTCCAAGAAAATGCAAATCATGAGTCTGTCTGAAAACCTGGCCACTTCTTGGTATTCTAATATTTTTTGGCTCTTTCTCTGGGGGGAAAAAAATCAAGCTAAGCAAACATTGTCAGGACTTTTCATAGCAAATTCCTTGATTTCCAGAAAGCAACCTCATGCCCTCCTCACTGTGTGGTTGCCTCCCACAGAATCACCAAAGGCTTTGTCACACCTTGGGATTTCTGAGCAGGTGAAGGGCAGCTCTGATGTGCATTAATGACTTGGAAGTGGACAGTACAGAAAATAGGAGATCTGCTTTCTACAGCCGAAATATTCAGATGCCTGGCCTAATGGAGCGCAAAAACCAAGAGGATCCTGGGCCCACTCTGCACGTGGATGCTCAATGGAGTCAAGATTCTGTGCCATCCTCTAGCTCTGGCCCATAGCAAGTGCTTCACACTGTAGGTGATACCATTATACACAGGTACACACTGTGTATGCTACCTCAAGTGGACCCAGCATGTCTGGGTTAAAAAACACACTGAGAGGATGAGTTTGTGCCAAGTACACCAATAGACAATGACTTCAAATAAAATATTTACCCATAAGTTGGCCCTTGAGCTTTCTGTGTTAAATAGACTGGGGCTTTCATCTACCTAATGGAAAAGAAGTTTTTCCTGCAAAACAGTCCAAATAGAATCAAAACTTCTAAAATCCACATGTAGAGAACTGCTCAAGCCTTGCAGGACTATGGACCCTAGGTCCAGCCCAGCCCCAAGCCTGGTTGCCCCATTCCTCTGCCCCTTCCGGCTCTTCAGCTCTGACTTCACTTCAACAAACAATGCAGTTTCCTAACCCAAGCCACTCTAGGCAAATCAGAGGCCCCGATCATCCAATATGTTTTTAAACAAGCCAATTTTGAAACTACATGGATTTTTATTATTTCCAAATAGAAAGATAAGGAAAAATCCACCATGTTCCTGTGCTGTGAAGAGCAATTACACACCTAAAAGAGAAAAGAACGCTCCCCCCAACCCCCACTGCCACCAGACATTTCACAGCACAGTAGTTCACTCACACGCTCTTGTAGACTTTCTGGTGTATTTTTTACCATACAAACTCAATGGGGGCTCACCATGCCAACGTATAGATGAAAAAACAAACTTTAGCCATTTAAGCACTTGGAGAACTACCTAGTCGTGGAGAAGACCCAAATCTAAAACAAGTTTCTGTTCCTTCTTGTTTGAGTTTCTCCTTCACATGATGGCATAAAATATTAAGCTCCATTTATTTCATCTACTAGAGCCCTTCACAACAGAAGTGAGTTGGTTGTCTTTACAGCTCTAACACAATGTTTGCATGACTTTGATGGGACATGATGGAGAACCTGGAATTAGGTGGTAAGGATGGCCAAACAGAAAGGAAGGAAACATTGCAAGATACGAAATATTTAGAAATTGTAAATTTGTGTTTTCTCTGAGTTTGTCTCATTCTTTTTATTAAATATTCATCCCTAGACTGTCCTGCCCCAGATAGGATATGTTTATTCAGTGATGTGGACACGCTTTCTAGTGGAAGGTTGGAAATGGATATTAAAAAAAACTAAGTCAGGCTGGTGAGATGGCTCAGCAGGTAAGAGCACCGACTGCTCTTCTGAAGGTTCTGAGTTCAGATCCAGCAACCACATGGTGGCTCGCAACCATCTGTAATGAGATCTGATGCCCACTTCTGGTGCTTCTGAAGTCAACTGCAATGTACTTATGCATAATAATAAATAAATCATTTTTTTTAAAAAAAAGCCTTTTAAACAAAGTGATATTAGAACCTTGAAAATCAGCTGCCCTCTCTCTAATTGTGAGAAAATAAGCAAAAGATGGAGCTTGGGTCTATGGCAAAGGGGAAATTAGACCAAATGAAGTTCCTTAAGATGGTATTTTTATCAGATCATTTGTGTCAGCTGTCAATCAAAGGATGGCTTGGCCTTGTTTTCTGCTTTAGAGTCTCCCACAGGCCAGCCACAGTGTCAGCCAGAGCCGCAGAAACATCAAGGCTTAGGTCAGGGACAGTATGATGGGTCTGCCTTGTCATCTGTAAACCAAGACTGATAGCTTCTCCATGGTTAGGCTGGAGACATTAAACTAAACCATCCTTTCCTTATGAACGTGCTACTAAAAGCTACTTCTTCAGGATGTGAACAGGTAAGGGGAGGATTCTACCACTCACCAGGTTTGAGAAACAGAGGGCTCTATAAAGTTAAATTAATCCTCCTTCATCTTCTTAGAGTCAATAATGAGGCACTGCTCATTCTGAATCTGCAAAATGATGACTTATAAGGCAGCGTTAGCCAAGCGTCTCTGGCAACAATACTTTCCCAAGAGAATTCTGTGTGATTTGTATTAAATAATAAACTGAACAACTTCAGCACAAACACCAGTCCACGGAGCCGGGCAGATCACCCACTTGCAGTCTGTAGGTGCTGATTCTGAACCACATTATAACACAGGAGTCACGGCAGTATGCCACATGGATATTGACAAAACTTATGTCACGGCTACTATAGCATTTGGCTAGCAGAATAAATCTTCTACTTCGAGATGTGCTAACCCAGGAAATAAATATTGGAGTCACCATACCACGCTCTGAGAGAGTACATTTTTGAGACCATCTGGTTGGAGCTATTCTTGTAGAAAGAAAATAGGAGAAAATAAGACAGAACCTGGCATGATTTGTGGAGGGAAAAGTCACAAAAGTGCCATACTAAAGGCAGACCATTGCTAAACAAAAAAACTAGTTCCTTTTGATTTTACTTATGAATGTGGGGTTGGCTTAAAGGCTTAAAGGGTTCAGTGTTTTTTGAACATAGATCCAGCCCCCAAGAAAGGCAAGGAAGACATCTGGCAAATTATGTACACTGAAGATGTGTGTCTTCTTCATAGAGTGTATTTCCCAAGTGTATGTTCCTTCTTTGTTCAATGTTCTTTATTTAAAATTTAGATGTTGGGGTGAGCTTCAAAGATATGCTGGAGGGAATCAAGGTGCAGGCTGCTCTGGGAGGCTGAAAAGACATGACACACAAGAACAGTGGCTGTTACACACCCTGGCCCTTTCCCGAGGAGTGGCTCCAATTCATTGAAGTGAGACTCAGTGGCTATATCTTTACTAGGTGATATGAACCATGGATGATATATTCAGTAGTGACGTCTGTAATATAGTTAGGGTCTTCAGATTGCCTCTCCAAGGACCATGGACATTTTCATTAAGCAAAGCAGTCAAGGTAAAATTTGGGGCAGGGACAGAAGTACAAGGGACGAGACAATCACCCACCTGGGTCACAGGACAAAACAGAAACCCAGTTACCATAATAGAAGCACAACGTCAGAGGCGTTCACCAGCTCATCAGTGGTCAACCTGCGTTTCAATACTCCTTAGTTCCCAACAGATCCATGGCTGGGTTGGTCTCAGACTCCTGAGCCTGCAGGCAGGGACCCAGGACAAGCAGTCAGGGTTCCAAGCACAAGAGTCCAGTGCTCACAGAGTCATCTCTCAGGCTTCTTTTCCATGATGACACAGCACTGAGGTCCCGGTCAGCATGACTGCCAAGCAGAGTGGGCAGCAGAGAAGGAGGAAGTCAAGGAAAAGGGGGCACTGTCATTGGCCTGGCTTGCTGGTCCTGCAGGGAGTGGTGTCTGGGGGTGGAAAAGAGAGAGGGCTACATTTGTTTGTTTATTTCCTCATGGCAACTCACAAACTTAGCCAAACGCAGATAAAAATTAAGTGCATGAAAACTTTCCTAACCTTCTGACTCAGAAATGTTACTAAATATGTGGGTCAGATGTAGGCGGATATAAGCAAAATCCTAAGCCCCACCCAATAGTCTTTACACGGTTTCCCCTCTGCCTTCCACACAATAGAACTCTCAGTGCCACTGAGATGAGTTTGTTTGCTTTTTCTAAAATAACACAAAAGGAAAGCCAATGTGTACCTTCCTTATGTCCCCTAAGCTCAAAGCATTGAACCATATGAGTAGACACTTGGTCACAACTTGGGATTGGTTATTTCTCTTTTTGTATTCTCTCTTAGTTCTCTCTGCCTCTCCACCATTCCTGTGACAGCACATGACTGGGGTGTCCCCAAGACTAAAGGCAATATCTCCAGTGGGCTGAGACCAAGGATCAGCAAAGGAAATGTGAATAGAGTAGTGTTGACGATGGCTTCTGACATGGCCTGTTTACAGTGAGTAGCTCCTGGTGAGACAGGTTGACCAGCATCTGGCAAAGGAAAAATTGATTCATTTTCAATAAATATTGGGTCAAGAGTTCGGTTGATCCACGCACATTTCTAGATTTCGTTTGTGCTTTAATGAACTAGCTTGGGCAGGTGGAGGGGGTGGGGCAACTGTAAAACCAAGGGAATTCGTGTTGGACCACACCACAGAGATCAGTGTAAAATTCAAAAGTCCTTGCCACATGGGCATGTTGATAAAGTACCTGCTGTGCAATGTGAAGACCCGGGTTGGAGCCCAGCACACACGTGAAAAAGCCAGGTGTGGTGGTTCACATCTCTAACTCCAGCACTGAGAGCAGAGAGTCGGGCAGAGCCTGGACATTCATTTGTCAGCCAGCCTAGCCAAACCGATACCCTTCGGGCTCAGTGGAAGGCTCTGTCTCAAGAACCAAAAGTGAATTGAGGAAAGGCTCCCAACACTGATGTCTGTCCTACACACACACACACACACACACACACACACACACTGACACATACACACACACACACACACACACACACACACTGACACATACACACACATGCTCCCACACACATGCACACACATGTGCATGCCCACGCACTCATATACATGCACATGTGTAGGCACACACACACACACACACACACACACACACACACACATTTTTAAAGGTGAAAAATGTCACCAAACTTCACAAAAGAAATTAAAACTTCTCTTTCCTTAAAAGGAAAGAAATTTATTTATGTATGTATTTTGTGTATGTGGGTGCTTTGTCTGCATGCACATCCACACAGCAGAAGGCGGCACTGGATCCCGTTATAGATGGTTATAGCTGTCATGTGGGTGGTGAGAATTGAATTCAGGACCTCTGGAACATCAACCAGTGCTCTTAACCACTGAGCTCTCTCCAGACCCTCCTTTCTCTCTTCTTCAAAACCACCTTTTACTTAGTGTCGACTTCAGAAACTCTTTTCCCCTTGATTTAATCTGAGCTAGATTTATTTAATTCAATGGCACATGCCTCTAGTCCCAGCGACTCAAGAGACTGAGATTAGAGAGACATTTGAGCCCAGAAGTTCAAGGCCTTCTTAGGAAATACAGCAAGACCCACCTCTAAATTCATTCAGCCAGCCAGCAATCAATACCTATACTTGATAAAGTTGTAGATTACCAGAAGAAATAAGAAGTAAAAATAAGTAACAACGTATCTCCTCATCCCCTGTCTATTCCGTAAATAAAAATTTACTGCGTTTTTATGCTGAGGGAAGGGATAGAGCTACTAAGCTACTGTACCTTGGACCTTTAAAGCTCTGGAAAGGGTATGTCCATAATCCTGACACAAAGTTTCCTCACTGAAGGCCCATAGATCAGTAGCTAGCACACAGCAAATACTACATAGGCATCTGTATGGGGGTGTGGGAGCAGTAACAATCCCATTTGCATTTGTCTTTAATAGAGAATCTCTTGTCCATACTCCAGCTAACCAATACCTTATCTCCCGCTGGGCTACCCTCCCTATCTAGAGACTTGGCACCTACATCAGTCTATTCCAAATACTCTTCCCAGCTGACATTTATCAAGGAATCTTTTCTTTTTTTTAGTGTGCATGCCATGTACCTATGAATGTGGGTGTACCTTGGCTGTTATTCCTTGGGTGTTATTCACCTTGGGAGGAGGGAGGATTGTTTGGTTGGTTGGTTGGTTGCTTGTTTGTCTATTTGGTTGGTTGGTTAGTTGGTTGGTTGGTTGGTTGGTTGATTGGTTGGTTAGTTGGTTTTGAGGCAAAGTTTCTCACATGATCCATAATTCACCAAGTAGACTAAGCCGACTGGCTGGTGAAGCCCAGGATCTACCTGTCTCTGTCTCCCCAACACTAGAATCACCCACCACCACCGCACTCAACTTTGTCTACGTGAGTTGCTCAGGATTAACTTTGGTCCTCTGCAAATTAAGTACTTTACTAGCAGAGCCATTGCCTCGGCCCAAGATATTTTTTTCTTTATGTGGTTCTTGGAGAGAGAGAGAGAGAGAGAGAGAGAGAGAGAGAGAGAGAGAGAGAGAGCTAGCTCACAGATTAAGCTACTCTCCATCATTAATACTCAGAAAAGAAAAATGTGCAGTCAGGTCTCAGCACTGTCCCTTCTTGAATTCCATCCATCTGCTGCCTGGATGGTGCTGAAAAAACCTCTATTTCACTTTATAGATTCGTTCATTCAGTAATTTCCCTGTTGATTCATTGGTCTCAAGTCAACCTGTCAACATTCTGCCTTGTAGATTCAAGAACACAATTAGGTAGGAAGGGAAGGTAAATGTTGGCTTTCCTCTGCAGGAGACAAGAAGATGATTCATCCCTCAACATTCTTCTGCTTTAAGGCCATTTCCAGGAATGCCAGGAAGCAAGAATGAAGTCAGCAGCCAATGCACAGACGAAGACATTTTTGTGCTGTGTCGATTCATAAGACCATTGGTTGCTACTACTGGAGAGATCCTACTGCATTCAGGATGGTCAATAATAACCAGCTAATTGCAAATGCCAGTCAACACAGCAACTTCCAACACACATACACACAGAGCCTGACTCATTCCCCATAAGTCCAGGTTTCCCCAGCCTGTAAACATAAATAAGAAAGGTCATTTTTTTCTATTATTTATGGCAACTCAAGACTCCATTTATCAAACAAGCTGGGCCTCAGCCTCTTTCCCTAGGAATCCTCCAAGGTGGTGGTAGTTTATGTACTTTCCTGAGCCAGTTGGTCAAGTTCAGGCCATCAATCTCTAATCTGTCCATGGGCCACTTAGGCCAACTGCCAGCTGCCATTTACTCCTTTAGAATACTGCCGACCCATTTCTGGCAATTGCTGCTGTTTCTGTGCTGTTCTTGCTTGGGGAAGAAAGGAAGAGAGCAAGGCACCTCTCCTCTAGGTATGCAAGAAATGCTGCCATACACAATACAACCTAGACGCTCATCCCTGACAAGTCTTGAGACCAAAGAAAGGAACTGTAACTTTGCTATTCCAAACCAGTTCCATTCCTCAGCATCACCTAGAGCCTGACAGTAATTCATCATCTCAGGTCTCATCCCATCTTCCTAAAATATAACCCCAAAGTCAGTAGATTCTCGGGTCACAAGTATGCATTTTGAAGTTCAAGAAACATACATTTCAGCACAGAAGGACTTTTATCTGCGAGTCAGGAACCTACTATTGCCTCGCTGGACCCATTCACTGCCCTTCTCCATCTTGTGTTGAGCTCAAGATGCTAACCTCTATTAAAACACACTAACAGGACTTCCTCTAACAATCAAGAAACAACAATGAACAAATGAATCCTTAATGACAAAAAATATTTTGTACTTTACCCAAGAAGTGTGTGTGTGTGTGTGTGTGTGTGTGTGGTGTGTTAGAGATGAAATATTCTCTATATAATATTCACTTGTGATTTGCTAAGCTTCCTTTGAGACACATATATGGCAATACTTTTGGAATGTGAAGCAAGAGAAGTAGATGACAATATTACCAGCACCAAGCACAATCATCTAAAATAGCCATATGTTTTTCTACAAATAAAAAAATGCCAAGTCTGTACTAAGAAACCAACATTCCTCATGAAGAGACTGGCTAAGCCCACAAGATCCACAGGGTACAGAGTGAAATTGGTGAGCTGTTGGGTGCCACCTGATCCTTCTTACAAACAATATTCTGATAAGTGATTTGTTTGCATTCTTCAGCCTGACTATAACTCTAATGGCCGTGCTCAGTTCCATCTGAAATTACTTAGCCCAGATGATCTAGGCGAAAAGAACATTTTAGAGTTTTGTATAATGAGCACTACCTCGCAGGCAGTGAGTTGGCCCATTCGTGTGGTTTCTAAGCCAAAAATTCTTCCTCCTCTTAGCAATGGAATCACATAAAAGATCCCCAGAGAACTTACTCAGATGAGCCCAGAGAAGAGGGCTGAAGAAAAGTGAGTCTGTCCTTGGCAGTGTGGGGCAAGTCAGCTGACTCTGTGGGTCTCCTGGGCTTTCGAATCTCTGGACCACCTCCTGTGCTTTTAGATTTCATCATTTTCTCCTAATGTGAAGAGTGGCCTTGTCAAGTCTACGAGAAGCTCTCAGAAGACACTGAGAAGGTAAAAGGCAGAATTACAGTAACTCTGCTCATTGCATTCATAACCCAGGTTTGTGAACTTTTATATTTCTAAATGATCTCTCTTTTACATAGAAAGAAAAATGGTGAGCATAAACACTAACATAAGCAGAAAAACACAATATTAGTGAGAAGCAAAATTATATATGAAGAGTCTAGGTATGGATCTTACAATGTATGTAAGAAAAATGTGTTTTTAATTAAATAATGTAGTGATTATAAAGCAAACGTTACAGCTTACCAGTCACAAGAGAACTCAAGACCAAACGATAATTGAAACTATGAAAGAGAGAAAGAAAGAAAGAGAGAGAGAGAGAGAGAGAGAGAGAGAGAGAGAAGGGAGGGAGGAAGGGAGGGAGGGAGGGAGGGAGGGAGGGAGGGAAGGGAGGGGAGGGGAGGGGAGGGGAGGGGAGGGGAGGGGAGGGGAGGGGAGGGGAGGGGAGGGGAGGGGAGGGGAGGGGAGGGGAGGGGAGGGGAGGGGAGGGGAGGGGAGGGGAGGGGAGGGGAGGGGAGGGGAGGGGAGGGGAGGGGAGGGGAGGGGAGGGGAGGGGAGGGGAGGGGAGGGGAGGGGAGGGGAGGGGAGGGGAGGGGAGGGGAGGGGAGGGGAGGGGAGGGGAGGGGAGGGGAGGGGAGGAGAGGAGAGGAGAGGAGAGGAGAGGAGAGGAGAGGAGAGGAGAGGAGAGGAGAGGAGAGGAGAGGAGAGGAGAGGAGAGGAGAGGAGAGGAGAGGAGAGGAGAGGAGAGGAGAGGAGAGGAGAGGAGAGGAGAGGAGAGGAGAGGAGAAGAGAAGAGAAGAGAAGAGAAGAGAAGAGAAGAGAAGAGAAGAGAAGAGAAGAGAAGAGAAGAGAAGAGAAGAGAAGAGAAGAGAAGAGAAGGAAGAGAAGGAGGAGCTGCCACAGTCTTCACCATACTTCCGGTGACTGCCAGTGTCCTTCTGCCTCCTTGGAGAACCTACTAGGCCACCTGCTTCTCATGTAAGATATATCATTTCCTTGGCTCTACCTCTCTTTGAGACCTGCCTCTAACCTGTCTAGCCCACCACTTTATCTCAGGTTTCAGTGGCCTACAGACACATAGAAAAAGACAACTCAAACAACCTAACTCCAGGTACCCAGGCCCTGTGGCAAAAACATTAAGTAACATGAAAACAAACAACATGCCCTCATCCCAAATCACCAGCCCATTAGTGATGGGTCCTGTGGGGAATGACTTGGACAAATTTTAAGACAAAGGATCCAAAGTAGTGATTATAAACATGTTCAAAGAATTCCAAGAGGATACAAATATGCAGCTTAATGAACTTAGTGAAGACAGGAATAAACTGACAGAAGTCCTAGAAAACATAACTGAAGGAAATATGGAAGATAAATCGGGATATAAAAAAAGAATCCAATAAAAAGAGCTACCAAAGAAAACCCAGTCTGAAATGAAGCTGGACATGAAAGTTTTAAATAGTCGAATCAAAAGCTCAGTAGAAAATCTCCTGCAACATGAGAAAGGAAGAACTACATGGCTTGAAGCCAAAGACGAGGGGTCAGATCACTTAATAAAAGAAAATAATAATTCTTTGAAAATATAAGAACAGAACGAACAGCACTCTTGGGACACGATGAAAACACCAAATCTACAAATTACAAGCTTGGAAGAAGGAAACAAATTCTAAGCTGAAAGCATAGAAAAGTATGCAATAAAAGCATAGAAGAAAATTTCCCTTTTTTTTTTTTTAAATATTTATTTATTTATTTATTATATGTAAGTACACTGTAGCTGTCTTCAGACACTCCAGAAGAGGGCGCCAGATCTCGTTAACGGATGGTTGTGAGCCACCATGTGATTGCTGGGATTTGAACTCTGGACCTTCGGAAGAGCAGTCGGGTGCTCTTACCCGCTGAGCCATCTCACCAGCATTTAGAGACTGCCGTATCCAGGGATCCATCCCATAATCAGCTTCTAAACGCTGACACCATTGCATACACTAGCAAGATTTTGCTGAAAGGACCCAAATATAGCTGTCTCTTGTGAGATGATGCCGGGGCCTAGCAAACACAGGAGTGGATGTTCACAGTCAGCTATTGGATGTATCACAGGGCTCCCAATGGAGAAGCTAGAGAAAGTACCCAAGGAGCTAAAGGGATCTGCAACCCTATTGTTGGAACAACATGATGTACTAACCAGAACCCCGGAGCTCTTGTCTCTAGCTGCATATGTATCGAAAGATGGCCTAGTCGGCCATCAATGGAAAGAGAGGCCCATTGGACTTGCAAACTTTATATGCCCCAATATAGGGGAATGCCAGGGCCAAAAGAATGGGAATGGGTGGGTAGGGAAGTGGGGGGCGCTATGGGGGACTTTTGGGATAGCATTGGAAATGTAATTGAGGAAAATATGTAATAAAAATATTAAAAATCAAAAAAAAAAAAAAACAAGCCTGTGGATGTCAGGGAGTGGAATGTGGTGGTTTGAATATGTTTGGCCTTTGGGGAGTGGCACTATTAAGAGATGTGGCCTTGTTGGAGGAAGTGTGTCACTGTGGGGGTGGCCTTTGATGTTCTATGCTCAGGCTCCACCCAATGGGGAAGAGAGCCACCTCCTAGTTGCCTACAGAAGACTGTCTCTTGCTGCTGCCTTTCAACCAAGATATAGAACTCTCACCTCCTTCTTCAGCACCATGCCTGCCTGGACGTTGCCATCCTTCTGGACATGATGATAATGGACTGAATCTCTGAAACTATAAGCCAGCCCCAACTAAATGTTGTCCTTTACAACAGTTGCTTTGGTCTTGGACTCTTAGCAATAAAACCTAAGACACATGGAAAAAAAAAAAAAAGAAAATTTCCCAAATCGTGAGAAGGAAATACCCACAAAGGTATAAGATGCAAACGGACAGGACCAGAAAGCACATTCTGCATGACATATTATGGTTAAAACAATAGATATACAAAACAAAAAGGAGTTATTGAAAGCTGAAAGAAGCACATGTCACATGTGAAAGCAGACACATCGTAATGACAGCTGATCATTTGATATAAACAATTAAAGCCAGATTGGGTCACAGCAGCATTTTGCTATAAGCAGCAGTAACTGCAGAGGCTCATAAGAATGCAGAAAACAAGTAATTGCTGAATGCTCATTCCTAAATGGGATCTCTGTATCACCCCCTCCAAGGCTCAAGGAACACCACAGAAGAGGGGCTGAAAACCACTAGAGCTGCAGAAAGGAGGGAGTGTTGTGGAATAATGCCCTCCAGGTACAGCATGGGCACTGAACTCAGGCAGGCAGCTCTGTGTACCCACATGAAACTCACAGAGTTAGATCCATGAACATTCTTTCATGAAGGAAGAAGGGCTCACAAAGCCCCACCGTTCCCTGAGGTCCTGTAAACAACTCAGTTAACAGTTGCTGGGGGAAAGAAATAAATTTCCTTCAATGGGATAGACACTGACAGGCTTAAACTCCTATAAATAATGCTTCATGCATGCTCCTAAGAGCAGCTACAATGAAACTCACTGGGTCACCAAAAAAGACCCAAGAGGCAGGAGGAGATGAGGAGAAGTAGGTAGGGAATTAGACAGATTAACAGGAGTGAATATGATCAAAGACATCTTATACCTGTACGAGGGTGACATAATGAAGCATTATTATAAACAACTCACACGAAACAGAAAGAATGAACATAAAATTAATTTCTAAACATAAAAAAATGATGAGGTAAATAGACTAAAATGAAAATATTAATAATAAAGTCCTAGGTTCAATATCAAGCATCAGAAAAAGAGGGGGAGAAGGAGCCAATAGCAAATTGAACACTGTGAGGGAAGATGTTCCAGTTTGTAAGGAGCTTGCTCCCACATTCACGTAGGGTCATGCTGGGCAGCCAGGGGACCTTTAAGAGGAGTTGCCCTCTACAAGTCTTGAGGTCACTGAGGGTGCTGCCTTTTTAAGGAAGTGAGATTAGTTCTCCAGAGAGGGTTGTTGCAAAAGGGGCAAGCCTGGCTCTCCCCTTCCTGTATGAGGATGTAACCTCTCCCACCCACATGCACCCCACCATCATGGCGTTTGATGTTGTATCTTCATCAGAGGAGGCTCAAAAGGGCTGTCTCCTAGAGACACGTGATCAGATCTGGAGGGACTCAAAAAAAAAAAAAACAAAAAAAAAACAACTAAATTCACAACTATTTTTTTACTAGTTGTAACTTATATAGATATAGCAATTTTTAAAGGTCTGTTCATTATTTTCTTTCCTTCCTACTCAACTTAAAACTCAATCAGAAGAAAAATCTGTATAATTTAAAAATTAACAAATGAATACTTCTTTAATGGCTCTTAACCAGAGCCAAGAGATAACTCAGTTAGTAAAATGTTTGTTGTCCAAGCGTGTGAACCTGAGTCTGGTCCCTAGACTCACTCTGAAAGCCAGACATGATGCGGTTTTACACACTTGCAATCCAGTGCTGAGAAGGTGGATACTGGAGGATGCCTGGGCCTCAGTACCCAATCAGCATCTCTGGGGAGTCCTAGGACAGTGAGAGAGCCTGCCTCGGAAACAGAGGTGATGGCTTGGAATAGAGCTAAGCACTAGAGTGTTTACCTAGCATGTGCGAGTCCCTAATTCAATTCCTAGCACTGCAAGAAAAAAAGAAGGGTGAAGCCAGTGGTTGGTCAAGCCAGTTAAGTGACCTGCTGCCTAAACCTGTCAACTGAGTTAGAGTTTGACCCCTAAAACGCACATGGCAGAAGAGATTCATGAAAGTTGCCCTCCATATGTTCACTGTGGTATGCATGTCTACCACTGCACACCTAAATGAATAAATGAGTAGATGTGAAAAAAAATTAAGGATGTCCAGAGCCTGAGGAATAACACGTGGAGTTGTCCTCTCCCTTGCATAAGCACACACACGCACCTGAACACAAACACAAACACGCACACATAAAAGCCTTAGCCAGCTCCTTAGCCATTATTTCCTTCCCAGCATCTAATACTCTAAATTACATTAGTCTTGTAAGCCACATACAACTGAACACAGAAATAACTGAACACTGGGCCAAAGGACCAAAGCACAACCTGGACCAAAACCCATGGAAACTGAGGAGACGCTGGGATACAGTCCTTTTGCTTTGGGATACAGTCCTTTTGCTTTGGGATACAGTCCTTTTGCTTTGTGGGAATCACTTGGTTCTGTTCCAGCACACCTGATAGATAATTTGACAACTGCAAAGGAAAACGTGGGGCTGTTGATACGGGAAGCTAAGTCAGAACCTGAAAGGAAAGTCTAAGAGAAATGTAAAGGAGGCTAAAACTGTACAGTGGATTCAGTTCAGTCACTACAGCGTGTGCCTGGGAGACTAGGGTGTGGGGGCTGGAAAAAAATAATCCCATTGATTGTAAGTGGCAAACTTGCTCATTGAAAAATGTTACAAAGAATTTTCTGGAACAAAAAAAGATGGCATGGTTGGTAAACAGCTTGTTATGCAGATATGAAGACCCAAGTTCTTTCCCAGAACCCAGGGTGTGACTCTACACACTTGTAATTCCACTGCTGAGAAGCCAGAGATGGAGGATCCCTGGGGCTTGCTGGCCAGTCAGCATAGCCCAGTCAGTCAGCGTAGCCCAGTCAGTGAGCTCTGGGTCCAAGTGAAGCTTCGTCTCCAAAGACAAGGTAGATGACTGCTGAGGAATGACACCAAGGTTTGACCTCTGATCTAGACAGACAGATAGACAGAGAAGAGCACGCGCGCGCGCACACACACACACACACACACACACACACACACAATTTTTAAATACTGCTTTCTCTTCTAACTTAAAGCAGATAAACGAATAACCTGTATTCAGAGTTCACATTACCTGGAGCTGTTTCTTTTTCACAGACACCCTCATGTGCCCTCTCCTTCTCACAGTGGACATGCCATCAAGTGGGACTCTGGTCATGTGGCTTTTCCCTGCATCCACTGTGGATGTCTTTACACTGATCCCATCCTAGGTCCGAAGGGCTGCAGCCCATCCTGCTGTGTGTGTCAAATCCTGCAAGTGCTTTTTAGCTATAACTCTGGGCTGAGGTTCAGTTCTGACCTGCACCCCTGGAGTTAGCATTAGACTCCAGAGCTGAGAACACTCTCTCTAACAAGCTTGTCCTCACTTCAGACACCAGTCTCAATTCAGGGATCCTCAAGCTGAGGCAATTCTCACCAGCTCAAGTTATGACCCAAAGCAGTGTACAGAACTCACAAAAGCAACATATTTATAATTGATATTCTATTTCAAAGATACCAGTTGGAACCAATCAAACAGAAAGATACATATGGAGAGGTCTAGGAGGGTCCAGGAGATATGTACATTGTCCCCAGAGACTCAGAGGTGTCAACCGTCCCAGGTAACCAGCATGATTGCATCCTGGAAGCTACCCTGAGCTCAGCGCTCAGAGTTTATTATACGGGGGAGTTAGCGTGAAGACATGACTAATGGAGTTGAACTCAACCTACAACTTTCTTCTCTGTCCCCAGAGGTTCAGAAGGTGAGATGATATATGGCTCAAAACCCCACCCTCTAATCACATGAATAGTATTGGCATGGCCTCCATCAGTCCTGAATCATCTCATGACTGACCAGGGCCTATCCCTCAGGAAATTCCAATGGCTTAGAAGCTCTCTCCCGGGATGCAGAGAAAGACCAGACAAATTCTTTGGCTTAGAGGCTCCTTCCCTGAATCCAAGGAGAAAGACCAGACACATTCTTTAGCATGCTATAGGCACGCACCTAGTCCTGAAACCCAGTCCACAGCTTTCCAGTCTAGACCTTCAGGAGGCCAGTCCTCTGGTTCTCACAGGACTTCTCTGCCAGCCACGGATGTGAAACTCACAGTTGCTGCTCTGAAGTGATTTTGATTTACCCAAGACTCCCTGAAACTCCATTCGGGCACCTCCCTCAAATTTAAATCAAAACTGGATAAACAAAAAGAATGCAGTTAGAAATGGGTACATATAAAATACCAATATTCATAGTATCCTCAAAGCATAAAGAGGACTATTTAGCCTGGATTTCATATGGAGAAGAAAAGTGCATGAAATCCATAGCAAAAGACTTAAAAATATAGAAAAGGAAAGTATACTTTTGTAATTTTGTTACAATGTGATAGCATTTTAAATAGGCAAGTTAAGGATGTATGCTGTCAATTGTAGGGGCGCTGGTTATTACAGGCTTTGACACGAGAAGAAATGATTCTCAGGATGGGGATAGGTATCTTAGTTCAGACTGTTAACAAAACATCATGAAATGGCTCCTTACAAGCAGCATAAACTTATTCCTCATGGAATTCTTCATACTTCAGGTCTAAGACTAGAGGGCCAGCATCGTTGAGTTCTGGTGAGAATTACTCATGGCTGTCTTCTTGTTATATCCCCACAGGGTAGAAAGAGAAGGAGAGAACTTCCTAGTGTCCTTTTATAAGCTACTAGTCCTGGGACTCCTGAGATGGCTCAGTAGTTAAGAACATAGGCTGCTCTTTCAGAGGACCTGGGTTCCACTCCTAGCACCCATGTTCAGCACTGTAACTCCAGTTACAGGGGATCCAGTGTCCAGCTTCTTCTTCTGGCCTCTGAGGACACCAGACAAACAAATGGATCACAGACATACCATACAGGCCAAATACATGCATACTTTAAATTTTTAAAGGAGAACACTGATCCCTTTTATGAAGGTTCTATCCTCTTCACCTAATTACCTCCCAGAGACCCCACCACTTAATAGCATCATTTGGGAGATAGGATTATTTTTCAAAGGGGGATTTAAAAGAAGGGATACAGTTTCAGATTAATATACTTAAAGTTATGAAGATGGAAAAGAATAAAATGTAGTCAGCTGCCTTGGGTCATCAGATCCAATACACCCTCACACCATAACAGCACACAGAGATAACCCACCTGGTTTTGATGCCAACAAATGACTGATGGACTGACATTATCATGGGGGGGCCTACCTCTTTCCCAGACTCAAAGCCTGAATGCAATTCCCTTGAGTGGTCTCAGCCTAGTCGGATTCTACCGCACAATTTGGAAGGTGCCTGGGCTCACATGACTTCGGTTTATATTTCAAGAATTCATCTGTTGGTTTTAGTTTGGCTTCCAAACACATATTCCCACAGACATTGTATTATACATTATGGCTAAATCCTCAAAACTGCCCACAGAAGGCTCTTTAAGTTATTATATTTGAAATATGTACTAAAATAGTACCATATCAACTTTGCTAACCCAGCACTTATAAGCCGAGAGAAAGAGAGAGAGAGAGAGAGAGAGAGAGAGAGAGAGAGAGAGAGAGAGAGAGAGAGATTCCATTTTGCAACTGGAGAAGGCAGGATTGCCTGGGGGGAGGAGAGTTAAGGATAAGAGGCTGGGATGCCTGGGCCTCTTAACAACCTGGGTGTCAGAAGAAGCACCCAAGGAAGACATCTGTTGTCCATCATCCATCTACTCCATCTGGAAACAATATTTTGATTTCACGTTGAGGAACTCACTACCCCCTCCTTTCTCAGTGTGTGTGTGTGTGTGGTTGCACTGGACTTAGTCTGATCTCATACCCACACTCCAGGGTGACTGCATGACAGAGGCAGAGATGGCCACAGTGACTACCTCAGAGATGGTCATGTCATGACTTTCTTTCCAGTTAGAACTCAGACCAGGTTTGTATCCCCCAAACAACACAGACAACACAGTGCTGGGCATACAAGATGTTGCTGTGCCCAAATAAAGAAGGGAATGATACACACTGACCAATGACCAACTACCATTGGCTTTTATATCACTTTAAGGTTTTTTGCATAGCAGTGACTGTTCTGCCTTTCAACAAATGTATGCTGCAGACCGAGTGTGATTTTTATGGAGACATGATGTTCTGAAAATAAAATTTCAATGTTATTGATTTAAAAATATTTTACTTTGAGTTATATAAGACTGTATTTAATTTTATTAACTATCTTCTAGTGATGCTGCTCTCACCTGGTTGTACGCGTCTCCTAGGCTCAGGGATAAGTTTAGGGCAATCATACAGAAACACAAGAACCAGTATGAATAAACATAGCATTAAAACAATAAGAAATAACAATGATAATGTTCCCACTGACACGCAGGTCAAAGACACTCCTCTCAGACTTTTCAAAGAGTAAAAACAATTTTTAGCGAGCTTTGCAGAGACTGTGCAAGTATTATCTCTGAGTCATTTATGTTACAATGATTGCCGTCCCTTTTCTTCTCCATTCAAGAGAACATGACATCTAAAAGTCAAATCAAGACAACTTGAAACCATTTGCACTTAAGCTGTAGGTTTCTTTATAATGTGTGATGAATGAATAAATTAAACCACCCCTCTCTCTCTCTCTCTCTCTCTCTCTCTCTCTCTCTCACACACACACACACACACACACACACACACCACCCACAAAGAAATCATAAGTGTGATTCTTTTCAATATAAACAAAAAGCATTCATTTTCCCTCTGGACAAGTGTCTGCTCTAGCCATCAAACTCTATAATAAGAATTTGCACTTACTTTACTGGCTAATAGCTTTGTGCTAACCCAGAAACTCGCTTACCTCTATTCTCAATATTACATTTTTTTCTGGCTAAAATAATCTTTCTATATGCTTAAAAGCTGAGTATCCATTTTCAGAAAGGGTGTGATTAACTCAGCCTTGAGTGTGTTGGGCAGACGCCTCAGTGGCCAGTTATGGAAAACTTTATTTCCTTGATCTGTTTCTCATTATCTCAAACACATCCTTACTTAGAAACTGCAGCCTGCAGTCTTTCAAACAGTATCCAGGCTGAGGGCCCAGTGAAAGCCAGAGGCAGAAGAGGAAAGATAATTCAATGTTTATCGCCGCCTTGGGCTCTGGGGCATTCTGTCTCATTATCTGGGAGAGAAATCTAGAGACTATCCTCTTCCTATGGCACACAAACAGGTAGATAATAAACTGAGGTCCTGAACCTGGCTTTGGTTGAGACTAAGTCTCTAACAAGATGGCACATGTGGTTTTTAAGCACCTAAAATGCAAGTGTGGCCAAACCACAAATGCTTATAATCCAAACTTCTTGCTTCCATTTTTATTTATGTGCAAAGTGGATGATGGATGGATAGTTGGATGGATGGATGGATGGATGGATGGATGGATGGATGGATGGATGGATAATAAAAAGTTCCTAACCCAGGGTTCTAGTGCAGGAATTTTCTAGAACAGCTAATGAACTTGGGATGCCATATTTCAATGCTAGCCTAGGACAACCACCAACAAAACACAGTGAATCTGGTACAGAAACCCAGGGGGGATGGATCAGCAAGAGCTAAACTCCTGTAGTAAATTTGGTAGCAACTCTACCTAGAGCTACTCTTCAGCTCACGCCTAGTGGGGCAGGCAAAGTCTTACAAAGTATTCCCACTTCACCTGGAGTTCGCTTGCCATCCTAATTCCAGACCCACCCCGCTAACCCAGGAGATCCTGAGTGGAGTGCCCCACCAAGGGCTAGAGACAGCATCTAGCCCACAGAAGACACTTGAGAAGCATGAGCGAAGATGATATCGACCACTCTGTTCTCTGGATTTCTCATCTGAAATATTAACTAATAAGCAGTTTTCACACGTGCAGTGCAGATCATTACATCAGGCTTGTAGTTTAAAAAGTATGTTCATAGCTGGTTAGATGGCTCAGTGGGTGAAGGTGCTTGTTATCTGCGATGACCTGAGTTTCTGATCCCCAGAAACCCACACAGGTCCACATGTGTTGTCTAACCTCCTCCATACATGTGCCATGGTATAAGCATATCTCTCTCTCTCTCTCTCTCTCTCTCTCTCTCACACACACACACACACACACACACACACAAAATAATAATAATAAATGTAAAAAACTAATTTGTTTTCATAATCATTCTTCGGTAGTCTTCACAATAACTGTTGGGAAAACAGTGGAATCAATATTATATTTGTTATTGTTAGTAGTGAAGTTGTTTCAGGCATGGTAACTAGGAAATCATGAAGCTAAGTGGGTTAAATAGCTGCTTAAGTCTTTATAGAGTTGTTAGGTAACTTACACAAGAATGAATAAATAATATTTATATGGGCAGGCAGCAGAGCATTGTAATTAAATCACACACTTTAAGTTCAGTAGCTGGGCTCCATCACTTACTGGGATGGCTAACTTTATGTATGAACTTGACTGGGTCACAGAGTATCTGTATATTTGACTGAATATCATTTCTGAGTGTAAAAGTGTAAGGATCTTTTCAGAAAAGATTAACATTAAAATCAGCAGAGTGAAAAAGGTTACCCAATATGGGTGGGGTTTGTTCGATTTATTGAAGATCTAAACAGATTCTTCCCTCCAAAACAGGCAAAACCAGAAAGAATTCTTCTGCCTGGTGACTTTTAGACAATTTGCAGCCAAGACTGCAATGATAAACTGGCTCAGTGTCCAGCTGGATGCAGTAGCTTTCCTTATTTTATTCAATCTTCCTTCTCCCTCTCCTCATCCCTTCCTGGCCCCTTCCCCACCCTCTCTGTATGTGCATGTATACGCGTGTATGTCTATGTGCATACCTATTCCCCCTCTTTGCCCTCCCCCAACATGCACACACACACACACACACACACACAACCACAAGACTGTTCTGAGAGTTCTGGAGAACTTGGAAAAATGCAAATCTTATTACTAAGAAGTACAGTGCTATTACAACAGTACCAAAAAATGTGGAAGTGTTTTAAGAACTGGATCCCATGTAAAGGAGACTCCTAAGGGTTCTTGATGTTGGGAATAAACAAAAGAAACTTATTCTAAGCACTTCCATTTCATTTTCAGAAACCAAATTCAAGATCCCATTGGTAATATGAACATTTCTGTTGTAAACAGTTGTCTGAGACCAGCCATCTCAAAGACAGCTTCTCCATCTTGCTGGCAGAGTCAAACATGTTCATTTTCCCAAGCCTAGGAATGAACGCCTATCCCACTTCTCCAAATGTTTTCTTAATTGTCTGCTAACTGATAAATAATATAGACATTGCTATCTAAACCAAGGTGCACATGTTGTATAATATATATATATATATATAACTAACTGCCTATTATGCCCTAATTAACTATATGCAGTTGACCAGTTCCTTTATCCCCTTATTACTCTGAGTTCCAGACCTAATGTCAAGGAGATTGAATTAAGAACCTTAAAGTCAGGTGTCCAACAGGTACTCCCTTACTTAACCCACAGTGTCAAAATACAACTGGATATCTCTACAGCTCCCCCCACACCCAAATAAGTGGCTCCCATACTTTAAAAATGTACAATCTCCCTTTGGGGATGTAGTTCAGATCCCAACCTGGCTGCCTCCATGAGTGCTGCCAAGACAAAGCTTTCCTTTTTAAGCTTTTGTATCTGATATGAGTTTTCTCAGCTTCCACCCCAACCTAGCGTTTATACACTAGAAAGAGCTGAAATTATTGCGAAGGATTGTTACAGGCAATGCTGCTAAAGGCACAATAAGGACTCTAAAGAAGTCCTGCACAGTTTTGTTGTTTATTTTTAATTTTTGAAACAGGAGCTCCTCTAGCCCAGGTCAACCTTGACCTTGAACTTCTGAGTCTCCTGTCTCTGCCTTCCAAGTGTTGGGCTTTCAGCATGAGTCCTCACACCCAGTTGAGCTCTTGTATCATCTTGGAGAATACATAAGTAATACAGACAGAATGTCGATAGACACAGATGGTAAAAGCCATTCTGATGATGAGGTCACATAAATAAACACATGGAGGCTGGAGAGATAGCTCAGCAGTTAGGAACGTGGGCTGATTTCACAGAGGGACTGTTGCATTCCAAGTACCCCTTCAGATGGACTCACAATGAATCGTTTGTAATTCCAGCTCCAGGGGGATCCAATGCCCTCTTCTGGCCTCCTCAGCATCTGCACTCAAAAGCACATTCCTACATACTGACACAGTACACGTACACATGATGAAATAATAAAATAAATTAAATAATAAATGAACACATTATTGGATCATGAGGAAAGGTTATTCCTGCTGTAAAGTGGTAACACTGTTTTATTGTGTTATGAAAGGTACAGATTACAAGCATTAAAATTGGTTATTCACCCATGAGGATTTATATAACCATTTGTTTACTTTGTTGATTGTGTTCATTTGTTTGCTTGGCATAGGGTCTCATATAGTCAAGGCTAGCCTCAAATTGCTGGGTAGTCAAAAGCCCTTGAATTTCTGCATTCACCTCACAAGTATGATTATAAGCACGCTCTCTGATGTTTGGCTCTATGAAGATTTCTAAGTAAAGTTTTGGAGCATCCTGGTTCCTGTAAACTACTTCTAGTAAAGTGTGAGTTGAGCAAGATGTGTTTAAGATAAGACCGTTAATCAAAAAGGCCTAAAAACTTGGAAAATTACAAGAAAAAAAGGAGGAGGGAAATAGGTGCCCTGAAAAAGAACATTCAGAAGGTGGCTGGACAGTTATTTGGTGAGGCAATTAATCTAGGTACGAATATGACCAGCCATCCCAGCAGAACTGAAAGAAGCTATTGGAATCCTTTCTCTTTTAAGATTTTTATATTAGCATGCATTATTTATACAGAATAATGGTTTGTTGTTATTTTCATGCATGTATATAATGTATCTTAATCACATTCACTTCCCATTGTCCCTGTCCCCCATCTTGACAGTTCTTTTACTCTTCCTGTGTAGTCTGTCTCTTCTACTTCCATGTCCTTTCCCATCTCCAGTGAGGTTACTTAGTGTGGCTCACAGGAGCATGGGTGGAAGGAAGGTTATTAGCAGGAGTTGGAGCAACTTGCCAGTGGCTACACCACTAAAAAAGTGTCTCTCCCTCCCCTGGCTGCTTATTAATCCTCCGAAAGGACTAGGACTCTGAGCCTCATGACAGAATGTTGACAGACCCATCTTGTTTCTCTCTCTCTCTCTCTCTCTCTCTCTCTCTCTCTCTCTCTCTCTCTCTCTCTCTCTCTCTCTGTGTGTGTGTGTGTGTGTGTGTGTGTGTGTGTGTGTGTGTGTGCGCGCGTGTGTTAGTGAGTGCTCATGTGTGTGCAGGTGAACAGAAACCAGAGGATAGCTTCAGATGTCATCCCTCAGGCACTGTCCACCTTTCTTTTAAATTGCTTTTCATTTTTATTTTGTACATCTTGGTATTTTGCCTGCATGTATGTCTGTGCACCATCAGTGTATCTGGTGCCTATGGAAGTCAGAAGAAGGCAAAAGATTCTTGGCACTGGAGCTGTAGATGGTTGTGAACCACCATATGGGTAGTGGGAACAGGTCCTCTGGAAGAGCAGCATCTGCTCTCTTACATTAATATGTTATCACTGTGTTAACTGCGGAGCCATCTCTCCAGCACCCTCTTCACTTGGTTAAGGTAGTCTCACAGTTCTGAAATGCATCAACTAGATTAGGCTGTTTGGATAGCAAGAAACACTAGGTATATTAGTCAGGGTTCTCTAGAGTAGCAGAACTTATAAAGCAAATCTCTTTATATGTATAGAAAAGAGGTTTATTAGAATGACTTCCAAGCTGTGGTCTAGCTAATCTAACAATGGCTATCTATGTACAGAAGGTCCAAGAATTCAATAGTTGATCAGTCCACAAGGCTGGATGTCTCAGCTGGTCTTTAGCATACATTGAAATCCCAAAGAAGCAGGCTGTAATGCCAGTGAAGAAATTCACTTGTTTGAGAGGGTCAGCAGGCAAAGAACATGGCTTCCTTCTTCTATGTCCTTTAGATAGGTTGCCAACAGAAAGAAAATGTGGTCTAGATTAAAGGTGTGTCTTCCCACCTCAAGGATCTGGATTAAAAGTGTATCTTCTCACTTCAAATGACTTAAGAAAAAACCCTCAAAGGTGTGTCCAGCCATTTAGGAGGTTTAGTTAATTCCAGATGTTGTCAGGTTGACAACCAAAATACCCAACATCCCAGGTCTCTGCTGTCTCTACTTCCCCAGTGCTAGGACTTCAAGCATGTACCATCACACCACATGTGTGGCACTTGATAGGATTGTTTTCCCCTAGAATTCCTTTCTAATTGTTTTAACCTGACAGGCCTTTCTGGTTCTTTCCATTGCAACACAACCACTTTTTAGTGTGGTAAGGGTTTGGCAAGTTGGTGTAACAACTGAACCCTGAGGTCAGAGTAGAAAGGGAGTTTATTTAGAATACTGCAAAGAAAAAGAATTGGTCATGCCGTCTGAAGGGACTCTAGCTAGCCTGAGCATGGGAACCAAGGCTCTAGCTGGCCTTGCCCTTCTCTCCATTCCCTCTGCCTTGCTAAAAACAGTTAAATTACAGTCCTAAAGCTAGCCCCGAAAGGTCTAGTCCCTTATTTGGCCACTTCCTTCTCCTTTGGGTTTATTAGAATGACTTCCTGTTACGGATTGGTTCTAATGATATTTGTGTTAATTTGGCTCCCAAAATTACACAGTCTGCCTATAAGACACTTGAGGGTCCCTGCCCCAAGTTGGCTTTGATTGATGAAATAAAGTTGCCTTCAGTGAATGGCTGGGCAGAGAGACACAGGTGGAGCCTTAGATTTCCTGGGCAAGGGATCAGGAGAGAGGAGGAGTTTTCAGAATAGCCATGAAGCAGGAAGCAGAGAGATCAAACTTGAGGGAGCAGGAGAGAAAGCATCCAACCATGTAAGTCATGGAAACCACCCCAGGGGCCATTTTCACCATTGGGTCTTGGGTAGCAAGAGTGGCCCAACCTTTGAGCTGCTTAAGACCTATTAAACACAAGGGCTGTGTGTGTGTGTGTGTGTGTGTGTGTGTGTGTGTGTGTGTGTGTGTGGTTTTCAGGGAGTTCAGAGCAGATTAACAATTTACCGCTTCAGACTACCAAGGTCCAGCTATGCAAGTATTGAAGTCTAGCAATCAAAACTCCCCTTAGTTCACCTGATTAACATGTCCAATTAAAATTAAGCACCACATCCTAACACAGGGTTTCTTCTTTGACCATTATAAATTGCCATTTTCCTATGGACCATGTCGGTCCTCCAGGATGAATATCCCTCTTCCCTCTCCCTTTGCCTCCTTTATCCCCTCTCCCTTCTTCCTTTCCCATCTCCCTTTTCCTCTATCTCCTGTCTGTGTCCCTTATCCCTGCTATTTGTCCCTCTGGGACAAATAATCTCCTTTGTGCTTAGAACTTGGTCTTAGGGTATCCTGAGCTAACTTCCAAGGTTCCCTACAGAGGCACCAAAAATACAACAAAGTTCACATCACGCTAAATTTAAAATAAAAAAAATAAATGTTATATCAATTATATGTTATATCAGCATAAGAAATGCTGATATTTCATAGGAAATGCAGGGTATTTTAGTGGAAATATGCTTCACTTAAATTTAGAATACTCGGGAAACTGAGGTAAGGGAAAGTTTGTAAAGACAAGATAATTAAGGAAAGTAAACCATATATCTTTCCTTCCTCCATTTTGGCCCCAGAACTAGAACTCTGGGATTTGGAGGCAAGCCCTTCTTCACCCATTGAGTCATCTCAACAATGCACATCAGCTATTTCAAAATGGTAGTCTTTGGGGACAATGAATGATATCAAGACTGAAACCAGCCCAACTAAGGTTAAAAAGACCGTTGCTGCACAACCTATCCTGTGGAAGCACTTTTTTCTTTTGTAAATAAGGTTTTGGTGGTCACTGACCTTGCAATTCATGCAGTCTTAGTCCTGGGTAAAACCCTTTCCTTCATCATGACCTAGCTTTTGATTTGTTTGGCTAGGCGTGACCCAAGCAACTCCATTTACCGACAACTTTCACATTTCTTTTACAAGAGCCTGCACTGTCACCTCAGGTTCTTCCCTGAGGAATGATGTAGCCTTAAGAGCGGCTGACAGGGGCCTCTCCATACCGGCTCTCTGAATCTACCCATCAAAGCACAACTGACTGTCAGGATCAACCCCTCCCCAAAACCAGCCAACATTTCAAATGATGAGTAACCTCTGACTGTAATCCGTAGACATGCACAGTGCATAGATCAGAGAAATCCCAAGATTAAATAATCAACTGGTGCATATTCATGAACCATTGCAGCTGGCGGGTCATAGGGCAGACAGCCTTTGAACTTCCCAATTACCATGAGTCTGGTCTACTTCAAGGCTTCCCAACTTCCCTGATCTCTAGTTCCTCAATTTCTTCTACAAACAAGAGCCCTCGGTGCATAGGAAGATCCTTTATTTCTATGTGGATCTCCCCGACCGCCTAGGTCTGTTCCTCATGAACAGAACACAAAGTCTCTTTTCATAGAAAAGGAAAAAGAAGTTTCATAGAAGTCAGGAAAACTTGTCCATTTCAGCCAGGAACCAATGCTCTAGAGCATGAAACTCTGTCCCCTTTCCACCAGTGTTTACCACAGCTGCCTTACCTAAGTTTTACCTACCTTTTCTCTGCAAAGCAATGATGACTTTTTTGAAAGAGGAACAACTATGAGTCTATAAAAGAAAAAAACTATCTGCTAGAGCAAGGTTTAGTATGGAAAATTACAGCTCACAGCCCTTCCTTCTTCCCAACATTCCCATCCTTCCTTCTTTTCTTTCCTTCATTTTCTCTCCTTGTTTTTGCTTTTGGAGCTGGGGTCTCACTGGCCTTGAACACACCACCCACCTGCCTGAGCCACCAAAGTATTACGACTACAGGCTAACACAATCACACCCAGCTTCAACAGCCCATTAGCCAGCAGATGAACATATAGGACTTCCCTCCAGAGATACAATGGCCCAAAGAAGTTACTGAGTCTTTCTATACACCTAACACTCTCAAAAAGGACAGCACTTGCAGTCATTTGCATATGCATATTTAGGTCAGTGATTCTCAACCTTCCTAATGCTCTGAGCCTTTAATACAGTTCCTCATGTTGGGGTGACCCTCCAACCATAAAATTATTGTTGTTGCTACTATAATTTTTCTACTGTTATAAATCATAATGTAAATATCTAATATATAGGAGAGATGATATGTGAACCCTGAAGGAGTCATGACCCTCCTTCCCAATCCAGCTTGGGTATAGCAAACTGGCCTATAATGCTAGACTTTCATCTTATTTCTGAATGGACATTTTTGTGTAGACCTCGAATCCTAGAAGATCCTTAAAGTTACTCTATTTGAGATTCTTGGTCCAACCATTGCTTTTTATTCTCATGTTCTACAAAATCTCAAAGGCTATGAAACTATTACCAGGATCCTGTAAAGGCAGAAGTAACAGCAGCAGCCGAAAAGCAGGTGAGATTCTCAGCCACGTCACCCCCTTTGACATATTGATGCATTGTCTACACTGGGTCTGCAACATCATTCTAGAGCTCCAAACAAAACTGGAAATAGACTTCTATAATCAGAGTTGAGGGAAAGGCCAGAGCTGGACAGACGTGAGCTTGAGTCTGTTACACGCTGTACCTTCTCTTTATTTATAGTATGGGAGATGAAGCCCCAGCCCTTGAAATTGCTAAGCAAATGTCAAGCAGTAAGTTATAACCTTAGCCTTTAGTCTTCTGTTTAATCTTAGTCCTTCCAGTGTTTAGGATTACAAAAAAAAAAAAAAGTCAGGACACTGACATCAACCTTGGATGAATGGTAATGAAAAGTTGCCTATCTAAACTCGTATAGCAGGCTCAGAAAGATTTGATGGTCAGCCAGGGAGTAGTACTAAGACTTTAGAAGTTCTATCCTAAAAAAGTTGGTTCTGCAATTCTCAGTGACCCGAGCTGGAAACAAAGACTCAAGATGTCATTAGGGTGGCAGTGGGAGACAAGAAGGTGGGACTTAGTACTACTCTCCCTTGCATGGGAAACAGAGGCCAGTAAAGGTCCCCCTCACACTAACCCTGAAAGCATCTGGGACTTCCTAGCATCCAACATCACAAGCTTACTAAGCGTGTATCTAGACCTTTACGCAGCAAACATTTCACCTTAAATTTACTACTTGTCTACAGTATTCCCTGATCATCCATAGCTTATTCCACAGCTAGTCTCCTTTAGTTCTTTCTAGTAACAATGTTCTTTCCTTAAAAATGGTTAGCAGAAGTTGCATGTGCAAACAGATAAGTTAGTTTTAAAAATATTATTAGGTTTAGGAATGGGAAGGCTACCAGAAGCCCTGTATTCACTCTTAAAAAAAAAAAAAGAACCTATTCTGGTCATTTAATAAGATGTTCTGTTACAGTCAGTATTAAAAACTATTGAACATAAAAAAGACCAAGTCCTGGGAAAAGGAGATGTCAGTATACAGAGAGAGCTGCTTTGTTCCCTGGCACTTTATACTAGAGTGTTTATCTGCTGTGAGCTAGACTTCATGCTGGGGCAATTTGTCATAAACTTGTGATGTTTCTCTGGAAAGTATCACCTGATTTCTTATTTCTGGCATGCTGGGTGCTTGGTGAGCATCGACACTGTACTCAGAGAAGTGCGGTAGAAAGGCTCTGAGCTCCTCTGGTCATCCATCCTTAGGCCCCACCATGGCCACCAGGAGTGCCCAAGGACACAGTGACCTTTGAACTCCCCAGCAATTCTTCTCACCCTTCTCTCACTTGAGTCTCTTTGCCTTTTCTCGTGTCTCCACATTCTAATCTCCATCTCCACATACCTTCCCATCGATGAAAGTCATTCTACTTGCATCTTTTTCCAATGGGGATCTGTGGTGTGTCTTATAGTTCCCATCTTCTGATGTTTAGTGAGCCAAACACAGCTGATCTCATCTAGAAACTTGAGCCACAAGTCGCAGTGTTTTGACACAGTTTCAGATCCTGACCTGAGACTGACTCTGGCACTATGAGCCTCCCCTCAATGCCAAGAGTCACATCTGATGTAGAAGCAATTGCTGAACTGTTTAGATGTCCCTGACACCACCTAAACCCATTACTTCACTGAGATATTTTGCTCAATGTCTTCTTCCTTCTATGGATGAAAATGAACTGTGTCCAACACTGACCATCCTCACTCCAGAGCTCAGGCCAGCTGTGATGACCCAGTCATCAGCTCCTTAGGAAACCATCCTCCCTCCTGATTTATAGCTGGAGAGTCAGGCAGTCTGCACCGGCAGGGTAATAAGTTCAAACTAGAGAAAAGGGTGGGGCGGGTTTTGATCTCCACTAAAATCCAGCCTATGGAAAAAAAATAATTTTGTAAATCAGAAGTTGTCAAATGTCAGTGATTGTGAACAGAAAGCAATGTTTTCACAGTCCAACAAAGTTACAGACGCCATCGCGCAGAGTTATAGAATTGAAGGACGTCTTGAAAGATCAGTTCACTGCCGATTCTGAATTGAATACATGAACACAAACACTCCTTAAGGGCATGTATATACTGCAAGGTTTACCCTCTTGATTGGTTCTATTTTAAAATATTGACCAAGAGTGATTGAGCTCTTGTTCCTCATCTGAGAAAATGAAGGCACCACACCCAGGCAAGCAAGACTGATGGGAAAACATGTGAATGAAGGATGCTTTTCTTATTTGGATCCCCAAGCCAGAGGGCTGATTCAAGAGACTGCTTCATTGCGGTTGGTAATTCATCCAAGCATGAACCTCAGAGAGAGCACCACCCTCCCATGGGTATGAGATGAGGTACTGGCCCAGAGAGGCATGACTAATTCAAGGTCATCCCAAGGTCTACAGTCTGAACAAGGGGTGCACCTCAACTCTACCAACGTCTGACCCTAGCTTCACCAGGAGCTATATTTCGTCTTTAAACAAGGCAAGACTGTGGCTACAAAACTAAAGATCTCCCTTGTTCTGGGTCCCAGACGACACAGGCAGTCCTTTGAACAGACCTAACTGTACTATGTTCTTTTAAAGTTCTGCACGTAGCAAGTATTGTACCCCCCTTCCTTCTCTCCCTCCCTGCCTCTTTCCCTCTTTCTGTCTCTTTCAGACTGTTTTTTTTCTTTTGCTCTCTGAGTTAGAAATTAAGATCCTTCCTATAAGACCCATTCACATTGAAGCATATGTACACAGTACTGAAGCTGCGTCTCAATTATGTGAATCAAGCCAAAACTTGTGGGTCAAATATCTGTTGTGAATTGAGTGTGATTTTAAAAGCCATCCAAATAATCAGGCTTTATCTAGTTCACATGGGGAACCTCTAGAGGATGGTAACTTGACAACTTCATATCCATCTTAGCCTAATTATTTCTCAAGTCTTGCCCCCCTCCATATTAAACCAAAGTAATTATCCAAGCCCTTTTTAAAAGAAATTTGGTAGGTTAAGAAGAGAGCTCACCAGGTAGAAGAATTTGCTGGCAGGTCTGAAGACCTGAGTTCAATTCCAGAAACCCACATACGGGAAAAGAAAAGAAAAAAAAAAAAAAAAAAAGAACTGACTCTCACAAGTTGGCCTCTAACCTCTGTATGTACACATCCTGAGTAAATAAACAAATAAATGTAAGGAATGATGTAAAGAAATTCAATTCTTAAATTTTTGTGAGCAGTTGGGATGTAACATATGAGAGAAAATTTTTTAAAAAAAATAAAAATCAAATAAAAAAAAAAAACTTACTCAAAGTTCATCTAAGGGCTGGAGAGATGGTTAAGAGCACTGACCGCTCTTCCAGAGGTCATGAGTTTGATTCCCAGCAACCACATGGTGGCTCACAACCATCTGTAATGGGATCTGATGCCCTCTTCTGGTGTGTCTGAAGACAGCTACAGTGTCCTCACATACATAAAATAAATAAATCTTTTTTAAAAAAAAAAAAGTCCATCTAAAAAGGAAAACTTGGCATCATGTGGAGATAACAACAGAATCTCCTGCCTCTACATAAGTGAGACAAAGGATGTCAGGCATGGTTGACAGGATCGAAAAGCTCAATTTAAATATTTATTTTCACTTTTCTTTAGCCCAGGAACCTTAAATTTTTCTTCCTCCTCATGCTCTAAATTTCATTTCATTTACCAAATATTCACTGAGCACCTAGAAGATCCATAGCAAAGGGCTAAATTCTGATGGAAACATAAAGCTGTAAACACCATCATCAACTTCCTGCAGACTAGCATCATATCGGGGGAGGGAACAGCAAAGCATAAAGCCCTGTCAGTTTCCTATAGGGAAACACACACCTTTCGATTTAATCGTTTTTATATGAATAAAACACCCCCACATCCTTGTGGATTAAAAACTGCAAGGTTAAACAGGGGGAAATTCTTTCCTGTTTGGTAGGTTTTTTCCCAAGACTTTGATTAGCTGATACAAAGTATGAGTCTGCATGGGAATATAAAATACAACACGTCTGTACCTCATGTGTATCATTTCCTACCAATTGCACGGGGAGAGACATTAGGTTAAAACAGAAAACAAGTACATCGTAAAAGGCTCCTTGTCTATTCCATTGACTCAGGAAGTCTAGAAAACACGGCAGAATGCTGGGGAAAGATTTCCAGAGATCAAACGTCAGCAGAACCCATAGGTATATAAACAAACGAACTAAATATTTTCAGGCAGACCAGAAATAAGAGGCTTTACACTCTCATAAGAGTAGAATTTGCATAGGGCCAATGGGAAAGAGGGATTTCTTAGGAACTAAGGCATGAGTGCATCAACACGTAAAATCAGAAGTGAGCTCACTGGGTTTCCAACCCAGGGAAGGAAACATCTCACTCAGGGACTGGTCCCCATTGGAGAAAGGCGACTCAGTTGACAACCTGAATGGGCTGGCTTAGATACATGGTCCTAACCCTCCTAATGCCTCTAGATGATAGGCATTGACTTGATCAGCTTACAAACAAGTAAACTGTGACATGCTGGGACTAGAAAATTTACGGAAGGCCTTAGAGCCAGTTGATAGCCAAAGCAAAATGTCCACTGGAGTCTAATTACTAAGCCTGTGCTTCATCCATTCCAAGAGGTCTATTGCGAAGTCAAATTCACAAATACAAACCCATACAAAATTAGATTGCAATAGTATAATGCTCCTAATACAATGCTTCTAGCAGAATGAGGATCAACTGATTAAGGCTCGAAAGCTAAGTCAGAGAATTTGTAATTTGTAATTTAATTTCTAATTAAAACACAAAAGTTGGAGTATTGGGGATTTTTTCCCAGGAAGAGATAGATTAATGTGAAACTAGGATTGTAGGAGGATAAGTTCAAAAATGGTGCTCATGACAGGTTACAGAAAAAAAGGAAAATATTTGGAGATGTTTCAGTAACTTCAACTCGGAGCTGTGATACGCAGATAGAATAACTACTCAAAGACAGTGCTGTGCCACACATGAGGGGCTCCTGGCATGATCAACTGAGCTCTGCAGTTCAAAGGGAGGATTAGAGGCTCTTAGTGACTGATTGAAGGTAGATGCTAAAGAGAAGGAAGAATCCAAAGTGGTCTTTGCCTTCCTTTCTTGCCTGTCTTTGTCCTACAATGATTGTAAGCAATGGGCTGCTGAAAGAACCCTTAAAATGAACCCCAAACAGCCAGCTGATCCCGGCATCTGACAGGGTCTCCAGATGCATAATCGCCACAGGGAATGCACATGCCCATGTGCACATACGTGTTTCCTCAACCACACCCATGAGACGTCCTTCAGTGGCACAGAGCTTCTGAGTTGGGGAAGGGTTTCCCTAACCTCAGATGAGGTGGAGAACCATTGTGAGAATGTTAAGGAGAGTGTGGGGTGGGGGGAGGGTGTCCAGGGGACAGTGCCCAGCGTTGTAACCCTAAACTGAACTACTTTAAGTAAATTTCCCCAACATCTTCTTAAGCTCCGATCTCTCAGCTCCAAAATGGAAAAGATGACCTAAGAGGTTCATCTGAGGTAGTAATTCTATAATTTATATAATCAGCGCCAAATGACAGGTCTTTGGCTAGAGTTAAATGTCTTTGGACTAATCTCTTCACTGGGTTTTCTGACCTCTCCTTTCAGAACAGAAACATACATGTGTGAAAACTCTCATTGGCTGCAGGCTCCAATCCAGTCTTTGTTCTAGTTCCTGGCCTCTAAACTCAGGTCTCGGCAGCCAGGCCACACAGCAGGAGCAGTGACAATTAAGCTGTGACCAACCTGGACGTTTCCTTCTAAGACAAAAGGAGCTTCCCGTAGTACGAACATTCCCTAGATGAACCAGATTTTACAGAGAAGTCATAACATTTTGCCTTCACATAAATATGTGAGAAAATGGAGACTCAACACGCAGTTAAGTGTCTGGATTTCAATTATGCTCGATCCCTCGTGTTTACTAATGGGAATCTATCCACGGAATGTGTAATGATTGCACCGAAGGGGGTATCTGTTTCCCTTGGAATAGTCAAGCAAGCTTTGTAAGAGTCTGGTCAACTCACTTTGTTTTACTGAATTCACCCTTTTACTCTGTGCGAGGGACTCAAAAAAAAAATGCATTTTGGTTGGCTACACATATACTTTTTGGTAATCCCACTATGGAGTTAATTTCAACATCCCCAATGGTGCCAGCATTTTCAGTTCTGCTCAGGAATGTATGCCTTCCAATGTTCCCCAAACAAAAGGCTTTCTTTTGCCCCCTCTGTGATTAACAAGCTATAAAACAACTACAAAGGTGCAGAGACCTTGGCTGGGGAGCCAAAGAATACACAGGGAGGGAGGACTGCTGGAACACGGAGCTGTCCGAATCACTCTCCTTTCCTCACCTGAGCCCAGCAACACTCCCTCGGGTGTCTCCTCAAATGAAAAACAGACAGAGCCTGGGCCACTCTCTGCTCCATTTCACATGGATCTCTCTGGAAATGAGAAGGGACTTATGGTCAGTATAGAAGTGATGGAGCAGGGGATGGGCCAGGGTGCAAGTGCATGTACGTGTGTGTGTGTGTGTGTGTGTGTGTGTGTGTGTGTGTGTGTGTGTGTGTGTGAAATCGAGCCAGCTGACTCTGAAACAGTAAGAAATGGACCCCACCTGTCAGATTGGAGCTCATTGCCAGCACTAAGTAATGCATTACCATTGGATGCTAACATTTACTTTAAAAAAAAAAGGGGTAAGTATGTGTGCATACATGAGTATGTGCATGTAAGGAAGCCCCAGGAAGCCCTGGAAAGTAGTATGGCGTACCCTGAGATCTGTTCAAACCCAGGCTCTCCAGGGATACCAAATATTTTGCCTGGTTTGTTTGTGTATACATGTATGTGCACATGTGTAGAGGCCAGAAGTTGACATCTAGAGTCTTCCTGTCTACCTAATTCACTGAGGCAAGCTCCCCTACTGGAAGCCAGGGCTCACTGACTCTGAAAGTCTAGGGAGTCAGCTTGCTCTGAAGAGCTCTCTCTCCCTTCCATCTGAGTGCTGGAATTATAAGCAAGCCACCACACACCCTCTAGGCCCTGTATGCAGGCCCTGGGGATCAGAATTCCAGCACCAGTAAACTCCTTATCCACTGAGCCATCTCTCCAGCCTCCTTTTCCTGTTTACTAAGAGTAGAAGAATAGGGACTCAGGAGGTAGGGTGGAAAGGATTCTGTTATCTAAGAGTTTTCTCCCATAAACAGGTCCTTAGACAATGATCTAAATGCACATAAGTGAAAGGAAGCCCCAGGAAGCCCTGGAAAGTAGTATGGCGTACCCTGAGATCTGTTCAAACCCAGGCTCTCCAGGGATACCAAATATTTTGCCTTGTTTGTTTGTTTGTTTGTTTATTTGTTTATCTATCTATTTATTTATTACTATTAGTGATAATTTTATCTTCTTCACATGCAAGCAAGTTTCTAAGTCTTAGTGAATAAATATGCATAATTGGTTTTTTCTCTTCAATTAGAAAATGCTGTCTTGAGCTGGAGAGATAGCTCAGCAGTTAAGAGCACCGACTGCTCTTCCAGAGGTCCTGAGTTCAATTCCCAGCAACCACATAGTGACTCACAACCATCTGTAATGGGATCTAATGCCCTCTTCTGGTGTGTCTGAAAACAGCTAAAGTGTACTCATAAATAAAATTTTAAAATCTGTTAAAAAAAGAAAAGAAAGAGAAAGAGAAAAAGAAAGAGAAAAAGGAAAAGGAAAAGGAAAAGGAAAAGGAAAAGAAAAAGAAAAAGGAAAAGGAAAAGGAAAAGGAAAAGAAAAAGAAAAAGAAAAAGAAAAAGAAAAAGAAAAAGAAAAAGAAAAAGAAAAAGAAAAAGAAAAAGAAAAAGAAAAAGAAAAAGAAAGAAAATGTTGTTGCTGCCTCCCTGCTTACAGATTAAAACTATGGCAAGCTTAAAATGACTTCTAAGTCACAAACCACTACAAATTTCTAACTAGCCAGCTTCATGCTGTCCAAACACGTCTAGTTTTCACCTGTCTTTGCTTTTAACATTTTTATTTTATCCAAATGAAGTAGCTGGTGGCTCTCAGAGTAACCTTGTGCTCAGTAGAAAGCTAGCTTCCATCCAAGTCTTTCTTTTTCTAGCATTGTGTTCATGATTCCCTCAGAAAGAAGACAACACAATGATTTGGGGGAAAGCAATGCATTTGGGCAAGGTGCCAAGATGAAGTTACTGCAGTGTATCCTACATCCAATTCCTTGTACATGTTCAATTAGGGCTGAGAATGAAGTGGAAGGTGCCCTGAGTCCCAAAGATCCACACTGAGCTCTTGGAAGAGATGCCTGTTGTGCTGTGTTGAAAATACATTGTCAATTCTTTGGGTAAAACTGAAAACCTTTTTGATTTTTCAGGTATTGGGTATCATTGAAGGACAATATATATTGTTTGCAAAAACTGAAACATGAACCTACCAGCAGGCACGAGCCTGAAATTCTAGCCCTTGGGAAACTGAGGTGATCATGAGATCAAGGCCAAATAGGCCTACACTGCAAGACTCTGCCAAAATTAGAAAAAAGAGAAGAAGAAAGAAGGAGAAGGAGGAAAGGCTGTGGACGTTGTTGATAGAAAAGTGTTAAGTCAATAAATGGCTTTGGAATCAGAATAAGAAACCATTTGAGCCAAAAATAAAAATGTAAAATCAAAATTTGTAGTGATTTCTTCCCAATCTGTCAGGGACCGTCCATGTGATATTTCCTTCCTTTGCTTTTGCTAATCGATTAACTAGAGATCGAAGGTATTTCCCCCAAGAAATAAAAGTAACACGGCTACACGCAACCCAGAGAAGCTGGGCAGAGGCTTGGAGGAGGTGAGCATCGCCATAGGCCGGTCACCATGTCGCAGTCAGCCCAGAGTAAGGTGTCAGGATGCTTTATTGTGCCTAGGACAAGAAAGAAAACTGGAAAACAATAATGTGAGAAATTGAATTGAAATTTTTGTAAACGTCTGTTGAACACAAAAGGAAACTAATTCCTTATTACGGTAGTTTCTAAAGTCCTAACTAGAAAAAGACTAATCCTGTGCCAAGGATGCCCAAAGCCCCTCCTGTCAACCCACACCTTAATCTCATGGGCCACACTGAAACCTGGATGCAAGTCAAGACAACAGAATGGTCAGTAAGGGATGGTAATCACTGCAGGAAAACAGAACAATGTAGGGCATGAAAAATTGTAGGGGAGACAAAGACGTTTTATTTCCATTTAAGCCATTCTAGAAGTCATGATCTCATTGGATAGGAATAGCTTGTTCTTAGGGAAAGAGAAGAAAATAAAATAGAAAAGCTCTCTTTCCCAGCATTCACTGATTCTAAACCAGTCCTAACATGGAACCCAGTGAAGACTAAATACAGCCTCCAATAAAAGCTGAAGATTGCCCAATCACTAGGGATCAATATTGTTCCCAGATACAGACATCTAGAGAGTCTCCAAGCATACACTATGTCCTTCTTATTTATCTTGATTAAAAATATAAGTTAAAGTAGTAACAACAAATACATCAAACTCGTACTATATATGTCAGGCTCTGAATCGTTCCAACCACTGAGTGCCACAACTACTAGGTTGTTGCTTTGCATGTAAGATAAATGCGGTTTGGAGAGTAATTGGGACTAAAGTTGCTTAGCTAGGACATGGTAAGACAAAGTCCCAGTATAAGCTTTTGATATATTTTCAGAATGGTCTTTCATTGTCATGGGACCATCCCTTCACATTGCCTAGCAAGGAGGAGACTCTTATATTGTTCTAGTTGACCCCCAGATCTCCACATGGAACACCCCCATCAGAAGTAACTAGATTCCTTCTTTATAATTTATGAGTTCCAGGCATCCTAAGAGCCCTGACATAGCTCTAGGAAGGACTAGTATTGAGACTCAGCTACTAACCCGGTTGACATCGTGGAAGAGCTCTGGTACATACAGACCAGATGTGGACTGGTAGGGGGTTGCAGTTCAGTATATGCCAAAGCTGTTCAAACAATGCTTACCATAGCAGGCTGCCCCCAAGGACTACAGCACCAATCTGGCAGCCTCTCTATTTTAAAACTACTCCTACGAGCCAGGCTTCAAGCTTTGAGGCCTTGGTTTTCTGCCAGTCCCAGGGCTTCTTCCTGCATGCTCCTTATCTCTTAAGACTGAAACCTTGTCAGGATGCTTTAATAGGAAGATTAGGATCCCAGGAACCTAGAGCCAAACCACTGGCAACTCCTACTTAGGACACAGGGAGAGCTTAGAATAGATGACCCTTTATTCCAAAAGCTGGGCTACAGGTGATAAAGGGAAGGTGAGAAGGAATGCTGAGAGTGGGAGAAAGAGTCTTCCCCAGGGAAGAACACACCAGTTGGTACCAAATAGCCCTGAAAACATATGTACACGTAACATTGTACAGACTGAGCAGGTTATATTTAGGAATATATATGTACATATCTGTAGCAGTGAGTTTTCACTACACCTCTTTGTGCTCCAAGTGGGTCACACTCGAGTACCCACCCAGGAGCTATCTTGGGTCTGCAAATGGAAAACACACACACATACATACACACACACACACACACACACACACACACACATACACACTCACCAGTGAATTTTAAAATACCTTGACTAACTCAAAATCTGGGCACTCCTAAACCTTCTTCTGCTACCCAAGGCCCAATCGGGGAAGTGGCCAGTGGCCACTTACTCAATGTCTAACATGATTGGTTGCCTTTATTTCCTGCTGCTCCTGCATCCCATCCTTCTACCCAGAGTCATGGCAATCTCCTCCACTCCTCTCTATGTCCTACCCTCAAAACTCCTAAGTGTCCCACCCCATGCCCAGCTATTGGTCATTGGCATCTTTATTGATCGATTCAAAACCAATTGGGGGCAAGGACCTTCAGCATCTGGACTCACAGATTCTCAATTGAATCAAAGCATTAGAACCAGTCTCCAACACAAATCTATAAATATATGCATGCAATAACAATTAATGAAAAACGAGGCCACTGTTGGTAACCAGGCATCTCCACTGCCTGCCACAGGGACCCAGCAACAGCAGATGTCATCACTAGTTGCCAAGATGTGACATATTCACACTGTTGCCAGGAGTCAACAGTGTACATGAGCAGCTTGTATTTATGAAATACATGCATGGAATGTACATGAGCTACATCCCCTTATAAAAGGCCAGTTCCTCCTCTCCCTGTCTTCTGTATCCTCCACTCTCACCTAGAGACAGCCTCTGTGTACTCGCTCCCCAATAAACCTCTCACATGAGATCTGTCTCATGGTGGGACTTTACCTCATCTGTCTGTTGATTAGATCCTAACAGTCCTGAATTTGAAAGAGAGTAAGAAGGGATAAATGGGAGGGTTTGAAAAGAGGAAAAAGAAGGTGAAAATTACGTAATTATATCATCTCAAAAGTAAAAGAAATGTTTGTTTAAATGTACCCCCTAGCAAGACCACCTCTGGGATTCCCTGGCACTAAACTGAGATAGGAAAAGTGAGAGCAAAACAACACCTCCCCATGGTCTCTGTCACTCTCCACTCCCATAGCCTGCCTGACCACTTCCACCACAGCATCATAAAGGCTTTCGCCCCAGAAATGCCCAGAAGCCAGAGCAAAGCAGACACTCAGCAAATACTGTCAAATAAACGAGTATGTGAGCAAGTTCACAAAAGCCTTGTGACAATGTCATTTCACGACGGGAAAGAAATAAACTGACATTCAGACCTGTGACCTGTCATGCGCCGTTGCTTGTTTATTTGCAGTTACAAACTTCAACTGGGGTTTGTGCGCTCTTCCATGTAAACCTTTACTCTTCAACTGTTTGTTCACTCACACTGAGCAGACTTGAGTCTCCTCATATTCTAGGCACTGGGAAAAAAAGGGTAAACTAAAACACAAACACAGTGGGGGCAACAGCAGGTCTTTCTACAACAGTAAAAAGTGAAAACAGGGCCAAAAGTGAAGGTAGAAATCAAATAGTGACTAGTAGCTGTCAGAGCTAATGATGTTTTCAAGAGAAAACAGTATATTTCAAGAGAGAAAGAAAGACATTGACAATACACAAATACACAGACATATATATAAACATATATACATGCACCCCACACACATATATGAACACACACACACACACACACACACGCGCGCGCGCGCATTTTAGATATTGAAAGACCAGATCTTGGGTTCAGACTCCATCTTACAGAACCTGACCTAAGGTTGAACTCTCTAGCACCAGTTTCCAGGTTACTCCCCATCAAACCTGTGCATACCAGTTACAAGCCTGCCCCTGGCACTTCACTTCTTAATAACCACCAATCAGGAGGAAAACGGAAGTTAAGTTTATGGTTTGGCTCTAGCACAAGTCAGTTATGTTAAAGGACAACAAAATTCCTTAATAGCCCCCCAATCAGATATGTGCCAGCCTGGAAACCCCCTCACTTGCTTACTTGCTCACCATTTCCTATAAAACCTTGTCCCACTGAAAGCTCAGGGCTTCTCCCTCCCGTCCTGCTGCATCAGAGATGGCAGTGTGGCCCAAGCTCAACCTTAAATGATCAGAGTTGTTGGCTCCTTGGTTGTCTTTTGAGGCTCGAGAACACTTAATGGGCACAACAATATCTAGATAGTAGGATATTGTAAAATGGGCTCTCAGCAGTAAGAAAGTATGAGACTGCCAACCCATTCTTCTGTTGCAAAGAATGCAACAGGAAAAGGGAAAGAGTATGCAGCTTGCCTCTTGTCCTCTGAAAAGCAAATGCAGCTTCGGAAAGCAGAGCTGAGCCTCTCTGGCTGATTGAAAAAACATGTACAGTCTGAGAGTAAACACGGGGCTAAGAACATCTTGCTGTGCACCGTGTGGTCAGCAGGCTCTGCTGAGCTCTTAATACACAGCAATTATCCACAGTGCTGACTCATGCTCCTGAACTCCACAGATGTCTTCCATTTTTAGAGACTCTTTTAGGAGCCTCTCCATCTTTCTCGTGGGTGGCTGGTGTGGACTCTGAAAGGAAAATCCCAAGAGAAGACTTTCAGTGGGAGCACCCAGTGGGAGCCCCCCCGAAAGTGCGTGCCCCATAAGAACATTCCAGAAGCTGCTTGGTATTTCATGGTCTAGCCTGGAAAGTGGCGAACTGTTTATTTCTGCTCTGCCCTATTGATTGAAGCGTTCATAAACTCGTGCTCAGGGTTGAAGGGTTTAAATTCTACTTCTCAGTGGAAGAACGTCAAGATGTAAAGATCCTCTCTTAAAACCAGAACACTGGGCCTGGCAAGAAGGTTCAGTAGATAAGGGCGCCAGCTGCCAAGCACAGTGAGCTGCAGTTACTCTCCAGACCTGATGAAGTGGAAGGAGAGAATCAACTCAAAAAACGCTGTCCCCTGACTCCCCCACGTGCTCACTGTGGCATATGCATGCCTACACAGAGACACACAAAAGGAATAGATTAAACGGCATTTAAAGGGGGCGGGGGGGGGGGGTAAATGATATAAAAACAAAAACCAGAAGGCGTCACCTTCTCCTTTCAAACAGCGGGTCCAGTGTTTACACTGTTCTGCAGACACCATCTTGCAAGGAAGACAGAAGAGCTAAGGGACTCAGAGACATCAGCCCTTGTGATACTGAGCTAATGAGCCAATCAGAAAACTATTAAAACCTCCAGACCTTTGATGATGTGAGAAAAACCAACTCTAATTTATTTAAGACATTCTCAAGTTCTTTTATTGCTTATAGCAAAATAGTTTCCAGCCAGTGTACCACCTCTGCTGACAGACATAGGAGGTGCGGGGTGCCATCAACAGACCAGCATCCGGAGGAAGCCAGACATATAGAGTTAAGAAAGCTATGTGAAGGCATTTTGGACTTTTATTATAGCTTCTGAGGTCTCATCAACTCTGGCTAAGCCTCAGAGAATTTCAAAGCAAAGCATATTTGTAGCTAACTGACATAAATTTGGGGTATAAAACTGACATGAAAAATGCATTATCCTTAAAAATTGGTAGAGCACTTAATGACTACAAAGCACTTCCTGGTCTTCAGCCCCGTAATTGGAGTAGGTGATTTACACTCTCGTTTTCACTCAGTGTCAACCAACCACAATGTACAAAATGAAGACATTTGTCTCATCCAAGAAATTATACCCTTAGAAAACAAAGCCCAGACAACGCATCGGGGATTCGGAAAGAGTGAAGGAATGTCAAGTGCTCCTCCAAAAGGCAAGCTGAGAAAAAGCTCAAAACCAGTGAACTCCTCCCTCCTCCCATGCAAGGACCCATTCCAGCTTCATACCGGAATACGGAATACGGAAACTGAGAAAGAAGACCTCACAGCCCCGCCCCCTCTGCCCCCTCCCACTCGTGAGCTCACCAAGCTGGGTTTGTTTGGGGGTTTATTTATCTCATGTACAGAGCACGTGGGCTCTCAAGACTGTTCCTTTTATCTTAAATTGAAGTTCATAAAAGTGAATTATCTCGGCCGCAGCCATCGTCCAGTAACTCACCAAAATGATGAACACACAGGGAAAGAGGAGAGGCACCCGGTATATGTTCTCTAGGCCTCTTAGGAAACATGGCGTTGTTCCGTTGGCCACATACATGCAAATCTACAAGAAGGGTGATATTGTAGACATCAAGGGAATGGGCACTGTTCAAAAAGGAATGCCCCATAAGTGCTACCACGGCAAAACCGGAAGAGTCTACAATGTCACCCAGCATGCCATGGGCATCATTGTAACCAAGCAGGTTAAGGGCAAAATTCTGGCCAAGAGGATCAATGTGCAGATTGAGCACATAAAGCACTGAAAGAGCAGAGACAGCTTCCTGAAGCGAGTGAAGGAGAACGATCAGAAGAAAAAGGAAGCCAAAGAGAAGGGCACCTGGGTGCAGCTGAAGCGCCAGCCTGCGCCACCCAGAGAAGCACACTTTGTGAGGACTAATGGAAAAGAGCCTGAGCTGTTGGAGCCCATTGCATGTGAATTCATGGCCTAAAGTACAAAAGAAATAAAGTACCAGTACCAAGAAAAAAAAGTTAATTATCTCATCTCTCAGAGATGAGATGTACAAGATCTGTGCATAGACGTGGACTCTGAGATCCAGTTACGTTCTGGAGTTCAATACAACTCCCAATACTTGCCAGTATTTGGAAAGCTTGGAGCTTAACAAGCCGAACAGGAACTGCGGGACTGTTCCTAGAAACACTTCCACTTCCCACCAGATGATTCACCTGTGGATCTCCACGGAGGTTTCAGTGTGTGCTCAGACCTCACACCACAGGACTCTCCTGGAGGGGAGTTTCCAATATTGACTTAGGAAAGGTCAGCTCTTGCTTAGTGCCAGAACCACGGTGTGTTGCAGCCAGAGCCTCTGGACTCCATTCCTGCATCCCACCCTTCCCAGTATGCAGGACTGAAGACCTAGCATTGGTCCGGGAGGGGTGGGGGGGAGCCCTGCTCCTCAGATCTCCAACAGAACAAACTGCCCACTAGTGTACCACATCTCCTCAGAGGTTGTCCAGTAAGATGGAACTCATAGACAGGCTGCAAGCTTCAAGTGGCCCTTGGAAGTCCATGGGTTTTGAGCATTTAACACTTCTTCTAATCTTTAACACGTGAACTCTAAATCCTAGGTCTGGAGCCCTGAAAATTCTAATGAAACGCAATGACTAATGTAAGACAGTATTTTTTTTTCATTTGCTTGCTTGTGAGTTGGTTTTGTGTTTTTGTTGTTTCTAAGTGAATAGGGAAACACGATTACACTTTTTTTCCCGAAGTTTCCACTTTCCTCAAATTTTCCATTTGGCGGCTATGTGTTAGGCCTATCCTTTGTGACCCCAGCTAGTCATTATCATTATGAACAAGAAAATAGAGCAGATGTCTATTTGGATAATGATGCTGACTTAGTAATCTAGAGAACACTCTTATGGAGGAAAGAGCTGCAGTGAACACCATGTGTGTGATCAGGGGCAGAAGTGCAGTTCACTGGAGACATCGTACCAGCTCCATCAGAAGTAATGAGATGTGCACGTGCCTGTGTCTATGTGCTCAGCTGCATGTTTGCAATGTCTCCATTCAGAAAAAAAAAACCAACAAAAAACAAAAAACAAATGAGATTTCTGATTTGCAATGTGTTTGGTTTTCCTGTTTTCCCAGCAATGAATAAAACCTGTCTTGTAAGGTCAAAACAGCTTACATACAATACCTTCACATGCCTTATAGGATCCTAGCAAAATCTGCATACATGCTCAGGAATCACTCTCTCTAGAACCAGCATCCTGTTGCAATCCCTAAATGGGTCCTTGAGCGCTAACCAAAGCAGTGTTAGCACTTCAAAGTTCACAGATGCGTAAATTAGACAGGAAGGTGAAGGATCAAGGAAGCAGGCTTCTTCATTTATAACTGCTGCCATCTGGTGTGAATCTAACTCCAGGGAGAAGCAGATTGGCAGGTGACAGCTTAGAGCATGACCGGTCCTTTAGGAATGCCACCCAATCCTTTTCCTTGTAATTGGTACCTGCGTTTACATAGATTTACATAAATTATGTATCCATTCAGATCCTCTTAGTGCCCATTTAGCATTAAAATAATTTGATATTTTTAAGATACCAAGTCTTTGTTTCCTTTCTCTTTTTTCATCTTGCTGTGTTACTCTCTGTCACTGTGGGCCCCACAGTGGTATCTGTCAATGGAGAAGTCATTCATTTACTGTGTCATGTAAATTGAGGGAATCTGCAATCTTGGCCTGTCCATTTTCACTGTCAATCCAGAGCCAACTTCTGTAAACTTTCTAGGGCTGGATGTGGGAAACAATGAAGATAACACTGCCTTCCTGCTGGTCCCAGAGGAGGCAAAACCTCCTAGCAGATAAACATGGCATGCCTGATTCCCACAGCCCAGCAGAAGTAGGCAAGCTTGGGGTTACTGGTGTAGTCCCTTCTATTGTGATGATGGTGCTCTCTGCACATTCAACTGTATATCCATCCTGTCCTTTTCAGAAAGGACTCAGGGCATGTTCTCTTCTCTGCTTCTTGGAAGTTCTCACTGACAGTGCTTTGTCTCGCGCTCATTGCTCTGGTCGTCCGTGACACTCTCTTCTCTGTTATCCAAAGGCACTTAGGAACACTCACATGCCCTCAAGCCCAGCCCCCACACTTACATGAAGCTGCTCTATATACTACAACGGATTTCTTTCTTCCTTGTATTCCAGTGATGAGACCGCTAGAGGATCTTGGGCTTGAAACTTACACAGCCCTGCAGCTCTGCACTGGCGTGTATATTAGTAGTCCTTGGAGAAGTTGGGCCCTCCCCTCCCAGGGAGCTAAATTAACCAGAGTGGAACGGATCTCAGCAAGTGCAAGCCTTGGTATTCAAAGCATGAGCCAGAGTTGAGAATGCTATAAAACTGACTGGATTTACCAGTAAAGGAAATCTTTACTTGGGAGGGTGTAAACTCACAGAAAGATAAGCTTGAGGTCTCTCCCCACTTTCAATGCACCCACCATTTTCTTTTCCTGTAGAAGTGATTATTAAATATTTTTAAGAAATAAAATAAAACAAAAAAAGAAAGAAGAAATAGAAGAAAACCAAGAGGTTCGCCCAGGGTTGAAATTTAAGAGACATATTTGTCTTCCGGGTAATCCCGTCAGGAGTTTGATAGAAAATGAAATCTTTCTTGAGTACAAGATCTTACTCTCCCCAGCTTTACGGTGACTCTGAGACTTGGGGTCTCCTGTAGCCTATAACGTAAGAACAGTAACATAGACCCTACTCGGCAGCCTTCTCCGTGGCTCCAGTGGGACCTGGCCTCTCAGTTTAGGTTCTAGAAGTCAAGAGTTGGTTTGTTAGAATTTTAAGTGGAAGCTCCTTAGTCTAAATCTTCTAACTAATCCAAGGGTTGGTCTTCCCCAGGCTCCAGAGAGTTCTTCAGACACTGCCCCAGAAGTGTTAGATGACCCTTAATCTAAAAGCCAACAGGGATCGGCGTTAGCTAAGCAGCTCTTTGGCCTCTCTTGAAGTGCCTTTTAGAACCCTTAGTTTCCTTTTCAGTAAGCGAGCACTAAGCCTTAATCTGAGACCTTTGAATATTAACAAAGATCAAGAACCCAGGAACGATCATATTCCCATGACTAAACCAGAAACTATAGCAAAACCAGTCACAACGTCGATGCTCAACCAAAAAGGTGCATTTCAATCTCATGTAACTAAGGAGTCTCGGTTGAATCATGCTCAAGAACTCCGTGCCATGCAAAGACAGATTATTTGTGGTCTATACTATACTATGTGGCTCCCCTTACATTATACGTACTGTGCATGAGCTTCTAGGCTTTCCAATGGATTACTTTAATGAGCTGGGCAATACTGTGTACACATTGCTCCATCTCATCCTCACAGGAACCTCAGAAGGTAAGTGTCACCATCCTTTACAGGTGAAAATTATTTCCCAGGTGATTCAGATAGCATCGGCCCTAGGGGATAGGTGAGGGGCAGGGAAGGGGCTCAATCAGTAAAGTGCTGTCTATACAAGCTTGTAGACTTGAGTTTCTACTTCTAGCATCCAAGCACATCAGCATACACTTGGAATGCAAGCACTGAGAAGGCAGAGACAGGAAGTTCTCTGGCACTGGGAGGCCAACCAGACTATCTGAATCAATGAGTTCCAGAATCAGTGACAGGCTCTGCCTCAAAAAGTATCATGGAAGCAGGGCAGTGGTGGTGCACACCTTTGATACCAGTGTTCCAGAGGTGCACTGATCATCAACAACTAGTATCTATATGTATAGTCTCACACACACACACACACACACACACACACACACACACACACACCACAACCACCACCAGGACTTGAACTCCTGTTGGTCCAGATGGAAAGCATGGACTTTCCAGGATGTATATGAATTCTGTCTCTGCTGAAAGAACAAAAGGAGCGTGTGTTGCTCAAATGCTCACCTTCCCTGCTCCAGACTGATCTGGGTAGCCTCACATGTGAGAAGACAGGCTGAATCTGTGCCTATAAGGATCCACTCTCAAAGCAGGTTTTTCAGAAACACGTATTTTAGTTAAAATCTGCTGATTGGAATTTCCACAGTGATAGTTTTGTCCAACTTCCAAAAACAGATGGATTTAAATAATTTGTCTTGTAGGGCCTGGTAGTGTAAGAGTATCCAAGCCTTTTGTTGTTTTGTTTGCTGGTATATTCTTATTACTATTACTATGACTATACACAAAATCACTACAAGCCAATTTTCTTTCAAATACTTATCTTGCCGTGAATATGAGTCATTTGTCGTCAGTATGAAGGGGAAAGGCCCACTTCCTTTTCCATGGAAGATATAAAGGCTTGCTTTTTATTGATTTTTTTTCCCCTAAGAAACTCAAATTTTTATATAGTAATGGAGAGCTTTGAATGTGGGGAGATGTGTCCCACAAGCGTGTTGAGTGAACACGTGGAAACATATCTTCTCTTGGATGAGGGTGGCTGGTCAGGCCTGTCTGCAGCTGAGAACACCAGGATGGCCTCTGGCCTGTAAGTCCCTGGGATGCCTGCACTGTACACTTTACATGCTTGAAGTTGGTCAATCTTCCCGGCCACCACCAAGGAAGCTGGTGCTGAGTGAAGCTAAGTCACTTGGCCACTGCATTCTCACAGCAAGAGAGAGCCAGATCCTGCGGATCCAGCCCAAGTCAGTCTTTCCTCTCACCTTTGTCCTTTGTGGCTGCCACTGAATCTGTGTTGCTCTGGGCCCCATTGTTGCAAGGACTGAGTTTCAGGAGATAACCTCAGAGGGGTCCTAAGACCCTGCCTGCCTTTCCTGATCCCAAAGCACTAAGATACACAGACAAAAATCCTATCAGACCCCTGCCGCCTCTCACCTCCTGCCTCGGCAGCCTTAAGGGACCAGAGACGTTTAACTTACCCAAACACTCCTGCAAGACAAATACGTGCTAATCGTGCTAATCGGTTCCCAGCCAGTCAAGACTTCCTGTTTCCCTAGGGTTTTAAGACAGCTGCTGACCGCCTGCTCAGGGTTAAGTTTATATTCGCTGAGGAATTAGGGTGATACCACATCCTTTTTCTCTCACCAACTAAAGCAATTCTCATAGATACGTCTCTATCAGGCTGTTTACACAAAATAGGCTTTCCTCTGTTGTTCTAAGCTCCGTGTGAGGATTGAGCTCATCTTAGAACAACAGATGTCACCCAAGAAGAATATAAACCATTGTTCACATGAAACATCAGGACCAAATTGTGATGCTTCTGAAAGCCATGGCCAGCTTCTGTCATTTTTACCATATCTGTAATTAAGTCCCACATCCTGAGATGTGAGACGGTCCTCGGCCATGTGGGCACACTAACCTGAAGTCTCCCGGATCCAATCCTCTGCTGATCATTACTTTTCTGGTCTTTGTACCGAAATAGCCCTTCTCCTAGACTAATGTTCTTCACAGTTTCGTCTGGAATAATCACTGTGGGAAGACACAGAATTAGGTTGACTCAATACCAACATTTACAGAAATTGAGAAATGTTCTCATCACTGGAACCCCCTAGTAAAAGCTCACTGAGAATCCTTTCTTCCATATTCATTTGTCATTTGAAGATGAAGGAGGCACACATGCAGGGCTCCTCACTCTGAGGATTTATATATATGTATGTACATAAGTACGTATGTATATACATGTGTGTGTATGTGTGTATATGTGTGTATGTGTGTATTGTGTGTATGTGTATGTGTGTATGTGTGTGCATGTGTATGTGTGTACATGTGTATGTGGGGGTATTCTGTGGGGGTATGTGTGTATATGTGTGAGTATGTGTGTGTGTGTATGTTTGTATATGTGTGTATATGCATGTATGCATATATATGTGTGTATATATGCATATGTGTATATATATGTGTGTGTTTGTATATATGTATATATGTATGTATGTATATGTGTATATGTGTGTATATGTGTATATGCACATATGTATGTGTTTGTATGTGTATCTATATATGTGTGTGTGTGTATATATATATATATATATATATATATATATATATATATATAGACTAAAAGCTCTGAGTATAGCTGTCACAAACACAGTGGACTACCATCTAAAAGTGTACAAAGCCCAAAAGGACAGCCAGGAGAGAGACAGGAGAATAGGGAACATGGGGACTATCTGCAAAGCATTATCTTCCCAGGAGAAGAGCATGGGGATTTGGGATGCTGGGGAGCCTACACATGCCCATGTGAGGAAGCACATACAGTGGCCAACATGTGCCTGAGCATGATGTTTAAGGTCACAGATTACACCCTGACAGGAGAAAGGTGGTGGGCAAGAACATAGCTGGGCATGCTCAGTTCCGTATTGTACTGAGTTAGGTTTACTCCACCAGATCCTCTAAAACAGCAGATCTCAACTCGTGGGCTCCGAGCACTGGCAAACGCCTGTCTCCAAAAGTGTTTACATTGTGATCCAGTATCAAGATTAAGTTATGAAGTAGCACTGCAAATACTTTTATGGAATATAAGGAACTGTATTAAAGGGTCCCAGCATTTGGGAGGTTGAGAACTGCCGCTCTAAACGAATGAGGCAAAGTGACTCCAAGGCTTTGGCTGCTTCCCTTTACCTTTCTCCAGGATGGAAAACAAACAAACAAACAAACAACTACCCAGGCGGTAGTGGCGCACACATTGAATCCCAGCACTTGGGAGGCAAAGGCAGGCAGATCTCTGAGTTCCAGGCCAGCCTGGTCTACAGAGTGAGTTTCAGAATGAATGGGGCTAGGCAGAGAAAGCTTGATTTAAAAAAAAATCATAAATAATTTAATTAATTAATATTCTACCTCTTTTTTAAAAAAACACAAGAACGAATAACTATTTATTAGCAATCTTGTTCAATTGGTTTGGTTACATTTTTTTTACTATTTTGGGAGACATGTTCTTACTAAGGACCCCAGACTAGTCTATGACCCACTGTTTATTCCAGGTTGACCTGAAACTCACAATTCTACTGCCTCAGTTTCCCAAATGCTGATATTATAGTGTGCACTATGATGCCTGGTACATTAAGAGTCTTTAAAGGAGTTATAGCCTTCTCTCTGTTAAGAGGAGGGGTTTACTCTTAATGGTTCCTGCTCACTTAGCAGTTAACACTGTGCCTTATAATTAATGGGTTTTCAACTTTTTAAAATTTTAATGGATGTGTGTGTGTGTGTTATACGTACACTTGTGTGTACAATTCCACATGCCCATACATGAGTGTGCATCAGCCAGGTGAGAATCGCCTATTAAATCAATCACTGAATTGCTCCTTTGAGGTAGGGTCTCTTCCTGAACCTGAGGTTAGCCCGGTAGCCCACAAGCCTTAGGGAGGCCTTGAGTCTTGCTCCTCACCCCAGCCCCTCCAGCTCTGGCGTTACAGGAACCCCGGAGGCTTCTGCCGGCTCTGTATATGGATGCTGGGAACTCCAGATCAGGTCCTTGCGTTTACACAGCAAGTCCCATGAGTACAGAGCCATCGCACGGATGGTTTTGATGATTTAGAGTTAGTATTTTTAGCATACCGATAAAACGATAATAGAATTGGATCTTAAGAAAAACCCTCTGTGCTAAATATTGTGTTCTGTTTGTGGAAAATGTATTTTGTACAAGAGAAAGTATACACTCTGTCTTCACCCATCCACTTGACACATCTATGACAAAAGACAGATTAGCAATAGAAAAGCATAATAAATTCACTTTAAATTTAACGTGGCATGGGAGGGTCAGAAATGAAGTTTGCCTAGGGTGCGTGAAGCTGTTGGCTGATTTTTTTTTTTAATACCACGCAGAAAAACAAAAAGAACAGACCCCAAAGACCCAAGAAAAGCTGTGTTTTTATGCTTCCATTCCACAGAGCTAGAGAGCTGCAGAGACGTGTGACTAGATAGAAACAGACTATGACCTCAATAAGCTGAGCTGATGGCACCTCACAAGGCCTGTTTACACAGACTCTTCTTTGCCTGGATGGCTTCCCACTGGGATAAAAGTTTTATCTCCAACTTCAGGCAAAGTAGGTCAGAGAATTCCTTTAGGATTATATGTCAGGAGAAAAGAGAGAGGTCATGGTGACCATATCTTTGCAGTTTTATCAAGTGCCAAGAGAGCTTATTTGGGGGGCCCTATACCAGAGCCCCAACAATCAATTTCCTTTTCTATTGTCCTTTCATTCTTTATCTCTAAGTATACCTATCTCCTTACCCCAGAAGCCATAGGTAAAAATTGTCAGACTTTAAGCTCTTCAATATAACTCATTTTCTGTATGCACATCATGACTTTGGGAAGGTAACTAAAGGAAAACCAACTTATGTAGGGACATATGCATTCATCTTTCACTACCCGTGGAGTGGGACTCAGGGAGAAAAAAATCCAGTCTCATCTTGAGGGGTGGAGTTTTTTAAGTCTCTGATGGGTCTTCCTCCCCCAAACTTAAAGTTGTTCAAATTGAAGAAAGACAGGATATGGATAACTGATAGGCCCACGACTGTCTGTAAATGCGTCCTGATCCATCTCTGAACTTGTTAAACCCCACCCCACCCCCCGGTCAGCGGGGGTGGAGGGGGATGTCTCTGGTGGGAGATAAAGCCCATGGGCCTTTGTTTTAAGCTGCCAGGATTTCATCTCAGATCAGGAAAGGGAGAAAGAAGCCAGACATCTTGCAAGTCTGCCGCCTTTATCACCTAGCCACGGCCCCTCTCCCTATCCACTTGCCCACCAAGAAGTCTGTCTAACTCCAATGCCACACCACCAAGTCTGTTTCCAAGATCTCTGCTCTGCTTTCCATATCACCTACAGAAATCTCCAGAGATTCCACTCTGTCTCTTAGGTCCCCACATCAAGTATTATTTTTATATAATAGTGTATACATCTTAGATGCTCTGGAACCATAGAACAGAAAAAAAGTCTGAGAAACTATAAAGAGAAACAAAAGAATGTCATGGGAACAAATAAGAAGGTAGACATAGTGGGGAGAGGAAGTGGGAGCCCCAGAGGCTAGGATGTGACTTCTAGGGTAACTCTGGTAAATGCCTGCATGAAACCCTGCTGAAGCGGGGTTGGGGTGGGGCTTATGAAGAACGATCTGGAAGGCGGGGAGCCACTTGTCCTCATTCGCATCAGCATGTGTGAGTCATTCCAGCTGACTCACTGGGCTGTTGCTGAGACAGTCGAATGTCACCAGTGCTGGATATGGAGTGATTCATTGCAGACGGTCTCCCATGGTCACTAACCAAAAAGAGACCCTTTGCAAGATTTCTCTCTTCCCCACCTTCTAAGCTCATGTTATTGTTATGCTGTCTATTGGACAACTGACCCACAAAACGAAGGCGGTGCTCCTTGATAATTGATGCATTAAACAGCCTCCCTACCAGTCTTCCAGAGCTCTGTAACTTTCGCTAGCATCTTTGCATCTACCTCCCAGGCTGACTGAAAGTTGCTTTTGACTATCACAAGGCACAGTGCAACTCCTGAAGGTGAACTTCATGGATGCCAGCAGAGGTGCATGCTGGGAGAAGTGTGACTGTGTCACACTACTCAGTGAAGCTCTGAAACCCTCTATTCCCGGGGGGGGCGGGGGGGACAGTGATGGTCACACATCAAGGGCTGGTACCCATACTGGTACTGCAGATCTATACCCCACTTTGCCCCAATGTGATCTCCAGGAGATGAGTACACAGCAGCCCTCTAGCTTGCTTTGTCCTCTGGCTTCCACTAGGTAGAGGAATTGGCAGGAGATCAGAAATTGAGTGTAGTGAGCACTTCTGGAAGTGAGCTTCCTCCCACGCCAGCCTCCTTCCTTCCTCTCCTCCAGGCCAACTGACTGTGATCCCGGACATAAAGCTCCTGTCTGGTAAAACATTTCTCTGCCAAGAGCTCCAGTGTGTTTCTGAAAAACCACTTCCTCGAGCCTTCTTTGAGGCAAGCAGATGTCTTTTCCTGGCCTCTGTCATGCCTTGGTTATCACTTTTAGCCTTACTCATATTGCCAGGGGCAGGGGGTGGTTTTGTTTATTTGTTTGTTATTTTAGGTGTTGGAGTGAAACCAGGTCCTCATACAAGCTACATAAGCCCTTGACCACTGCATTATACCACTCCTCTTCTGTCCTTCAGTTGAGCTTTTAAATATGCTATTAATGTCTACTTCCTACTGGAACTTTGGTGCATACACATTTCTTCATTCAGTATTTTATATCCATCTCAACTTTCTAAAACACAGCCACATTCTGACATGTTTATTCGCATTTAAGAGTGCTTTTAGATTGGATTGTAATTAAGAGCATTTTTAGATTGCAAAGAAGTGGCTCTCGCTTCTACTTCCAGCAGTATGAAGATCCCTTAGGGCCTACTTTCTAGTGAAACAATCATAGCTGATGAAAATCATTTTCTGAGTGTCTAGAAACTGTCCCAAGGGTCCACTGAAAGACAGAAACATCTATTCAAGACAATCTGATAACTCCTTGTAATAACAGTGAGCCCATAATACCACGACCAGCCAGCACCTCCATTCCTGGGCACCTTACTGGATTCTCAGCTTCACCATTCCTAGGCAACTTGGTGGATTTTCAGCTCTAATTGGGAGCCTGGCTGACAGATATGGCTTCCTCTTCCCTAGTCCCTTCTCCTAGTTAAGAAGTGTGTGTCTTACCAAAGGGAACGTGGCAACGTGTTTCTCCTCTCTGCTCCAGGCTGAAAATATAATTCCTAGTCAGTGTAGCCAAGAGTATGGGTGCTTGATATGCCAAGTACAGGGACCCCTTGCTCAAAGGGCAAAGATTTCACAAGAGATGAAGTCAGCCAAGATCAGAGGCACTTCTCTCCTGCTTGACAGCCAGAATAGGGATTCAAAAGAACTACAACATCCATAAAAGCAGAAGGTTCCGAAGCTCTCTCTAAAGACCCTCCTTCACCGTGGATAAGGATTGCTCAGAAAATGGAGATTTCGCCAGTAAATATTAAAGGAAGCTAGACGTTATCAGAGATGACCAGGAAAGAGGTACCCATTCCTGTCAGAAAGAACATTAAAGACTGTCCTCGAAAATGACTCTTACTAGGGCTAGTTCACTGGATGGAGGGAATGAATGACCCACAACCTGAATTTATTTCAGTTGAAATGTAAAACAAATTGTCCTAAGCATTGTCAAAACAATGGAGGAAATGGTGAGAGGTAGCAGCTCAGTCGAACACCAGATAAAGGCAGAGAACCCAGGGAAAGAGAATAATAGCAGATATAAATCTACATATACCCATTATAATCAATTAAGGGTGACAGGACATCCAAGCAGATTAAGGCGCCAGACTTAAGCTTTGCTTCCCTGATTATTAATGGTGAAATGATGAAATAATACAGATCACCAAACTCTATTTTAAAAAATAAGATTATGTGTGTGTGTGTGTGTGTGTGTGTGTGTGTGTGTGTATGTGTATCATGAAAACTAACCATAAAAATCTAGAACAGAGTGTGTTATATGCCTGTAACCCTAGAACTTGGAAGGATGGGACAGGAGGGACTCAAGTCCCAAGGCCAGCCTGGTCTATGAATTCTGACTCAAAATAATACAAAAGTAATTCAGTTATGGCAATGGTAGACCTTGTTACTTTACTTTCATCAATGAACAGAGCAACCACACAGAAGATAGGTAAGGAAACAGAGAGAGGGCTTAAAGACATTAAAAGCCAATGAGGCATCAATAGAGCAGTTCCCAGTGACAGACTATGTGAGTTGCTGTCTATATGCAGGTGAGGGCAGGCACAAGATAAGGCTAGAGCCTGTGACTGGGCAGCAGAAAAAGAAGGCAGGCTGAGAGTTTTAGAGACAGTACAGAGAGATAGAGAGAGTGAGGGAGACGGAGATGAGGAGACAAGATGGAACTTATAGGAGAGAAAGAGGAGCCAGAACCACATATTCCTGGGAGCCATAAGTATTGGAGATTTCTTAAATAGATTATTAAATAATAAGTAGAATGTTGTTTGCCCCATCAAGGTGTGTAGCTTGTGTTTATATCAATTGAGTTAAATTAAAAGCCTCTAGAGTTTTGATTTTACCGGGTTACGAGGATTTGTGACAGCTAACCACAGCGGGTGGATGTCTGGGAATGTGAGCAGGGTCTGCCACAAGAGAACGGCTGGGGACCACAGAGACACTGGGACCAGGGAAATCACCATACTATGGGTGCCATTTTTATATTTCACGCAACAAGACTACAAGTCTCAAATGCACATGAACACTCTCTGGGGTAGACTACAGGCTAAATCATGAAACAGTTTAAGCTGGTTTTTAACCCAGGGAGTCACTATGCAGCCCTGACTATAAATGTATAGATGCCCGTGATAGAAAAAAAGGATCTCAGCTTGTTAACCTACCCTGAATCTTGAAGACCCTAGAAAGGGCAGAGCACTAAGCCAGAAGTGTGCAGAAGACAATAATGAAGATCAGAGCAGAAAGTCATGAAAGGCAGCCATTTAAAATTAAAAAAAAATTGTAAAGAGTAAAGAGCTGGATGTTGTGGCTCATACCTCTAATCCCAGCACCAGGGAGGCAGGTGGATCCCTGTGAGTTCGAGGCCAGACTGGTCTACATAGTGAAACCTTACATTTAAAAGGGGAAACTGAAAAGGCAATAAAAAATTAAATTAGATTACAAGTTGGCTCCTTTAAAGACAATAATAGCTCAGAGTGCACCAAAACTGTGTGGTTGACACAACACAGGCGAGGAAGAAGCCCGGCACTCGTCCAGAAGCTACACTGGTGCTCTTGGGTGTGTCTTGCTTTCTTCCCAAGCACCTCTCTCCGTCCTCAAGCTTAGCATCTGCACTAAAATCCTTTTCATCAACTTCAACTCTGCTTCACACTGGTTTTCCCTGACATTCTTTTCTGTAGCTAGGTCAAGTGTCTGAATAGAGGTCTCTGAAGAAGGAACTCAAGCTACTGTCAGCACTATAAAGCCGTGGAGTGGGTGGGGGTTGGGGCGGGGTCTGTGTGTGTGGTGTCTGGTGTGATGTGAGTGAGTGGGGGTGGTGTGTGTGCTGTGCTGCGTGTGGTGGGTACTGGTACTGTGTTGTATGGTGTGTGGGGGAGGACATGGTATGTGTGGTGTCTGGGTGTGGGTGTGTGCATCCTGTTGCCACTGACAGAGTTTTAAGAATTTTTTTTTCCTAGTTGAAATCAAGAGTTCAAGGTAAAAATCGCAGATGCAGAAAATGCTCTCCTAACACTCAGCCACAGTGAGAATGTGGAACCATTCAGTAAATCCAAGTGAGCAAAAGAATACATAAAGTGACTCATGAGCTCTGGTGACCTTCATTTGACCTCTCTGCTCTACCCTCCATCTCTGCTGAGATCCAGCCATAAGCCTTTATCAGATATCAAGTCATCAAGTTTCCCCATATTTGCCATAAAGTGTTGTCACAGACTTGAGAAAAACTTTGCAGGAAATTTAAGCATTTAAGTTCTGTCATAGAGCGCCGATACTGTAGTTCAAGTTACAAAAGCAAGAACAAATTCACTGACCATACATACAAACTTACCATGTGCTATAAGAGAACTAAAGAGAGCAGGAACAAGCTCCTTGGAATATTTTTGGCCTACATTTAGTCACAGTAACAGTGCCCCAGGGGCAAATGTGGCCAGTCTAAAAAGGTTTACTCTAAGTTCTAAAGTTAAACTTGATTCATAGTAGTGCTGTGCTTCTGGGGTAGGTGGCCAATGTTCTGAATCTAAGGGCTGTTTTAAGGGGAGAAAAATTAGATCAAGATGGAAAATGTCCAACGAAGAGGCTAAATATGCTCAGGAAGTGTGGTTAGAAGCCCATGAATATTAATTGGGCCAGTTCAAACCATAAGCCCCCTCAATAAAATAAAAATATTTTTGGGCTTTAGGAAAACATAAAGTGGGCTGTTCTTCCCAGGCTCTCAGAAATCTCCGCACTCTCTGCATTTCGCACTGCTGGTCCCAGATTGCAAATTACAGAGAAACTGTATGTGGAGTACTTCCTGATTCAACATCCCCAAGCAAGAGAAACCAGAGTGAGGCTGTGGGGCTACCTCATTGAGAGCCACAGCCCACCCCCTCCCCAAGTGCCTGGTAAAGACTGGCTTTGTCATTTCCTTCCCACACTCCCACCACACCAGAAAAGAGAGCTCTGAGCTCTGAATCTTTAACCAGATGGAGAAATCTCTGCCCAACCTTCTTAGGTTGGCTCTCCTGTCATGCCTTTCCCTACTTCCCTGTTCATTTCCTCGTGTGTGTGCCCTAAACTAGTTTATCTACCAGACAGACTTCCTTTAGATGGGAGGGGAAATCACATATTGAGTTACATACAAAAACCTTTCAAGAGTTGGGAATGTGTGCTCTTCTTATTAGACACATTGGTGGCAACACTATTTGGGCTGTATGTCAAAAACCTTGGGACAGTGGTACCTAGAAGTGGCCTTTGGGGCATAATCATAACCTAAATTTATCATTCTTTTTGTTTGTTTGTTTGTTTGTTTGTTTCTCCTTTTTGTTTTGTCTTGTTGTTTTTCTGAGACAGGGTTTCTCTGTATAGTCTTGGCTGTCCTGGAACTCACTCTGTAGACCAGGCTGGCCTCGAACTCAGAAATTTGCCTGCCTCTGCCTCCCAAGTACTGGGATTAAAGGCATGCGCCACCACTGCCCAGCTTAAATTCACCATTTTTTTTGTAAGTGTCCATGATCCATTAAAGAAAGATACCCTGGACTCAAATGTATGTAAACACAAAGAGTGTTTTATTCTGCAGAAGTCCAGAATGCTGGAGTCAACCATCTACCAAGGTGGAGGTGCCTAGTGAGCTTGCAGGCCAAATTTAAAGCACACTAGGGGAATTCCAGGGTTGGGTAGGTGACCTTTTTCTTAATCTAGGAACATTCCAGAACCATTCCTGGGGATTGGGTTTGGAAACTGTTGCTGAGAAAGTAGCTGAGGAAGTCTGGAAACTGTTGCTGACCCATTGCCCTTGCCTCTGGCCAGTGGCTAGGCAGTTTCTGACTGGCTGCCTGAGACCTAAGGTTTTTTTATTTGTTGTTGTTTTGTTTTGTTTTTTTGTTTTGTTTTGTTTTGTTTTGTTTTGTTTGTTTGTTTGTTTGTTTGTTTGTTTGTTTGTTTCAGTAACTGACTTGCCTGGACTTGCCCAGTCCTTGGTAATGGAGATTTAGACTTAGTCTCCTAAACTGCTGATTTGAAGCCTGTCATGGAGTCAGCCTGTTTCACTTTCACTAGTTCATTCTCAGAAGGACAAATGGCTGCTGGTTGAGGTGTTTGCTGTATTTTCCTTGTGAAATACATCAATGCAGAGACTGAACATCTAATCTAAAGCATAAACTTTCAATATCTAGAAGGATTATTCTCTTTACAAGAATGTTCAACACACACACACACAGAGCTGTGGCTTCACCTTAGAATTTTAGGAACACTAAGTATGAGCAACATTCCCAACAAATTAGTTTTTAAAACAAACTAACTCTCTCTCTCTCTCTCTCTCTCTCTCTCTCTCTCTCTCTCTCTCTCTCTCTCTCTCTCTCTCTCCCTCCCTCCCTGTCAATTTGAGCTTCTAGACAGCCCAACTCAGTCTCCCCATCTCCCAGTCTTCCAGGTGCTGAGACTGTAGGCTCTGATTGCCACAGCCAGTGTCACACATAAAATACAATGAGTGTTCTCTGTTTTATTTTTTAAGTAGACAGGTTACAAATATTACTGTTAGTTTTCTCTTTATTATACTGACTATATATTTATTGGTACTTTATACATAACTGATCCCCATCAAAATACATATTTTAAATTCATTTCTTTAATTCACTGGTTATTTTAATTAGTCATTCATACGATTAAACATTTATTAAACACATAATGTCTTGTATGTTTTTATCTTGCACAATCAATGGTTAATACTGACATACCTCTCCCCTTGTGCTCTGAACAGCATGAATTCCCCCACACACACTAACAAGAACTCAGACTTTAGTTGTAACCTTGCTCCTTTCCATAAAGTAAAAGCAAGTCTTGCAATAAATATAATTAGATATGAACCTTCAGCACGTGATACATCAACATCAAAAAAGAAAAATAAATAAATAAAGCTAAAGATAAGCCCTTAAATAAGTTCCAGAACAACCCTTTCCCCTGGCATGGATCAGGTCAGCTGAAAGGTGCTGAGAGACTGAAGACAGGCAAACAGAGTGAAGATTACACAGTGTGCTGTGTACTGGGGCTAATGGCAGTACCTTGTGAATTACTGCAAGCCGGTCAGAAGGAGGGGGTCTGTGTATTAATTAAGACAGAGGAGGCATCAACCCAGCTGGAAGGTACATGTTTTATATCAACCTACTATCAGAATCAGACACAACTAGAGTTAGGTCCAGTTATAAAGCACTACAGGTTACTCAGATGGTCCTATCTACCTATCAATCTGTATATCTATCCATCACTTATTGAGGAGTGGGGTTTTTTTATTTTTTTTAAGACAGGGTCTCTCACTAGCTAGCTAGCTAACACTAGCCTTAAACCTGATCTTCCGCCCCCAATTGCTGGTACTGCAGGTGTGCACCTCCACACCTTAGAAGTTTTGTTTTTGTAGTATATGCTTGCAAATTATGCAGGAAAAATCAACTAAGGTTACCCTGAGGCAGGCAATAATGGTAGCTATAATTCAAGATGGCATCAGTTATGTCAAGATGAGTCCACATAAAGTGGTATTGAGATAGGTAGATAAGTGTACTTTAAAAGAGGAAATAAATATACCATAAAACAGATAAATTCTATGCATCAGAAGTTAATAAAATTACAGCTAAAACATGAATAAATTTCTTTATTATGTGGTACTAGGGATGTTTCCTTAAACCATGACTAAAATCCAAAAGCAAAACTAAGAAAGACGGCCAAAAGAGAGATAAATAATTGATAAATTTGATGATATAAATTTTTTCAAACATTTATAAATGAAAATATCAAAAGTAACATAAAAAAGGAACAAATGACAACAGATATACAACTTATATCACAAAAGGCAAATATTCTTACTGTACAAAGAACCTTTGAAACCTGGGGAGAAAAATTATCGACTACTATCCAGGGACAAACATGAATAATTTCCCAGAAGCTCATCGCTGCTGCTGAGAGATGAGTGGTTTTAAGTTTTCTAATTCATCAGGTTAGGAAAAATCCAACAGTTTTAATGACAGACACATTTGGAGAAACTATAAGAAAACCATCGGTTTTGCTAGCAAGTCTGTCGGAATGAAAAATCGCACATCTCTTTTAGAAAAAAAAATTTTGCTGATACCTTGCTGGATGTTTTCTTGGCAACCTCATTGGCAGTAATCTATTCTAAAGCTGCACTTACAAGAGAGAGACAGAGAGACAGAGACAGAGAGACAGAGACAGAGATGGGGATTGAGGGAATAGGGAGACAGAGAGACAGGGAGACACAGAGACAGAGATGGGGAGGAGAGACGGAGGAAGACAGAGATAAGAGGCAGGGAAGACAGAGGGAGACAGAGAGAGACAGAGACGACAGAAGAGACACAGAAACAGAAAGACAGAGGTGAAAGTCTATGCACTGTAACTCCATGAATAGTAATAAAAGACTTAGAACAACATAAGTTCCCATAATAAAGACTGGATTGAGTAAATCACTATACTCCCATGAAATGATCCTTAGACAAATCATCATACTTTTTTTAAAGCAATGGAAGGCTTAGCAGATATTATTCTATGAGAAGGAAATATACAAAGCAATAATTCTTTGAATGTCATGTTTTGTGCATTTGGGTTCAATACAATATAAATGTTTTATATAATTATAAAACTTAATAAAGCATAACAAACTTAAATTCTTTAAAAATAAGAAAAACTAGGGGCACTATGCCGGGGCCTAGCAAACACAGAAGTGGATGCTCACAGTCAGCTATTGGATGTATCACAGGGCTCCCAATGGAGAAGCTAGAGAAAGTACCCAAGGAGTTAAAGGGATCTGCAACCCTATAGGGGGAACAACATGATGAACTAACCAGTACCCTGGAGCTCTTGTCTCTAGCTGCATATGTATTGAAAGATGGCCTAGTCGGCCATCACTGGAAAGAGAGGCCCATTGGACTTGCAAACTTTATATGCCCCAATACAGGGGAATGCCAGGGCCAAAAGAATAGGAATGGTGGGTAGGGAAGTGGGGGGCGGTATGGGGGACTTTTGGGATAGCATTGGAAATGTAATTGAGGAAAATACGTAATAAAAAATATTAAAAATTTAAAAAAAAAGAAAAACTAGGGGCTGGGGAGAAGGCTCAGTGGTGAACCCGGATACAGCAATAGTCTATGATCCCAGTGCTCCTGGGTGAGATGAGAGCAGAGACCAGAGAAACACTTAGGCCAGCTAGCCTGCCATACACAATGGTAAATAGACCCTGTCTCAAACAAGATGGAAGATGGGACCAACATGGTAGGTTGTCCTCTGATTGCATTATAGGCATGCCATGGCACACACACATCTGCAATTGCAGGCAAAAGTACATAGTGCAGGCTCACCTCACACACACATACACACACAGAAATTTTTTAGTCTTAAACCTGAGAAAAAATAGCCGGGTTATGGTGGCGACAGCAGCACACACCTTTAGTGTGAGTTCAAGGACATCGTGGTCTACAGAGTAAGATCCTGGTCAACCAGAGCTACACAGGGAAACCCTGTCTAGAAATGGAGAGGGTAGGGTGCAGGGAGGGGACCAGATACACAGAGACAGAGACACATAGAGAAACAATGTCTAATGGATGACAGTGTTTATCAGATAGATGACAAAACTACATAGAAGAAATATCCTACATAAATTTGAAACCTTGTAATACTGCCAGCTTCTTGAGTCAGCACTGCATGCTGTCTCACCATTCTTACAGATGACCAAAGAGTGCAGCTTCAGGGCAAGCAAGCAAAGCCTGTTTAATGTAAAAATAAGAGCTCTCGGTAGCAGGAAAAGGTCTGGAAAATGAGTTGACAAACAGAGATCCGGAGCAGAACTCTATATCTTAGGACCAGGTCAGTTTGGTCTGACCCATAGGCAAGTCAGGCATAGATATCAGACAAGTCTGGTTGGTTAATTTGAATGTACATGGGAAACTCTGATTGGTTGATGGACCCAATGAAAATAGAAACAAGAAAGAGTGGGAGGAAATGCCATAATGTTCTAAGTATATCGAGAATGAAAGGCTAGTGATCAGCCACAATCTAGTAAGTCCAGGCTTTTCTGGATTTCAGTTCCTGAACTTGGGAATTGGGAAGCATTTATTGTAAAACTCTTAAGGGGAGTTTTAAGACATGGTTTTAAGGGGAGTTATGAGTTTGTAACCAACTGAAAGGCTTTTTTCTGATGGGCTGGGATTACACCCCCAATTACTTGGGATACAAGTTTTAAGGATAAGAGTTTGGTTTTTTTAAGGCAAAAATAAATAAATAAATAATAACCCACCCTGGTATCTTGCTCAGTACCACAGGGGTGGTTTTTTGAAAGCAAGTAGTTTAACAGTTTAAGTTAGCTGGGTCACCTTGACCTAAAATAAACCTAGGTAATTTTCTATGGGATTCACCATCAAGGAGATCAAATTCTAGTTAAACCTAAAATGGCCTCAGCAAGAACACAAGATGGATAACCGTCTGCCTGGCCTTGACCCCTTACAAAACCTCAGTGTTCTAGGACCTGACTACATGTTACTACACAGCCCTAACTTCTATCAAAAGGGTTGTTGTTCCTAATTCCTGTCACCAGTGATGACACGGTCACATGTGTGAAAATTAGACAAATGAGTACTTGTGTTGGCTTCCAGAGGCAAGCAAATTTCTCTTCTTCCAAAGACATTACTTAATTGTAGAGTGTTTGCTTCAAATGTACAAGGTCCTGGATTCAATCCTCAGCAGGAAAACACAAATATACACAGAAACACAGAGGGGGGAGGGAGAGAGGGAGAGAGAGGGAGGGAAATAACTGAGTGAATTCCCACAGGCCAATGATGATCAGAGTTGAGCAACAAAAGGGGAAATAGCTGTAATGAATTAAAACACATCAAATATACTTATTTCAAATTCATTCCTTAAACTTGGTGGGTCCACCTTGCCCAACACCCCTTTTACAAGCAAATAATGTTTTTAGAAACTGATTCATAAGGGAGACTTAAGCATTAATTAGTCTTTGTACTATGGTATCCAATTGGTAAGACTAACACATGAAGATGCAGTGGTTAAACTTTGATGTTCTTTTGTAAGTTTAATAAATGACTTGACCTTGGCCATGATCATTAGCTGCTGCCAACTTTGAAAAGAGACACATAGCTCCTAGTAGAAGTCTACAAGACCACCCAAGCTATGCCCTTGTAAAGAAATTAAGTTGGCATTGAATCACATCTCAGTATCTAAGCAACAGTTTATAAGAAACATCAGACCAAAGAGACATGTTAAGTAATCGGTGATACAATGCAGTGGAGAAATCCTATGAGAAGAATTTACTCAAGTCACTTCAACAAGAAAAAATAAAATGCAGATGAAAGACGAAAGTTGTATATTGATTAAGACTAAAGACATATCAACCAACTATAATTTATAGCCTAGAGTAGATCTTGATGTTTGAATCTATTTTTATAAAAACTAAGAAAACTGAGGAATCTTGTAAATAGTCCAAATATTTGATCATGTGAAAGAATTATGATAATGTTGGTACAGTATAAATTAAACATACTGAACTGTTTGTTGATGACTGTAGCATGTAGTTTTTGCTACCACATTTTAAGCTCCAGGAGGACCACGCAACCAGCCCCTGCCCAAAGAATATTGGATCCAAGGATGAAAAACACAGACACACATTGCTCAACTTTGACCTGCCTTCTTGGCTCAATTGCTGGGCACTTCTAATCTACGCCAGCTAGCGTGCCCTTCCCAATACTCTTAGCTCAGCACCCTAAATCTGACCTCAACTTTAGTTGCTCAGTTACTTTTAGTCCCAGCTCAACACCCTAACCTCCCACCTGGAGAAGTGGCCTATGGCCACTCTACCCAAGATCTCCCATAGCTGGTTACATTTTCTCCCTCCAAAGCATGGCAAAAATTTCTTTCCTTTTCCTGCATCTCCTCTCTGCCTCACGGGACCTGGAAACCCCACCTCTTTTCCTTCCCCTCAGCAATTAGCCCTGGCATCTTTACTGACAGATCAAGAACCAATTGGGGAACAGGACCTTAGCATCAGAACCACTCCTACACCCACCTTTTCTGTCCAATTAAAAACGAAGAAAGAAACAAAAAAACAAAAAACCTCTTCGCCCAGACATAAATTGAATGAAACCATAACAATCATGTAAATTACAAATTATAATATACAATTAATATCCAGTCCATCATATTTGTCAATTAGATAAAGTACTCTATTATCATTCCTAACTTAAAGAATTAAGATTCTATCCCTGCATTGTGTTTAGATTTTAGCCTGTAATGCCACCAGAAAATCATCTTCTCAAATTTATATCATCTCTCTCAATGCTAAACAACTTGAATTGACTATGAGACCATAACTAGTCTTCAACTCCAGCAGAATCTGAGAATGACTTAAACATTACCTGAAAATATAAGAAGCACAAAACGCTGCTTCTAAAACTTAGCCAACTTGTAGAGACAGCTGACTACCTGGATAGCCCCTCATTCCTCAAAACGCTAGAGCATCAGTCTTTGGCTTTCTGGCCCAGGATCATCCAACAGACCTTTGTAAAGCAAAATTATGAAGAACTGCTTACGCTGTCTTGAAAGAGCTATAAGGTGACTATTCTGCATAGTGTGTCCTTTTCCCAAAAAGTATTTTTGTCTGTAGATGAATTAAGGCAATTCTTGCAGAGTGGCTTTCATGACTCAACTGAAGCAACTAAGAAGGGGGTGCTGTCAGGAGCAGACATTTCTCTAGTCAAATGATCTTTAATAAGGAAATGGCCAAAAATGTCATGTTTTGTAGACTTCTGATACTTTTGAAGATTATCTATCTATGTGAAGTATATCTGATCTGTTAAACCTTAACTATTCTTAATCATTTATATTTGAGTAAATTGAAAACATTTTATTATAATTAAATCAGAATCTAATGAGTTTACTATCTGGCCCTTGATTTATGTTACTTATAATTATCCTAACCAGTTTGTAATGACAGTTATTAGAAGGACTCCATTTAAGCCTTGTATTCCTAAATGAGTTGCATAGGCACAATGCCTATCTAATAATAACAATATTAATTTTAAATTTTGTATCCATATAAGAAATTCACACCAATGAAAACCTTAAATCTGCATCAATATGACTATTGAATCTGGATAAGAATTCAAAGTCCCTTAGTATCTTCTGTAATTTTCATATGTTTACATTTTCATAGCAAAAAAAAAATCAAAAGAATAAAATATCTTTTAAAAGAATATATGTAGCTTTAAAATGGACAAAACAGGCCAGGCAGTGGTAGTACACGCCTTTATTCCCAGCACTTTCGGGGCAGAGGCAGGCAGATCTCTGTGAGTTCAAGGCCAGCCTGGTCTACAGAGTGAGTTCCAGAACAGTCAGGGCAGAAGAATACAAAAAGAAACTTTCTTGAAAACAAGCAATATTTAAATGCATAAAATAGGACCTAATACTCTACTTGTTAGACAACCATCTTTACCCATTTTGTAGTTGCAAGGTTGCTTTACATTTTTTAAAGAGCTATTCATTTTATGATGCAAATATGGTTTGATGAAATTTACATGAGTTGGTTGTATCAGAAGTAAAATGAGAGACTGACTCAGAGTGGTATTTAAAGAGAAAACTTGGTTTAAAGGACGTTCCGTGCGTGCTTGGTTCTGAACAATTAAATTCTTTGCAAGGAAAATGGATTCAAAATAGGCAGGAACCACCTTGTGGAGCATGTCAGACCTTTGCCCTCTTAGCCTGGGGTCACCTTTGCCCTTCTACCCTGATGGCTAGCTCAAAGGAGGAAGTGCGTTTGAGCCCTGAACTATGGAAAACACTCCCAAGTGCTTGTGAATGGTCTTCAGAAAGAACACAGGGTGAGCCGAAGAAACCCCATGTAAGTGAGAAAGAATTAGGCCACCCAAGGAAATGGGAGACCTGAAAGTCGAGGCTAGAACTTAAGAGAACCTGAACTTCATGCGGGATGAACTTCTAACTTGGCTTTACCAGCTACCAGTCACGTGATGTAGGGAAGCACGCCAGACCGAATGGACTGATATAGGGTCCTTGAAGAGTTCTGATTTGTCTGAACCAGGGAGTCTGTGGGTTGACAAGGACAACACTCACGATCAGAGTTGAAGGCCGGCGTCCCCAGACTCTGACGCAGTGAGTGCTACAGCCATCCTCGGCGGCGTGTCCAGACTCACAAATGCGTGATGGCTAGACTTTAGAGTATTTTTCAGCTCCACGCAGTGGGAAAGCAGTATCGTATCTCACATGTGGGGTTTTAATCTTTCCCTGGACTAGTTAACCTGATGCAGCGTTAAGTTAAGGCACTATGGCTGCTGTGATGATCTGCATTAAACTTCACCTTGTATATTATCTTCATTCTCACAGATGCGATGTTCAGCTTTATCCTCCCCCTAACATAACATCCACCACCACTATTGCTTTGCCAATCCATCTAGTACTGAACATGGTGATTGGAAGGCCGAGGGCTGCTTGGCAGGTGCTAGGCAATTCACTTCCGTGTGTCGAAGTTAACTGGGCGAAGAGTGGAGGGTTGACAGCCAGCAGTTAAATATGGATCTCCAACTTGATAACTCTGATAACTGTTAAACTCGAGAGTTATAGTTTGAATTCAACTTCACCCAAGAGGGGTTTTACCCATCTAGAGAGGAAGACCAGGTGAGGAGGAGTGGCGATCAGAGCAACAGGGAACTACTCTTTTTAATATTTAACAACAGCATTCTCTGATATTAGATACTAGCCATAATGCTTAGCTAAAAATGGGGAAGCTGCTAATAAATAGAACTAAGGTCTAAATGATTGATAAGTAGTTTTAGGAATTTTTTTCCCAGAATATCACTTGAAATGTAAACGGAAATGATCAATCTTTCCCAGCAAATCTCAAGTATGGAGAAGTAGCATGGATCTGGGAACACACGTCAGGGTTGGCCGTTCCGAAAACTCCCTCCGACCTCTAGGGAAACCCTTACTTGCCAGTTGTGGATGAAGATGAATGTGTTTCCCCTGATGCCTCCCCTGGTGCCTCTGACAGGAGATGGCAACCCCAGTTCCTTCAGGGCTTACAGTAAACAGTTTATTGAAGATAATATCAAAATGGAAATTTCCATCAAAGGAAATGGCTTTGCAATGTGTTGACATTTTACTATTTACTAGATCCTCTTTGGGCACATGAATTTTGAAGTCACAGCTAAATACAATGGGCATTAAAGCAACAAAGTATTAATAATTTGTGTGATTGTCCAAACCTACAATAATTCTGCTCCAGGCAATCCTCAAACTTCCCCCTCTTCTCCCCACTGCAATAAGCAAACAAACAAACATTAATTTTCCAGTTCCTCATTGCAATTTTTTTAAAACAGTAATTTATTTACAGTAAAAAACAAATGTGCATGTTCTAAGGTTTAAACTGATATTCAAAGCTCTCTAAAGACCTATCATTTTGTTTCTTGTCTTGTGCGCTGTAAGAAAATATTAAGAGTTTGAAAATATCCGTTATAAAGAAGTGTACCTAAAGGGTTTTGTTGCAGCCCAATAGACACAGCAATCAGCAGCTCCACATTAATTTTTTGGTGAAATATCAGGCAAATCTCTAAGTCACCAAGCAACACTTGAGCTAAAATCACAGACAAACCCAAACACAGTTTGTAAAACCACTCAAAAACTATTCAGGCTTGAAAAATGCATTTCTCACCATACAGTGGGATGGCCCACTGAACACATCCATATCTGAACGAGGGATCTGAGTGGGGGAGGAGGAATTCCCACCAACTCTGAGAAAAGCTTAGAATTCCGACTACTGACAACCACTTTGACTGAGGCTACAATTTCTCAAAGTTATTCATCCAAGAATCCCACGGTATCTAGAGGCCTAAGCCAGAGGAGTTCACCGAAAGCAACATTTGTTTTCTTTTTCTCCCCCACCCCACAAGATATGGGTGGAATTTTTCTTTCTACTGAACCATAAATCACTATTTTTATAACATGAAAACAATATTTAAGTCAATTCGATACTCCAGGAACATGTCCTGTGTTTATTCTATGAATCTTCCCATAAACAGGCAGCTAGGGAAACTTGGAATTAAGGCTCTAAAATACACTAGGCAGGTTAACATGGAAATGGTTCTTGCTAGGACTGTGTTAGAGTTGATTTTTATCAGCTACTAACAGTTTGGCATGAATCGTTGATCAGAAATGGCCTGGATGTCATGGAACCTGAGTAGAGTAAGTCTTCCAGCAGAAATACAAGCTAGGGAAGGCAGAAGTTCCTGGCCTAGTAGTAGTCTAAGTGCCTGGACAGAGAGCGTTATAGCATTGAGAGGTGGTCAGTCTGAAGTCTGGAGGGATATTTTAAAAAGAGATTTCTGCCAGAGGAATGGAGAGCCCAGAGATAAACTTTTCCCACATTTTATGTTCATCAAAGCCACCCTACCCGCTATCACCAGAAATGAAAACATAAACATTGGCTTGAAGCATAATCACGGCACTGAACCAGACAGAGGCTACCCTAGGCTCTTTGAAACGGTTCTCATGAAGGTGGAACACGAGATAAAGACTTCTTCCCACCCACTCTCAGGCTTCCTCCACCATTCCCACCAAACCCTGATGTTCACAGGAGGTCATTTCCTAGGCAGTAAACTACGCCGAGTTAAGCCGGCTGTCAGGTAATTAAAATTCAACACAGCTAAAGAAAACACGCTGACATGCATGATACCTGAATCCATCCCCAGCTCTAGAAAGAAGACGGGTGACGATCAGCATCACCACCACCATCATCATTACTTTTATAAATTATAAAGCAGAACCCATCAAGGCAGAAGGGGCTATGCCATATGATTAGTCATTTTCCACTAAACAAAGACAAACCTGGATTTCAGAAAAACCACAATAGCCAATTACAGATTGTCTAGCCCAACGAGATGCCTAACAGGCAATGACTAGAATAGAAGCTCCAGCAGGGTCCTCAGATACCTGTAATAGTCACATTACCATGGACTAAATAGACAAGAAAATCACGCAGCACCTGAACCTGAGGTCTATATAACACCCTGGACAGCCCAGCTGCTTATGTCCCTAGATAGAGACTGGAAGATAAATCTGTTTCTTCTTCCATTTTCTATCTCCCCTGAGCATACTCCACATTTAAGGGATTTTTTTTCCCTTAGAAGATAACACGGTCTCTGGTATTAGGAGCAAAATGCTTTGCATTTTCTCTTCTCAAAGTTGAGTCCTAATGTACTTGAAAGCGTTCTAGTTACCTCTTAGTTCCCAATGGCTAGTGCTTTGGAAAACAGAAGAACTCACTCTGTAGACCAGGCTGCTCTCAAACTCAGAAATCTACCTGCCTCTGCCTCCCAAGTGCTGGGATAAAGGCGTGAGACACCACTGCCCGGCTAGAATTGAAGATTCTTAAATCAGTTTTGTAGTCACACACTGGGTGCCTCAGAGAGCATGACAATGCAAAATGTCATAGAGCAAAACACATAGACACACACATGCATACACACACACACGCAGGTCGAACATTCGATTCATGACTTCATCTGTTGTACCCTATGCTCAACACCAGGACACAGGAAAACTCTCACCAGCATCTCAGCTGCTCTGGCAAGAAAGCCTGCAGCAGCCTGCGTGGGGTCCCCCCCAACACACACTTCCTTCTCTTCCCCAGCAGCATGCTGCAGGAGTTGCTCTCTGGCTGGATGGCCTTCTCACATAAATCCTGGTTTGACTAATTCTCCCACACACCATCTTTTCCCCTGTATATTCACATACCTTTGTCAACAGGCTTGTTCTTTCATCTTTTATTCTTGTCCAGTTATGGGAGAAAAGAAAAACTGGGTCTGTGGTACTCCCTGTGATTTCAGGACTGAGACAAACGCCCTCGTGTGCCCTGGCTAGGAAAGTTGGGGGACTAGGGCATTTGGGAGAATGTTTCCCCAGGATGTTCCTGATGCCTCACTCCTGGGAGCAGCCCACAGCACATACTGGTCCATGAGGAGGCATGTACTTTATGTTGAGATGAGACAATTCTGAAGGGCTTGCCTGCTCCTGGGCCCCTGATAGCATCAGCTCGGCCCCTCTTTTCCCTAGAAGAGTTGACCCAGAATTGGGTCTCCAGTAAACTACTTTATCTAAGTTCTAGGAAACTGACCCAATATATCTCCTCTTTTTCTCTACATTCCTTCTCTGTGATTAAACTTGAGTCCTAGGGTGGCTGACTGGTACTGGTTGATCATTATGGTCACTATAAAGTAAAACTTTCTTAACTTTGAAATGCCCTGAGAATTTTCCCCCTCAACAATCTACATGTCTCTAACTTCCATGTCAACTTTTTCTTTCTCTTTATTTTATATGAACAGATATTTTGCCTACATGTATGTCTGTGCTTTACATACCAAGAAGAGAGCATCAGATCCCCTGAGACTGGAGTTAGAGAGGATTCTGAGCCACCAGCCTTAACCATTGAGCGCTCTCTCTCTCTCTCTCTCTCTCTCTCTCTCTCTCTCTCTCTCTCTCTCCCAGCCCTTTTTATTTTTTCTTATAACAAAGGCTTGCTATGTTTTCCAGGCTGGTCTCAAACTCCTGAACTCAAACAACCTTCCCATCTCAGGTGCACACAACTGAGCCCAGCATCTCATGTTTATCTAATTAACAGGGTCATTATAAAATCCATGTTTTATAATTAACTTCCTTGTTTGATTTTCAGTTGTGAATAACACATTTGTGAAGGCCATCTTTGCTTCCAAACCAGACCTCAGCTATTCTGCTGCTTTCCTTGGCAATTGGAAATCAAATAGATTTCTATGAGCCTTTTGCTTCTTTTATTACCCTTGTTGGGGGTCGGGGGAGAATTGTTTTCAAGTTCAAAACATTTGTCTTTGGAACAAACCATTGGAATTCAAGCTATCTGTAAGCAAGAGCTCTTGATCACTTCAAATAATTTTGGCTTTAGGAAGGGAAAGAAGCCTCACACCACAGCAAGGACTGCAAACAAGATGGCAAAGGGTCCCAGCTGGACAGCAGCCATCAGTTTCCCTGACTCCAGATCACTGCCTGGACCACACCCACACTAACTCTTTGAAGAGCCACTTCCAGGACAGACAAGATAACGAGGCCATGTGTACACGGGGCAGTTGGCAATGGGTCTCCCTTGCTTAGCAGGGCATCTGAGGACACCGAATGCTTCATCCAAAAGCTCACTCCTACCCCTTTTTTGGAGGTGAATTCAGAGCTGAACATTTCATTAGCTCTTTGAGTGATTTCAAAATTTTCATCAACAGTAGTTTCTCAGAAGCCAGAGTTATAAATTAACAAGCCCAGAGAATGACTAAAAATGACAGCAACTGCAGATCAGATGTATCCGTTCATACAACTGAACAGAGACTAACGTATACAAATACTAAAGAAAGGTAAATTTTCAGTTCTAAACACATAAGGAAGCTAGATTAAGAGGTCACCAAAAACTGCTTTCTTCAAGTATTTTTAGAAGTGTTAACTGGCAGGCATGATGGCACCTGTTAATTATAGCACCTGGGAGGTAGAGTCAGGAGGGTCTTTGTAAGTTCAAAGCCAACCTGGTCTACCTAGTTAAGTTCCTGGTCAGTCAGGACTACATAGTGAGACCCTGTCTCAAAACAACAAGAAGTATTAACTGCAAGCAGTCACTGGTATAGAGCATACCTTTAATCCCAGCAGTCAGGAGGCAGAGCCAGGAGGATCTATGCTAAGTTCCAGGACAGCCAGGGTTACATGGATAGACACAGTCTCAATTTATTAGATAGATAGGTAGATGATAGATAGATAGATAGATAGATAGATAGATAGATAGATAGATAGATTTGTTTGGGAACAAGGAGCTGGCCTGGAAGAGTCTCTGTTTCCAATACTGGGGATAAAATTATGTTTCAAATAAGGATATCAGGAAGGGTATTTCTGAGCAAAATGGCCGAAGACCACGTGCATTCAGAAAGGCAGTCCCGGGGCAGTGAGGATAACACCTCATGGCCTCTAAGGTAGCTCTGGCCAATTCCTTTCCCTGAGCATGGGGGCTTCTCAAACTTTCTCTCTCCCTCTCCCGCCCCCCTCCCCCTTCCCCTCCCCTCCCCCTCCCCCTCCTCCCCCTCCTTCCCCTCCCCTCCTCCCCCTCCCCCCCCTCTCTCTCATTATCTTTGTAAGTAAGGGGAAACAATGAAACTTAACTTCTCTTGTCAGAGGCCAGCTCCATGGTAGAGCATGTGCTTTGCATGTGTGAGGCCCTGAGCTCATTTCCTAGCAACAAAATGAATGAGTGAATAAACAAATGCTCTCTGACACTGGAGAGGGAGAGTTTGTTTGCTAGGGTTGTGTCTTGAGAGCTATAAATTGTTTTAATGTCTAAGATGTTTTGGCTTACCTATTACTGATTTCTAGTCTCTCCAAGGAATACTTATGACTGATGTCTTAGGCCACCATGTCCTAGGAACAGAGATGCTAATAGAGCCATTAAAACACAAAATGATTAAAGTCAGTTTGAGTAAGTAAGTTCAGTTAAGAACCTGTGTTACAATCCAAGAAAAGTAACCAGAAATTTCAAGGATGCCTTACAGAAGTCAATGGTTTTCCGTGGCTTTCATTAGTCATCATGACTTTTTTAAAGTCCTGTAAGCATTGAATCATATGGATGTGCTGCCCTCTTAAGTCACACATGTTCTTTCTACATGTGGTTGCATTTCTTTATGTATAATTTTAAAAGAAGGAGGAGGAGTAGGAGAAAAGGAGAAGGAGAAGGAGGAGGAGGAGGAGGAGGAGGAGGAGGAGGAGGAGAAGGAGAAGGAGAAGGAGAAGGAGAAGGAGAAGGAGAAGGAGAAGAAGAAGAAGAAGAAGAAGAAGAAGAAGAAGAAGAAGAAGAAGAAGAAGAAGAAGAAGAAGAAGAAGAAGAAGAAGAAGAAGAAGAAATTCTCTTTTGAGAGACATCTACAAAAATGTTTCTAAAGACACATACATCCTCTTAATGTCCCAGCTTAAATATTCAGTGAGATTCTATTATGCATTAAATATCCAGTGATATAGTATAGCACAATTAAACTTTGACACAGGTACTATAACACCCAAAATTAACCTGTAAGCCTCACAAGTCCAAAGACCAGGTAACTTCCTGGAATGCTGGGAGCTGTAGTTCTTGGAAAACAACAAAGCCTCATGGGAAAGTACGGTGGCCTGTAGGCTTGTCCTTATAAGCCCCTACTGCACTTGACTTAGTCCCAAAGTCCATCTCTTGGTCGGTATTTAGTATTTAATAAAGCTTGTTCTAAATTTGACCCATAATGGTGAAACTGTTTTTTCTCCAACCAGTCTCAGGATTAACAGTACAAATATTCACAGAAAAAAAAAAGTATCACTACAGACAATTGTAAAGATTTACACAAAGAAAGACATTTTGATTTCACAAGTAATAGGTATATAGAATACTGACATTTTTCTACCTTGGGCAATTGAGGGCAATTGGGTAACAAATGGAGGGAGAAGACAAGAGTTTCAGCCAATACCACTACTCAAAGGGTTGTCTATAAGCTGATTCAAACTACAAATTATCTGTTCCCACCCACAATAACCTATGGGAAATTGTGGAGTGCACCACAGTGGAGTGCTCCATCAGGCACCTGGTTTAGATGGACAGTCTTTTTTCATGGGGAAACTTGAAGAATTAAGGTGTTGACACTTTCTCACACCAGTTTCTTGTCACAGATAAGAAACACGCCTGTCACACGCTGGCCACTCTGAAGAGCTACAATTCATAGAAATCATAAATCAGAAGGCTAACTGCTGATTCGGGGATTCCCAGCATGGCTCTATCTTCTGGGGGGGGGGGTGTGGAGGGCAGAGAAAGAGAGGCAGGGAAGGAGGCAGGGAGGGAGGGGAAAGAGGGAAAGGGAATTTTTTTCCTCCCTTTTTGAATAGATATCACGGTAACCCTGCCTCATGCTCCCAGTGATCTATTGCCTCGAGTCTCAAGTGCAAGCCCTGAGGGACCCAGATTGTCAATTGGTCTAGAAGGTACACATTATGAGTTATGATATATCTCCTCCACGCTAAGGGGTAAGAGGGCATCATCTTTGTTCAAGCTTGCATATATACCAAGATTCTTTTAGAATGTCATTTTCCCCACTTGTGGATCCAAACATACCCAAGTGTAACTGGAAAACCATAAACTTTCTCCCATACCTCTTTCTCTTTTTAATCTATTCCTGCAACTAGAACAAAATGCCTTGGACTGATCACATATAAAGGTGAAGCAGAAAAAAAGATGTACCCAGTTCTTCTAGGACCAGGGAGCAGGAGAGAGAAAAAGAAAAAGACTTCTTAGTGAGTTTTAAAATGCCTGTGCTTGCATCAAGCACACAGCAGAGCACTGATAGAAAACTGTGAATTCCCCACATAAGGCAACATGAAAGTAAGAGGTAGACTTGTTAGAGGGTATGGGGTGGTCAGGGTGAGGAAGGAGCTGGAATACATTGTATATATTTTGTACTGAATTGTCAAGGCCCAGATACAAGTTATATAGAGAAGGGAAACAGAGAAAGACAGAAGTAGATTTAGGAAAAAAATGCCAAATGAAAGTAAATGAGGTTCGGGTACAAAGTTTCCTATAGTTCCATTGGTCAAACAGAGGAGCTGGGAGCTCTCCATTTCCTGGTGCAACAGCAATGGCTGGCACACATAGAACCAGTAACCTGTTTAAACTGTAAGCAGCCACTGAACTTCAACAAACCATCTGCCACATCAAACTAATGTTGTTAATTTGAGTTTCACTGCTTTTAGTTTTATTTCTTACTGAGTTTGCAAATTTGTTCCAGTTTCACAGAAGAGCTGTAAGCATCTGGGCTTAGCGCTGGCTTTCTGTTTGTGCTTAATTAATTTAAATTAATCTAAACTGTTAAGAGTAGAACAAAGGAAAACTGTTCCTCTCGTTCATATAAGCTTTGGAAATAACTTAATACATTAGCAGTGGTCACTTGTCTCCAACTGATGGAACTACTCATGGTTAGACATGTTGAATTAGTCTCACAGTTAAAAAGAAAGAAAGAAAGAAAATGGTCCTTTTGTTGTTGTTGTTATCTGGAGCCTTGAAGGGACACTTCTGGTCGTCTTTGAACAGCCACTACAGTTTCCTTCAAGTTTATCAGTGAAAGAAAATGGTCAGCTAAGAGCTACCAAACATCTGAGAACAATATGGTGGACAGGAAAACCCAGTGCCCCAAAGAACAGGGGAGAGCCTGTGTTTGTGTGATAACAGGACTGTGGGAGTTAGCTGGACTGCCGCAGACCTAGAGGCACTGTAACAGATCTAAAACCTACGACCTGTCTGCTGCCCTACCCCCAAAAACAGGGCAGGAAAAGGATGCTTGGCCTCACATGGTCCCCAAATGCTTGTCTCCAGAGGCAGACTGAATGTAGAGATGTGTTCACCAAATGAGGAAGATGGGTATTTACACAAACAGGCTAGAGTACAGCTAGTTGCTTCCACAGGAGGAACTGTTCTAAGATGGAGTCCCTGCCTTTTTTTAAAAAAAATATGGTAGAACAGCCCTAAGATATATCACCTCTAAGCATGTTCGAAGTTGACTTTTCACCTGAAAATATATCCATGACTTCTGGCTTCCAAAACCACAAAAGAATGTGAAATAATATTCATGTTGACATTTTTAATATAATGACACGCCCTCATACTTTTTATGCTAAAAGATCACTTTATTTTCTTTATTCACTGTATAAGTATTTTAAAAATTGAAATTAAAAGAGAAAGTGTCTCATTAATGTGTCTCATTTTTTTTTTCCCTAAAATATAGGTACACCTGGGTTTGCAAGATGGCTCATTGAGTAAAGACATTTGCTGAGCAATCTTGGAGATATGAGTTCCGTCTCCAAAAACCATGTGACGCTGAAAGAGAAGACCAGAAAAGCTGCCCTCTGACCTCCACACATGTGCCCACATACACAGAACAAAAGTAAAATTATTTTAAGTTCACGTTTCATTTAAAAAAAAAAACTGGGTACACCAGTTAAAATGATGCTTTTTGAACTTAATTTGGCTTCTCTTCCTGACTGCTACTTCCAAACATCCTTTGCTGAGAGCCTTTCTAGATAAGTTTATATATAGGTATATACTGTGACAGACCATTACCCCCTGTTTTCTTTTTTTTTAATAAATGTGCAAAGTTAGGGGAAAAAAAAAAAAGAAGAAGGCCAAAGGAAACAGGAATTAGAACACTTAGCCAGAACAATAAGAAATTCTTAATAAAAATCAGCTGTATTATGTCATTAAATTTTAATATATGAAGCTTTCTCATGTATATGAATCTGAAAGCCTTAGAAAAACATTTGTTAATAGGCTGGTAATCATCACTCGCCTTATTTACCTAAGAATTTTTCTTTAAATGATGAATAGGTCCAACTGTGAGCTACCTTCTTAAGAAAATATAGATGCTAATAGATTGAAGTTGAGGCGACTACGTGTTCTTCCTTGTTTGAATAGTACTCAATGACTGTTTTTTAGCCATCGGGGAAATAGCTTAATTTTATTCTAAACAGAGCCCTACTGAGAAAATAATACAAGACACTCTTTAGTTTGCCCGGGGATTTGAGAACTGCGGAAGCTCATATGGGTTCCATGAATGAGGGAATCACACTCTTCCTTCCCACAGATAAGTTAAATTAGCTGCTCCCTAAATCAAAACATGGTCTGGTACAAACCAGGGTCTCCAAGAGGCACATTTCTGACATGTTCCTTATGAATGCACGCTCTCAACTCAGTGTGCTATTCATCTAGGCTTAGCAAATAAGCCCCTTACCTTTTCCCTCTCTGCGGAGATGTTTTCCTTCTCCCTTGTAATTTGTGGCGGCTTAGCAACTGATTAATGAGCCCTTGCTGGAAAAACCATTGATTTGACCATAAGTAATGCCTATGGAACTGTTCTGGTTAAACAAAAAAAAAAAAAAGTTCTGCAGAAAGCACCAAAGCCATCACAAAAGCCCCGCTTAGATTCAAAACAAGGAATCTCTGCCTCCACACCCAACCCACCCAACCCTGTTCTGCTTAAGTCCTGAAGTGATGTCAGATTACCACCTTAAACTACCTCCAGAGAAGGAAGGGACTCTGTGGAGGTGTGGCTTTGTAGGACTAGGTGTGTCTGTTGGAGGAAGTGTGCCGGAAGTTGTGGGGGAGGGGCGGGGGAAAGTTGGAGGAGGACTTTGAGGTCTCCAAAGCTCTAGCCTGTCTGGTGGCTTACAATTCATTTTTGCTGCCTGCAGATCCATATGTAGAACTCTCAGCTCCTTCTCCAAACACCATGTCTACCTGCAGACCGCCATGTTCCTCGGCATAATGATAATGGACTAAACTTTTGAAACTGTAAGCCAGTCCCAAATAAATGTTTTCCATGGTCATGGAGCCTCTTCACAGCAATATGAACGCAAACTAAGGCATTCTCTATTCATACTGTTTCCTCAATGAACATCCCACAAACATGAGTGAGTGGATACACATTAGATCCTTGGCTTGTACGTGTTTTTTGTTTGTTTGTTTGTTTTTTGTCTTGACACAGGTTAATTTTAGTCATAATTTTACAATGTGAGTTGAAATTGTGATGTGCTTCGCTTTTTCAGCTTAGTGAAATACTGTAGCAATCTAATTTAGTTCTTTAAAATCCGACCAAGAAATGGTTCCCTCAACCCTGTGAGTTTTTAGAGGCAGGATTTCCCACTATGTTCACAGAAACGTAGACACTGTGACCTAAGAAATGATAGTATTCAGAGGATTGTATTTTTAAGGGATTGTCCCAAACAGACCTAAAAGTTAAACTTTTCAGATTTGAACAGCATAAAGAGACAGAATTCTCAGAACACAAAGCAATACCAGTTTACCGCTCTAATTGGTGGCACGAACCTGGGAGGGGAGTGCCTAGAAATGAGGTAGACCAGCTACCTAATCGCCAGAACCCTAATCTAATCGCCAGCTTTATTCAGAGCATCGGGCAATGAATACCCCGAGGGTTAAGAAGAACCTCCTGTGAATCGCAAGGATAAGCAATTTTGCCCAATGTGGCAAAGATATATTTTCTATAAAAGTATGTGAATAACAAGAGCTGAGGTAAACTCACTCTGTCTGCTACACCTTGGAGGATCACAAAAATACATTCCAAGAACAATTCTATATTGTTGAGAAGCAGAGATTACAAGACTCTAGTTCTCTCACAGAGTCTCAGAATCTCCTCGTTCAGTTTCCTTCATGGATGGTGTTCTGACAATACCTTTATTCTGCAGCACCCTGGGGTTTAAAGGCAGCAAACACAACTTCTTATCATGCAAAGTTCTGTGGGTCACTCCCCTTACACACAGAGGGAATAAACCATAAAGTTGCTTCAAGCATGCACTCGTTCAAGTGGGCTCATCTGCTTCATTTGACGCCTTGGTTTGATAACACTATTAATTAAAGTGCTACATGCCCAGCTTGGAAATGTGTGGGCTTTTAATGGTTCCCGTTTTGGAAACAAGTCAATATGTTGTAGAGACAGAGCTCATTAATGGTAAATAGTCAACAGTAAATCTCATTGACTTCACCCAAATCCTGTTCATCCTCTGAGAGTACAGTTAAATCCTGGCTTCTCTATAGAGAGTCTTGCAGACACGCTGGTCTGAAGGGCCTCTCATTGTTCCCCACCTTCAAGGAACCTAGCATTTGCAATTAGTTGCCGAGAGCCCCAGAGCATCATGACTGTTGCCTTGAGATTACTTCCTACATCGAATGATATTTTACTCCTTTGTCCCTACATCCAACTTACAAAGAAAGTCTTCCCTGGCAGGAACCTCCACCCACAATTCATTGTATCCCTTTTGCAAACATTTTCCTTCTTTCAAAACATAGTTTTACTACAAGGTGACCTGAAACTGGAAAAGACACAGTAAAGCTCCTTATCTAACCCTTTCCTTCAAGGAGTTTATTCAGTATAAAACTAAGTAAAAGAATATGTCAGGGGGTCTCTGAGAGAAATCAACAGCAGAAGTGTAAAGAGGCCAGTTAAATAATAGGATGCCTATAAATATCCGTGGCCACAAACTGATACTTTCTGTAACTTTTACGAAAAAAATGTTTATTATAATTGGATTTTTTTGTTTTACTTCCACATACCTGCATGAGACAGATATGTGCAGCAATTTCCATTGTTCCAATCCATAAATACTTGGCAAGCATCTGAAAATGTGTCACCACTGAGCTTACTGTCAGGGATACAGGATGGACAAGGCACATGTGGTCCCAGCTGACGTCATGTGCACACCTGTAAGACTGTGTATTAGCAAGCAGCTGCAAACTGTGCAAAGTGTCCTGAAAATTGCTCATGGGGAGTTGAAATAGAGAACAGTAGGAAGGAAATTACTTTAGTCAAAGCTGACCAGGTGTGTCTCTGAGAAGCCAGCTACCAAAACACGGAGGAAGGAATATCAGGGGCTTGTGTACCACAGTCATGACGCAACAAAAGACAAATACAAATCTTTAGAACTGCGACTCTGATGTGTATGGAAGCAAGTGGTTCAGAAGGGACAACGTGGGATATCTTTCATGGTGCTGGGATGATCAAGCCCAGGACCCTCTTCAGGCATTCTGCCATTTTGTTCCTTTGAGATGGGGTCTCACCATGTATTCTAAGTTCACCTCCAGCTCCCATATTCTCTGGTCTCTGCTTCCACAGTGCTAAGATTACAGGCATGTGTCACCATGCCTGGTGCCATGCAGTGACTACATGACAGCAGAAAACTATCTTACTCCTAGACAGATTTCCTGTGTGCTCAAGGTTATAAAAGCAGAGATAAGGGACCAATCCTGGCGTTGGCAATAGTATCCCTAACAAGCACTTTACACTGAATGCTGGGTAGAGATCTCCGTGGATGCTTACACATTCTAATCTTCCCTCTGTGTGCACATGTGCGAGCTGCGCTACCCACTCACTATTATTTGAAGCCGATTTTCCTTTTATTCACCCATTAGTCATTGTCAAAATGAGCTGTGAGTATCACATTCTCCTTTGCTTATTTTTTCATATATTGAAATGGTAGCATTCTGGTGAGTGTTGTAGTAAATATGCAATCTCAATAGGGGATTTCTTGTTCTATCAGTTCTCAGATAAAAGACACAAACCCTTTATATTTATAATAAGCCTTTAAGGCATTAGAGCTGAGCAGATATCAACACCCTACGGCTACTTTGTCTATTTCCCTGTCCCCACCCCAACCCTCAACCCCTACCCAGATATGACTTGCCACGTTTCACCTGGATTGCCCTTATTCCAGCCCTCACTGCCAATTCTCACAATCCCTTACCCCATGGCATTTTCTCCTCTTTCCACCTTTTCTTCTCTCTCTCTCTCTCTCTCTCTCTCTCTCTCTCTCTCTCTCTCTCTGTCTGTCTCTCTCTCTCTCTCTCCCTCTCCCTCTCCAACCCCAAGCCTGGGAACCAAAACCTTACCTATCTGTCTTCTGCCCAGCTATAGACTGTTGGCATCTTTACACAGCCAATAGTTTTACATTAAGAAGCAAGGTCATATAACATCCTTTGGTTTTAAATTAAGAAGCAGGGTCATATAGCATCCTTTGGTGTACGTGAGGATTCTCATGTTCCCAAGGCAACCAGGGTCAGTATTTAGCAACAGGCCAAACCCCAACAGGGGAGTAAGTAGATAGTCCTTACAGCAGCTCTGCCTTTTCCGTTTGTCACTCAGCTGGAGCCACCCACCCCTTCCTCTCTGTAAGCTATGAGCATCTAGATCTTTCCTCCCAAAACCTCTAGACCAATAGCCAACCAGCTTCTTCTGGAGTACTCCACCCACTATACATGGGATCTCTATTGGTAGCCCAGGCCTTCCAAATCAGTCTCCTACCACCCTCACATTATGCCCATTCACCACCTTTACCCTAGAGGTGCCCTGTGGGGAACCTATGTCACAAACCCAGCCTTAGCTATAGGTAATGACCATCAACCAATTAATACACAACACACATATGCATGTGCACACACACACACACACACACACACATTTACAGTTGAAAGTAATAGGTCATCTAAATGCAGTTGTGGCATGACTATTATGGAGGTACCCAACCACCCTGATTGGCTTTGAAGTCTACTCCACAGAAGGGAACCCATAACTAGTGCTGTAAGCCTGGCTAAACTTATGCCTTGGGAGATCATGGCCCCTAAGATGGAAACAGATACAGATACAGATATGTTTAGCTAAATAGATGTAATATCAAACTGCCTTCTAAATTTTTATGTTTATATCTTTACAGAAGGGTAACTAGTAATGCTAGTCAAAGAAGCCTCTCCTTGCAGTAAACAGCAGTGAATGCAGAGACTCGTGGCTGCCTACGATGCAGAGAAAAGGTGATAGATGAGGACTCATTGCTAAAGAAGTCAATTATGCCATCCCCTTCTTAAGGCTCAGGAAACAATACAGAAAAGGGGACAGAAAACTTGCAGTAGGTGAAAGACAAGGGACAGGCAGTGAAAGCCTATTCTCTAGATATCACACAACCAATGCGGTCGTGAACTCACAGCCTGTGGTTACTTTTGCTTGACCAGCAAGGGCAGGCCCTCCCAACAGTCAGTCACAAATGGGGCCAGGGCAGACAGGACCATACAGTTTACTGATAAACTCTTAGCTACTGATGGACTCAGGGAGAGAGGAAGCCATTGGTTCTTTGGGTGTGTGTCCACTAGCATAATCACCAGGCTGTAATAGATAGTTCTAATCCTGTGCTACATAGATGGCCCGGGTCAAACACAGGGCAAAATGAGACAAAAAGACATGAATGTGAGAAAGAGATTACTAAGGGAAAGGGCAGCAGAGATGAGAGAGGGCGGGAGTGAGAGCTATCAGAATGTATTATATATAAGGATGAAATTATCAAAGATAAATTTAATTAGTAAAAAGCATTCAAAAATTGATGATGAGATGCTGGAAGTTACATAAAATATCAACTGTGAAAGTGGTTGAAATCTAAACAAATCTTAGTAAAAGAAAAAGTTCAGCTATATGCTAGCTCAGGCATATGCAATAATTACATATCGAGAAAATAGAAATTCCAGATCTCTGGACCCAGTCTGCCTGGATCAGGACCTTTCCAGGGTGTGCCTGCCATCAATGGCTTTAACAAGCTTCTGTTTGATCCCTACACACAGCAGATTTTTGGAATCTGCTCTGACCAATCTCTACTGCGGTTCAAACCTTTGTTAGTTGCTAGAGACCTGCTGTCCAATGATCCCACCCCCACCAGATTATTTCACTGCTGGCTCTAGCTGCCAAAAGTTTAGCGCAGTGGTTCCTAATACTGGGACTCATTAATACAGTTCCTCATGTTGTGGTGACCCCCAACCATAAAATTATGCCTGTTGCTACTTCATAACAGAAATTCTGCTACTGTTATGAATTGTAGTGTAAATATCTGTGTTTTTCTATAGTCTTAGACAACGCCTGTGAGAGGGGCACTCCATGCCCAAGGAGTCACAACAAGGAGTGGCTGAGAACCACTGGTTTACAGGAATCTGGGAAACGGAGAGGAAACAGAGACCAGCGGCCCATTGTAGTCCAAGCACTTGGGAAGCTGAAACAGGCAGATTGCCTTGAGACCAAGACCAGCTGGAGCTACAGGGTGAGACTCTGCCTCAAAAAGTAAAATAAAATAGAAAATAAATAGATGAATAAAATGTTAAGTAAAATATAAACCAGTCTTTTTCCTAGGCCAATGTGAAATAGTGCTGTCTCAAACGTTTTACGGTTAAACAAGTTTAACAAACTTTTAAAAGTTTGTGCTGTTTTTTTCTTCATGGCTAAGAAGGTATGAAATATTATCTTTGAAATGTACTTTTCTTGAGTCCCTGCGGCTATTTATTATTCGAGATAACATCACATAGAACAAATGAAAAAGAGCTGATTGTGAAAAATTATCCGTGAGAATCCTACTGGGAAGAAAAATCCATGTAAAGGAAAATATGAAGAGTTGAGAGTTCACGAAGAATCAGCTAAAATAATGTTTGGAGCAAAATTTATCAGCAGGTAATAAAAGTTTACAGCCATGTGCAATACTCGAAGTAAATGGAAAGACTCAATATGAATATGCCTTTTTTTTCCCTCGCCTTTAGAAAAAAATCAGAAAATCTGAACTCAGTGCCCACCACCCCCGGCATGATCAATGGTCTTTCTATGACCTCTGCAGAGGGTTTTTTTTTTTCCCTTTCCCCATTCTCCTTCCTGAGTTATCCACATACATCTGGATTTGCACATCTGGATGCTCCTGTCAAGCAGTGAGTGGACTTGGTTAAGTGACTGGTACCAAGGACATTTTTACTGGGGTGAAACTTGGGTACTGATAAACTTACCCAACAATAAAGGAAGAAAGATTCAAAATTCAGGGAACTCCAGTCCAAACCACCAAGTTCACAGATGTACAGCCCCTCACATTTGTAGTCTGCTTCTCATCAAGACAATAGAAAGTTCATGAATGAAATAAAACTGTGCGGGGCAGCTTTTCCTTGCTATTAGAGCCTGGAATGGCTGGGGGTAGGAGTGAACAGTCTATCAGTTGATTTTCTATTACTGTAACAAAACAGCCAAGGCTAGATAACCTGATGAAGGGAATTATGTTTAATTCCTGGTTCTGAAGGTTCAAGGGCACAGCTCTGGCAAAGGTCTCTTGGCAAATGGTGTCACAGTGATAAGAGCATGGGCAAGAGAAAGAACTTCTCTCTGGAGCTGAGGAGCAGCATAACAACTTCCCCTTAGACTCTGTCTTAGTCAGGCTTCTCTAGAGTCACAGAAAAAAATATATGGGGGGGGGCAGATTTATTGAAATGAATTAAAGGCTGCAGTCCAACAGTGGCTAGCTGTAAATGGAAAGATCGAGAATCTAAATAGTTAGTTGTTTAGTCCCATGAACCTGGGCGTCTCAGCTGGTCTTCTCTCTAAGCTGGAATGTACTGGCAAAGTGAGTGCAAGCAGGTGAGGAATGAACAAACCCTTCCTTATTGTCCTTATATAGGTCTCCAGCAGAAGATATGGCCTAGATGAAAGATGTGCTTCAAGATCTAGATCAAAAGCTTATGTTTTCCGGTATCAAGATCTGGGTCAAAGGCATGTTGTCTTCCTGTCTCACAAACCAAATCACGGGTGTGTCCTCCATGTTTGGATTGTAGTTCATTCCAAATATAGTCAAGGTGACAACCAAGAATAACCACCACAGACTCTTAAAGGTCCACTACCTCCCAACACTGCCACCCTGAGTACCAAGCTCTCTGCATCTGAGTCCTTGGGGGACAGACTCAACCCCTATTCCCATGATGGCAGGTAGCCACCAGGTCAGTTTTCCCAAGACACAGCACTGCAGTGGCCCCTGGCTCCTAGAGTGCCTTCAGTTACCTTACATTTTGTGTCCCTTTAAGGGACTTCAGTCTCTGGTGCTGTTTTCTTTCTTAGCTACCTCTAGTCCTTCATTCAAACAGTGAACAGCTTTTACCAAGTTTCCATTGTGTGGAAGATTCTCCTAAGCACCAGAGAAAGAGGCAAGAAAGCATTCGTTGTTTCTGTCTCCACTCAGTTCCCAACTAGAAACAGCTAGAAAACCACTCTTACATGTCTAATAGGCATTTCAAAACTCCATGTCCAAAACTGTTTTTCTCAGCTCTGCATTCCCACAGACTTCTCGACTTCAGTAAAGTGACAAAAGTTTCCCTTTCCTTTGTTCAGGTCCAAAGCTTTGGAAACATTCTCAACTTCTCTCTTTTATTCTCACATCCTGTAGCAGCAAGGGTGGCTTCTCCACCTTCCAAACACAATCAGGATCGGATCAATCCACCAACGTCACTGCCACCGTGACCCAAGCTGCCATCTTTTCTTCCTGCACTGCTCTCTAGACTCCAAACAGCTTCCTGCTTCCACTTCCTGCCTTTCGTAGTCCCAGTACCTAGACAAAATGGTCACTTACATTCTAACGTGTTGGATTGTATCTGTAGCCTGCCACCATACAATCTTCAGGTTCAAAATGAAAGGCAAATGGTAGGATCCCACTGCATCACATAACAGGAGTGTTTCAGGCCCACAACACATACTCTATTCCCACTGGACTGCGTCTCAAGCATCATGTCCCGTTTGGACCTTAGCTCCAGTCTACAGCCTATCTACCTCACTTATTTTCCAATATTGCACTTATTGCCATGTGATGTCTTACATTTGTACTGTCTTTTTTTTAGATTTATTTTTATTATTTTAATTATATGTATGGAGTGTGAGTGTTGGCATTTTGTCTAGGCTCTGCCCCACAGTTACCTGGCAACAGCCAGGTGTGCCTGACTCACTATAAAAGGGGCTGCTCGGCCCTTCTTCTCGCTCTTGCTCTCTTGCTCTTACCTCTCCTGCTCCTCTACCCAACTCCCCTCTCTCCACGTGCTCATGGCCTTTCTCTGTCTCTACTACCCTCTCAACTCCCCTCCCCATGCCCTGAATAAACTCTATTCTGTACTATACCATTGTGTGGCTGGACCCTCAGGGAGAACAGATGTCTCAGCATGGGCGCCTTAACACACCTCCACCAAACACATTCCTTCTTCTCTCTCTTATATCTTTTTATAAAACACAACAGTGGGGCTGTGCACATGAATGCAGGTGCCCACAGAAGTGAGATCCCCCTGGAGCTGAGCTTGCAGCCACCTGATGTGGGTGCTGGGAATGGTCCTCAGGGAGAGCATTTTGTTCTCTTAGCTGATGGCTGAGCCATCTCTGCAGCTAACATCTGTGCTATCTTATTGGCTGTCTCCGACTCACTTGACTAGGAGCTGCAGGAATCCAGAAACCCGTTTACTTTCTTCACGGCTGTATCCTCTCCACGTAGAGCAAAGCCTTGCATGCAATGTGCTTGATAATTATTTATCAAATCAATGAATTAAGTTGAATAGAGCACTAGTTTTCCTTCCCCATCTTCAAGTTCCTGGATCTGGGGAACAAAAAACCTTATATTATTTTCAGTCACCTCGTCAAGGTGTTTACTCAATTCACTTTGGAGAGGAGATTCCTATAGCAAACACTTATACTTCATTAGCTGATTGAACAGACAAGTGAATGTACATAGGAGGTGGAATTCCACAAGCCCCTATCCACTTCATGCTTATACCTATGTAACTATGGTTCCTTTAGCAACCAACTGGTTTTCAGAACACGAAACTCTACCAGTGCTCTGGTTGACAGTTGGATCTGTCCTTCATCCACCCCAATTTTCACCACCTAGCATCCCTCGATGTGGGTAGAGAACCCTTTCCACGGTCTTCTGATCATTACTCACTCCCTTGCAATAACCCCACTTTCCGTACTACTTTTCCCTGAGTAATTTCTAGAAAGCTTAGGCTGCCAGTCACTGAGTGGTTTGCTTACATGCATTTCGGAAAACATATTTTGCACACCAAGATAAGCTACCTAGAGATGTAGAAATATGCCGTATGATCTCTTCCCCCCAAAACATCTGGCACCAAATTCTTGATCCTTAACACAACTACCTGTGAAATCAAGTGTAAAATCTCCAGGTCCTTTGTTAGAAGTGTAACACAGCACAACTACAAGAGCAGTCAACTAACCTCAAAAATTCATCCCCGTGAAAGACGATAATCAGCTAACTGACCAGTCAGCATCTGGTACATGCCCAGCACTCTGCTGTGTTTTATGCAGCGAAGGAGAGCATCAACCTGTGTGAAACAAGGAGCAGGGTAGTGGAAGTCCAGTGTTCCGTCCATCCTGGAACCCGTTTTCCATACTGGTTTACTTTGGGGAAAATGCATCTTTCACATACTCTCAACTCATTGGTTTGGATAAACTAGTTCCTACCTTCAATCCAGGAGAAGGACCAAACACTTGGATCTGTCAGTGCATCCAGCCATGACCACCATAATGGGTATGGGTGGGCATAACATGGAACATCCAAGCCAACCCAACAGGAGTTAATGCCAGTGTGCTGCAGTATTGAGGCTGGGCTCTGGAGCAGATGACCTACATTGAAACGTGGCTCCACTCACTACCAGATGTAAAAACTTGGCAAGTTATCTATCCTCTGATGGTTCTAGGTCAAGGAAGATCATTCCTGGCCTGAGGCCCATAAGATGGCTTAATATGATAAATATAAAATGCTTAAAGTCAAACCTTATGCCTATTAAATATTAGTTGGTGAATGCTAATGGGCTGTGTTGGAGGAAATTTGGAGAAAGAGTGTCTTTCTGACATGGACATCTTGCTAACACATGGCAAGAGCCTGAATTAAGTCAGACTGGAGGGAAACAGAGCTGAGACATTAGAGGAGAGGGAGCCATGCCCCAGTAGTTAAGCTGCGGGATCTAGATGTAGCCCACGCCATCTGCACTCTGCAGTTTTTCTGCTATGTCATGTCAGCCAACAGATACTTTCTTGCTGTGTACGTTAAACTTGGTTCCTATCTCTTACCAAATCCAGGCAGCAACTCCAGGTAGTAATAAGCATTAAAGGGGTGTCATATGCATGAAGCATATTCAGAACCAAGCCAGCCCAGTGTCTGTAAGGACGGGGAAACCATGCCCCTCCAACTCTCCAACTCTGACAGCTCCAACAGCTAGATTAGAAAAGATCTAGGAGCAGGGTGTGGTGGTCTTAATCCCAGCACTTGGGAGGCAGAAGCAGGCAGATTTCTGAGTTTGAGGCCAGCCTGGTCTACAAAGTGAGTTCCAGAACAGCCAGGGCAATACCTGGAAACCCTGTCTCGAAAAACCAAAAAAAAAAATATATATATATATATATATATATATATGAAAAATTCAGATATATTTCCCCAGAAGCAGTGTTTTTTTTCCATCAAAGAAAAGTCACCTTCTAGACTTTTTTTTTAAAGTGCCATTTCAAAGACTTTTAGAAAAAAAAAAATCACCCCTTCCAAGATCTGGGGTCTGGAACACAACCTATCCTTTGCCTGGATAGAAAAATTAATTCCCAAGCCAGCAAAAGTGACTTCCAGACAAAGTGAAGAAAAGCCTTTGGTTTTATATCTGATAACCACGTCAACTGGATGTGCAGGCATCTTCAGAAGGGATAACTTCAAAGAGATTCCTTTCAGGAAATTAGAAGGCACAGAAACCATCGCCTTATCCGGAAGTTTCCACGCAGGGTTCTATGGGATGCTTTAGCCCTGAGTCAGGGAGCTGGCCTGAATAACTTCGTCTGGAATTGCTTCTGTTTACTGTGATTCCCCATCTAGAGCTTCTGGAGAGGAAAGCTATGGAACACTGCCCGCCCCCTTGCCTTTTTTTTTTCTTTTTCTTTTTCTTTTTTCAACAACTCAGTTTTTCCACTTCTCGGACTTTCTTTGAAGAAATCCATCTATCTCTAATTTTTTCCAAGTTGAACAGACAAGAGAATTCATCTTTTCACAAGGCAGCATGGTGCAGGTTGTGTACAGCTTGACAAAGCATCGTTTCCTATCTGAGGATCCTAAGTTGGTGAGAGCGCTTAGTGAACAAAGGCAGTTGGCATGCAGGATGCAGGGGCGGGGGGGGGGGGGGGGCGCAATGTAGAGGCGTCCTCACTTCTCCCAAATTACTCCCATTTTTTCCTCCCGGAACACTCAGCAGAGGCACCCTCATTTAGAAAGTTCATTACAGTTTTATTACCTTAAAATTACCCAACAACCATAAAGGAAATATTGAAAATGGAAATGTCCACTGTGTTAACTCTCAAGGTTAGTATCTGTTACCAAATTCACCCTTCATTTCATTAAGGTTGCAATATCGAGATCATAGATTTGCTAAATAAAAGAAAGAAATTAAGAGCTAAAAATATCCAGAAAACGCTCTTTAAAAAAAAGAAAGAAAAGAATGTGAGTGTGTGTGTGTGTGTGTGTGTGTGTGCGCGCGCGCGCGCGCACGTGCACACATGTGCACATGGAGAGGCCAGAAAGCAATGCTAGGTGCTTTCTCCAAGGCAATATTAGGTGCTATCTCCAATGGCCCGCCCCCCCATCCCCCACCGCTAACCCCCTATCCCACCACCCTGTCTCTCACTAAAGCTAAAGCTCACCACTAGCTAGCCAGTCGATGTGCTCCCAGGATCTGTCTCTGCCCTCACAGCAAACATTTTAAAAATTAAGCCATTTCCCGAGCTCTAAAAATGCCTTTCTGACAAGAGAGTGTAAAAAAGAAAAATCTATAAGAAACATTAACCATCAGGATTTCACAAAAAGAAAAAAAGAAAGAAAGAAAGAAAATAAAAGAAGAGGGGAGAGAGAGAGGAGGGGAAGGAAGGAAGGAGAGAAGGAGAGAAGGAAGGAAGGAAGAAAGGAAGGAAGGAAGAAAGGAAGGAAGGAAGGAAGGAAGGAAGGAAGGAAGGAAGGAAGGAAGGAAGGAAGGAAGGAAGGAAGGAAGAAAAGCAAGCCCACAGACATACACATATACCACTCTCTACCAGTAACACAATAGAACTGCTGAAGCTCCCCCAGCCTCTCCCCCAGCCAAGCTCAAACATGATTATTCAATCAGTCATGGATATCATTGAAGTGATGGATGTCAGCTGTTCATGTCTAGCATTAATGTGAAAATCTGATCAACCCTCCGTAAGAATTACCTTTCTTTTTTTTTTTTTTTTTTTTCACTACTGCTCTAATAGATGCAGGTCAAAAACATGGCAAATCCCCTTCTCATTGTCTTGCTGAGTATGTAATCAATCAGGGAGAAAGAAGAGTCAGAAAGGCAGCTGGTGAGAGGCCTGTGATATCTGTAAATGATGGTGTAGCAGACTTTTCCTGGGAGATGCAACACACACACACACACACACACACACACACACACCCCTCTACTTGTCCCAGAAAGGAAACTCATGATAGAGCAAAGAATTGCACCAAAGTTCATCTTGGTGAACCAGTGAGTTTTTATTGGGGGTAACTAGCAGGACCATGGGTGAGGAATTCCTCACAAGAACAAAGATGACTCAAAAAAAAAAAAAAAAAAAAAAAAAAAAAAAAAAAACGCAACTATGTTGCAAAAGGTTCACCTCAACCCAGGTCACCACTCACCAAAGGTGAAACCTTGTAGCTCTCCGTACAATTTGCAGACAGCTCAACATTTTCAACAACCTCTTCTCTACAGTTGGAGTTGTCTAAGACTCCTCCCCCAGCAGCTTCTTGGATAAAGCCAAGGAAGAGCCTTCTAGAATCTTCCGAGTTTCCACTTTTCCAGACATGTGACCTCTTGTTTACCTTTTGAGTCTCCAGGTCTTTCTCCTCTCTCCTGGAAGGAATGTTTCATTTGAAGGAAATCTCCGTGTGATGTAAGATATGACAGATAGAGCACCCGAAGGCCCTGCTGTCCTGAGATCCTCTTATAACGATGTTCCTCTCAACCTCAAGTAGCTCATGCCTGGTAAAGGTGGTGCCTTAGGCACAGACAGGCTGAGGCTAGTGCCTGACTGTCTCTTGGCCTGGAACCAAGAGCATTTGCAGTTTAGAATAAATCCATCTCAGACTAAAAGTGCTATGAATATAGAGCGGTGATTAGGCAGGATTTAAGGAAAAAGAAGTGGCCCTTTCTTGCCAGATGTAACGAGTTTATTACTGCTAAATTAAGCCAAAAATAAAAGCCCTGTGCATTCACCACTGATCCCAGGCAGATGCTTTCAATATCCTTCCCCTTACCCTGTTGAGACCCTTTAAGGCTGCCAGGTTCCTTCCATTGACACTGGCCCAGTAAATCTCAAGCCCATCAAAACCAATGTCCTCCCTGATCATAAATATGTTCCTTTTATTGTCATGAAGAAAAGTCCATAGATAGCACATCCTACTAGAAAGAATTTAAAAATTTAAAAAGACCTGTAATGACTCAATTGAAATATCAAAGAGAAATACATGTAACATTTAGAACCTCTGGTTTTTTTTATACTAGAAGACACCTATAGCATTCAGGAGTTGCCTCGGTCTACACTGTAAGCTCTTCAGGATCATTGAGAATGCACTTGTATGTCAGATTCCACAAGACAGAGTTTCCCTGTGTAGCCCTGGCTGTCCCAGAACTCACTCAGTAGACCAGGCTGTCCTTGAGGTCCAGAGAGAGCAAAATGCAGTCTTAAACTGCTTATATAACTGTTTCATGAAAAACTGAGTATGTGTTAAATTATACAAAGCACTCTTGGCCTTTAGATGTAAAACAGCAGTTGGGTTTTCGACTCAGATAATTACAAACATGCTTTTCACCCACACAAAGTTCAGGATATTTCAGTTGTTCTGGGGAATGGAATGTAGGCTCACCTCACACTGGTCTTAGGTTGTGTGTCAACTTTCCTTTCACTAACAAAATACCTGGGCTAATTAACCTATATGTAGTAAAGGCTTACTTAGGCTGGCAGTTTGGGTCTATCGTTTTGCTCTATGGCTTCTCGACCCTGTTGTCCTGAGCTTGCAACAGCATAGCAATATGATTGCTAGAACACACAGCAAAGGAAGCTGTTCACCTCAAGATAACTGGGAAATAGAGGGAGTGGGGTTTCCATATGAGCTTTATGATAACACTCCAAAGACCTAACTCCTTTTTCCTGGCCCCTACCTCCTAATGGATCCACTATTTCCCAAAACACCACAGGCCAGAGAGAAAGCCCAAAGGACACGTAAGATGTAAACTATATACAACACTATATTAGCCCAGTGTATCTCAGATTTTACTCATTACTTTCCAGAGTCCAGTGAGACAGCTCATTCACGCAGACTTGTTCAAACATGTTCATCAATGGTCAGCAGTAAAGGATAGCAGAGGCTTGGGAATCATGATGAAGACCCCCAAAGGTCAGGAGAACTGCATGGACACATGCCCAACCTGTGCTGCAGGTGGGGGATACTGGAAAGCAGCCCGCCACACATTTTATACCCCAGAGTGACATGGCATCCTGGGATAAAGTATTGAAATATATACTATTTCTTTTCTAGGAGTGAATGGTACACAGCCCAAGCTATTTGGGCCAGCTCCTCCTAATCTCAGGACACCGAATTACCAGTACATTCTATCTGGGCCAATCCAAGAGGACCTGGAAAACTGTTCTACGATCAGGAGATAATTTTTTCTTCTATCAGACAACGCCCAGTATCCGGGGGACATGTAGCGTCTCTGGCCTTTGCTCATTACTGGGATTTCCAATCCCTTCATTCTCAAACACAACGTCCAAAACTCCTTCCAGGCATCAAGCCAGTCCATGGAGGACACTGTGCTGGTCTCAGCTCGGTTTCCTAGCAAACTTATCTTCAATTAAGAACAATGGATGGGGGCTGGTGAGATGGCTCAGTGGGTAAGAGCACCCGACTGCTCTTCCGAAGGTCCAGAGTTCAAATCCCAGCAACCACATGGTGGCTCACAACCATCCGTAACGAGATCTGGCGCCCTCTTCTGGAGTGTCTGAAGACAGCTACAGTGTGCTTATGTTAAAAAAAAAAAAAAAAAAAAAAAGAACAATGGATGTTAGAATAGGGAACAAAATACCCATGAAAGGAGTTACAGAGACAAAGTTTGGAGCTAAGAGGAAAGGATGGACTATCCAGAGACTACGCCCCCCACACCCCAGGATCCATCCCATAATCAGCCACCAAACCCAGACACAATTGCATATGCCAGAAAGATTTTGCTGAAGGGACACTGTTATAGCTGTCTCGTATAAGGCTATGCCAGTGCCTGGCAAATACAGAAGTGGATGTTCACAGTCATCTATAAGATGGAACACAGGGCCCCCAAGGGAGAAGCTAGAGAAAGCACCCAAGGAGCTGAAGGGGTCTGCAACCCTAAAGGTGGAACAACAATATGAACTAACCAGTACCCCCAGAGCTCATATCTCTAGCTGCATTTGTAGCAGAAGATGGCCTAGTCGGCCATCACTGGGAAGAGAGGCCCCTTGGTATTGCAAACTTTATATGCCCCAGTACAGGGGAATGCCAGGGCCAAGAATCGGGAGTGGGTGGGTAGGTGAGCAGGGCAGAGAGAGGGTATAGGGAACTTTCTGGATAGCATTTGAAATGTATATAAAGAAAATATCTAATAAAAAAAATAAATATTAAAAAAAGAAAAAAGAACAATGGATGATCTATTTCTATAAGTAGGCAGAAACATCAATCACTTTATTTAAAATTTCTTATTTAAAATAAGAAAGTGACCCTCAGAATGGGTGATGCCATACAGTCAGTGACATATTTGTGCCATATTGGGTAGGTCTTCTGAATCTTTTCTGAGTCCTACATCCAACCCTGAGTTTAATTTCAAAATTAAAATTGTTTTCATACTCATGATAAGCAGGTTTTTGAAACCATATATCCAAATATGGGAGGTGGGAAGCACTCTTTTATTTTTGTATACAGTTTCACAGATTTCTGGGCCGGTGGTAAAGTGATACATTGTAATGAGGAGGGCATGGTATGAGAGAAACATCTAAACTTATGGCATCCAAGGAGGGGAAAAAGAGAGAGGAAGGAGGCAAAGCAAGAGATCACCTTAAGGACACACTCTAGACAACCTACTTCCTCTAGTTAGACCCCACCTCCCAAAGTTCCCAGTACTCCCCAAAGTACCACCACCAGCTAAGGACCTAGTCTTTACACATGAGCCTTTGAAGGACATCTCATATTCAAACCATAATGCCACTTCAAAGAATTGCTTCACTAAGTTTTCAAATTTTTCATTGCCTTTATTCCTTTTTCCTCTACAGATGATAGATGGGTGAAAAGTCATATGTGGTACTTGACACAAAGACCTTCAATAACAAGCTTCAATTTTCTTTCTCTTAGCAACACGGGAGGTGAGGGGGCGTGGTTTCACTATGTGCCTTAGTTACTGTTCAATTGCTGCTATTCAGAGACACCGTGACTAAGGCAACTCTTATAACAAGAAAGCATTTAACTGAGGGGTTGCTTAAAGTTTTAAAGGGTTAGTCTGTGGTCATCACAGCAGAAAGCACAGTCACGACACTGAGCTTTACATCTTGATCCACAAACCACAGTCAGAGAGAGAGACTCTGGGCAGAGCTTGAGTGTTTGAAACCTTGAAGCCCAGCATCAGTTACAGACCTCCTCCAGCAAGACCACACCTGCTAATCCTTCCCAAACAGTTCTGCTAAGTAGTGACCAATCATTCAAACATAATGAGCCTATGGGGTCCATTCTCATTCAAACCACCACACCCTGGAACTATGCTGGTTAATTTCTGTCAATGTGACACACCAGGGTCATCTGAGAAGAGAAAACCTCAGCTCAGGAGCTGCCTCCATCAGATTGTCCTACAGGCAGTCTATGGAGACATTTTCTTAATTCATAATTGATGTGGGAGGACCCAGCCCATGAGGAGCAGTACCACTCCTGAAATGATGGCTCGTATAAGAAATCAATTTAAGCAAACCAGGAGGCAACAACCCTCCACACACAGTCTTTGCTTTGGTTCCTGATTCCAGTTTCCTGCCTTGGCTTCTGAGATTATGTACTGTAATTTGTAAGCCTCCTCCATGCGTTGGTTTTGGTCATTGTTTTAATCACAACAGAGAAGCAAACTGGGACAGGGACAGTCAACCCCTGTCTTAGAGCTTTGTGAGGTCTGCTGCTGCTGCAACACTTGGGAATCTTCAAAATAGTCACATGAACTTGGTGCCGTTGACCTCCTCACAAATCAGCAAATGAGGCCCTCAGAGGTTACGATGTTGGCCCAGGATAGCATAGTTGGAAGGTTGAAAGTCTGAAATGTTGCCAAGCCCCCTTTCCTACACACCACATCCTATCTATCATCCTGTCTTATGCTATCTCTATATCTACCTTCATCTACCTTTTTCTTAGTTGATGTTCTGTTTATTCATTTCTTGGTCAAGCCAGGAAAACAATTAATACTCCAGTATGTCTACAAAGTACAAGATGTTTGGTTTGATCTTGTTCAGACAGGATCTTACAGTATATCCCAAGCTAACCTCTAATTAGAGATCCTCCAGCTTTAGCCTCCCAAGTGTTGAGACTGTAGACATGTGCCACCACTCCTGGTATGATGGTTTGAATAGGTTTGACCTCGAGAGATTCATGTGTTTGAATGCTTGGGCCCACAGAGAGGGGCACTATTAGGAGGTGTGGTCTTGTCATGGTAGGTGTGACCTTGCTGGAGGAAGTAAGTAATCACTCGAGACCAAGAAGTAGAGTCAAGAAGAAAACAACAGCTGGTGGTCCACTCTTCAGAGGAAACCTGACATTTGTCACAGGAAAGAGTAAAGATGACAGCATGTTCACTATGGTAATCAGCAAGAGTGATGGAAGAAATGGATACAAGAATATCCATAGATATGTACAAATACAGAAGTCTAAAAATATAGATGTTAATAACATACAAATATAAAACAATACACTCACCAATTTTCCTCTATTTCAAAATCTTTACAAACTAGATTTAAGGGTGATCTAACTAAAGCCATTTATGAAGCCTTAAGTGCCTCTGAGATGGCAGTCTGTGACCTAGAACTTCCAACTGTTGCATAAGCAGGAGTCTGGACTGGCTCTGATCATATCTACTCCCTCCTACACTCTCACCACGCTAAATTATATATGGAAAAAGAAAGAGACAGGAAGGAAGAGAAAGAGGAGGAGGAGGAGGAAGAGGAGAAAGAAGAGGAGGAGGAGAGGGTTGAACAAGACGACAGATACCATGGGCCTCAAGAAAAATCTAGAACAAGATCTATCTGGAGTGGCTGCCTGAGGCATTGAAATCTAAGAATCATTTTTTGGAAAGTACCTGCAAATTCCCCTGGATGAAATCGTGCTAAGAATGCCAAGCAATTTCTGATGCATTGATAAGAAAGCCCTCCAAAATACTGATGGATTGGTCAAAAGCTTACAACCCACTTTCATGCAAAAACACCATCCAAAGTTACTCTCAGCCAATGGATAAACAAGCCAACATGATCAAGTATATTTTTCATTTATGATCTAATTGCTTGGGCATTACATAGTCAGGGCCACGGGCCATTTCAACCTTGCAAATGTGTTCATTAAGTATTCTTATTCAAGGGCAGAATCTGACTGTGCTTACACAGCTTATAAATATTAATACCTGGACCATACTTTCCCTCATATCTTCTCCCCTGTAGATATTACTAAACAACTAATGGGAACACGTAACAGTTGGTAATTACTTTTTGTTTCTAAAAGAAAGGTGTAAATTCAGGTACTTGTGCCTGAAGCAATAATCTAATTTATATTTGTAAACCTATATCTTATAGTAGCACATGTTTATGCAAAAAGCATGCTTACACTTGCATTAAACAATTTCAAATAACTTGGTCGGCACCTTGAAAGATAAATTGGCATATAAAATACCCCAAGGGTGAAGGGAAGGAGAAACTGTCCATAGGTATTTTTCCCTTCCAATTGTCCTTTTTATAATAAATTACAGTCTTTTATTTACCTCATCTACTAGAGATACTGCTGTGACAATAAGTTTGTAACTTGTCCTTGACATGTATATCCAACCCAGTGATGCTCTTTAGGCTATAAAGAAGACTCAGGATACTCCTCCAGGGTAATTAGGTGGCTCTCATTTGCAAGTCAGATTCACCTTCCAAAGCTTCAACCACTGCTGTATTTAGATGCATGCATCCTACACACCCCTGGTAGTTTCATTTACAGTAGATGGAGGCTGTGCACTTGCCTCTTTCTTCTTGTTCTCCGTTAACCCCACCCACCCCACCGACCTTTCAAAGTTATATTTATAGATAGGCATACTTTTAGTTTACAAGGAAACCAATACAATACCTCCACGTCTTTAATAACTTACAAAAGATATGCCTAACAAAAGACCACATCTCAGCCAATGAGTTTATTCTCAGCGGTCAACAAGAACACTGTGAGTACATATTCCCCTCCCAACAGCTTGAGCCTGGACGATTTCCCAAGCTGGACCACAATCAAAATGAGATCATTCTTAAAGTTCACTTCTTCTATAAGCATTATGTTCCCCCCCCCCAAAGAAATAATTTTTGTCTTCGATTACTGCCCCAGCCATGTAGTCTATGCACAAGAACACATTGTTCATAGTTCTGAGGGCTGAGAAGACAAGGCTCAAGTGGTAGAATATTTGCTGTCTGATAAGGGCCAGTTTCTGGTTCATACATAATATCATTGTGTGGTTGTCACTCAGCTATCAGGAGAGACAGACTGGTCTTCTGGGAGCTAGGGATATCGCTCAGTTGGTAGCGTGCCTGCCTATCATATATGATGCTCTGGGTTCCACCTCCAGTACCATATAAAGCAGGGTGGTGGCTCAGGCTTGTAATCCCATCAGTCAAGAGAGGAAAACAGGAAGAAGATCAGACGTTCAATGTCATCCAGGGCTACACAGTGAGTTAGTTCTCTGGAGCCTCTCTGTTAGAGCTCTATACCAGTCACAAGTCCCTGCCTCCTAACACCATAACCCTTATACAGACATAATGCAAAGGGAGAGCTCCAGTGTATGAATTTGAGGAGGGCACAGACATTCAAATCATAACAACCATTTCCCTCAATTCCCCTTCCCTGCAATCTTATGCTTTTGTGTTTTCCTCCTTCCAAACCTCAGTCACCCCCATCCTCGGGTCTCCTTTGAGTCAAGTGCCTCTGTATCAGCCCAGTGAGCATGCCCACTGTGGGCTAAGCAGCTCCTTGGACATCTGTGCACTGACTGTCACGTATTAGGAGAGAATTAGAGTGGCCAGAGCTGCACACCCGCCTCAGAAAATCATCAGCCTCACTTTGCAGCCCCACTTCCCACCGTGATCATCGTGACAGGACACAGCCACACACACATTGCCTCCTCATCTGTGGTAGTTATCTACTTCCCATTCCTCGGGTCATCTGGGATGCTAGGCATGAGTGATGCACAATTATCTGTGAGCAAGCACCACAAAGAGCCCTTTCTTCCTACTGACCCAAGAGTCATGGTGATGAGGACCAAAAGCAACAAAGAACAAGTACACACACAAATACTAAGCTATAGTAAGCTAAAGTAAGTGAGCATGTGTCCATTATAAATGAGAGCAACTTTAAATAAATCTCAGCAATTGTGGCCACATAATAGAGGAGAAGGTGGGTGGAGGCATCAGAAACACAAAAACAAACAAACAAACACAACCAAAAAACTCAACTAAAAAGGGGCTTAAACCCCTGTTTGATTCGTGTTTAAGAAAAAAAAAATTTATTAAGGGCAAATGGACCACAGCAATAAAGAAGAGGAAAAGTGGGGACTCATACCTACCCCAAGAGCAGGATAAAAGGACCACTGATGTGGATGTTGAAATTGTTGAGGAAAAACAGGGAATTGTTAAGAGCAAACATGAGGTTTAAGAGGGATTCTTGCAGAACACAGGGCAGGGTATCCAGAGGGGTAGTGAGAGATGAGAAACTAGATTAACTACATTAACTTAGATCAGACATGGCAGTGGTCTGGTACCAGAGTGTGTGTGTGTGTGTGTGTGTGTGTGTGTGTGTGTGTGTGTGTGTATAATTTGGGCTGAACATAGAGGTCTTCTTGCTCTTGAGAACAAGGACAGCCTATGTTTTAAAGAAGGCTGGCTACAGCGGAGTTGGAAAAAGAAGTTTGTCAATAAACACCCCATCCTTCTTACAGAATTTCTCTCCAAAACCCTTCTTCTCTGCTCAGAATTTGGGAAGCTTTGTTCTTTGTTGCATGAGACAGCAAGAAGCATTGTTTTGTTTTAAAATAAGATAGAGACAAGTAATGGTGATGACAAACCTCTTCCTCCCGGCAAGGAAGCATTTTTGCGTTTGTGATGCATTTTAGATGGGTGACCTCTTACCTGCAATGTCCCCAAAGCACAGCCACAAAGAACTGAAGAAAAAAAAAAAAAACCTTACCACTGAGAGCCAAAGGGTTAATATTACAGTTCCAGGGCAGCCTTCTAAACAACACAATCAGTCAACTGTTTTTCCTGCGTCTCCAGCAAGAACACATGTTCCAGCTTACTCCACACTGCTCCAGCTATTGCAAATGCATCGCAGTAAAGGGCTTTCCTATGAAAATATCCCAGACTATTTAAAGTAACTGCAAACATCTGCAGGCTTGCTTTTGTTACATTGTCTCCCATTGTTAGCAGGACCACGTCTGTCTGTCCACCACTGTTTCTCCCCTTCCGTTATGTGTTACAGATGGGTTTTTACTGCCTTTTTGATTTCCTCCTCCCCTCAAACCTTTCAGAATTTTGTTTTTAGCAGGGTGTTTCTCAAAGTGGGCTCTGTGGATGCTCTTTGGTGAGCTTAGCATTTTGCAGGTAGAAAGCCATTGGTGAATGCCTTCCAGTACTTAATTGAAAATATAAGGTTGTTTCCCCTGGCCTCTTTGTCAGCGCAGTTGGTTTTGCTCATGTGGATACTTTAAATTATATTTTAGTGTTAAGTATATTAATTTACAGAGCATAACAATTTAGAGATTTGTTTACCAATATTAAAAACATTACCTTTGACACAAAAATCTGGGCTTAAATACATATTTCAAATATGGCAAAGCCTTTAGAACTGTTTTTCTTTTAAGTTTTTGAAATAGCATCAAAACATCTGGTCCATGGGTGGCTGGCGAGCACTGCTTTCCTCCTTCTATTGTCTTGGTATCTTCATCACGTATACATCTTCATATCTTAGAAAATGACGTAAGAGAGCTGAGGAGATGGCTTTTTGTTTGTTGTTTGCTGTTTACACGAGGAAAGGCCTGAATTACAATACCCAGAACCCTCATAGAAAACTTGGCACAGTAGCACCTGTAACCCTGGTGGGGAAGAGTCGAGAGGCAGGCAGATCCCCAGAGCTGGTCTAGCCAGTCCATTAGCTTCAGGTTTAATGAAAAATAGTGTGGCAACTGATAGAAGAATGCAGCCAGCACTGACTTGCAGCCCATGCACACACATGCACCAGAGAGAGAGAGAGAGGAAAAAGGAGGAGGAGAAACAGTATAATATTATTGTGGAGTTGTTTACATAACAAAATTTTCTAGCTTTCTTCATTTCATATCCTAAAGATTATAACTTTGCATTTGTCATTTAAGCCCTGGTAAATGCAGGATGCCATCTGGGTGCACTAAGAGGCAGACAGCAAGATAAACAAAGGGTTAATTGGCAGTAGCATCCATGAAAGGGCAGTGGACAGGGCTGGGCAGGGCAAGCCATCAGACAGTGATAGGGACTTAAGTAAAATCTCTGGCAAGCAGAGAGCAAAACTAGCCTATAGGAGGAGTTCCACTCTGAAGAGACAAGGCTAGACTCTTCTGCCGCTGCCTTGCTCAGCTATGGGCTTCCCCAAGAAGAACAGAACCTCTGGGGGTAAGCCTTGACAGACCAGCAAGCATCTAGGAGATGTTCACTAACTATGCTCCTCCCAGCTGACAGCAACAACTTTCCTGAATGAGAGGCAGAGCAAGGGATCTTGTTTTACTTTAAGCAAACAAGGAGTCAAATACAGCCGCTTGGAAAAAGGGGGAAATCACAGGACTAATAGAAGTAAACATTGAATCTGAATATATAAATATGTACATTTTAACGTCAGTGTTTAGGTTTTTTTCTGACACCATACACAAACATCTGTATGGCTGGCTTGTTAATATTTCTAATCATATTTTCTTCATATAAACACTCAAAGTGTATAAACCTAGAAATATGGACAAGAAGTGGATTGAGCAAAATGTACAGAGAAGAAAAACATAAGTTCTTTACACACAAGCCTCTACTTTATTCCCAGAAGAAAGCATACCACATAGCTATAAAGTGTTGAGAATGAAGTACTGGTGTCACAAAGACATACAATATCCAACACTTAACAGTGATGCATACATAAAATATTTGTGACGTGATTTTTGGAGGAAGATACATTGAATTGTTTTAGAGAAATTACATGACGGTTTCTAAAGATCCAGCTAATTGGAAAAGTTATGAGACTCATAAATCTTAAGAAGCCTCTTCAAAATTATTTGGAATTTTTACAAATTCTTTCATAACTCACAGTGGTGTCTTGTGTTTATACGTTCCTGTAAGTATGAGGGAAGTTGGTGTGCATTAAGTATCCATAGACACCACCTATTAGTGAACACTTATCATAGTTTAGGTTGAACATCTGCATTAATACTACGTGAACCTATTAATTAACCCTCTTTGTGTGGAATGTTTATGGTGCATGACATCTTCCAGTATTTCCCCTAAGATAACGTGAAAGCTAATGAGAACCGCACATGTGCATCAAGAGGAGAGCAGGGCCTGCATCCCAATCTTATTAAGCTTCTCCAGATGTGATAACATTGTCCTGTCTCCAAATGGCTTCTTTTATTATCACTTTAAACTAATACGATTTAAAATTAGAAAACAAAGTAACACAGAGAACTTCCTGAACTTTCATTTATTTTTTATTTTCTTTAATAATCTTTAACTTCCTGTGGGTGGGAGGTTGTGATTGCAGAGTCAATACACTGCTGACTGTAGATAGAGGGATATTTTTCCTGCACATAAACCTGAATATTTTCAAGTTTAGAAGAGAACCAGATCCAGACTGTATTGAACATTACCTAATGCACTTTAAGAGCCCCTCCACAGAATACCAGCTACGTCTGCAATATACTAAATGTTTCCATGGCTACCTTGTCCTTATTATTCATCCATTCAACTCGGGCTTAGTTGGCTTCTTATCAAATAAGTGATAGAACCACAAAAATGAGCAACGCCTGTATATTTCCTCTTTTTGTATTCTTAATATTTATTTATTTATTTTTATGCATTTATATGGTGGCTCTAGGAACAGAATCAGGACTTTTGTGCATGCTAGGCGAGCATGCTACCACTGAGCTATATTCCCCAGCTGTGTGCTGACTTTCTTGGGCTCTTTTGCTCTAGTGGAAGACATGAATGTGTAAGATAATACCTTCAGTCATCTATGCTGCAAGACAAGCTTTTACCCTAAAGTTCTGTGTGACACACTGAGCATTTATCTTTATGCTTGTTTGTCTGCCAGTCAGCTGAGACAGTTCAACTTCAGACAACCCTCATCGTTCAAGGAGCAGAGGTTATGAAGAAACAAGGTCTCTCTCACACACGTGTGCACACTTACGCTTCTGCTCACACCAAACCATTAGCATCCTATCAACTAAATCAACTCATGTGGCTCAGCTGAGCATCAGTGGGATAAACATACCCTGTCTGCCGTGGAACAGCGAGAGGAATTCAACCACCACAGTCTCACCAAACTATCCCAAGTGACGGCGTAATTAAAGCTCGAGTGTGCAGTGTCATGAAGGTGAATGTGCTTGGCCAGGACCCTACAGGAGGTATGCTAACCATCTTCCATCACTGGGATAGAACACCAGAGAAAATCAACTTAACAGAGGAAAGATTTATTCAGGCTCGCCATTTGACCTCATGGCCATTTGGCTGTGTCATTTCTGGGTCTGTAGTGAGACAGAACATGGTGATGGGAAGCTGAGGTAGGCAAAGCTGCTCATCTCTGGCAGCCAGAAAGCAGAACGAGAGGGAAGGACCAGAGACATGGCATAACCTTTCAGAGACACTCCCTCCTGAGGGCCTCTTTCCTCCAGCCACCTTTGCTTTATGCCACCTTTCAATAGCGCCACTAACTGGGGACCAAACCACCAACCCACGAACTTTTTAGCTATTTCATATCTAAACCATAGCAAGAGGACTGAATCCCGTTTGGGAATCAGAAAGATTTTTCTCAAAAAACAAGAGATGAGCTGAAAGCTATTCAGGAGCCATATACAAAATACTTCCACACCTAGGGAACATTGAGGACAGGGGGTTGGAAAGATTGTAAGAGCTAGAGGAACCGAGAGCTTGCTGTGAGATTGTGTCTCCTAGTCATCTCGTAAGCTATGCCTATAAAGTCTCACTAATAACTGCCCAAATAAAAGCTGAACAAGGATGACACAAGTGGACATGCCAGAGTGGATGGGGGGCAGGGAGCCCACAAGGCCTCAACCCTACACAAAGGACCACAGGCAAATGAGGAAAGCTAGATGTGGGAAAGGATGGCTTCACCAGGGAAGAGCACACCAATAGTTGTCCAATGCCAAAGGGTCAGCCCTGAAAACAAACGTGCAAATAATAGTATACAGACTGAGCGGGTTACAGTTAGGAATTTGTACATTTATATATGCATATGCATGCAATCATAGTTAATAAAAGAAGAGGTCGTGAGTGTGAAGGAAAGTTAGGAGATGTCTGTGGGAGAGTTTTGAGGGAAGAAAGGGAAGAGAGAACTTTGTAATTGTATTACAATCTCAAATAAATAAATTAAATAAATAAATAAATAGGTATCACATTAAAACAAACAAAGCAAGCAGGCAAAGGGAAGTGTGAGAAAGCCCCAGGCAGGGAAGCAGTGGCCAGCATGACAGCTTCAAAGCACAGAATGGGGGCTCTAGGAGTGTTGCTCAGAGGCAGAAGAGGAGGACCCGACTGCATGAAGCTGGAGACAGAGATCTTGCAGGGCCTTGGATCACTTCTGGAAACTGCCCTCCCTGCAGTGGCAGACACGGCTAGGAGTGGCTTTAAAGAATGACAAGTATGGACACTCGCCAGCTACCCACAACACCCGCCACAGGATCTTAAGACTTCTGGTGAGTGGAGCACAGCTTCTGCTCCAATCCAATTGCGCGGGACCTGAGACTGCATTAGTTAGGGAAGCAGAAACCGGCCTGAGTAGGGCCACAGGCCTCATCCGGCCGGATCAGCGCAGGGGTAGCGGAGCGCAGGGTTGCCTGACACCCGCCAGCTACCCACGACCCCCGCCGCAGGATTTTGGGACTGCTGGTGAGTGGAACACAGCTTCTGCTCCAGTCCAATCACGCGGGACCTGAGACTGCTCTGGTTGGGGAGAGAGAAATCCGGCCTACATAGGGCCACAACCCTCTTCCAGTCAGAAAAGCACCGGGGCAGCTGGGGCGCAGGGTCGGCTGACACTCACCAGCTACCCACAACACCCACCACAGGATCTTAAGACTTCTGGAGAGTGGAACACAGCTTCTGCTCCAATCCAATTGCACGCGGGACCAGAGACTGCATTAGTTAGGGAAGCAGAAAAACGGCCTGAGTAGGACCACAGGCCTCTTCCGGCTGGACCAGCACCGGGGTACCGTCAGCTACCCACGACCCCCACCGCAGGATTTAGAGACTGCTGGTGAGTGGAACACAGCTTCTGCTCCAATCTTTAAACAGTGACAACAATAACAACTAACCCCAGAGATTACCAGATGGCGAAAGGTAAACGTAATAATCTTACTAACAGAAACCAAGACCACTCACCATCATCAGAACCCAGCACCCCCACTTCGCCCAGTCCAGGGCACCCCAACACACCGGAAAAGCTAGACACGGATTTAAAAGCATATCTCCTGATGATGATAGAGGACTTCAAGAAGGACATTAATAACACACTTAAAGAAATGCAGGAGAACACTGCTAAACAGGCAGAAGACAATAAAGAGGAAGCACAAAAATCCCTTAAAGAATTGCAGGAGAACACTGCTAAAGAGTTACAAATCCTTAAAGAAAAACACGATAACATAATCAAACAGGTAGAAGTCCTTACAGAAAAACAGGAAAACACATCCAAACAGATGATGGAAATGAACAAAACCATACTAGACCTAAAAAGGGAAGTAGACACAATAAAGAAAACCCAAAATGAGGCAACACTGGAGATAGAAACCCTAGGAAAGAAATCTGGAACCATAGATACCAGCATCAGCAACAGAATACAAGAGATGGAAGAGAGAATCTCAGGTGCAGAAGATTCCATAGAGAACATCGGCACAACAATCAAGGAAAATGTAAAATGCAAAAAGATCCTAACTCAAAACATCCAAGAAATACAGGACGCAATGAGAAGACCAAACCTACGGATAATAGGAGTGGATGAGAATGAAGATTTTCAACTCAAAGGACCAGCAAACATCTTCAACAAAATTATAGAAGAAAACTTCCCAAATCTAAAGAAAGAGATGCCCATGAACATACAAGAAGCCTACAGAACTCCAAATAGACTGGACCAGAAAAGAAATACCTCCCGACACATAATAATCAGAGCAACAAATGCTCTAAATAAAGATAGAATACTAAAAGCAGTAAGAGAAAAAGGCCAAGTAACATATAAAGGCAAGCCTATCAGAATTACACCAGATTTTTCACCAGAGACTATGAAAGCCAGAAGATCCTGGACGGATGTTATACAGACACTAAAAGAACACAAATTCCAGCCCAGGCTACTATACCCAGCCAAACTCTCAATTAACATAGATGGAGAAACCAAAGTATTCCACGACAAAACCAAATTCACACATTATCTCTCCACGAATCCAGCCCTTCAAAGGATAATAACAGAAAAAAACCAATACAAGGACAGGAACCACGCCCTAGAAACAACAAGAAGGTAATCCCTCAACAAACCTAAAAGAAGACAGCCACAAGAACAAAATGCCAACTTTAACAACAAAAATAACAGGAAACAACAATTACTTTTCCTTAATATCTCTTAATATCAATGGACTCAACTCCCCGATAAAAAGACATAGACTAACAAACTGGCTACACAAACAAGACCCAACATTTTGCTGCTTACAGGAAACTCATCTCAGAGAAAAGGATAGACACTACCTCAGAATGAAAGGCTGGAAAACAATTCTCCAAGCAAATGGCATGAAGAAACAAGCTGGAGTAGCCATTCTAATATCTGATAAGATTGACTTCCAACCCAAAGTCATTAAAAAAGACAGGGAGGGACACTTCATACTCATCAAAGGTAAAATCCTCCAAGAGGAACTATCAATCCTGAATATCTATGCTCCAAATACAAAGGCAGCCACATTCATTAAAGAAACTTTAGTAAAGCTCAAAGCACACATTGCACCTCATACAATAATAGTGGGAGACTTCAACACACCACTTTCACCAATGGACAGATCATGGAAACAGAAACTAAACAGGGACACAGTGAAACTAACAGAAATTATGAATCAAATGGATCTGGCAGATATCTACAGAACATTCTATCCTAAAACAAAAGGATATACCTTCTTCTCAGCACCTCATGGTACCTTCTCCAAAATTGACCACATAATTGGTCACAAAGCAGGCCTCAACAGATATAAAAATATTGAAATTGTCCCATGCATCCTATCAGATCACCATGGCCTAAGGCTGATCTTCAATAACAAAATAAATAATAGAAAGCCAACCTTCACGTGGAAACTGAACAACACTCTTCTCAATGATACCTTGGTCAAGGAAGGAATAAAGAAAGAAATTAAGGACTTTTTAGAGTTCAATGAAAATGAAGCCACAACATACCCAAACTTATGGGATGCAATGAAAGCATTTCTAAGAGGAAAACTCATAGCTCTGAGTGCCTCCAAAAGGAAACTAGAGAGAGCACACATTAGCAGCTTGACAACACACCTAAAAGCACTAGAACAAAAGGAAGCAAATTCACCCAAGAGGAGTAGACGGCAGGAAATAATCAAACTCAGGGGTGAAATCAACCAAGTGGAAACAAGAAAAACTATTCAAAGAATCAACCAATCAAGGAGCTGGTTCTTTGAGAAAATCAACAAGATAGATAAACCCTTAGCCAGACTCACTAGAGGGCACAGGGAAAGCATCCTAATTAACAAAATCAGAAATGAAAAAGGAGACATAACAACAGATCCTGAAGACATCCAAAACACCATCAGATCCTTCTACCAAAGGCTATACTCAACAAAACTGGAGAACCTGGATGAAATGGAGAAGTTCCTAGACAGATACCAGGTACCAAAGTTGAATCAAGATCAGGTCAATGATCTAAACAGCCCTATATCCCCCAAAGAAATAGAAGCAGTCATTAATAGTCTCCCAACTAAAAAAAGCCCAGGACCAGATGGGTTTAGTGCAGAGTTCTATCAGACCTTCAAAGAAGATCTAATCCCAGTTCTTCACAAACTATTCCACAAAATAGAAACAGAAGGTACTCTACCCAACTCATTCTATGAAGCCACAATTACTCTGATACCTAAACCACAAAAAGACCCAACAAAGATAGAAAACTTCAGACCAATATCCCTTATGAATATTGATGCAAAAATCCTCAATAAAGTTCTTGCTAACCGAATCCAAGAACACATCAAAACAATCATCCATCCTGACCAAGTAGGTTTCATCCCAGGGATGCAGGGATGGTTCAATATACGGAAATCCATCAACGTAATCCAGTATATAAACAAACTCAAAGACAAAAACCACATGGTCATCTCCTTAGATGCGGAAAAAGCATTTGACAAGATCCAACACCCATTCATGATAAAAGTCTTGGAAAGATCAGGAATTCAAGGCCCATACCTAAACATGATAAAAGCAATCTACAGCAAACCAGTAGCCAACATCAAAGTAAATGGTGAGAAGCTTGAAGCAATCCCTCTAAAATCAGGGACTAGACAAGGCTGTCCACTTTCTCCATACCTATTCAACATTGTACTGGAAGTCCTAGCCAGAGCAATTCGACAACAAAAGGAGATCAAAGGGATACAAATTGGAAAAGAGGAAGTCAAAATATCACTTTTTGCAGATGATATGATAGTATATATAAGTGACCCTAAAAATTCCACCAGAGAACTCCTAAGCCTGATAAACAGCTTCGGTGAAGTAGCTGGATATAAAATTAACTCAAACAAATCAATGGCCTTTCTCTACACAAAGAATAAACAGGCTGAGAAAGAAATTAGGGAAACAACACCCTTCTCAATAGTCACAAATAATATAAAATATCTTGGCGTGACTCTAACTAAGGAAGTGAAAGATCTGTATAATAAAAACTTCAAGTCTCTGAAGAAAGAAATTCTAGAAGATCTCAGAAGATGGAAAGATCTCCCATGCTCATGGATTGGCAGGATCAACATTGTAAAAATGGCTATCTTGCCAAAAGCAATCTACAGATTCAATGCAATCCCCATCAAAATTCCAAATCAATTCTTCAACGAATTAGAAAGTGCAATCTGCAAATTCATCTGGAATAACAAAAAACCTAGGATAGCAAAAACTCTTCTCAAGGATAAAAGAACCTCTGGTGGAATCACCATGCCGGACCTAAAGCTCTACTACAGAGCAATTGTGATAAAAACTGCATGGTACTGGTATAGTGACAGACAAATAGACCAATGGAATAGAATTGAAGACCCAGAAATGAACCCACACACCTATGGTCACTTGATCTTCGACAAGGGAGCTAAAAACATCCAGTGGAAGAAAGACAGCATTTTCAACAAATGGTGCTGGCACAACTGGTTGTTAACATGTAGAAGAATGCGAATCGATCCATTCCTATCTCCTTGTACTAAGGTCAAGTCTAAGTGGATCAAGGAACTTCACATAAAACCAGAGACACTGAAACTTATAGAGGAGAAAGTGGGGGAAAGCCTTGAAGATATGGGCACAGGGGAAAAATTCCTGAATAGAACAGTAATGGCTTGTGCTGTAAGATCGAGAATTGACAAGTGGGACCTCATGAAACTACAAAGCTTCTGCAACTCTCTTCCGGTCAGAAAAGCACCTGAGCAGCTGGGGCGCAGGGTCTGCTGACACTCGCCAACTGCCCACAACACCCGCCACAGGATCTTAAGACTTCTGGTGAGTGGAGCACAGCTTCTGCTCCAATCCAATTGCGCGGGACCTGAGACTGCATTAGTTAGGGAAGCAGAAACCAGCCTGAGTAGGGCCACAGGCCTCACCCGGCCGGATCAGCGCCAGGGTAGCGGGAGCGCAGGGTTGCCTGACACCCGCCAGCTACCCACGACCCCCGCCGCAGGATTTTGGGACTGCTGGTGAGTGGAACACAGCTTCTGCTCCAGTCCAATTGCGCGGGACCTGAGACTGCATTAGTTAGGGAAGCAGAAACCGGCCTGAGTAGGGCCACAGGCCTCACCCGGCCGGATCAGCGCCAGGGTAGCGGGAGCGCAGGGTTGCCTGACACCCGCCAGCTACCCACGACCCCCGCCGCAGGATTTTGGGACTGCTGGTGAGTGGAACACAGCTTCTGCTCCAGTCCAATCACGCGGGACCTGAGACTGCTCTGGTTGGGGAGAGAGAAATCCAGCCTACATAGGGCCACAAGCCTCTTCCGGTCAGAAAAGCACCTGAGCAGCTGGGGCGCAGGGTCTGCTGACACTCGCCAACTGCCCACAACACCCGACACAGGATCTTAAGACTTCTGGTGAGGGGAGCACAGCTTCTGCTCCAATCCAATTGCGCAGGACCTGAGACTGCATTAGTTAGGGAAGCAGAAACCAGCCTGAGTAGGACCACAGGCCTCATCCAGCTGGATCAGCGCCGGGGTAGCGGGAGCGCAGGGTTGCCTGACACCCGCCAGCTACCCACGACCCCCGCCGCAGGATTTTGGGACTGCTGGTGAGTGGAACACAGCTTCTGCTCCAATCCAATTGCGCGGGACCTGAGACTGCATTAGTTAGGGAAGCAGAAACCGGCCTGAGTAGGGCCACAGGCCTCACCCGGCCGGATCAGCGCCAGGGTAGCGGGAGCGCAGGGTTGCCTGACACCCGCCAGCTACCCACGACCCCCGCCGCAGGATTTTGGGACTGCTGGTGAGTGGAACACAGCTTCTGCTCCAATCTTTAAATAGTGACAACTATAACAACTAACCCCAGAGATTACCAGATGGCGAAAGGTAAACGTAATAATCTTACTAACAGAAACCAAGACCACTCACCATCATCAGAACCCAGCACCCCCACTTCACCCAGTCCAGGGCACCCCAACACACCGGAAAAGCTAGACACGGATTTAAAAGCATATCTCCTGATGATGATAGAGGACTTCAAGAAGGACGTTAATAACACACTTAAAGAAATGCAGGAGAACACTGCTAAAAAGGAAGAAGACAATAAAGAGGAAGCACAAAAATCCCTTAAAGAATTGCAGGAGAACACTGCTAAAGAGTTACAAATCCTTAAAGAAAAACATGATAACATAATCAAACAGGTAGAAGTCCTTACAGAAAAACAGGAAAACACATCCAAACAGATGATGGAAATGAACAAAACCATACTAGACCTAAAAAGGGAAGTAGACACAATAAAGAAAACCCAAAATGAGGCAACACTGGAGATAGAAACCCTAGGAAAGAAATCTGGAACCATAGATGTAAGCATCAGCAACAGAATACAAGAGATGGAAGAGAGAATCTCAGGTGCAGAAGATTCCATAGAGAACATCGGCACAACAATCAAGGAAAATGGAAAATGCAAAAAGATCCTAACTCAAAACATCCAAGAAATACAGGACATAATGAGAAGACCAAACCTACGGATAATAGGAGTGGATGAGAATGAAGATTTTCAACTCAAAGGACCAGCAAACATCTTCAACAAAATTATAGAAGAAAACTTCCCAAATCTAAAGAAAGAGATGCCCATGAACATACAAGAAGCCTACAGAACTCCAAATAGACTGGATCAGAAAAGAAATACCTCCCGACACATAATAATCAGAGCAACAAATGCTCTAAATAAAGATAGAATACTAAAAGCAGTAAGAGAAAAAGGCCAAGTAACATATAAAGGCAAGCCTATCAGAATTACACCAGATTTTTCACCAGAGACTATGAAAGCCAGAAGATCCTGGACAGATGTTATACAGACACTAAAAGAACACAAATTCCAGCCCAGGCTACTATACCCAGCCAAACTCTCAATTAACATAGATGGAGAAACCAAAGTATTCCACGACAAAACCAAATTCACACATTATCTCTCCACGAATCCAGCCCTTCAAAGGATAATAACAGAAAAAAACCAATACAAGGACAGGAACCACGCCCTAGAAACAACAAGAAGGTAATCCCTCAACAAACCTAAAAGAAGACAGCCACAAGAACAAAATGCCAACTTTAACATCAAAAATAACAGGAAACACCAATTTCTTTTCCTTAATATCTCTTAATATCAATGGACTCAACTCCCCGATAAAAAGACATAGACTAACAAACTGGCTACACAAACAAGACCCAACATTTTGCTGCTTACAGGAAACTCATCTCAGAGAAAAGGATAGAAACTACCTCAGAATGAAAGGCTGGAAAACAATTCTCCAAGCAAATGGCATGAAGAAACAAGCTGGAGTAGCCATTCTAATATCTGATAAGATTGACTTCCAACCCAAAGTCATTAAAAAAGACAGGGAGGGACACTTCATACTCATCAAAGGTAAAATCCTCCAAGAGGAACTATCAATCCTGAATATCTATGCTCCAAATACAAAGGCAGCCACATTCATTAAAGAAACTTTAGTAAATCTCAAAGCACACATTGCACCTCATACAATAATAGTGGGAGACTTCAACACACCACTTTCACCAATGGACAGATCATGGAAACAGAAACTAAACAGGGACACAGTGAAACTAAGAGAAATTATGAATCAAATGGATCTGGCAGATATCTACAGAACATTCTATCCTAAAACAAAAGGATATACCTTCTTCTCAGCACCTCATGGTACCTTCTCCAAAATTGACCACATAATTGGTCACAAAACAGGCCTCAACAGATATAAAAATATTGAAATTGTCCCATGCATCCTATCAGATCACCATGGACTAAGGCTGATCTTCAATAACAAAATAAATAATAGAAAGCCCACCTTCACGTGGAAACTGAACAACACTCTTCTCAATGATACCTTGGTCAAGGAAGGAATAAAGAAAGAAATTAAGGACTTTTTAGAGTTCAATGAAAATGAAGCCACAACATACCCAAACTTATGGGACGCAATGAAAGCATTTTTAAGAGGAAAACTCATAGCTCTGAGTGCCTCCAAAAGGAAACTAGAGAGAGCACACATTAGCAGCTTGACAACACACCTAAAAGCACTAGAACAAAAGGAAGCAAATTCACCCAAGAGGAGTAGACGGCAGGAAATAATCAAACTCAGGGGTGAAATCAACCAAGTGGAAACAAGAAAAACTATTCAAAGAATCAACCAATCAAGGAGCTGGTTCTTTGAGAAAATCAACAAGATAGATAAACCCTTAGCCAGACTCACTAGAGGGCACAGGGAAAGCATCCTAATTAACAAAATCAGAAATGAAAAAGGAGACATAACAACAGATCCTGAAGACATCCAAAACACCATCAGATCCTTCTACCAAAGGCTATACTCAACAAAACTGGAGAACCTGGATGAAATGGAGAAGTTCCTAGACAGATACCAGGTACCAAAGTTGAATCAAGATCAGGTTAATGATCTAAACAGCCCTATATCCCCCAAAGAAATAGAAGCAGTCATTAATAGTCTCCCAACTAAAAAAAGCCCAGGACCAGATGGGTTTAGTGCAGAGTTCTATCAGACCTTCAAAGAAGATCTAATCCCAGTTCTTCACAAACTATTCCACAAAATAGAAACAGAAGGTACTCTACCCAACTCATTCTATGAAGCCACAATTACTCTGATACCTAAACCACAAAAAGACCCAACAAAGATAGAAAACTTCAGACCAATATCCCTTATGAATATTGATGCAAAAATCCTCAATAAAGTTCTTGCTAACCGAATCCAAGAACACATCAAAACAATCATCCATCCTGACCAAGTAGGTTTCATCCCAGGGATGCAGGGATGGTTCAATATACGGAAATCCATCAACGTAATCCAGTATATAAACAAACTCAAAGATAAAAACCACATGGTCATCTCCTTAGATGCGGAAAAAGCATTTGACAAGATCCAACACCCATTCATGATAAAAGTCTTGGAAAGATCAGGAATTCAAGGCCCATACCTAAACATGATAAAAGCAATCTACAGCAAACCAGTAGCCAACATCAAAGTAAATGGTGAGAAGCTTGAAGCAATCCCTCTAAAATCAGGGACTAGACAAGGCTGTCCACTTTCTCCATACCTATTCAACATTGTACTTGAAGTCCTAGCCAGAGCAATTCGACAACAAAAGGAGATCAAAGGGATACAAATTGGAAAAGAGGAAGTCAAAATATCACTTTTTGCAGATGATATGATAGTATATATAAGTGACCCTAAAAATTCCACCAGAGAACTCCTAAGCCTGATAAACAGCTTCGGTGAAGTAGCTGGATATAAAATTAACTCAAACAAATCAATGGCCTTTCTCTACACAAAGAATAAACAGGCTGAGAAAGAAATTAGGGAAACAACACCCTTCTCAATAGTCACAAATAATATAAAATATCTTGGCGTGACTCTAACTAAGGAAGTGAAAGATCTGTATAATAAAAACTTCAAGTCTCTGAAGAAAGAAATTCTAGAAGATCTCAGAAGATGGAAAGATCTCCCATGCTCATGGATTGGCAGGATCAACATTGTAAAAATGGCTATCTTGCCAAAAGCAATCTACAGATTCAATGCAATCCCCATCAAAATTCCAAATCAATTCTTCAACGAATTAGAAAGTGCAATCTGCAAATTCATCTGGAATAACAAAAAACCTAGGATAGCAAAAACTCTTCTCAAGGATAAAAGAACCTCTGGTGGAATCACCATGCCGGACCTAAAGCTCTACTACAGAGCAATTGTGATAAAAACTGCATGGTACTGGTATAGTGACAGACAAATAGACCAATGGAATAGAATTGAAGACCCAGAAATGAACCCACACACCTATGGTCACTTGATCTTCGACAAGGGAGCTAAAAACATCCAGTGGAAGAAAGACAGCATTTTCAACAAATGGTGCTGGCACAACTGGTTGTTAACATGTAGAAGAATGCGAATCGATCCATTCCTATCTCCTTGTACTAAGGTCAAGTCTAAGTGGATCAAGGAACTTCACATAAAACCAGAGACACTGAAACTTATAGAGGAGAAAGTGGGGAAAAGCCTTGAAGATATGGGCACAGGGGAAAAATTCCTGAATAGAACAGTAATGGCTTGTGCTGTAAGATCGAGAATTGACAAGTGGGACCTCATGAAACTACAAAGCTTCTGCAAGGCTAAAGACACCATCAATAAGACAAAAAAACCACCAACAGATTGGGAAAGGATCTTCACCTATCCTAAATCAGATAAGGGACTAATATCCAATATATATAAAGAACTCAAGAAGGTGGACTCCAGAAAGTCAAATAACCCCATTAAAAAATGGGGCTCAGAACTGAACAAAGAATTCTCACCTGAGGAATACCGAATGGCAGAGAAGCACCTGAAAAAATGTTCAACATCCTTAATCATCAGGGAAATGCAAATCAAAACAACCCTGAGATTCCACCTCACACCAGTCAGAATGGCTAAGATCAAAAATTCAGGTGACAGCAGATGCTGGCGAGGATGTGGAGAAAGAGGAACACTCCTCCATTGTTGGTGGGATTGCAAGCTTGTACAACCACTCTGGAAATCAGTCTGGCGGTTCCTCAGAAAATTGGACATAGTACTACCGGAGGATCCAGCAATACCTCTCCTGGGCATATATCCAGAAGATGTCCCAACCGGTAAAAAGGACACATGCTCCACTATGTTCATAGCAGCCCTATTTATAATAGCCAGAAGCTGGAAAGAACCCAGATGTCCCTCAACAGAGGAATGGATACAGAAATTATGGTACATTTACACAATGGAGTACTACTCAGCTATTAAAAAGAATGAATTTATGAAATTCCTAGCCAAATGGATGGACCTGGAGGGCATCATCTTGAGTGAAGTAACACAATCACAAAAGAACTCACACAATATGTATTCATTGATAAGTGGATATTAGCCCAAAACTTAGGATACCCAAGATATAAGATACAATTTGCTAAACGCATGAAACTCAAGAAGAATGAAGACCAAAGTGTGGACACTGTGCACCTTCTTAGAATTGGGAACAAAACACCCAGGGAAGGAGCTACAGAGACAAAGTTCGTAGCTGTGATGAAAGGATGGACCATTTAGAGACTGCTGTATCCAGGGATCCGTCCCATAATCAGCTTCTAAACGCTGACACCATTGCATACACTAGCAAGATCTTGCTGAAAGGACCCAAATATAGCTGTCTCTTGTGAGACGATGCCGGGGCCTAGCAAACACAGGAGTGGATGTTCACAGTCAGCTATTGGATGTATCACAGGGCTCCCAATGGAGAAGCTAGAGAAAGTACCCAAGGAGCTAAAGGGATCTGCAACCCTATTGTTGGAACAACATGATGTACTAACCGGAACCCTGGAGCTCTTGTCTCTAGCTGCATATGTATCGAAAGATGGCCTAGTCGGCCATCAATGGAAAGAGAGGCCCATTGGACTTGCAAACTTTATATGCCCCAATATAGGGGAATGCCAGGGCCAAAAGAATGGGAATGGGTGGGTAGGGAAGTGGGGGGCGCTATGGGGGACTTTTGGGATAGTATTGGAAATGTAATTGAGGAAATTATGTAATAAAAATATTAAAAAAAAAAAAAAAAAAAAAAGCTTCTGCAAGGCTAAAGACACCATCAATAAGACAAAAAAACCACCAACAGATTGGGAAAGGATCTTCACCTATCCTAAATCAGATAAGGGACTAATATCCAATATATATAAAGAACTCAAGAAGGTGGACTCCAGAAAGTCAAATAACCCCATTAAAAAATGGGGCTCAGAACTGAACAAAGAATTCTCACCTGAGGAATACCGAATGGCAGAGAAGCACCTGAAAAAATGTTCAACATCCTTAATCATCAGGGAAATGCAAATCAAAACAACCCTGAGATTCCACCTCACACCAGTCAGAATGGCTAAGATCAAAAATTCAGGTGACAGCAGATGCTGGCGAGGATGTGGAGAAAGAGGAACACTCCTCCATTGTTGGTGGGATTGCAAGCTTGTACAACCACTCTGGAAATCAGTCTGGCGGTTCCTCAGAAAATTGGACATAGTACTACCGGAGGATCCAGCAATACCTCTCCTGGGCATATATCCAGAAGATGTCCCAACCGGTAAAAAAGACACATGCTCCACTATGTTCATAGCAGCCCTATTTATAATAGCCAGAAGCTGGAAAGAACCCAGATGTCCCTCAACAGAGGAATGGATACAGAAATTATGGTACATTTACACAATGGAGTACTACTCAGCTATTAAAAAGAATGAATTTATGAAATTCCTAGCCAAATGGATGGACCTGGAGGGCATCATCTTGAGTGAAGTAACACAATCACAAAAGAACTCACACAATATGTATTCATTGATAAGTGGATATTAGCCCAAAAATTAGGATACCCAAGATATAAGATACAATTTGATAAACGCATGAAACTCAAGAAGAATGAAGACCAAAGTGTGGACACTGTGCACCTTCTTAGAATTGGGAACAAAACACCCAGGGAAGGAGTTACAGAGACAAAGTTCGTAGCTGTGATGAAAGGATGGACCATTTAGAGACTGCTGTATCCAGGGATCCGTCCCATAATCAGCTTCTAAACGCTGACACCATTGCATACACTAGCAAGATCTTGCTGAAAGGACCCAAATATAGCTGTCTCTTGTGAGACGATGCCGGGGCCTAGCAAACACAGGAGTGGATGTTCACAGTCAGCTATTGGATGTATCACAGGGCTCCCAATGGAGAAGCTAGAGAAAGTACCCAAGGAGCTAAAGGGATCTGCAACCCTATTGTTGGAACAACATGATGTACTAACCAGAACCCTGGAGCTCTTGTCTCTAGCTGCATATGTATCGAAAGATGGCCTAGTCGGCCATCAATGGAAAGAGAGGCCCATTGGACTTGCAAACTTTATATGCCCCAATATAGGGGAATGCCAGGGCCAAAAGAATGGGAATGGGTGGGTAGGGAAGTGGGGGGCGCTATGGGGGACTTTTGGGATAGTATTGGAAATGTAATTGAGGAAAATATGTAATAAAAATAAAAAAAAAAAAAAAAAAGAATGACAAGTATCAGAAACGCTAATCCACATCGCTGGAATGGAGCCAGCGCTGGTCCATCGCCTGCTTTAAACAAAGCTTCACTGGCACACAGCTGCGGTTACTCGATTGTCTGGGGGTGCCTTTTGTGACAATACAGGGCCAAGTAGCTGTGGCACGTTCTGGCTGTAGTTGGTTAGTCCGCTCTACCTCCCCAGCAGCGGCCGCACGCGTTCCTCACTAGCTTCCCTAGTGCTCTGGACTCACAAGTGAAACACACACACACACATCCTTATATTTAATATGCCTTTATCAGCTCAATGGCTGGGCCACTCCCAAACCTCCACGTTACTAATGCCTCCCTTCTGATACTCCTGAGTTATTACTTACTAAAATCTTTATTCCATCTTTGCTACCCTAGACCCAATGGTGGGGGAGCACCTGGAGCCTGCTTCCCTGGCTCTTACATGACCATATGCTTTCCCTTCTGCAGCTTTTAAGCTTGGTCCTTCTGCTACCCCCCACATGAAAAGGCGATTCTGCCTCTTTCTTTCCAGAAGACCCTCCCTTCTGCAGCTTTTAAGCCTGGTCCTTCTGCTACCCCCCACATGAAAAAGCGATTCTGCCTTTCTTGCCGGAAGATCCTCAAGCCCCACCTTTGTTTCCCTGTGCAGCCATTGGCTGCCGGCAATCAGACCCAGCTGGGTGTAGGGACCCTCAGCATCTCACAAGCAGAATTCTCATGCAATTTTGGGAACCCATAATGCAAGCATTAAACCAAATCCACAAAACACAGATGCCAAATATGTCCTATCTGACCCTTTAGAGAAAAGGTTTCCTAATACCAGCAAAAACGAGATAGCTTTAAGAAGAAATCAGAGAAGGGAAGGAGAGAGCCTTGCACATAGCTTCATAGAGAGAGGAGGAGGTTAGGGAAGAGGGTGAAGGGAGCCAGCAGAGGAAATCAAGCATTCTGACCCTCTGTTAGTTCTTATCCCATTTTACAAACTCAGAAACAAAGGTTTCAAGAACATGGGAGACTATAGTACACAATCACAAGTTCCTCTCCATCCTACATGCCTATCACTTTGTAATGTGGCATTTCTACTATTTCCAAGAAAAGATGGGAGGCACTGGTCTTCGGCTTAAACCCTGGGCTCTTCTGGTGCTTGGTTTTGATAACATAGATGTAGCAGACATTGTCAGAGTTCCAGCCTCAGTTGCCAGAGGCCTTCCTGTTCTTTCCCTCCCTCTCTAGTCCTCACACTCCCACAAGGAGACTTGAGTGAGCCTTTCTGAAAGAAGCAGTCAACAACACCAACAAGGACTCCAGGTACCAACCAGCCAACTATCACTCCAGGAGTCCCCAGCAAGCATAGGCCAAGCTGCTGATTCGCCAACAAAGAAGTCTTCTTTGAAGCCACTAAGCTTTGGGGATGTCTGTAACACAGCAAGAGATGACTAAAGCAAAGGGTCATGACCAAGGACACATAGCCATATTATTCCATGTAGTAAAGCTAGGATTCAAACCCAGGTCTGAAGGAAGGAAGCCTCAATCTGTCTCTCTCTTAGCACCTAAACACAGAAAGTAGCAGCTACCTAAGTAGCCATATTAGTCACTTTCTGGTGATCTAGTGTAATGCACTGACTTGGCTGACTTCAGAGTTGAGACATACACTGTTAAAGGGTTCTGATCATTTCTTCTCCTAGCAAACAGACTAGGTAGAATATAAAACGTTTCCCTACACCTATTAAGTTGCCCACATGTCAGTAGATGACCCTGAATGCATGTGCATGTAGGCAGCATTGATTGGCCTCAGTAAGTTATTAGAGGGAGGAGGGGTATAAATATGGGAGGGGATATATTGGAGGACCCAGGAGAAGTCAGAGAAGGGAGTGGGGATGAGAATGGTCAAGATGCATCCCCTAGGGGCTAGAGAGGTGGTTAAGAATGCATGCTGCTCCTGCAAAGAACAGGAGTTCAGTTCCTAGCACCACTCAGACAACCCACAGTGACCTGTAATCCCAGCGGATCCAACCCCCTCTTCAGGCCTCCAGGTGCATTGTATTCACATACACATACCCACATACCTACAAAAATAAAAATAAAAATCTTCTTTTAAAAAAGATATAGACAGGGATGAAATTGTCTAAAAAGGAATAAAAATATATTTTAAAATACTATTCCAGCTTGCAAGTGTCTAACAACTCTAATGCATTCGTGTTTGCTGGCTGACTAGCTGACTGGCTTGCTCTCTCTCTTTTCCATCTTATTACACAACATTTTTTTCACCCCTCCACCAGCACCACAGATTTATTGTTTTAGTATAGCATACTGTCCAGGTTGATTAGCAAATAGCATTCCCAGGTTTAACTCTGCAGTGTATACATTTGACAGTGGATTTTTTTCTAAAGTAAAGAAGAGAATAAATGCATTGCACATAGAACTGATGTGTCCAAGAACAATCCTAGACATAGTTTAAGAGAGGTGTTTGGTTGGATAGCAGCAGTCAGTAAGTAACAGGGCCACTGGACAATTGAAGTGACTGAAATCTTCCTTTATAGCTACGTTTATTTAATCCTGAGTAGGAGAAAGAAATGTTTTAAAAGATTAAAAAAAAAAAAGAATCAAGAAAAAAAGCTGATGGAGATAATTTAGCATGCCATAGTCGAGAGACATGTGGAGAGACATTTGGTATGGTTGAAGAAAGGGCATCTAGCCCTCACCATGCAAGACTCTTATCTCCTTCCATCCTACAGTCTCCATGGCTTTTCAGTCAGCCATACCTTACAAGCACTGCCTATGTCCCTGGGACATTCTTACTTTTTCTTCTTCTTCTTTTCTGTTGTCTAAGAAAACTCTCTTTCAGAAAGCAGCTCTTAGTGGTGTGTGTAGTAATGAGATTAAATGAGGATGTGTCTTTGGCTTCAGAGAAATTACAGCTGAGATCCCATTCTTTTAAAGAGAGTGGGACACTAGGTTAAAGGTATTTCCAGAAGTGATAAACATAGGGAGAAAGCTCTTTCTGGAAAGTTAGGAGCTCTATCTATACCCAGATTCGTTTGAATACCGTGATGCTATTGGCGGTTGTCAATTGACTACATCTGGAATTAAATACAACCGCAAAAGTGGAGCGGCACCCCTGTGAGAGATTTTTGCTTAATTTGAAGTGAGAAGATCTTCTTCCAATCCATACCTTTGAGGTAGGAAGACACACCTTTAATCTAGATCTTTTAAGCTGAGAAAACCTACCTCTAACCTGGCCCATACCTTCTGCTGGAAGCCTATGTAAAGGACATGGAAGAAGAAAGATTTTGTTCTTTGCTTGCTTGTTGTCACCTCCTTAGCAAGTCCATTCCTTCACTGACATTAAAACCTACTTCTTTGGGATTCCAGCTATACTGAAGACCAGCTGAAATATCCATCTCATGGACTGAACAATTACTGGGTTCTTGGAACTTTCCTTCATATGCAGTCATTGTTGGATTAGCTGGACCACAGCCTATAAGCCATTCAATAACCCCCCTCTATATAGAGATATAGATATAGATATAGATGATATAGATATAGATGATATAGATACATACATATATATATACATATACACTATCTCTATAATTTTTATATACTCTATATCTCTAAAGAGCCCTGATGAATACGGGCACACATGCACTGAATTTAGGAATAAAAGTCTCAAAGGGGAAAAAGAAGACAGGAAATGGAAGGTGGTGTGGCCAGCTTCTAGTTGTAAGATTATCCTGTAATATGTTCAGATGGAGATTAGAGAAATGTCACTTAGGCAGGGAAACCAAAGTAAGGTAATATGTTTAGTGACAACCAGGAGCAATGGTTCAGAGTAGCCTGAAAGATTCCCGGGCATCCAAAGACAGAAATAAACTAAGCACAGTGGGAAAGAGTTGGCACTAGAAAGGGTGTAGTGTAGGAAATGCCAGACTGAGATGTGATCCTTATGGACAGAGAGCTTGATTCAAAGAGAGGCTGAACTACCAGGATGACTGAAAACAAAAGACTAATCGCATCAAAATGGTTGGCAAGGACAGAGCCACTTGCTCTCACACACTGCTAATGAAAGTGGCACATGACACAATCTCTAAGGAAAACTGCTTCTCAGCTCTTTCAGGCTGTCTACCCATACACCCTGTGATGCAGCAATCCCTCGTCTAGGTTCTTAGCCAAGAGAAACAAAAAAATGCGTTCTCATAAAGACTCATACAGGAATGTTTATAGCAGCCCTATTCGTAATTATCATAAATTGGATGCAAGCCAAATGTCCATCAATAGGAGAATGGGAAAAACAAGTTGTGGTATATTCATACCATAACAAAAATAATTCTCTGTAATAAGAAGAATAAACTACTAATGCAAAAAACAACCTTGATAAACAGTAAAAATGTTATTCTGGGGCAAGTTTTGGCAGTCTGCAGTTCACAGGCCCAATCTAGTTCACCATCTACTTTAAAGAAAGCACTATTGGAATCTGGCCACGCCCACTCATTTCCATATTTTCTGCACTTGCTACAGCAGCAGCCCTGAGAGTTGAGAGACCAGAACTACAAAGCCAAGGACATCACTATCGAGTTCTTTACATAAAACATCTGCCAACCTCTATTGAAAAAAAAAAAAAAAAAACAAGCACAAAAAAGTGCATACTCTGTGATTTCCATTGTGTGAAATACAGGAACAGACCCAGACTAGCTCACATCAATTAGGCAGTGTATCAGTCTGAGTCCTCCAGGCAAACAGAGTCAATAGGATATGCTTTTATTCCGAGAATTGGATTATATCATATTGAGGCCCAGACACTGCAGAACATGTCATGTACAAATGAGAGACGTAGAATTGCTGGCATAAGCCACAGAATGGGAAAACAAAACAAACAAACATCAAAAAAACCTAAATGTTGATGTCCCACTCCCCAGCAAAAGGAGAGGGAGGTGGGAACTATTTCATCCTCTGACATTTTCTTCTCTTTGGTCCTTCCATGAATCTCTTAATACAGATCTATCTTCATTCAGTATAGCAATTCAAGAACTGGTCCCTTCTGAAAACACCTCATAGACATACCCATAAACAGGGTTTTACCTAGTATCTGGGTATCCCTTATCCCAGTCAAGTCAATTTATAAAAGTAGCCATCGGAGACTGCTCTGGTTGGGGAGAGAGAAATCCGGCCTACATAGGGCCACAAGCCTCTTCCGGTCAGAAAAGCACCGGGGCAGCTGGGGCGCAGGGTCGGCTGACACTCGCCAGCTACCCACAACACCCGCCACAGGATCTTAAGACTTCTAGTGAGTGGAGCACAGCTTCTGCTCCAATCCACTTGCGCGCAGAACCTGAGACTGCATTAGTTAGGGAAGCAGAAACCGGCCTGAGTAGGGCCACAGGCCACTTCCGGCCGGATCAGCGCCGGGGTTGCTGGAGCGCAGGGTTGCCTGACACCCGCCAGCTACCCACGACCACCGCCGCAGGATTTTGAGACTGCTGGTGAGTGGAACACAGCTTCTGCTCCAATCTTTAAACAGTGACAACGATAACAACTAACCCCAGAGATTACCAGATGGCGAAAGGTAAACGTAATAATCTTACTAACAGAAACCAAGACCACTCACCATCATCAGAATCCAGCACCCCCACTTCGCCCAGTCCAGGGCACCCCAACACACCAGAAAAGCTAGACACGGATCTAAAAGCATATCTCATGATGATGGTAGAGGACTTCAAGAAGGACTTTAATAACACACTTAAAGAAATACAGGAGAACACTGCTAAACAGGTAGAAGACATTAAAGAGGAAGCACAAAAATCCCTTAAAGAATTGCAGGGGAACACAGCTAAAGAGTTACAAATCCTTAAAGAAAAACAGGATAACATAATCAAACAGGGAGAAGTCCTTACAGAAAAACAGGAAAACACATCCAAACAGATGATGGAAATGAACAAAACCATACTAGACCTAAAAAGGGAAGTAGACACAATAAAGAAAACCCAAAATGAGGCAACACTGGAGATAGAAACCCTAGGAAAGAAATCTGGAACCATAGATGCAAGCATCAGCAACAGAATACAAGAGATGGAAGAGAGAATCTCAGGTGCAGAAGATTCCATAGAGAACATCGGCACAACAATCAAGGAAAATGTAAAATGCAAAAAGATCCTAACTCAAAACATCCAAGAAATACAGGACACAATGAGAAGACCAAACCTACGGATAATAGGAGTGGATGAGAATGAAGATTTTCAACTCAAAGGACCAGCAAACATCTTCAACAAAATTATAGAAGAAAACTTCCCAAATCTAAAGAAAGAGATGCCCATGAACATACAAGAAGCCTACAGAACTCCAAATAGACTGGACCAGAAAAGAAATACCTCCCGACACATAATAATCAGAGCAACAAATGCTCTAAATAAAGATAGAATACTAAAAGCAGTAAGAGAAAAAGGCCAAGTAACATATAAAGGCAAGCCTATCAGAATTACACCAGATTTTTCACCAGAGTCTATGAAAGCCAGAAGATCCTGGACGGATGTTATACAGACACTAAAAGAACACAAATTCCAGCCCAGGCTACTATACCCAGCCAAACTCTCAATTAACATAGATGGAGAAACCAAAGTATTCCACGACAAAACCAAATTCACACATTATCTCTCCACGAATCCAGCCCTTCAAAGGATAATAACAGGAGTAGGACCACAGGCCTCATCCAGCTGGATCAGCGCCAGGGTAGCGGGAGCGCAGGGTTGCCTGACACCCGCCAGCTACCCACGACCCCCGCCGCAGGATTTTGGGACTGCTGGTGAGTGGAACACAGCTTCAGCTCCAATCCAATTGCGCGGGACCTGAGACTGCATTAGTTAGGGAAGCAGAAACCGGCCTGAGTAGGGCCACAGGCCTCATCCGGCCAGATCAGCGCCGGGGTAGCGGGAGCGCAGGGTTGCCTGACACCCGCCAGCTACCCACAACCCCCGCCGCAGGATTTTGGGACTGCTGGTGAGTGGAACACAGCTTCTGTTCCAGTCCAATCACGCGGGACCTGAGACTGCTCTGGTTGGGGAGAGAGAAATCCGGCCTACATAGGGCCACAACCCTCTTCCGGTCAGAAAAGCACCGGGGCAGCTGGGGCGCAGGGTCGGCTGACACTCACCAGCTACCCACAACACCCACCACAGGATCTTAAGACTTCTGGAGAGTGGAACACAGCTTCTGCTCCAATCCAATTGCACGCGGGACCAGAGACTGCATTAGTTAGGGAAGCAGAAAAACGGCCTGTGTAGGACCACAGGCCTCTTCCGGCTGGACCAGCACCGGGGTACCGTCAGCTACCCACGACCCCCGCCGCAGGATTTAGAGACTGCTGGTGAGTGGAACACAGCTTCTGCTCCAATCTTTAAACAGTGACAACGATAACAACTAACCCCAGAGATTACCAGATGGCGAAAGGTAAACGTAATAATCTTACTAACAGAAACCAAGACCACTCACCATCATCAGAACCCAGCACCCCCACTTCGCCCAGTCCAGGGCACCCAAACACACCGGAAAAGCTAGACACGGATTTAAAAGCATATCTCCTGATGATGATAGAGAACTTCAAGAAGGACTTTAATAACACACTTAAAGAAATGCAGGAGAACACTGCTAAACAGGCAGAAGACAATAAAGAGAAAGCACAAAAATCCCTTAAAGAATTGCAGGAGAACACTGCTAAAGAGTTACAAATCCTTAAAGAAAAACACGATAACATAATCAAACAGGTAGAAGTCCTTACAGAAAAACAGGAAAACACATCCAAACAGATGATGGAAATGAACAAAACCATACTAGACCTAAAAAGGGAAGTAGACACAATAAAGAAAACCCAAAATGAGGCAACACTGGAGATAGAAACCCTAGGAAAGAAATCTGGAACCATAGATACGAGCATCAGCAACAGAATACAAGAGATGGAAGAGAGAATCTCAGGTGCAGAAGATTCCATAGAGAACATCGGCACAACAATCAAAGAAAATGTAAAATGCAAAAAGATCCTAACTCAAAACATCCAAGAAATACAGGACACAATGAGAAGACCAAACCTACGGATAATAGGAGTAGATGAGAATGAAGATTTTCAACTCAAAGGACCAGCAAACATCTTCAACAAAATTATAGAAGAAAACTTCCCAAATCTAAAGAAAGAGATGCCCATGAACATACAAGAAGCCTACAGAACTCCAAATAGACTGGACCAGAAAAGAAATACCTCCCGACACATAATAATCAGAGCAACAAATGCTCTAAATAAAGATAGAATACTAAAAGCAGTAAGAGAAAAAGGCCAAGTAACATATAAAGGCAAGCCTATCAGAATTACACCAGATTTTTCACCAGAGACTATGAAAGCCAGAAGATCCTGGACGGATGTTATACAGACACTAAAAGAACACAAATTCCAGCCCAGGCTACTATACCCAGCCAAACTCTCAATTAACATAGATGGAGAAACCAAAGTATTCCACGACAAAACCAAATTCACACATAATCTCTCCACGAATCCAGCCCTTCAAAGGATAATAACAGAAAAAAACCAATACAAGGACAGGAACCACGCCCTAGAAACAACAAGAAGGTAATCCCTCAACAAACCTAAAAGAAGACAGCCACAAGAACAAAATGCCAACTTTAACAACAAAAATAACAGGAAACAACAATTACTTTTCCTTAATATCTCTTAATATCAATGGACTCAACTCCCCGATAAAAAGACATAGACTAACAAACTGGCTACACAAACAAGACCCAACATTTTGCTGCTTACAGGAAACTCATCTCAGAGAAAAGGATAGACACTACCTCAGAATGAAAGGCTGGAAAACAATTTTCCAAGCAAATGGCATGAAGAAACAAGCTGGAGTAGCCATTCTAATATCTGATAAGATTGACTTCCAACCCAAAGTCATTAAAAAAGACAGGGAGGGACACTTCATACTCATCAAAGGTAAAATCCTCCAAGAGGAACTATCAATCCTGAATATCTATGCTCCAAATACAAAGGCAGCCACATTCATTAAAGAAACTTTAGTAAAGCTCAAAGCACACAATGCACCTCATACAATAATAGTGGGAGACTTCAACACACCACTTTCACCAATGGACAGATCATGGAAACAGAAACTAAACAGGGACACAGTGAAACTAAGAGAAATTATGAATCAAATGGATCTGGCAGATATCTACAGAACATTCTATCCTAAAACAAAAGGATATACCTTCTTCTCAGCACCTCATGGTACCTTCTCCAAAATTGACCACATAATTGGTCACAAAGCAGGCCTCAACAGATATAAAAATATTGAAATTGTCCCATGCATCCTATCAGATCACCATGGACTAAGGCTGATCTTCAATAACAAAATAAATAATAGAAAGCCAACCTTCACGTGGAAACTGAACAACACTCTTCTCAATGATACCTTGGTCAAGGAAGGAATAAAGAAAGAAATTAAGGACTTTTTAGAGTTCAATGAAAATGAAGCCACAACATACCCAAACTTATGGGACGCAATGAAAGCATTTCTAAGAGGAAAACTCATAGCTCTGAGTGCCTCCAAAAGGAAACTAGAGAGAGCACACATTAGCAGCTTGACAACACACCTAAAAGCACTAGAACAAAAGGAAGCAAATTCACCCAAGAGGAGTAGACGGCAGGAAATAATCAAACTCAGGGGTGAAATCAACCAAGTGGAAACAAGAAAAACTATTCAAAGAATCAACCAATCAAGGAGCTGGTTCTTTGAGAAAATCAACAAGATAGATAAACCCTTAGCCAGACTCACTAGAGGGCACAGGGAAAGCATCCTAATTAACAAAATCAGAAATGCAAAAGGAGACATAACAACAGATCCTGAAGACATCCAAAACACCATCAGATCCTTCTACCAAAGGCTATACTCAACAAAACTGGAGAACCTGGATGAAATGGAGAAGTTCCTAGACAGATACCAGGTACCAAAGTTGAATCAAGATCAGGTTAATGATCTAAACAGCCCTATATCCCCCAAAGAAATAGAAGCAGTCATTAATAGTCTCCCAAATAAAAAAAGCCCAGGACCAGATGGGTTTAGTGCAGAGTTCTATCAGACCTTCAAAGAAGATCTAATCCCAGTTCTTCACAAACTATTCCACAAAATAGAAACAGAAGGTAGTCTACCCAACTCATTCTATGAAGCCACAATTACTCTGATACCTAAACCACAAAAAGACCCAACAAAGATAGAAAACTTCAGACCAATATCCCTTATGAATATTGATGCAAAAATCCTCAATAAAGTTCTTGCTAACCGAATCCAAGAACACATCAAAACAATCATCCATCCTGACCAAGTAGGTTTCATCCCAGGGATGCAGGGATGGTTCAATATACGGAAATCCATCAACGTAATCCAGTATATAAACAAACTCAAAGACAAAAACCACTTGGTCATCTCCTTAGATGCGGAAAAAGCATTTGACAAGATCCAACACCCATTCATGATAAAAGTCTTGGAAAGATCAGGAATTCAAGGCCCATACCTAAACATGATAAAAGCAATCTACAGCAAACCAGTAGCCAACATCAAAGTAAATGGTGAGAAGCTTGAAGCAATCCCTCTAAAATCAGGGACTAGACAAGGCTGTCCACTTTCTCCATACCTATTCAACATTGTACTGGAAGTCCTAGCCAGAGCAATTCGACAACAAAAGGAGATCAAAGGGATACAAATTGGAAAAGATGAAGTCAAAATATCACTTTTTGCAGATGATATGATAGTATATATAAGTGACCCTAAAAATTCCACCAGAGAACTCCTAAGCCTGATAAACAGCTTCGGTGAAGTAGCTGGATATAAAATTAACTCAAACAAATCAATGGCCTTTCTCTACACAAAGAATAAACAGGCTGAGAAAGAAATTAGGGAAACAACACCCTTCTCAATAGTCACAAATAATATAAAATATCTTGGCGTGACTCTAACTAAGGAAGTGAAAGATCTGTATAATAAAAACTTCAAGTCTCTGAAGAAAGAAATTATAGAAGATCTCAGAAGATGGAAAGATCTCCCATGCTCATGGATTGGCAGGATCAACATTGTAAAAATGGCTATCTTGCCAAAAGCAATCTACAGATTCAATGCAATCCCCATCAAAATTCCAAATCAATTCTTCAACGAATTAGAAAGCGCAATCTGCAAATTCATCTGGAATAACAAAAAACCTAGGATAGCAAAAACTCTTCTCAAGGATAAAAGAACCTCTGGTGGAATCACCATGCCGGACCTAAAGCTCTACTACAGAGCAATTGTGATAAAAACTGCATGGTACTGGTATAGTGACAGACAAATAGACCAATGGAATAGAATTGAAGACCCAGAAATGAACCCACACACCTATGGTCACTTGATCTTCGACAAGGGAGCTAAAAACATCCAGTGGAAGAAAGACAGCATTTTCAACAAATGGTGCTGGCACAACTGGTTGTTAACATGTAGAAGAATGCGAATCGATCCATTCCTATCTCCTTGTACTAAGGTCAAGTCTAAGTGGATCAAGGAACTTCACATAAAACCAGAGACCCTGAAACTTATAGAGGAGAAAGTGGGGAAAAGCCTTGAAGATATGGGCACAGGGGAAAAATTCCTGAATAGAACAGTAATGGCTTGTGCTGTAAGATCGAGAATTGACAAGTGGGACCTCATGAAACTACAAAGCTTCTGCAAGGCTAAAGACACCATCAATAAGACAAAAAAACCACCAACAGATTGGGAAAGGATCTTCACCTATCCTAAATCAGATAAGGGACTAATATCCAATATATATAAAGAACTCAAGAAGGTGGACTCCAGAAAGTCAAATAACCCCATTAAAAAATGGGGCTCAGAACTGAACAAAGAATTCTCACCTGAGGAATACCGAATGGCAGAGAAGCACCTGAAAAAATGTTCAACATCCTTAATCATCAGGGAAATGCAAATCAAAACAACCCTGAGATTCCACCTCACACCAGTCAGAATGGCTAAGATCAAAAATTCAGGTGACAGCAGATGCTGGCGAGGATGTGGAGAAAGAGGAACACTCCTCCATTGTTGGTGGGATTGCAAGCTTGTACAACCACTCTGGAAATCAGTCTGGCGGTTCCTCAGAAAATTGGACATAGTACTACCGGAGGATCCAGCAATACCTCTCCTGGGCATATATCCAGAAGATGTCCCAACCGGTAAAAAGGACACATGCTCCACTATGTTCATAGCAGCCCTATTTATAATAGCCAGAAGCTGGAAAGAACCCAGATGTCCCTCAACAGAGGAATGGATACAGAAATTATGGTACATTTACACAATGGAGTATTACTCAGCTATTAAAAAGAATGAATTTATGAAATTCCTAGCCAAATGGATGGACCTGGAGGGCATCATCTTGAGTGAAGTAACACAATCACAAAAGAACTCACACAATATATATTCATTGATAAGTGGATATTAGCCCAAAACTTAGGATACCCAAGATATAAGATACAATTTGATAAACGCATGAAACTCAAGAAGAATGAAGACCAAAGTGTGGACACTGTGCACCTTCTTAGAATTGGGAACAAAACACCCAGGGAAGGAGTTACAGAGACAAAGTTCGTAGCTGTGATGAAAGGATGGACCATTTAGAGACTGCTGTATCCAGGGATCCGTCCCATAATCAGCTTCTAAACGCTGACACCATTGCATACACTAGCAAGATTTTGCTGAAAGGACCCAAATATAGCTGTCTCTTGTGAGACGATGCCGGGGCCTAGCAAACACAGGAGTGGATGTTCACAGTCAGCTATTGGATGTATCACAGGGCTCCCAATGGAGAAGCTAGAGAAAGTACCCAAGGAGCTAAAGGGATCTGCAACCCTATTGTTGGAACAACATGATGTACTAACCAGAACCCCGGAGCTCTTTTCTCTAGCTGCATATGTATCGAAAGATGGCCTAGTCGGCCATCAATGGAAAGAGAGGCCCATTGGACTTGCAAACTTTATATGCCCCAATATAGGGGAATGCCAGGGCCAAAAGAATGGGAATGGGTGGGTAGGGAAGTGGGGGGCGCTATGGGGGACTTTTGGGATAGTATTGGAAATGTAATTGAGGAAAATATGTAATAAAAATATAAAAAAAAAAAAAGGATAATAACAGAAAAAAACCAATACAAGGACAGGAACCACGCCCTAGAAACAACAAGAAGGTAATCCCTCAACAAACCTAAAAGAAGACAGCCACAAGAACAAAATGCCAACTTTAACAACAAAAATAACAGGAAACAACAATTACTTTTCCTTAATATCTCTTAATATCAATGGACTCAACTCCCCGATAAAAAGACATAGACTAACAAACTGGCTACACAAACAAGACCCAACATTTTGCTGCTTACAGGAAACTCATCTCAGAGAAAAGGATAGACACTACCTCAGAATGAAAGGCTGGAAAACAATTTTCCAAGCAAATGGCATGAAGAAACAAGCTGGAGTAGCCATTCTAATATCTGATAAGATTGACTTCCAACCCAAAGTCATTAAAAAAGACAGGGAGGGACACTTCATACTCATCAAAGGTAAAATCCTCCAAGAGGAATTATCAATCCTGAATATCTATGCTCCAAATACAAAGGCAGCCACATTCATTAAAGAAACTTTAGTAAAGCTCAAAGCACACATTGCACCTCATACAATAATAGTGGGAGACTTCAACACACCACTTTCACCAATGGACAGATCATGGAAACAGAAACTAAACTGGGACGCAGAGAAACTAAGAGAAATTATGAATCAAATGGATCTGGCAGATATCTACAGAACATTCTATCCTAAAACAAAAGGATATACCTTCTTCTCAGCACCTCATGGTACCTTCTCCAAAATTGACCACATAATTGGTCACAAAACAGGCCTCAACAGATACAAAAATATTGAAATTGTCCCATGCATCCTATCAGATCACCATGGCCTAAGGCTGATCTTCAATAACAAAATAAATAATAGAAAGCCAACCTTCACGTGGAAACTGAACAACACTCTTCTCAATGATACCTTGGTCAAGGAAGGAATAAAGAAAGAAATTAAGGACTTTTTAGAGTTCAATGAAAATGAAGCCACAACATACCCAAACTTATGGGACGCAATGAAAGCATTTCTAAGAGGAAAACTCATAGCTCTGAGTGCCTCCAAAAGGAAACTAGAGAGAGCACACATTAGCAGCTTGACAACACACCTAAAAGCACTAGAACAAAAGGAAGCAAATTCACCCAAGAGGAGTAGACGGCAGGAAATAATCAAACTCAGGGGTGAAATCAACCAAGTGGAAACAAGAAAAACTATTCAAAGAATCAACCAATCAAGGAGCTGGTTCTTTGAGAAAATCAACAAGATAGATAAACCCTTAGCCAGACTCACTAGAGGGCACAGGGAAAGCATCCTAATTAACAAAATCAGAAATGAAAAAGGAGACATAACAACAGATCCTGAAGACATCCAAAACACCATCAGATCCTTCTACCAAAGGCTATACTCAACAAAACTGGAGAACCTGGATGAAATGGAGAAGTTCCTAGACAGATACCAGGTACCAAAGTTGAATCAAGATCAGGTCAATGATCTAAACAGCCCTATATCCCCCAAAGAAATAGAAGCAGTCATTAATAGTCTCCCAAATAAAAAAAGCCCAGGACCAGATGGGTTTAGTGCAGAGTTCTATCAGACCTTCAAAGAAGATCTAATCCCAGTTCTTCACAAACTATTCCACAAAATAGAAACAGAAGGTACTCTACCCAACTCATTCTATGAAGCCACAATTACTCTGATACCTAAACCACAAAAAGACCCAACAAAGATAGAAAACTTCAGACCAATATCCCTTATGAATATTGATGCAAAAATCCTCAATAAAGTTCTTGCTAACCGAATCCAAGAACACATCAAAACAATCATCCATCCTGACCAAGTAGGTTTCATCCCAGGGATGCAGGGATGGTTCAATATACGGAAATCCATCAACGTAATCCAGTATATAAACAAACTCAAAGACAAAAACCACATGGTCATCTCGTTAGATGCGGAAAAAGCATTTGACAAGATCCAACACCCATTCATGATAAAAGTCTTGGAAAGATCAGGAATTCAAGGCCCATACCTAAACATGATAAAAGCAATCTACAGCAAACCAGTAGCCAACATCAAAGTAAATGGTGAGAAGCTTGAAGCAATCCCTCTAAAATCAGGGACTAGACAAGGCTGTCCACTTTCTCCATACCTATTCAACATTGTACTGGAAGTCCTAGCCAGAGCAATTCGACAACAAAAGGAGATCAAAGGGATACAAATTGGAAAAGATGAAGTCAAAATATCACTTTTTGCAGATGATATGATAGTATATATAAGTGACCCTAAAAATTCCACCAGAGAACTCCTAAGCCTGATAAACAGCTTCGGTGAAGTAGCTGGATATAAAATTAACTCAAACAAATCAATGGCCTTTCTCTACACAAAGAATAAACAGGCTGAGAAAGAAATTAGGGAAACAACACCCTTCTCAATAGTCACAAATAATATAAAATATCTTGGCGTGACTCTAACTAAGGAAGTGAAAGATCTGTATAATAAAAACTTCAAGTCTCTGAAGAAAGAAATTATAGAAGATCTCAGAAGATGGAAAGATCTCCCATGCTCATGGATTGGCAGGATCAACATTGTAAAAATGGCTATCTTGCCAAAAGCAATCTACAGATTCAATGCAATCCCCATCAAAATTCCAAATCAATTCTTCAACGAATTAGAAAGCGCAATCTGCAAATTCATCTGGAATAACAAAAAACCTAGGATAGCAAAAACTCTTCTCAAGGATAAAAGAACCTCTGGTGGAATCACCATGCCGGACCTAAAGCTCTACTACAGAGCAATTGTGATAAAAACTGCATGGTACTGGTATAGTGACAGACAAATAGACCAATGGAATAGAATTGAAGACCCAGAAATGAACCCACACACCTATGGTCACTTGATCTTCGACAAGGGAGCTAAAAACATCCAGTGGAAGAAAGACAGCATTTTCAACAAATGGTGCTGGCACAACTGGTTGTTAACATGTAGAAGAATGCGAATCGATCCATTCCTATCTCCTTGTACTAAGGTCAAGTCTAAGTGGATCAAGGAACTTCACATAAAACCAGAGACACTGAAACTTATAGAGGAGAAAGTGGGGAAAAGCCTTGAAGATATGGGCACAGGGGAAAAATTCCTGAATAGAACAGTAATGGCTTGTGCTGTAAGATCGAGAATTGACAAGTGGGATCTCATGAAACTACAAAGCTTCTGCAAGGCTAAAGACACCATCAATAAGACAAAAAAACCACCAACAGATTGGGAAAGGATCTTCACCTATCCTAAATCAGATAAGGGACTAATATCCAATATATATAAAGAACTCAAGAAGGTGGACTCCAGAAAGTCAAATAACCCCATTAAAAAATGGGGCTCAGAACTGAACAAAGAATTCTCACCTGAGGAATACCGAATGGCAGAGAAACACCTGAAAAAATGTTCAACATCCTTAATCATCAGGGAAATGCAAATCAAAACAACCCTGAGATTCCACCTCACACCAGTCAGAATGGCTAAGATCAAAAATTCAGGTGACAGCAGATGCTGGCGAGGATGTGGAGAAAGAGGAACACTCCTCCATTGTTGGTGGGATTGCAAGCTTGTACAACCACTCTGGAAATCAGTCTGGCGGTTCCTCAGAAAATTGGACATATTACTACCGGAGGACCCAACAATACCTCTCCTGGGCATATATCCAGAAGATGTCCCAACCGGTAAAAAGGACACATGCTCCACTATGTTCATAGCAGCCCTATTTATAATAGCCAGAAGCTGGAAAGAACCCAGATGTCCCTCAACAGAGGAATGGATACAGAAATTATGGTACATTTACACAATGGAGTACTACTCAGCTATTAAAAAGAATGAATTTATGAAATTCCTAGCCAAATGGATGGACCTGGAGGGCATCATCTTGAGTGAAATAACACAATCACAAAAAAACTCACACAATATGTATTCACTGATAAGTGGATATTAGCCCAAAACTTAGGATACCCAAGATATAAGATACAATTTGCTAAACGCATGAAACTCAAGAAGAATGAAGACCAAAGTGTGGACACTGTGCACCTTCTTAGAATTGGGAACAAAACACCCAGGGAAGGAGTTACAGAGACAAAGTTCGTAGCTGTGATGAAAGGATGGACCATTTAGAGACTGCCATATCCAGGGATCCATCCCATAATCAGCTTCTAAACGCTGACACCATTGCATACACTAGCAAGATTTTGCTTAAAGGACCCAAATATAGCTGTCTCTTGTGAGACGATGCCGGGGCCTAGCAAACACAGGAGTGGATGTTCACAGTCAGCTATTGGATGTATCACAGGGCTCCCAATGGAGAAGCTAGAGAAAGTACCCAAGGAGCTAAAGGGATCTGCAACCCTATTGTTGGAACAACATGATGTACTAACCAGAACCCCGGAGCTCTTTTCTCTAGCTGCATATGTATGGAAAGATGGCCGAGTCGGCCATCAATGGAAAGAGAGGCCCATTGGACTTGCAAACTTTATATGCCCCAATATAGGGGAATGCCAGGGCCAAAAGAATGGGAATGGGTGGGTAGGGAAGTGGGGGGCGCTATGGGGGACTTTTGGGATAGCATTGGAAATGTAATTGAGGAAAATATGTAATAAAAATATTAAAAATCAAAAAAAAAAAATAAAAAAAAATAAAAGTAGCCATCACACAGGAAGAAAGAATTCACAGAAAATACACATACACACACACTCACACACACACACACACAATAAATATAAAAAAATCTTCTGGTTCATAAATTTCACAAATTGATTTAAATCATGCTGAACATTTGTTTTAATAATACAACACTGTGAGGCTGCTTTTATAGAAATCATAATCAATTCAGTATAATTGGACATAATTTTGACTCACAGAAGATTTCTAACTATGGTCAAGATGCCCACATCTTATTCCTCTACCATGGAGAGACCCAGGGCTTCCTCCTTCACTCCAGTTACTCATCCAGCAAGCATGACCACAGGCTCAGCAAGCCACACAATGAGTTAGGCATTTTCTCCTCATCAGAGGAGTCATAGTCAGTTGAAATAGCTTGCTGATAACATCACACAGCATGACGACCACACTGCAAAGCACCTGGACTTTGTTATTCCTGCTAAGCCCTCCACAGAACACAAGCTACCCTGTCCTGTTATCTTTCAATTCCTTACCAGGCTGGTAGCCAGGTCTTTGCTTACGTATCTGAGCTTTCTGTATATTTCAGTGGAAACTTTGTATGGCTGAATTTAAACACACACACACTCATACAAGGGGAGGCTGAAGTTGAGAAAGAGAGACAGGGGAGAAAGGAGGAGGGAGGTTATTTGGGCATACTAAAATTCAGACCATAGTTTATAAATTGTCAGCTCTGTGGAAACTAGAAAAAAAAGCAAAGCAAGTTCAATATATGACAGCAGGTGACTGATCTTAGCCTCAGTAATGAAGATAAAACAGGATGCTGGGAGTGTGAAGATGAGGAAAACTAATGTTAGCCATGCACTCGGCCCAAGCCAGCTATAGCCTGGAAGAATAAAAGTCCCACCTTGCCGTATCTGCTGAGATCTCAATAACCCTAGGCATAGTCAAATGAAATCTTCATTTGAAAAAAAATCATTAGAAAATGTAGCAACGTATTCCAATTTTAAATTCTATATAAGACATAACCATGAATACCAAAGAAAAACAAAAGGCCACGACAATGAATACGATCATTGGATCAGTTTTCCACCCTTGGTCTAAATACACTGAGAGAATTAAGAGACCATCTAAGAAAGGGGGAAGATAGATGGGGTATCCAACTGCTCTGAGCATGGAATAGTCTCTGAAACAGAGAAGTCAGATGGAAAGGTGAAATGGAATGAAGATATGAGACCAGTGCACGATCACGACAGCCGTCCACCTGCAATGACAGGTTCTCGGGGAGGGGTGGACCTATTAGCAAATAAGAAAAGCACTACTAGGTGCTATATATAGAGAGCCTCAGCAAGGGCTTTGGTAGCTAAACACGTCATAAAGAAACGGAGTTGCTTGCAGGGCCACCTGCCTTTAAATAGACCTGTAGGTTTGGCCAAGAATCCACCACAGAGCAGACCACCACGGTAGAGTGACCAGGAACTTTCCCACTTCCCACACACATCTTAGAACCCACTCAACATCCCTATTATGACTGGGCAAGAGCCCACAAGAGAATCAAACTGGATTCAACTATATGTAGAAAATTAAGGAAGTCAGTTTCTTGACACCCCCCCCCAATCATCTTTAAATAATTTATACAATTAGGTGTCAACATTTGACTAAAATATAGTGAGATAAAAGCATTGGTTCTCAACCTGTGGGCCATGACCCCTTTGACAAACCTCTCTTTCCAAAAACATTTACTTTGCAATTCACAACAGTAGCAAAATTACAGTTATGAAGTAACAATAAAAATAATTTCATGGTCAGGGGTTACCACAACACAAGAAGCTGTATTAAAGGGTCACAGCACCAGGAAGGGTGAGAACCACTGGGCTAAAGAAATGATTATTTATCCTGAAAGGATAAAAGAAGGTACAGTATTTCAAATTGGGTATCAGTTCCCTTTTATGGGATGCTCCAAATGGCCAGGGCCTCTCAGAGGATTAGAAAATAGTGGGGGCCAGAGTGAGCAGAGGTCCTGAGTTCAGTTACCAGCAACAGATGGCTCACAACCATCTGTACAGCTACAGAGTACTCATATACATAAAATAAATAAATTCTTTAAAAAAAAAGAAGAAAAGAAAATGGTGCAGAATTGATACGATTTCACCTGAAAATTCTCTTGTAAATTTTATTGGACGCTGTATTAGTTTCCTGTTGCTACTCTAATAAATTGCAACAAGCTTAATGGTTGAAGGCAACGTAGATTTATAATTTATTGTCTTATGGTTCTGGTGGTCTGAAATCAGTCTCATGGGGTTAGAATCTAGAGGTCTTGGGGCTGGGTTGCTCTCTGGAAACTCTATGGAGTATGTCCCTAGCATTTTCTAGAGACTCTTTGCTTATATATTTGCTTCTTAGTCTCCTTCAGCCTTCTCTCTAAGCCACCAATAGCACCTCTCTCACATCTCCAGTGACTTACAAGGACAAGGACTTCCACTTGCAAGAACACTTGTAGTTGCTGCAGACCCACAATCTTTCTGCTTTTAGGTCAGCGTGTTAGCAACCGTAATTCCAGTAGCCGCTTCATTTCCTCTTTCTATGTAACATAAAATAATCACAGCCAGGCGAGGTGGCGCACGCCTTTAATCCCAGCACTCGGGAGGCAGAGGCAGGCGGATTTCTGAGTTCAAGGCCAGCCTGGTCTACAAAGTGAGTGCCAGGACAGCCAGGACTACACAGAGAGACCCTGTCTCGAAAAAAAAACAAAAAAAAAAAAAAAAAACTAAAATAATCACACTTTCCAGAGATTAAGATTCATACTTGCCACACAAGCCTGAGTTTGATCTCTGAAACAAACATGAAGATGGAAGAAAGGATCAACTCCACAAAGTTGACCTCTGACCTCCACAGGTGGGCACACATGTCCACACACTACACCACGAAAACACATCCAGACTTAAATAACAAATAATTTTTGTTTGGTTGGTTTTTGTTTGTTTTTCGAGAAAGGGTTTCTCTGTATAGCCCCGGCTGTCCTAGAACTCACTCTGTAGACCAGGCTGGCCTCGAACTCAGAAATCCACCTGCCTCTGCTCCCTAGTGCTGGGATTAAAGGTGTGCGCCACCACACCCGGCAACAAATAATTTTTAATTGATGCTGGAGAGATGGCTCAGCAGTCAGAGCACCCACTGTCCTTGCAGAGGACCTGAGTTCAAGTCCCAGCACCCATGTTAGGCTGCTCAAAAGGGACCAGATGTCCTCTTCTGTTCTCTGAAGGCATCCTTTTATATATATATATGTGCATGTACACACAGAGACACATATAAATAAAAATAGAATAAACATTGTCTTTAGATGACGGGTACATGTCTGGTCCCATTATTCTGCCCCAGGCACCTTGTCTGCCAAGCTCACATGCAGCCTCATTACCACTTTAATTGAAAAATCTACTCAATTTCTGACACATAAACTCACTCTACTGAAAGGCCACCTGGGGTACCAGATTATAACAGAAGGATCAAATGAAGGTCTTTATTTAGAATAGAGACACAGATACCCACTCTCTAAGATACTAAGGCTCATGTCTAAATTGCAATCAAAATAAGTCGAAGGCACAAAGTGATTACTTTGTGACAAGTAGCAGGCTCGAGTCCTGAGCTAGAGAGACTCACAGACAAATCTTTGGCTGCAAGTGCAAGGTGACCTCTGCTTGAACGCCCTGAGCCAGTCAAACAAAAGCTTGAGCTTACCCGCAAAGCAATGGCACTAAGAAGCAGCAGTACCACAAGGTTCCACAAGAATCCTAGCTGTGGAGCTTTCCTGCATATTTGAGTCTTTACAACGCTTCCTTTCTATCTGAAACTAATAAGCTACAGAAACACATTAACCCTTCTGAAAAACCCATACATGAGTGTCTTCACTTTCTACTGGAATGCTACCAGCAGCTACCTTCTTTCTACTTCTTGGCCACCCAGCCTCTGTTATCCTAAGTGTAATGGGTTTACAGACAAAAATCTAGACATTGTCACCAAATCCACAAGCGAAGTAGTCATAGCACAGAAAAGGGAGCACATCCATGACCCAGGACACAAGGCCTTGATTCTTGGAAAGATTAATCAAACCATCTAGTCACTGGTCCCCTCTGAAATGTCCCTCGGGATAGCTAGTGCCCTCCCAGAGATGTTGCTGAAAACGCCACAGTTTTATCTGGTAAAGCAAATGATTAGAGGTCTTACAGCTGAAATAATCTCAACCTATCCTCAAAGATTAAATGGATAAGCAGCCGGCTCACAGGCGTGGAATCCATAGCGGAATGTGAGTACCTAGTGGTACTTTTGGTAGGCAGAACTGGTATTGCCAGATGAACTGAACAGGTTAAGGCCCACTGGACCCCGCCGACGTTCATCAGACTCCAGGAAAGGTGATGTAGACAGCAGGACAGTGGCCATGGAAGTCAGAATCTGCTAAGGAGCTTGTAACAATTCACCTGCTGAATCACCTAGCCCTGAAAATGGATGTCACTGGAGCATCTGGCCCACCCAGCAGTCAGTTTGGGAGCAGTTTGGGAGCAAACGCTCACTGCTACTGGATCCCACAGAAGCTATGCTTAGATGAGTAGGAGGACCTGTGCAGTGAAACCTTGAAGCCTAGGACACAGGGCCAGGTGGAGCCATTGCAGGTGCAGATCACAGTCGGTAGAGCGTGAGACTGTTGATCTCAGAGTTGTTGGTTTATGCCCCACGAACGTTCAGGGCCAACTGTGGGTCTCCCCAATTTCGTGGATGGTAGGCCAATAAGGTTCATGAGAGCCATGGGAACAGAGACAATGAGAGGAGTGGCTGGTGTCAGAAGCCCTGTGAGTACTTACAGGGAATAACCACACTGGGACCAACTATCAGGAGGCAGGTCAACTTTACTTAGGGTGATTCAAGGCTTGTTTATAAAGTTTTGGGAGACTGATGGTAGGAACATCCAGGATGGGCAAAGATCATTGGTTAGCCTTAGGCTCGGGGTTCCAAAATGCCTCAGTAGCACAGGAAGCCTTTCAGGAACTCAGGTGCTAGCTGAACAGGTATTTTCTGGGAGAAAGAAGATTGACTCTACAATCTAGCTGAGGCTACCTGACATTCCTCAGGTAGAGGCACACGTGAGGACTTAGAACTCCCCAGACAAAGTCAGAGAAGGAGAAGTCCCACTAATGAAAGGAGTGTCCCTTATTGTGCCGAGCCCGGAGGCTATCTGGTCATGATGGACTTTTGACCTTAATTAGCAGTTTTCCCACTCCTTGCATCCTTGCAGATTCTACCCACCCAGAACCACTTCTTTCCTTTTTGAAGTGCCCAGTGTACCAAAGCTCTGTAAAAGCCAGGCAGTGGTGGCGCTCACCTTTAATCCCAGCACTTGAGAGGCAGAAGCAGGCAGATTTCTGAGTTCAGGGCCAGCCTGGTCTACAGAGTGAGTTCCAGGACAGTCAGGGCTACACAGAGAAACCCTGTCTCCAAAAAAAAAGCTCTGTAGAGAAGGTATATGTGCTATTTAACAATACTTAGCCCACAGAACTAGCAAACAGCAACAGTAGATGGTACGGCGAACTGCTAATTAGCTACGAGGGTTTGGTTGATATAACTTTGTGACACATTGTTCAAAATATGGATAGTTTTGAACATAAGCCTAAGAAGGTAGAACAGATGAGTCACAGCAATACAGTTACCACCGTCTAGATAAAAATCTCTCAAAATGAGGTCTTCAGAGAAAAAAATAATGACATGAGGTTTGGGTGGCAGGAAGCTGATGGCTGTTCTGACCGAATCATCTCACCTCAAGACACTGACTCTAGAGTCTAATGTCAAGTGGCAACTAATGAGTGGACTGTCCAAGAGCTCCGCACACATCCTCATCCTCTGAAAGGGCTGTGGAGTCGGCTTTGTTTTGTTTTCTCTTTTCTTTGGCTAAAAACAGCATGGGTACCCGAGTGCTTCCGTTCTTGCCCTAAGATAATTACCACATCCCAGAGCTAGCACTACTGGAGTGTAGACTCTCAAGTGATAGACCAAGAGTAACGTTGATGAGTAGCCAACTGGCCCTGCAGAACTTTTGGGTCTGGTGCACCTAGTCGATACTTTCCCCAGCACGAAAGACAAGTGCCTGGAACCAACTGGCTTGGATTTCCTGCAGCTTCCCATTGTCATGGTGAGAGCAGACTTGCAGATTTATTGCAGGCTGATGATAAATGAAATCATTATTTGGTCATCACTTCAAACCGACATACAGCTCACTTTTTTTTTTCTTTCTCCACTCATAAAAGTCCCTTGACACAGTTTCCTCTCTTTTCGAGCAACCATTATCTGCGCTATAAATAAAGGGCTCAAGTAAATTCTTCAGCAGTAAAGGTAGTCTCCCTGACTATGCATCATTTAATGATAGCATTTGTTTGAGGGTTCTGTGCAGTTGGAGAAACGCCTTTATTTGTAAATAGCTGCTTAGCAACAGCCTTTGTATACTCTCATGGCTCCCTCGGAGCCCCAACCTATCACTTGGTTCTGGGAGTCCTTAAATTCCTTGGGGCTTATGCAGAATTCTCAACACAGGGACACACCAGAAGAAAACATGCAAGAAAGCTGAATCACTGCAATTCGCTAAGCAAAAAGGGAATGCAATAAAACAAAATGCTCCCTTCATGGAACCGAGGTGACATTGGAAAAAAAATGAAATTAGAATCTGGAGACGTGAGGGACAGTTTGCTCATCCATTAGCAAGTCAGGGCAGGGGTGGAAGACTTGGGGGTGTGGAAAGGGATCAGAACTTTGGTCTCTGTTTGTCACAGGGAACACCTGGCATCTGGGAGCCGAAAATCAGTCCAAAGGTTGTATCAATTGTAGAAAAGAATCATAATTACAAGTCTCCTTGGGAGACTTTTCATTCCCATCATGGGGTGGGGAAAAGCGTAGGGAAGGAAGCACAGATTCCAGTGAATTTGTGATATGTTATGACAGAACCAGATCAAAAATAGGAAAACTCTGATTTCTCTTTTAGAAAATCAATCTGTGTGTGTGTGTGTGTGTGTGTGTGTGTGTCTTTCTGTCTCTATCTCTCTGTCTCTCTGACTCAGTCTCTCTGTATCTCTCTGACTGTCTCTGTCTCTCTCTTCTCTCTCTCTCCTTCCTCTTCCTCGTCCTCCTCCCAAGCATTTTATAGCCCAAGTTGGCCTGGCACCCACTATGTAGTCCATTCTATCCTCATACTCAAAGCAATCCTCCTGCACCAGCTTCACAGGTGCTAGGATTACAGACATGAGCCTTTACAGCTGACTGTTTCCTATCTTGGTTATCTGTATGCAAGGCTCTCTACAGAAAGGGAGAATGGGTCAAAGGTCACCTTCCACCTTGAGAATCTCTTATTAACTCACTGGCATTGCCTGTGGCCATGAGTTCAACAGTAGCTCTCCTTCTGCTGTATACACTCTTGAGCTTGGAGAATGAAAGAAAAAAATTAGGAATGAAAGAAAATAGGAAAATAAAATATTACATAAAAACAAAACAAAATATATTTTAGCCAAACTCCAAAAGGACCTTCTCCACAATCTACCAGGGTTAGGTCTGTGTGGCCAGTGCAAGGTAACAGAAGATGCCATGTCCCATTTAAATCAACTAATTGACATAACAATGTGTGTCTTAGCTGCCTTCTTATTCTCTGTCTCCCGAAGGCTACTCAGCAAGGGATAGGCTGGCTATCTTACCTTGACAGTCACTTGGCCCTGCGGAAAATTCATGTAGCAAGGAACAGAGGCTTCCAACTGTACATAAGCCTTCTTGGAAGTAGGTAGATCCTGCAGCCGCAGACAGACTTCAGATGATACAACCCAGACCTTGAAGTTGAACCATCCAGCTAAACAATGCTGGATCCAAGACCCTCAGAAAAAGTGAAGGTATAAATATTGCTGTTTTGATCCATTAACTATTTGGGATGGCTTATTATATAACAATAACTACCACAGTAAGTAAGAACACAACAACAGGGAAATCTGGGCAGTAAACCCCATGGTGCTGATGTTGTCATATTTATTATTTGGAGGGGGGGAATAGGTCTCTTCAGGAGAACTCATGTCATCTCATTGAGTGTGTACAAAGTCTATCTCAGCAATGCTACATTCAGTTTTCAAGTCACTTCTATCCACTTCATCAATATAACACTATTACAATAACGTCAAAATGACAAAAATCTAAATAAATATATATCAAGGTCTTTAAAAAAAATACTTCAACCCAAAGTCCCAATGTTCCTGTGCCATGTTTTGCTTCCTTCTCAGTATGTGTCAGCATGTGGCTTAATCTAAATGAATAGTCGTTGATTCTGCATTTGATTTTAACGACCATTATCTTCTGTCCCACTTTACTTAGTGGCTTGGAATACTGACCTTTAGAGACAACAGCAACAGCATCCTCTGCCCTCTCTTGGTTTAAGCCAACAGAGGAATATGCCGAGCTCAAATGGTGAAAGGAAAGGGAGGTGGAGATGCTGGAGTCAACGATCAGCTACTGTGATCAGCTACTCTCTCCGGCCATGGCCATGTTTCAGTCAGAACTCCCCCAGACAAGTCTGTAGCCGCAGATGCTCCCCCCGCCCCCATTTAGGGTCAGGAAGAAGAGGATTCTCTGCTGCTGCCAGCCCTGGGCTGCTGCCAGGCTTTACAAAGTCTTGATGGGTGACAGAAACTCTGTTCACACTTTTTAAATAAGTGTTTTATTTGTTTATTACATTTTTGAAATGTGTGTATACTCCCACCAAGACTTTCAAACTAGTGAGGTTTGTCATAAAGACCTACATCTTTCCCATTCGTTGTTAAGCAATTAGAATATCTGCTAATACAGGGTCCGTATTCCCATTAGCATCCATCTGCAGCATTTTGGCAAGCTGTGAGCTCTCCAGATACACACCTGTTTCCAACACCGTCTAGTGTGCTTCCTATTTGATCAGCTGCCAAGCATTCATAAGATCTACCCCTGCATATTCAATTGAACCCAAGCTCGTGAACTCAAGCTAAATCCTCGCAGGAGGAACAGTTTTGATCACAAGTCATTGGTACATAGTGTTGGAATGTTGGCTCCGAAGATGATCCAGACAATGAAGAGAAATGCCAATTACATGGAGGAACACCCCATGTAAAAATTGGGCATGACTGCATCTTTATAGAACAGCAGTATTGTAGGCGTGAGCCAACTGGGAAGCCCAGTCACTACACCACTGTTTACATAGAAAAATATGATCTTCCATTCACACGGCTGATTTAATAATAACATTTTTGGAATGTAAACCATTAATTAAACTGGCGAGGTTTTTTTTTTAAATGGTTCTAAATAAGTACTTTTCAGAAAATGGACATTTAAACAGTACAGAATTGGCAGTCCTAATCCATAGGATTATAACAGTAAACCATTAAAGTCAATCTAGAAAGCTGGGAGATAGCTTAGTCAGTAAAATGCTTGCTTTTCAGGCCAGAGGACATGAGTGTGAGTTCCAAAACCCACATATAAAAGGCTGGACATGGTTGCAAGTGCTTATGATCTCAGAGCTGGGGAGGTGGAGACAAGCAGCTCCTTGGGGCTTGCTGGCCAGACAGCCTAGCCTCTGTGGTGAGTTCCAGTGTTTTTAAATGAATCACTTCTTAGATATTCAGTCTCAGGAAAGATCCATTAAGTATCATTTGTCATGCACCATTTTAAGCATCAGCTAGATAGCAACAAACAAGCTAGATTTAAAAAAAAAAATGTCTTGCCCTATAGAGAGTATAATCTACTGAAGAAAATCAAATAAGATCAATAAGAAAACTATCTGGGATGATAAATAAGGATCAGAGTTAGGGGTAAAAATGGAAGAAGGGTATTGTACAGAGGGTCATTTATATAAAATGACCCAAAAAAAGACATCCCTGCAAACATGGCACTGTGTAAAGGTTTCAAATGAGTGATGGATGGAGCAAGCCATGACTATGTCTTCTAGAGAAGGGTACCACGTACAAGTTTCAACCAACTCAAAGATGCTGAAATGAGTCCAATTAGAAGACTGTGGAAGGAACCTCTCATTCATAACCAACGAGCAAAATGACAAAATACCTGAGGATAAATCTTGAAAGAAGATTATAGAGTCTCTGTGATGAAAGCTTTAGTGCTGCATTAGTGAATGTAAAAAGAGCTGAAGAGAAAGGAAGGATGTGTATCCTTTCAGTAAAGAAAGCAGACATGCTCACTCACAGAAGGAACTGAGGAAGAAAAGCCCCAAACCAGTGAATTTTAGGATCATAAAAAAGGTTTGCTTACCATCTCCTAAGTCCTAACCCAGGTAGCTTTCAGGGGAATCTGGGGGAAAAAAGGCTCAGGACGATGCTGCAATGAGAAGAAACAAGCCAAAGAAATCTGCTGCCTCTGTGCGTGGACCACAGTGAACTCTGTGGGTTCACTGCCACATATCTACTGGTGAGGCGAAGGTGGTTCCTAACCAGTGGGACCAGAGGGAGAAGAAGGGTGGGGAAGAGCTGATCGCTGGAGTCCACTGGCATCTCTATATCTGCCTCTCCTTGCCTCTAACCATGACAATCTCTAGAAACAATGAGTGCTAATTCAACTCTCCTGTCCAAATCTCACATATATTTCCCTTGGGGCCAGCTCCAGTTTGGAATGACAGAGGGATGGGGACTCCAGGAAACAGCCAACTCATATGTAAAAGCTCTACAGAATGACAAATTGAGCCTATAGAGATGTTATAGAGATGTCGATTGCTCCTAGACTAATCTGTAAACTCAAAGCAATCTCAAATGCCCTCTCTATTTCAGGCTTGGGGGCAGGGGTGGGGGGGATGTAGTAATATTTCAACTGAAAAAAATAAAATACCAAAATAGCTAGGAAATTTTCCAAAATGAAGAAAAGTTATATGACTACCATATGAAAATACATGATGCATGACTTCAATACCAGCACTTGGGAGACAGAGGCAAGTAGATCTCTGAGTTTAAGGTCATCCTGGTCTACAGAGTGAGTTCCAGGGAAACCTTGTCTTTAAAAAAAAAAAAAAAAAAAAAACTATGAAAATAGAAAAAAAAAACACAAATCAAAGGGAGGGGAGAGGGAGGGAAAGGAGGAGGACAGAGAGGAAGAAAGGAGGAAGGGATATGAATTTATTAAGGCAAAGACCAGCAATGCAACAGAAAAAGGAAAACATATATGAAATTCTTACCCCACATGTAAATAGTTAATACATTATTTGGAAAGATATTCAACCTCATTAATAACTAAAGATAAGCATGTTAACACCATAATGCTATTTTATCCCAGTGTACTGAATGAAAATGGAGAACTTGACCATCTCAAATACCACCAAGGCTGGAGATAGATCTCTCACACAAGCAGCTTGGGTTGATTTTCTGCCCCCCCCCACTTGAAATGTAGATTCAATCCAAGGATGAGCTAAGACTGAGATAATGTAAATAAATAAACAGAGAGGGAGAGAAAGGGAGGAAGGAAGGGATAGATAGATAGATAGATAGATAGATAGATAGATAGATAGATAGATAGACAGACAGACAGACAGACAGACAGACAGACAGATAGATAGATAGATAGATAGATAGATAGATAGATAGATAGATAGATAGATAGATAGATGCCTATATACATAATCTTTAACAGTGATTGTAAAGCAAGAGAGGACACAGTTCATCCCAGACTCTCTGTTTCCCCTTCCCATCTTGCAAAGGAAGACACAAGCTGTGAACCCCCATTTCAGACATCATTCTGCTTCCCCTGAGTAGCATTCAAGGCAAGGCACAGTACAACTTCAAGTTTGTGTCAAGAACTCAAGAGGAATATTTGTCTTTCATTCATTCTTAAACCAAATCAAAGCCATTCCAAGAATGAGCTTGTAATTCTACCAGACACAAAACATGAGCATTTTCCTAAGGGCAATGATCTCAAAAATAGGATAGTTTAAAAACCAAGCATTCCATTTCACAGACAATCTTATTTTCTATCATTTGTGTTTATTATTTCTACATTTAGAATAAATTAAAGAATATTCCTGGGCTGGAGAGATGGCTCCATGGTTAAAAGCACTGACTGCTCTTCCAGAGGTCCTGAGTCCAATTCCCAGCAACCACAGAGTGGCTCACAACCATCTGTAATGAGATCTGATGCCCTCTTCTGATGTGTGTGAATACAGCTATGGTGTACTAATATACATTAAATAAATAAATAAATAATAGGTTTAGAAAAAGAATATTCTTTCAAATAAATTTTTAGTCATTTGGGTTCAAAGCATGTCTGTATGAGCATAATAACCTTTTTAAAGATTGCAGATGTAGGAAGATGCCTTAATTAGTAAAGTGCTTGCCATACAACCATGAGAACTTGAATTTGACTCTTCAGCATTAATATAAAAAGCCAAGAATGAGAGTTTGCATCCCTAACCCTAGTACAGAGGAGGCTGAAATAGGAGAATCCTTGGAGCTCATTGGTCAGCCAGGCTCCAAAAATCTGTAAGTCCTGGGTTTAGGGAAAGACCCTATCTCAAAAGATAAGAAAGAGATTGGTAGAAGAAGCCACTAGACACTGACCTCTGGCTCTCTCTCTCTCTCTCTCACACACACACACATGCACGAGCGCGTGTGTGTGTGTGTGTGTGTGTGTGTATGTGTGTGTGCATGTATTACATACCACATAGATAGATAGATAGATAGATAGATAGATAGATAGATAGATAGATAGATAGATAGATAGATAGATAGATAGGTATGGAGAGGAGGGAGGGAGGGAGGAGAGACAGAAACAGAGAGAGAGAGAGACAGAGAGACAGAGACAGAGACAGAGACAGAGAGAGAGAGAGAGAGAGAGAGAGAGAGAGAGAGAGAGAGAGATTCACTACAGAATCATAGACCAAACATGAAAATGACTAGGTTCATCTTAGGCTAACTTGCTTTTTTCTAGGCCATCGTAGCCATTCCTCCAGACAGATAACTTCTCCCAGTTCACAACTACCCACTAAGCTGTAAGCTAGGTAAGGTATACACCAGAGACTTCCCTACTAGGCTACTACCTGGTTTCTTCTACTCACTGGTAGTTTAAATCAGAACATGGAAAATAGCAATAAGCCCCACAAAGGCATCTGTCTTGGAAAACACGAAACATCAGACACTATGAAGCAGAAGAGATACCTGTGCTGCTATGATCTCCCTTCCTTACCAGTGTGTTCAGTCCCCACTCTCTTTTTTCCTCCTCCTTTACTACAGATACATATAAAAGACAGGGCTTCCTTTTTATTAAGAATTCAAGAGCAACAAGTCAGAGGACCATATTCTTTTAAAAAAAAATGCACTCATATTGCAACACAGAAAATCAAGACAACCACAAGGAGAATCTCACACAGAGATCGGGACCCATTCATATATTTTATAGCCTATGGCTGGCAATTAAAAAGCTTTAGGTGAGCTTTGTGGTATGTTTCCGTAAATCTTCACAAATAAACCACCTGAACACAAACTCTATTTTCTTTTTCTTTTCTACACATGAGGATATTTCTATCTCCATGTGTTTTCAAAATAAAGAACTGTTTCCTTGAATTATCAACAGACACACCCCACTGAGAACTACAGACGGAACACAGTCTGTACAGCTTCAGTCAAAGCTGGACACCACCCCCCCCTTCGTAAGATTCCCAGCCCTTGCTGTATTCTCCTGCATAAATACCATCCCTTGCCCATGAGTCAAAGAAAATTACACACACTCACAGTAGTTTTTTTTTGTGGAGAGTTTTTTTTTTTCTTTAATGATCTAGAAAAGACATTTTATGTTCGAGTATAAAAGGGAGGAAAATAGTTGGCAAAAATTTGAAAGCATGTGCTAACAGCTACAAAGATTCAGCAGATAAGATTAGGAAGCTTGCCGAATGTTTGAAGAATAAAGCAATGCATTAATTAAAGACATTTCATTTGATTTAGGAAAGACGTCTCCATTAAACATGCCTGTGCAACTGCGATTCCCAAAGGAACTGTGCTCTTGACCAGAATCAGTTGTCTCCCTCTTAATACATTTGAATTCTCTCTCTACTCTCTTCGGTAGGCATCCTCTAGGATGGCCCCAAGAATCCCTTGCCTCTTGGGATTGCCCAAGTAGTTTCTCCTCTTGAGTAACTGGCCTCAAACCAACAGAACCCATCCCTCTTGAGATACCACTTCCCTAATTACACTGCAGAGACAGCAACTTACCTCCTGCTTCTAAACAGTCTCTAATGCTGGCTTTGATGAATAAACCAGACATGTTAGAGAGGCCCACAGTCAAGAAGTTGAGGGTGGTCACTGGCCAACAGCTAACTGGGTCCTGGAAGACGTAAACCCACAGTCTTCAAACAAAACAACCCTACCAGCAACCATACAAGTGGGCTGAGATGAGTTTTCTCATGAGACCCCCACACTGGGAAATGTCTTGGGGTTGCCTTGTGCAAAATCGGGAAATGCAGTACCTACCTTAGCCGTGCCTAGATTCTTGACCCAACCTGCAGGGTAATTGTATTAAACTGTTGGGTTTGAGGACAATTTTTAACAGAGGAGCTCAGAATGTCCTACTCCAAAATACTTCACCTTGTCAATACTGAATTTTAAGCCTAAGAAATTAGCAGAAGTAGGAGGGTCCCTCTGATGTTCTCTTGTCATTCTCTCCCTGTCACAGACCTTCAAAGAATTCTGTGACCTGCCTCTAAAACAGGGGTTCTCAGCAGCAAAATTACAGTTACAAAACAGCCACAAGACTAGTAGTATGGTTGGGGGTACCACAACATGAGGCTCTGTATTAAAGGGCCGCAGCATTAGGAAGGTTGAGAGCCACTACTCTAAAAAGAAGTTCTAAGACCTTCATTCTAGAGACATTACAGAATGAAGACACAGAGCTCATACTCTGTCATCCCTTAACCACACACAAGTATGATTCATAAAAATGTACAGTGTGAACCAGTGTTTGGAGGAGGGTTATAGTTTTAAAGAGTGGTTTGTTTTGCAGTACCAGGGACTGAATGAACCTAAGGTCTAACACATGCTAGACAAGTGTCCTAAGAGTTTTATACCCAGGTCTCTTTTTACTTTTTCTTTTGAAACACCTAGGTAGGGCTTCTTGAACTCACCCCGTGGCCCTCACAGGCCTTCCTGAAATCTTCCCACTTCGGTTCTCAAGTAGCTGGGATCTCAAGCCTATGACACCATGAACAGTGGTTTCTTCCTTTCTGAAAGCTCTTATGTTATATAGAATTTACATTAAATAAATGTGTATGGTTTTTTTTCTCAGTCCGTTAATGTGTCTTTTGTTATAGGAGGCTTCAGACATGATCCTTGCCATGAGTGGCAAAAGAAATCTTTTCTCCCTTAGGTCACACATCAAAAGGGAACTAAAACAAGTATTTATATTAAAAAAAAAAAAAAGTTCCCCAGGCAGTGGTGGTACATGCCTGTGATTCCAGAACACTGGAAGCAGAAGCAGATGAATCTCTGAGTTTGAGACCAGCCAGATCTACACAGAGAAACCCTTTCTTTTAAAAAATATATATATATATTTATTTATTTATTTATTTATTTATTTATTTTATTTATATGAGTACACTGTAGCTGTCTTCAGACACACCAGAAGAGTACACTGGATCTCATTACAGATGGTTGTGAGCCATCATGTGGTGGCTGGGAATTGAACTCAGGACCTCTGGAAGAGCAGTCAGTGCTCTTAACCACTGAGCCATCTCTTCATCCCAGAGAAACCCTTTCTTAAAAAAAAATTCATATGTCCAATTTTTTCTGCTGATATAAATTATTACGTGTAAAAATGGCTTATCAAGATCCTCCCTAACACACTTTTTTTTACATTTTAGTTTTAGATACTATAAAACTCAATGGAATTTACAGTAACCAGAAGAATCCACCTGGGGCCACTGATTCAGAGTAGAGGGGCTTGTGTTTCGGTATATCAGTGGGATAATTAAGTCATAAGCTTCCTCTAAGACCTTGCTTGCCATACCCAGTCTCTCTGTGCTCCTGTTTTAATGTCTGGACATTTACCATTACAATTCCTTTAGGCTTTAGTTGCTACGAACTTGTCTGCAGTTAAAATGAAACCATCGAAGGGCAATAACTCAGGTTTGCTGTCAGCAGTTTGTGTCTTTATCTTGAGTGTGTGAATCAGTTGTCTGGTTTGAGACCTCTCTGAGAGGTTTTTTACAAGGAGAGTGGCCAGGGTCCCACAAGGAGTGGAAACGCTATAAGGTTATAAGCTCAAAATACAATTTTAAAATCGCACTGTTTGCCAGTGCTCCTCAGTTCAACACAAAGAGAAACAACACACACGAGAGACATAAAATGCATATCCCACCTCCTTATGCCTTCTGTTGTATCTTTTACTGGACATCTCTTGGCTGAGTAAGACTGACAGGCATTATGGAATCTGACTTATACTCTAATGTTCTTTGTTTCTAGAGATAAAAGAGGAGCCAGTGTACTAAAGAAAAAACGTGCTTTCGGGTCCCGTTTTGCTATGCAGGTTCTCATCTGAACCTTCACTGGTGCTACTACCAACCTCGAGTGAGCTTAGAAGAATGGGACCCGAGGGATGCTGGCTTGCTTGTGACAATGACTGGACCTTGGTGACAGTTATCTCGGCTGCCTCATTATTTAATCCCCAAATTGGCCTGTGCCAGTGCCCCTCAGTCGTGACAAACATGACTCATGTTTACTCATGGAGGGAAGATAGAGACTTGTTCTCTCTCCTCAGGGAGGGGTCCCAGGGTCCTTCAACCAAGGTGTCTATTCTTGCTTCCACAATCAAGCTCCAGTGAGCAATAGAAAGAAGGGGAGGGAGAGAATCTAAGTTTCTTCTCATTGGCTATCCCAGAACAAAAGCAACAATTAGAATACGGTGTGTGCTATGGACATGTTTGGCCAGAGATGCAGTAGTAAAACAAAAACACATGAATAGCACACTAATAATCGTGGGTTCTGCAAGGACTTAATACATATTTTAATTCAGCTAAACACTGTATCTGCCATCTATTTGATTCTACATCCTAATTCCATGTGGGGAATACTATTAGGATTCTTACTTTATAAACAAAATCTCAAGCTCAGATGGGATAAATCACTTAGAAAGCAGAGCATCACGAGTTTCATAGCTAGAGAAACAGACTCTAGTGAAGATTAACATGCCAGTGAGGGGGTAGAGTATCCTTGGGACCCACCCCCAAAGAAAGGGAAGTAACTTAAGCAGCATGAAGAAGAAGAAGCTGAGCTGTGATGCAAATTCAGCAAAGACCTCTGTGCCCCCTTGGGCACTCTGAAGCTGGGCTGAGCCTTCGGCACAGTCAGAGTGGGGCTGAACTTTAGCTCATCAGAGATCTAGGGTACCCCTGGAAAGGTGGCATGACCTTGAACAGGACTGCTCTCCTAAGCTAGGATGACTCCTAGGGACTCCAGGGAAAGACTGGCAACTCGCAGCTTTCTGCCACTCCCAGCAGCTGAGAAAACAAGCCATTCATCCCTGCAGTGCATCACTGCATCCACAAAGAGAGCTCAGTGCAATTAAGGCTACGGCTCTTCCGTGTTAAAGATGCTGTTCGGAAGAAAATACTTTGTCTATGGTTGAGCAGATCCTAGATGACCAAGTCACATCAGCTAAATGAAAATGCAAGCCTTTTAACTATACACATTAGCTTGAGTTTGCTTTAGCAAAATATCATAGATCGGATGGTTTAAACAATAGAATTTCTGATCCGATATTAAACAGCCACTTTTTTATTAGATTTAAGGACCACTCCATGAGATGGAATCCATACTTGACACCATTAAAGTGGCCAAGAATCTGAGACTAGATAGGTCCTGAGCTTATGGGAAAACCTACTATATTATTCTGATAAAGGAACATAGCAATAAAAAGACTCCTAACAAGATGCAGCTTCACCCATAGACCAGTGCATCGGTCATCCTTCATCAAAGAAGCCTCTTTTTTTTTTAATTAGATATTTTCTTTATTTAAATTTCAAATGTTATACCCTTTCCTGGTTTCCCTTCCGAAACCCCCTATTCCCTCCCCCATGCCCCCTGCTCACCAACCCACCCACTCCCACTTCCTGGCCTTGGCATTCTCCTACACAGGGCATAGAGCCTTCACAGGACCAAGGGTCACTCCTTCCATTGATGATTGACAAAGCCATCCTCTGCTACATATGCGGCCGGAGCCATGGGTCCCTCCATGTGTACTCTTTGGTTGGTAGTTTAGTCCCTGGGAGTTCTAAGGGGTTCTGGTTGGTTCATATTGTTGTTCCTCCTATGGGGCTGCAAACCCCTTCAGCTCCTTGGGTCCTTTCTCTAGTTCCTCCATTGCAGACCTTGTGCTCAGTCCAGTGGTTGGCTGAGAGCATCCACCTCTGTATTTGTCAGGTACTTGTAGAGCCCCTCAAGAGACAGCTATATCAGGCTCCTGTCAGCTAGCACTTGTTGGCATCCACAATAGGGTCTGGGTTTGGTGACTGTATATGGGATGGATCCCCAGGTGTAGCAGTCTCCGGATGGCCTTTCCTTTCAGTCTGCTCCACACTTTGTCTCTGTAACTTCTCCCATAGGTATTTTGTTCCCCCTTCTAAGAAGGATGGAAGTATCCACACTTTGATCTTCCTTCTTCTTGAGCTTCATGTGGTCTATGAATTGTATCTTGGGTATTCCAAGGAGAAGCCTCTTTCCACACTTGATGGTAAGTAACATAAAGACCCACAAGTGGATCACGTGTAGACAGTGAGAGAGTTTAGAGGACTCAGTCATAAATGGGATCAAGTCCCGCCCCCTCAAGGCTCAGAGATCTATGTGGAAGAGGCAGTGGAAAGACTGTGGGATCTAGAGGTGGTAAGTGACGCCAAATGAACATTGTCTCCCAGACATAGCAGGACCAAAATACCTATGAACTCAGAGACCATAATAGCATGCACACAACCTGCACAAGCTTGAACTCAGAAGGGAAAGTGGACATAGGTCCCACCCCTAACCAAGAAGCTATTTGTCACTGATACCTTCTGAGAAAGGGACAATCGGTTTTCTCCAATGGAGGTCAACCACATATATATGTATAGCAACCATACTTCAGGAAGGGACCCATGCCCAGAAGTTGCCCAACACAAACAGACTCCTTGCTTTTTAAACACATTATTGTTTCTTTGTTTTTGTTTTTTGTCTTTGTTTTTGTTTTGGGGGGTTGGTATTATTTTTGTCTTATTGGCTTTCTTGTCTTTCTCTTTCTCTTTTTCTTTCTTCCTTTCCTACCATTTGTTGGCTTGTTGGTAGGGACTGGGAAAATTGTTTCTTTTTCTTTTCTTGGTTTTTTTTTTTTTTAAGAAAGAAAATGTTGGGGAAGGGAAAAGAATATAATCAGAATATGTTGTATAAAGAATTAAACATTTATTTATTTATTTTTCTTATTGTTGTATGTGCATAAACAATGTCTGTAAGTGTGTGCCATGGCATGTGCGTGGAGCTTCGAGGACAGCTTTTGAAAGTCAACTCTCTCCTTCCGCCATGGGTTCTGGAGATCAAACACAAATTATCAGACCTCCCTCCACAACAAGTTCTGATCCTCTGCATCAACCATAGAATCTTTTTCTCACAGTTGAAGCACCTCTAAGGAAGGTGGTGGAGGTGAAGGCCCTCCTCCAGGTTGCTGGTGGCCACTGTATCACTGTGTCCTCACTTGTCCTTCCTATGTCTGTGAACTTGTTCCCCCTCCCCCTCTCTAATCCTCATCATTATGACCCCTGTCTTTGACTGATCTCCACCACAAATTTATCCTAAATATCTCATCTTGAAGCATCATCCCTTTGGCAGTTAAGGCTCCAATATTCTCTTCAGGGGGTAGAAGATACAAACATAACATATAAAACAGCATACTCAATGACAAAGACAAATGCACTCCCCTGTTGACTTGAGTGTCATGGGTCTTTAATCTCTAAATAGTTGGACAGTTTCCCAAGTGAAGACACAAAAAATCTCCTTTACAAAGCCCTCGAAGAGTATTTCTTCTTCCCAGAACAGAGATTGTTGCTACAACTCTTTTTCTTAGATGATATAAGTTTGTGGTTTCATTGTCTTTCCTATGCCAGGTCTACATGTTTGAGCAGAATGAAGATGAGTAACATACAAATTCCTGCCTGAATTCTCTCTTTTTTAAAGTCCTCGTTTGGTTTAAATTACTTTGAGACGATGTCCCAGATCTGCTGAACACGGGATGAGAAGCATCCTGGATTTTCAATGGGTGAAGCCAAAGGGAAGCAGCCAATGAACAGACTGCAAAGGCTGGTCTGGAGAAAGGTCCAAGAATCCTCTTTTTGCCCCTAGAACTCTAGCTCAAGAATTCCCTACAAAGAGGTAGCTGTTGTCTCGAGACACGCTTTCTGTTGTGTGCCTACAAACACAAGCAGGCTTGGTACAAAGCAGACCCTTAGATCGGATGGACAACCTACAGACAACGGGGAAAGAACTATGGGTATGTCATAGCATTTGACAGGGGTGTGAATATGGAGGACATCCTTCCATCTGTTTCTGTCTCATGTACTAAAATCCAAGAATACTCTAGGACAGGCACTATGCTTTTGCAGATCTTGGCAAATCCTGACATACTGTGGCTCCTCTGTCCTTGTGAAGACAAACTGTGCATTTACATATGTGTATGACAAACAGAGGGGATGCCTTTATGAAGTGGCTTACCTTTCCAGGTGTGCTAGATACAAGGAGTCTCATTCCTCAACTAACATTCACCATTCTTTCAGTCTTCCCATGATAAATGGCATAGAAACTAACTTCTTCTGTTATAAAATTTCTTTAGGGAAATCAGCATGAGTTAGAGCTCAGATTTCTTTTATATTAACTGCATCCTAATGTCCATGGTGAGATTTGGGAATTCAACAGGCTGATGAACCATAAGGGTGCTATTTTCTGCCCTTGCCTTCACATTCCAGAGTCTCTGGCTCCTTATGGAATGACTGCTCTTTATGAACCGAGTGAAGGCCGCGCTTTTGACAGATGTTGCTAGTCGGAATAGGTGAAAGTACACAGAACATAATAGTTTCTCAATAATTAAATACCTGGTGATTCATTGTTACTTGATGGGTGACATGACAAACAGAATTGTTTTTCAGATAAAATAACCTCATAATAAAATCCTTCAATAATTAAATCCGTTTGGCTAATGCCCAAGATCCCCCAACACTGAGCAGAGCCGAGAGCTTTGCTGAGGTCCCAGGATGCCTGCTCTGAAATATCTCCGTCCTCCTAAACAATTAACAGCTCTGTGGAAGGGCTGTGGAATAAGTGTTAGGGTGCCCCTTGACACTGAGGGATCTAAAGGAGTTCTTTTTTCTTTCCTCTAAAATCTAGTGTGATCAAAGAAGACTTAAAGACGTCAAGAAGAAAAACAAGCTAACACAATTTGTATTGAATTTTGAAGAAAAAAAAAAAAAAAACCTCTTTCCCTGTAGCTATGGGTAACTGGATAAGAAAACACTAAACAAGTCCCTTTGGGGATATTACATGATGGTATTCAATTTTATATCCTGGCTTCTACATTGGGGATTTCTTCATGATATAGACAGGCTTGCAGACAGACTTATATAAATAGAAGCATTGTTCAGAGATGAGATTACCTTGGCTTTAAGGCAAAATTACTTCTAAATAGATCTTGGTATTAATGAAAAAATAAAAGAGCTCTGGCACTGTTACTGTAGGAAAGTGTATGCATATTAAAAATTAACCTTGAAGCTCAGCAGAGGCATGAGCGAGATTACTTAGGACACAGCAAGAAAGCCCCATACAGCAAGAGAGTGCAGTAGTGAGCATGCTCGGCTCACCTTTTCAACAGAACAACCAAATTACCGTTCATTCCTTACTGTCACATTAGAAAGGGTCGTTAGTTTGAAGCCAGGTAGTGGTGGCACACGCCTTTACTCCAGCACTGGGCTACACAGAAAACCCTGTCTTTACAAAGAAAAGGAAAGGAGAGGGGAGGGGAGGGGAGGGGAGGGGAGGGGAGGGGAGGGGAGGGGAGGGGAGGGGAGGGGAGGGGAGGGGAGGGGAGGGGAGGGGAGGGGAGGGGAGGGGAGGGGAGGGGAGGGGAGGGGAGGGGAGGGGAGGGGAGGGGAGGGGAGGGGAGGGGAGGGGAGGGGAGGGGAGGGGAGGGGAAGGGAAGGGAAGAGAAGAGAAGAGAAGAGAAGAGAAGAGAAGAGAAGAGAAGAGAAGAGAAGAGAAGAGAAGAGAAGAGAAGAGAAGAGAAGAGAAGAGAAGAGAAAAGGGAGGGAGGAGGTGAGGAAGAAAGAACGGGTGGCAGTTTGGCTGCTTATTGGAGAGGTGAAAGAGAAATTTTGCATCATTAGTTTAAACTTTAGTTATATGCTCAACAACACTATAATAGCTTTTAATGTATCACTTTGCTGGTGACTTCTGGATACATAATTACATAACCTGGGGATCTCAAGATGCTCCCAGGCTGTTCTTCCCCACTTGAACTGCTGCATTCATGTAATTTGGGGTTGTATAATATGAAAAATGCACTGGGAGTTCTTAGCCATCTGCACCAGAAACATTCAGACACATCCCCACTTCTTCATCTGAAATAATCAGGGTTTTGTTTTTTTCTTTCTTCCACCTAAGAGATTCTTTTTCCAGAAAGCTGAATAATGTCCTCAGAGGCCTCAGAGCTGTAAAACAAGTCCCCCATCTGGTGAGGATAGAAGGGAGGAAGGCTGTCTGGAGAGAACAGACCCTCTCATCTCCAGTCTAGACTGAGTCCTGGACATTCCAGGACACCAGAGATAACTGTCCTTGGGATTTAAAAGCAGCAACATAAATGTAAAACCGACACTCGACAGGTTCCATACTTCCTTTCCCAGCCCCTGCCATCATGACAAACATTTTAGACAAGCCAGGACTACTATATTTTTATTAACCATTTCCCATCACCTCTCTTACAGAGACGATTGATCTAGCTTTGCAATGGGATATACCTCTGTTTATATCTGGGGTCCTGTGAATCTACAGAACCAAACAGAGCATGGATGGACTGGGATCCCAGGGCACAGTCACCTCTGTAACACTCCAAAGCTTCTAGTCCCAGTGAACCTTCCACCAAAAGAAAAATACATTCTTCCCACTCAAAAAGTTACCAAAGGGGAGGGGAGGCTGGACTGTTCTTCCAGAAGACCCGGGTTTAATTCCAAGTACACGCATTGTATAATCATCTATAACTAGAGTTCCAGGGGACGTGATGCCTCATCTGACCTCTGCCAGTCATGATGTGGTCAACATGCAAATAGTTCTAAATGAAGCTTCAGAGGGAAATGAAATGGACTAACCATCAGATACCTTACTGGTCACAACAAAGGGACAGGGTTCTCTCGGCCTACTGATAACCTAGTTTCAAGGGAAGCTGAGTCAGAAGCTTCCTCCATAAACAGAGGAGTCCTTCCTACTGGACACGGAGTAAAGATGATGCCGTATTTCTTTAGACTGTTCAAGCTACCATTCTGGGGTTTCACAAGTACTTACAAAATAGTGTAAAGGATGTATGTGATGCTTTAAATAGAGTGGTCTCCATAGACTCATGGGTGTGAATGCTTGACCCTTAGAAAGTGGTACTATTACAAGGTGTGACCTTGTTGGAGTAGGTGTGGCCTTTTGGAGGAAGTGCATCACTGTGGAAGCAGGTTTTAAGTTCCCCTATGCTCAAGCTACACCTAATGTGGCACACAGTCTCCTCCTGCTGTCTGGGATCAAGATGTAGAACTCTCAGCTCCTTCTCCAGCACCTTGTCTGCCTGCCTGCCACCATGCTTCATGCCATAATGACAATTGTCTAAGCCTCTGAACCTGTAAACCAACCCTAATTAAATGTTTTCCTTCATAAAGGTTGTCCTGTTCATGGTGTCTCTTCACAGCAATAAAACCCTACCTAAGATAATGTATAAATGGGATAGGACTCAGGTCACCAAGAAACAGAAGGAGATGAGGTGGCAAGAACATGGATTTAGATCGGCAGCAGACATCCTGGTTCCGGGACCCCGCAGAGTGTATTCTGCACAGGTGAGAGTACAGAATACAGAAGCTAAAAGCTTCTGGGACGGGGGGAGCGACAGAGCTTCTAAGGCAGCCCCCTTTTCGGGCCCCAGACAGCTGGCCACTTTTCTGGCCAGTGGTTAGGGATCCTACCGGCCCAGGAACGCTTTGCCTGTGCATCGGCAGCAGACATCTTGGTTCCAGGACCCCGCCGAGTGTATTCTGCACAGGCCCCTGACATCCGGCCACCTTCTGGTCAGTGGAAAGGGGTCTGAGCGGAGAGGGAGGCCTAGCCTGAGCATCGGCAGCTGACATCCTGGTTCCAGGACCCCGCAGAGTGTATTCTGCACAGAGGTTAGGGATCCGACCGGCCATAGAACGCTTTGCCTGAGCATCGGCAGCAGACATCTTTGTTCCGGGACCCCTCCGGGTGTATTCTGCACAGGCCCCTGACATCCGGCCACCTTCCGGCAAGTGGAAAGGGGTCTGAGCAGAGAGGGAGCGCTTTGCCTGAGCATCGGCAACAGACATCTTGGTTCCGGGACCCCGCCGAGTGTATTCTGCACAGCCCCAAAGATTACCAGATGGCGAAAGGCAAACGCAAGAATCCTACTAACAGAAATAAAGACCACTCACCATCATCAGAACGCAGCACTCCCACCCCACATAGTCCTGGGCACCCCAACACAACCGAAAAGCTAGACCCGGATTTAAAAGCATATCTCATGATGATGGTAGAAGACATCAAGAAGGACTTTAATAACTCACTTAAAGAAATACAGGAGAACATTGCTAAAGAGTTACAAGTCCTTAAAGAAAAACAGGAAAACACAACCAAACAGGTAGAAGTCCTTAAAGAAAAACAGGAAAACACATCCAAACAGGTGATGGAAATGAACAAAACTATACTAGACCTAAAAAGGGAAGTAGACACAATAAAGAAAACCCAAATTGAGGCAACGCTGGAGATAGAAACCCTAGGAAAGAAATCTGGAACCATAGATGCAAGCATCAGCAACAGAATACAAGAGATGGAAGAGAGAATCTCAGGTGCAGATTCCATAGAGAACTTCGGCACAACAATCAAAGAAAATACAAAACACAAAAGGATCCTAACTCAAAACATCCAGGAAATCCAGGACACAATGAGAAGACCAAACCTACGGATAATAGGAGTTGATGAGATTGAAGATTTTCAACTTAAAGGGCCAGCAAATATCTTCAACAAAATTTTAGAAGAAAACTTCCCAAACCTAAAGAAAGAGATGCCCATGATCATACAAGAAGCCTACAGAACTCCAAATAGACTGGACCAGAAAAGAAATTCCTCCCGACACATAATAATCAGAACAACAAATGCACTAAATAAAGATAGAATATTAAAAGCAGCAAGGGAGAAAGGTCAAGTAACATATAAAGGCAGGCCTATCAGAATTACACCAGACTTTTCACCAGAGACTATGAAAGCCAGAAGAGCCTGGACAGATGTTCTACAGACACTAAGAGAACGCAAATGCCAGCCCAGGCTACTATACCCGGCCAAACTCTCAATTACCATAGATGGAGAAACCAAAGTATTCCACGACAAAACCAAATTCACACATTATCTTTCCACAAATCCAGCCCTTCAAAGGATAATAACAGAAAAAAAAACAATACAAGGAAGGAAATCACGCCCTAGAAAAAGCAAGAAAGTAATCCCTCAACAAACCAAAAAGAAGACAGCCACAAGAACAGAATGCCAACTCTAACAACAAAAATAAAAGGAAGCAACAATTACTTTTCCTTAATATCTCTTAATATCAATGGACTCAATTCCCCAATAAAAAGACATAGACTAACAGACTGGCTACACAAACAGGACCCAACATTCTGCTGCTTACAGGAAACCCATCTCAGGGAAAAAGACAGACGCTACCTCAGAGTAAAAGGCTGGAAAACAATTTTCCAAGCAAATGACCTGAAGAAACAAGCTGGAATAGCCATTCTAATATCGAATAAAATCGACTTCCAACCCAGAGTTATCAAAAAAGACAAGGAGGGACACTTCATACTCATCAAAGGTAAAATCCTCCAAGAGGAACTATCAATTCTGAATATCTATGCTCCAACTGCAAGGACAGCCACATTCATTAAAGACACTTTAGTAAAGCTCAAAGCACACATTGCACCTCACACAATAATAGTGGGCGACTTCAACACACCACTTTCATCAATGGACAGATCGTGGAAACAGAAACTAAACAGGGACACAGTGAAACTAACAGAAGTTATGACACAAATGGACTTAACAGATATCTACAGAACATTTTATCCTAAAACAAAAGGATATACCTTCTTCTCAGCACCTCACGGGACCTTCTCCAAAATTGACCATATAATTGGTCACAAAACAGGCCTCAACAGATACAAAAATATTGAAATTGTCCCATGCATCCTATCAGACCACCATGGACTAAGAATGATCTTCAATAACAACATAAATAATGGAAAGCCAACATTCGCATGGAAACTGAACAACACTCTTCTCAATGATACCATGGTCAAGGAAGGAATAAAGAAAGAAATTAAAGACTTTTTAGAGTTTAATGAAAATGAAGCCACAACATACCCAAACTTATGGGACACAATGAAAGCATTTCTAAGAGGGAAACTCATAGCTCTGAGTGCTTACAAAAAGAAACTGGAGAAAGCACACACTAGCAGCTTGACAACACATCTAAAAGATCTAGAAAAAAAAGAAGAAAATTGACCCAAGAGGAGTAGACGGCAGGAAATAATCAAACTCAGGGGTGAAATCAACCAAGTGGAAACAAGAAGAACTATTCAAAGAATTAACCAAACTCGGAGTTGGTTCTTTGAGAAAATCAACAAGATAGATAAACCCTTAGCTAGACTCACTAGAGGGCACAGGGGCAACATCCTAATTAACAAAATCAGAAATGAAAAGGGAGACATAACAACAGACCCTGAAGAAATCCAAAACACCATCAGATCCTTCTACAAAAGGCTATACTCAACAAAACTGGAAAACCTGGACAAAATGGACAAATTTCTAGACAGATACCAGGTACCAAAGTTAAATCAGGATCAAGTTAACGATCTAAACAGTCCCATATCCCCTAAAGAAATAGAAGCAGTCATTAATAGTCTCCCAGTCAAAAAAAGCCCAGGACCAGATGGGTTTAGTGCAGAGTTCTATCAGACCTTCAAAGAAGATCTAATTCCAGTTCTGCACAAACTATTCCACAAAATAGAATCAGAAGGTACTCTACCCAACTCATTCTATGAAGCCACAATTACTCTGATACCTAAACCACAGAAAGATCCAACAAAGATAGAGAACTTCAGACCAATTTCCTTTATGAATATAGATGCAAAAATCCTCAATAAAATTCTTGCTAACCAAATCCAAGAACACATTAAAGCAATCATCCATCCTGACCAAGTAGGTTTTATTCCAGGGATGCAGGGATGGTTTAATATATGAAAATCCATCAACGTAATCCATTATATAAACAAACTCAAAGACAAAAACCACATGATCATCTCGTTAGATGCGGGAAAAGCATTCGACAAGATCCAACACCCATTCATGATAAAAGTCTTGGAAAGATCAGGAATCCAAGCCCCATACCTAACCATGATAAAAGCAATCTACAACAAACCAGTAGCCAACATCAAAGTAAATGGTGAGAAGCTGGAAGAAATCCCACTAAAATCAGGGACTAGACAAGGCTGCCCACTCTCTCCCTACCTATTCAACATTGTACTTGAAGTCCTAGCCAGAGCAATTCGACAACAAAAGGAGATCAAGGGGATACAAATTGGAAAAGATGAAGTCAAAATATCACTTTTTCAGATGATATGATAGTATATATAAGTGACCATAAAAATTCCACCAGAGAACTCCTAAACCTGATAAACAGCTTCGGTGAAGTAGCTGGATATAAAATTAACTCAAACAAGTCAACGGCCTTTCTCTACACAAAGAATAAACAGGCTGAGAAAGAAATTAGGGAAACAACACCCTTCTCAATAGTCACAAATAATATAAAATATCTTGGCGTGAATCTAACTAAGGAAGTGAAAGATCTGTCTGATAAAAACTTCAAGTCTCTGAAGAAAGAAATTAAAGAAGATCTCAGAAGATGGAAAGATCTCCCATGCTCATGGATTGGCAGGATCAACATTGTAAAGATGGCTATCTTGCCAAAAGCAATCTACAGATTCAATGCAATCCCCATCAAAATTCCAACTCAATTCTTCAACGAATTAGAAATAGCAATCTGCAAATTCATCTGGAATAACAAAAAACCTAGGATAGCAAAAACTCTTCTCAAGGATAAAAGAACCTCTGGTGGAATCACCATGCCTGACCTAAAGCTTTACTACAGAGCAATTGTGATAAAAACTGCATGGTACTGGTACAGTGACAGACAAGTAGACCAATGGAATAGAATTGAAGACCCAGAAATGAACCCACACACCTACGGTCACTTGATCTTCGACAAGGGAGCTAAAACCATCCAGTGGAAGAAAGACAGCATTTTCAACAAATGGTGCTGGCACAACTGGTTGTTATCATGTAGAAGAATGTGAATCCATCCATTCCTATCTCCTTGTACTAAGGTCAAATCTAAGTGGATCAAGGAACTTCACATAAAACCAGAGACACTGAAACTTATAGAGGATAAAGTGGGAAAAAGCCTTGAAGATATGGGCACAGGGGAAAAATTCCTGAACAGAACAGCAATGGCTTGCACGGTAAGATCAAGAATTGACAAATGGGACCTCATGAAACTGCAAAGCTTCTGCAAGGCAAAAGACACCGTCAATAAGACAAAAAGACCACCAACAGATTGGGAAAGGATCTTCACCTATCCTAAATCAGATAGGGGACTAATATCCAATATATATAAAGGACTCAAGAAGGTGGACTCCAGAAAATCAAATAACCCCATTAAAAAATGGGGCTCAGAACTGAACAAAGAATTCTCACCTGAGGAATACAGAATGGCTGAGAAGCACCTGAAAAAATGTTCAACATCCTTAATCATTAGGGAAATGCAACTCAAAACAACCCTGAGATTCCACCTCACACCAGTCAGAATGGCTAAGATCAAAAATTCAGGTGACAGCAGATGCTGGCAAGGATGTGGAGAAAGAGGAACACTCCTCCATTGTTGGTGGGATTGCAAGCTTGTACAACCACTCTGGAAATCAGTCTGGCGGTTCCTCAGAAAATTGGACATAGAACTACCGGAGGATCCAGCAATACCTCTCCTGGGCATATATCCAGAAGATGTTCCAACCAGTAATAAGAACACATGCTCCACTATGTTCATAGCAGCCTTATTTATAATAGTCAGAAGCTGGAAAGAACCCAGATGCCCCTCAACAGAGGAATGGATACAGAAAATGTGGTACATTTACACAATGGAGTACTACTCAGCTATTAAAAAGAATGAATTTATGAAATTCCTAGGCAAATGGATGGACCTGGAGGGCATCATCCTGAGTGAGGTAACACAATCACAAAGGAACTCACACAATATGTACTCACTGATAAGTGCATATTAGCCCAAAACTTAGGATACCCAAGATATATAATACAATCTTCTAAGCACATGAAACTCAAGAAGAATGAAGACCAAAGTGGGGTCACTGTACCCCTTCTTAGAATTGGGAACAAAACATCCATGGAAGGAGTTACAGAAACAAAGATTGGAGCTGTGACGAAAGTATGGACCATCTAGAGACTGCCATACCCAGGGATCCATCCCATAATCAGCTTCCAAACGCTGACACCATTGCATACACTAGCAAGATTTTGCTGAAAGGACCCTGATATAGCTGTCTCTTGTGAGACTATGCCGGGGCCTAGCAAACACAGAAGTGGATGCTCACAGTCAGCTAGTGGATGGATCACAGGGCTCCCAATGGAGGAGCTGGAGAAAGTACCCAAGGAGCTAAAGGGACCTGCAACCCTATAGGTGGTACAACATTATGAACTAACCAGTACCCTGGAGCTCTTGACTCTAGCTGCATATGTATCGAAAGATGGCCTAGTAGGCCATCACTGGAAAGAGAGGCCCATTGGACACACAAACTTTATATGCCCCAGTACAGGGGAACGCCAGGGCCAAAAAAAAAAAAAAAATGGGAATGGGAATGGGTGGGTAGGGAAATGAGGGAGAGGGGGGAGGGTATGGGGGACTTTTGGGATAGCATTGGAAATGTAATTGAGGAAAATACGTAATAAAATATATTAAAAAAAGAAGAAGAAGAACATAGATTTAGGAGACTGGGAGAAGGCAGAGGAGGCTCAAGCTTCAGAAAAGGTAAGAAGCTCTTTGCCAGCCTGCGATGGGGAGGGGACTCCAAGGAAAGCCAGAAGCTTAGATTAAAGGGCTATGTGGTGGAGGGAGGTTAATGTAGAGAAAGGAAGGTCAGTGGAGCAGCCCAAACTTTGGTCATAGAACTGAAAAGGGCACACAGTTGAGTCTGGAAGCCATTTCATAGACGCTTGGAAAACATAGACCCCGAAAGACATGGGAAAGCACTAATGGATTCCAGCAGGGGCTGCCCATGAGATCTGTATTTGGGAAAGATGGCACTGGGGGCATTTTGGAAGGAGAATTTGAAGGGCAGGGCTCAGGTCCCAGGTTCCGTTCAGAGCCCAATGAAGGAGCAAGGTCATCTTGCTAAAGCAATTACAGTGGGGAAGGAGAAGCAGACATCTAGAGAACATCTTCCAAGCAGGAGACAAAGATCTTACTTTGGAATAGTGCCTAGTGGCTTCAGAACACATCCATCTCAGCACATCAGTCCTCACACAGCTACTTAGGAAGAGAAGCCAAAGGCAGCTGACTATGAAAGAGCTGGCTCCAGGCATCTGACTCTACACGCTGAGGCCTGGGTTCTGACCACTGTTCCTGAGGCCTGACACAACGAGCTCATATTTCTTCAAAGCTGAGTAACAGTACCCACAGGGACATAGAAATGACAAGATGAAGTCAAGAAAGAAAACATCTTGAGGAAATAATTTTCTGATGGTCAGAAAATACCATTTTGAGGGCCATTTGGAGGACGTTAAATAGCCAAAACACCACCCAAGGGTTCACTCTTCATTTTGAATTTTAATATTTTACATTATCTTTTTTGACTCTTAAAACATAAGGCATATTTTACCCAACTTTATGATTTAGATAATTACATTTATATCCTTGTACCCATTAGAAGACCTAGTAGACAAATACAAAATCACATAAATCAATACCTTAAATTATGAAGACCTTGTACCTATACCCATCTCCTTGGATCAGCAATATTAAGAAAATTGAATATACTAAGAAGTGATCTACCTACCTATAATTTGCATATAATGTAACCATACTCAGCCAATGGCTAGGAGGAGAGTCTTAAAGCCTACCTCAGCCGGGCAGTGGTGGTGCACGCCTTTAATACCAGCACTTGGGAGGCAGAGGCAGGTGGATTTCTGAGTTCGAGGCCAGTCTGGTCTACAGAGTGAGCTCCATGACAGCCAGGGTTATATAGGGAAACCCTGTCTCGAAAAGTAAAAAAAATAAAAAAATAAAAAAGCCTACCCCAACAGTGACACACTTCCTTCAACAAAGCCACACCCCCTAAAGGTGCCACTCCCTGGGCCAAGTATATTCAAACCATCACAGTAAGCACTAAAGATTCTTATAGCAAACAGATGGTCTTTGAAAGAGAAACTCCCCTACCCCTTGGGAATAATAGAGAAAATAAAAGGTATGGAGCATTTCTTCAAAGGATTCAAAGGAGATAACCAGGTGACTGCTCTAATGTAGTTTTTTAGCAATAACTAATTAAACCCAGGGCTTACCCAGCAACAGCTGTTTTAACTAGTAACGTGGGTTTTTTTTTTTTTTTTATCTACACCTTGAGATTCCAAAATGTAAGGTCATTTGTGGAATGCAAGAAGGAGAGGTGGTTCTTAGTTAGTTCCTCTGTTGCTGAGATAAAACACTAAACAAAAGCTCATAACACCATGTGACATCATCAGCTAGGGACAGACAAGAGCTCCTCCATTCTGACTCTTTCTACCTTCCCCCCTACCCCCCAGCAGTTAAATAATCTTTAAATGAAAATCTCTGAGAAGTATGCTTGTGCTCGGAAGATGAAGCTCACACGTGTCCTACCTTAGGGCCTTACATCTGACCCCAGTCCCTTCTCCTGCTGACCCTGCCCCCAGTTCTCCTCCCTGCATGCATTGCTCTGCAGAGACACTACCTTTGATCACCAGTATGACAATGATTTTTTTTCCCACCTCAGCATCTCAGCATATGCTGGGCCCTTTGCTTGGAATGTGCCGGTCCCTGGACATTGCCTAGGTCCTACCTACATCATATACAAGATAACTGGACTAAAATATCAACCCTCGGGGCTGGAGAGATGGCTGAGTGGTTTAGAATACTAACTGCTCTAAAGGCTAGCTCTGACTCCAGAGGTCCTGAGTTCAATTCCCAGCAACCACATGGTGGCTCACAATCATCTATAATGGGATCTGATGCCCTCTTCTGGAGTGTCAAAAGACAACTACAGTGTACTCATATAAATTAAATAAATAAATCTTTTTTAAAAAAAAAATCTACCCTCCTCTGACCCATAAATAGCATCGAGGACATTATTTCCTTCTGTGTGTGTGTGTGTGTGTGTGTGTGTGTGTGTGTGTGTGTGTGTTTCTTGACAATTATACCTACTTAAATATATGGCATTCATGTGGCTTTATCTTTTTTATAATGTCAGTATCTTCTACACTGTAATATCTGCAAAGCAGATACCAAATGTGTCTTTTTGTATCAACTGTTTCCTGAGCACCTAGCCAATCTGTTATCTATCATCTATTACCAGAGTCCCTGTCCATAGGCCTGGGCCCTAGGGCCAAACACTTGCTCACATTAAGAGAAAAATGATGATATATGGCATATATGAATTTATAGAAATTTGCAGAAATTAATAGAAAAATTAATTTATCCTCAGGTTTGGCCAAAATTGGACACAGAGGAATTCACAACCTATCTCCCTATAACTCATAACAGTGTTAAAACATATAGAAAATATTAAACAAGAGCCATGAAATGGAATATGTAAATGTATTCAGGTGCCCATGTTACCAGAACTGGGAAAAAAAGTCTTCAAGTGCCAGAGTCTAGTGTCTGCGGAACATGCTATGTTGACTCTAGGCTGGTCATTCCCCAGCCCCAACATAGTATTTCCTGCAGCCATGCTAATTCTTGGTTCCTCTGCACTACTACATAGTGTTCAAACACTGGGTGCACACATGTTAGATAAGTACATGAGTCAGAAAGGCAAATTGACAAGAACCCATGTGTGACGGCTGGCGTTAATTGCTAACAGGACTCCCAGCACGCCACCATCTTTGTTCACATGGAAAGACATTAGAGCAGGTTCGTCCTTTGCTAATGAGGGTGATGATGTTGGGAATCATTGCTCCTCTCAAACTGCTAATAACTGATTTCAATCCAGACAAGTGTAGTTTAGCAAAGAAGGCCTTGATAACTAATATTCTGACTTGGAGGCTAAGAAGAAAATACTATGCCTAGGATAGAAAACCCAGCTATACTCTAGAAATTAAATCGCTCATGTGATTGAACTTGATTGAGACATTTGCACACTCTACTTATTTACTTTAGTACCTTCTCAACACCACACGCACAAGCGTGCAAGCTCACAAGCACACAAGCACACACACACACACACACACACACTGATAATAATAGTTCTTTTCATTTAAAAGGAAAGGAAAAAGAAAGATAATAAAAGTTTCATAAGGTTCTAAAACAAAATGTTTTAAAGCATTCATCCATAAATGACAGACCTCTGGGGAAGGGACAGTATAGGGTGACAATAAGGATGGAAATTGGCCTCTTTGAATACTTACAGACTTGATTTGAAGTCCTATGGATCTTTTGCATGATTAGGAAAGCCATAAATTCACAAAGTCATCCCTCAAACTTTAAAGTGAAATAGAACAAATGAACCTAACGGTGTTTCCAGATGGTGGCACAACCAAACAGTCCCAAACTCTTTCAAGTGACTTCAAAACAGGCCCTTCCCCAGAGTGCAGAGCTACCTGCCCTGGCTCTCACATGCTGATGTATGTCTCTTCTGTCTTAGCTGCATCTGGTGAGGTCGGATGGTAGCTTGGAAGGGGCCACAGTGGGGGATGTACTTCATGGATCTCAGAAAATGCTATGCAGTGAATCCCTGTTTACTTCGGTCTCATTGCCATTTACAAATGTCTTTGGAATAATAATGACTAAACCTTTACCAAATGACTCCTGTGTTAGCACTACAGACCTCGGGCCAGAAATGATTTCAGAACAAAATAGCTTTCATTATCACAGTGCTGGTAGCTGTGGACTTGTTATTCTGTGGTGATTCTTTTCTCATGGTATGGGATAAACAAATAAACAACTCTGCCACTCTTGGTAAGAACTTGGATTCCAAAGCGGGTGGGGTGGCAGAAGAAGGCGGATCTCTGAGTTCAAGGTCAGCCTTATCAACAGAGGGAGTTCCAGGACAGCCAGGGCTACACTGAGAAACCTTGTCTCAAAAAAAAAAAAAAAAAAAAAAAAAAAGCATATATAAAACAAGGACTAGGATTCTAAGTGTGGTGATGCCTTTAATCCCATCTTAATCCCATCACTCAGGAGGCAGAGGTTAAATGAATCTCTGTACATTCTAGGACAACCTGATCTACAGGCTAGCCTGGGCTGTATCATAAGACCCTGTCTCAAAAGAAAAGAACAGGATTTGAAAGAGTAAAATAAATAATAAAAAGGGGAAGAAGAGATTAAGTAAAACCCTGGTGACAAGGTGACACAGTGAATAAAAGAACTTGCCACACAAGCCTGACAACCTGAGTGCAAACCCAGAACCCACGTGACAAACCTGTGCCCTGACCTCCACAGACATATCATGACACACAAGCCCACCCGTCATGCACAAATACCTACACACAATACTAGGAATTTTTTTTAAATCTGAATGCTAAATTCCAACTTGAATTATCAGAGCCAACATACGACATTTTATTTAACATAATCATGAGGATGGGTGGTATCAGCAAAATATAAATTATGAACAGCAGCACAACTCACTCAACAACAGAGCACACCCATAAACACTACAGTTTAGTCTGTTCAAGCACATAAGTGCACATAAAGATCAAAGGCACTGTCTCTGAGGTCACTCATCCAAATGGCTTAGACACACCATAGTGGTTATGCAAATGAGTGATGTTAGGCAAATAGGTAATAATAATTTACCCTCAGTTTCAGTTTGAAAGGTTGTCTTTAATATATAGTACGTCTAAATATTAATGTTCCACCCCAAAATTTTGTTTAAATCCTGACTTTGTCTTTGATTTCATGAAGCTATATCATTTATATTATATATGTAATCATATGAATCAAATGAAATCATATATTGTATGTTATATAGTTTGTTATTTTGTATATTATATTTTCTATATTCCATATTCTATATGTCATACATCACATACCATACATCATATACCATACATTATGTTACATCATATATTACATATATCAAGCTATATATGTGTGTATGTATATATGTTATGGTTTGTATATGCTTGGCCTAGGTAGTGGCACTATTAGGAAATGTGGCCTTGCTGGAGTAGGTGTGTCACTGTGGGTGTGGGCTTTAAGACCCTCATCCTAGCTGCCTGGAAGTCAGTATTCTGCTAGTAACCTTCAGATGAAGATGTAGAGCTCTCAGCTCCTCCTGTACCATGCCTGCCTGGATGCTACCATGTTCCTGCCTTGATGAGAATTGAGTGAAGCTCTGAATCTGTAAGCCAGCCCCAATTAAATGATTTGCCTTGGTCATGGTATCTGTCACAGCAGTAAAACCCTACCTAAGACTCTGTGTGTGTGTGTGTGTGTGTGTGTGTGTGTGTGTGTGTGTGTGTGTAATATTCCTCAAGTCTTAATTTGGATGACTCAAAGAATAGAAAGCTAAGCATAGCAGAGACCAAGGGTGGAACCCTTGACCCTGACTGCATCTCAACCCTTGTGCCCTCTCCCACTAGCTTCTGTAGATGTGAATGTGACTAGGAAGTGACTTCACATATATGCTACATAAGCAAAATTAACAACCATTTGACTCTGTCCTTTGGTATTTTGAGATGAATTGTAATAGTCTCTGTTTAGCCTTGGTCTAATAAAATTCTGTCACAAATACCAGATAGGGGGCTTCTTGATGCTGTGGGTTCCTACTGGGCAGGAGTAGAATGCTTGCTTAGCATGTGCCAAGCTCTGGGTTCAGTCCAACAACTATCAAACAACAACAGCAACAAAAAGGTCACACATAATATTCTGTCTTAGGAGGCTTGTATCTATGTACGCCTGTGGGTAGTTCTTGTATTGGTAGCTTGGGGACACATTTTTAACAGCCTTAGTTTAAAGCCACTTGGACTCTAAGAGCCCCAAATCAACACCATGTATCTGCCTGAAGTTTGGCTTCAGGACCCTTTCTAGAGTCCTTGTGTTTTACTTTTAGCTAGTTACTACAGTTTCTCATTACCAACTTGGCTGTGTGTGTGTGTGTGTGTGTGTGTGTGTGTGTGTGTGTGTGTGTGTTCCAGTCTGTGTCTGTGTGTGTTTGTGTGTCTGTGTGTGTTTGTGTCTATTTGTGTCTGTATCTGTGTATTTATTTGGTCAGAACCCTGGGACCCACTAGCCAGGAATAGATCCCTTCTTAGAATAGATCCTCCTCCTTTTTATAAAGATCAAAGGCACTGCCTGTCTATTAGGTCACTCCTCCGAATGTCCCACCGATGACTCAGACTAGTCCGAGTCATCATTGCCCACCGCTTGCTCAAATACTGCACCTGCACCTCTTCTTTCCTTGTTAAATATTTGCTGTCTGTCTGAATCAGGAAAGAATATTGCACACCAAAAGCAAGGAAATGGTTTTGGCTAATGCCTGATGGTGCTACTTTGTGTCTTTCCTTACTTGAGAGGCACTGTCTATCATTCTTTCTAATGGACTATTCACAGAAGTGACCCTCTGGTCAGTCAGCTCATATTATCTCTTCCATGGATTTATGGAGGCTTTGTTTGCTTACCTGTGGCAGATGTGCTTGAACTCCAGATGTTTTCAAAATGTTCTCCATGTGGACCTATATAATGCTATATGGCAGTAGTTATGCTTGCAAAGGCTTACGACTTTAAAAGAAGTTTTGATTGCTTATTGTTGGGCTCTGTTTGTGGCTCCTAATTAAGCATTTCATTTAAAATGCCAATGTCTTCAGGCTTATGAGTCTATTAAATTAATTTTCCCCATCTAACTTAGTAAGGTTGTATGTCTACACTTTGATGATTTATAAATTTTGTTAAATTTCACACTTGAAATGCTAAGTGATTTTTTAATAAATAATTAGAATAAAGAGTTACATACAGAAACCACGCTAATAAAAGTATGCATACATTTTAAAGTAACTTACAGAAAAAAAATACATCAGACATAGGAGTATAGGAGATTTAACCCTTTACTTTTAAAAAATATATATACAATATACTTAAAATCATACAAATAATATATTGACCTCTAAGGTAACCTCATTAAATTTCATTATGATAGGTTTATAATGAGTTCTATTTTTAATAGATTATTTATTTATTTATTATTTATTTATGATAATTTTGAAGCAAATTCTAGTTGTTACACATCATCAATATAATTTCATATGTAAATATTTCAGAGTATAGTTATGGAAAACAAAAACAATATAATCATAGTTCACACAATAACAGACCCCCCCCAAAAAAAAGTTGAGAGAAATTCTATAATAATATCAGGTATTCAGTTAGTCGTCATGTTTCCTTAATTGTCTTGAGAATTCCCCTCACTCACATTATCTCTCTTCTCACCTCCTTTTGTTTTAAAAAATAATAATAATAATAAATGGGGCTAGAAAGATGGTTAAGTGGGTAAAATGTTTGTCATGAAGTCTGAGGACCCCAGAACTCATACATCTCTAACCTCAAAGCTCCAAAGCAAAACAATACAAAAGAATCAGGATCCTGAACTAGTCAGATAGGGAGATTGGTCTCTTCCAACCATCAGCTCCCTTCTTCGTATTTCTACTAAAACAGATCTTTGACAAGTAGAGAGGAGACCATTATTAAGCAAGGAGGAGACCAACTGACCCCCAACTAGGGTGTGTTTGTATATATGAGTGTGTGTGTGTGTGTGTGTGTGTGTAGGTGGGGGTGGTCAACCGGGTGGACAATTCCTGGAATCAACTCTTTAGGACACAGAGAACTGTCTGCAAGAGTCTTAATCAAATTATTTCCCTATAGAAACCTATGAGGTCTTGTAGAAGTGTATGGGCATCCTATAGAAACACGTGAGGATCCTTACTGAAATCTGAGGTAGCCAAAAGAAGAAACCAAGGAGTAGATCCAAGAGAATTCAGCCACCCTTCCCTACTTCTTCTTGAGTGGCTGCACTTCTGGCAATCAGGGGCCATTCAACATGGGGACCTGAACTCATTCTTGCCTTGCACCAACAAAATCAGCTGATGGGGGAATGGGGTCTCGTGCCAGCAGTAGCAATGTTTCTCTTTTCTGTCTGTCTTCTACCCTTCCTTGCAATGCCCATTCACAGAAGCTAATACCCCAGCAAGCTGGTTTTGACTTCAGTATGATGTTACTTCTCACACTAAATATCACATGATATCTAAGAGCAGAAACCCAAAGAAAGACTGGAACAATCTTATGAGAAACCACCCTCCTCACTCATATGTTTTCTTATCCTTTCTCCAAGCCATGACACTGATCACAATTGAAAATACTACAAAGTCAGCAGGGCATGGTGACCCATGCCTTTAGTCTCAGCACTCAGGAGGCTGAGGCAGGGGAATCTCTGAGTTTGATTCTAGGCTAGTCTACAGAGCTCATTTCAGGACAGCCAGGGCTACTCTCCGAAAGCCTGTCTTTGAATATGAAGAAACACATACTATAAAAATCTACTTAACTGTTCTTCCTGAACAGGCTGTAAGCTTTATGAGGGAAGGGATTGACTATAAGCTGTTGACTGTAAGCTTTATAAAGAAAAGAATACTTATTTTGGCCACTTACCTATGCTAAATTCCTACAAGCATACCCGGCACTCAGTAGGCAGGCCATGATGGTTGTTGGTTGAATGTATGTTGCCACTCATTAATAAGAATGTGGTAAAAGAGTGGTTAATGAGGGAGAACCAAGGAAAGGAAAAAAGACCCTCATCTCTGATGAATGCTACACAGATACTATGCTTGTCATAAACACGGCTTTGCCCCATCTTCACAATTTTCCTAGAAAAGGAGCCTTAAAGTGACAAATCCCAAACTCATGGCCAACCACTAGCCCAGCCTCCCCTGGCATCCAACAGAGAAACTAGAATCTTCCCTCCAGAACTCTTGGAAATTCCTATAGGAAAAAGAGATGTCGACATGTCAAGGACATCTACCTTTTTTTCCTATGCTTTTTCCCATCACTCTCCATATGGGTCATTCCATGTCTTAGGGGTTTTCAGAAACTCTAAGCACTCTACATTTCAAACATGGCAGGGGAGTTGAGCCCTTTGCCTAGGGCTTTGCATCAGGCCCAGAAAGACCCTGGGGTCTACCTCTATCTGTTATGAAGGCTTATAAATCAGCACAGGCCTGGGCTGTTAAAAGTGCATTAAATAAGTGTGTGTGTGTGTGTGTGTGTGTGTGTGTGTGTGTGTGTGTGTGTAAACATAGTCCCCATAACAGGAGCACTTTTGCTGGAAAAAGCATTGACTCAAAGCAAGGGAAAGTTTGGCTCCGGTACCTTACCAGGACTTAAGCCACCCAAGCCACTCAAAACCAGCTTGTTTCCTCCAAATCTACAACAAAAGCACCTATGCTTTGTATCTTGCTGATAAACTGGAAGGTCGGGCTCTCTTAGAAAACATCCTGGAAGGCACACCTCATTTAACAGGCATGGGAGGAAGGCAGGAGATTGTAGCGAAAACTAGATGCAGTTAAACTCGTGCACTTCTTAGTTTTATAAATGTGTCAAAATACCATGTGTTGATTTTATTGATTTAAAGGAAATTGACCGTAAGTTCTTTTGTTTTGTTTTCATTAAGATTTCTGTATTAAAAGATAAAACTAGCCTTCTCCACCAAGCCATGTAAATGCTCAGCGAGAGGCCATTCTAGCTTGCTCCAGAGTGAAGCATGGGAACACATGAATGTCACCCAGCTGTTGGAAGTGATACCACAACATCCCAGAAGTCAGATTTGGGTATTCCAATGGGCCTCCCCACCTGGGACTCTCTTGTTGGTCTTACCTCTATGGAGCAAGTGTCTGCTCCAATGCACAGCCCCTTCTGTGTGTCTGCCCTTGGAAACCAACGCTACTCCCCAGTTATTTCAAATGGTTCCTTGTTTGCACGATTTCCAGACCCCCACTAAACAAGCTGGTTTCAACCCTCAAGCCCAGTTCCAGCTGGTTACTGCAGGCGGATTTATGAGAAGTCTTGTCTGGAGACAAGAGGAAAATATTGGGTAATTGGAGCAAGCTCTTCCAAGAGGCTGCCTGTGGTATGTAACTAGACTTCCACTCTGAGGCAAGTGGGTCATGTTACCTAGACTCAACCAGAACCACACTGGACTCCATTCACAAAAACCACACCCCATGGCCCAGGATAGGGAGTGGCTCAAGGTCATGGGCACCTTTTCCAAAATGTAGCAACTTGGTGTAAAACCAGAAGGAGACTTTTCCCAGTGGTCAGTGTCTGTGACTAGAAATGAAGCAAAACTAGAACTGTATGATATATATATATGTATATATATATATATATAAAATCAAAAGTAATTCAAATATATACCCAGTCTCTAAAGAAAAAGCCCAAGGGAGCCAGTGCATGTTTAATGCACACCAAGTTATCTTTTAAAAATCCATTACTTCCAATTTCTGCCATTCTCAATATTCTTCACACAAATGACAGCTGCTTCCTGAGAGCTCACTCTCCCCTCTGCACTCACAGACAGACCAAATATTTTCCACAACGTCCAGCCTATATGGCTCATCTACGCCCTCAGCCCCAGTTCTTCCTCCGTTCTCCACGTGTAGCTCAAATTAGTCTGGCTTCTGCGGTTATTGAAAGTCCTTCTTCCCGTCATTCGCCACACCCTCCCTGCCCCCCAACTCCCACCCCTGCCTTGGTTTATTTGCTGTTTACAGGAAAGTCCACACTCTGATGAACCAAATAGGAATCTCCAGCAGACAGGAAAGGCAGAAAACTGTGGATTCTAAAGCACTGGTCATTTCTTCCCTACTGCATTAAGATCCGATTGGAAAAAAACCTTCATTTTCAGAAGGAGGCCCTGACCTAGAAGTGCCCAAACGTGGCCAGATTTCATTGTTCTCCTTGAGACAAAAACCTTCTTGCTTATTAAAAACATCCCCTCGGAAGGCAGAGGCAGGCGGATTGCTGAGTTCAAGGCCAGCCTGATCTACAGAGTGAGTTCCAGGACAGCCAGGGCTACACAGAGAAACCCTGTCTCGAAGGAAAAAAAAAAATCCCTTTCCATCAACCAGCAGAAATGTCTCAATATCTGAAATTCCCACATTTTGTTCCTTTGGCTTGGCTATATAAAACTATATTCTCTGAAGCAAATAAATATCTCCATCACTACTAACTGGTATTGGTGTTAGTGTTCTGTGAATTTATTTCCCATTAGCTAGCCAGGCAACCAGTGATACTTAGGGATATTGGAGTTGAGAGTAAAGGGGAAAAGATTCCCAAGTTTAAGGTGATCAGGAAGAAAGACCCAGGGAGTGTATCCAACAAAATAAAGAGCTAGTGTATACCCAGTGTTAAACCCTCTGCCCTCACCCAAGCCATCAGAGTAATAGAGCTTGAACCACATGACCATCCCAGAAGCCCCAAAGCCTTCACTGTCTATCCACTGTGATCCCAGAGACATTTTTTGGAGTGGTGTGGTTTTTCCTGAAGTCCTCAGTAAATGCAAACTCAGCTTTCCTCTCTCCTCCATCCAATCCCACCTGGGGCTCAAGAGCTGGTTCTAAATACTCCCCAAGTACAGCCTATACTGTTCTCTTGCTCTGCCTCCTATGCCAAATTTCACCTGAACCATTCATTGTTTCTACTGGAAACCTGAGTCTGTTTCATGACCCAACCCCATCTGTTTCTACGACCTAGAAAACTCTTGCTTCTCCAAAGTTCTTCCCCTCCCAGAGCCTCAATCTCCCCCAGTTGTCTCTAACTATTCCCCATGAATTCCACCTGCATCTCCAGCCACTGAAGGCTTCCATTACTTAACAGTTGCACCCAGGGCTGCCTTTGCTGCCTGACATCACATGACATACTGCCAAGTCATTTCATTGTCAGATTTCTCAAAATGCTGTTAAATGGGTGATGGAGAGGAAGAGTGAGTGAACGAAGGCTTTAACATCTGGCAGGGGAATTTGTGAGATCTGACCACCTGGCGGCTCCTGTTAGTGATATATGTTCAATAATAACAACAGCCGTCAAAACAGGAAATGCATGGAGAGGTTACTGTCCATTAGTCATCTGTCTTGAAGTCCTGTCTGACCTCAGCAACAGTGACACTCATTGTTTTTAAGGCCCCAGGAATTTGCACATTGAGCTGAGAGACCCATGAGCTAAAATAACTAGGGCAAATTCCTCCAGAAAGCTGTGCCCTGTGGAAACTGGTGAAGCGTTTAAGAGGCAACCTGCCCAAGGTTGAATAGAGCTCTATCATTTGTCATCTGTGTGACTATGAGTTACAGAAGGTTTTCGTCACCCTGTCTCAGTTAAAAGCAATATCCAATACTCATCAGTGCTGTCTTGGGTTCAAATCAATACTCTAACTTGCAGGACAGCAACAGACTCCACTTCGGGCATTATTAGTTCATTTGGAAGCCTATCAGATATCCTGCCACATAGGAGTCCTTGCCGTAGTCAACACAGACTCAAGTTTAAAGAGTTAAAATGTATACCAGCCAGGAATTTCCTCGGCTTAATAATCCTCGTGCCTTCTACTCTCCACAAAGATCTAGTAGCAGTCCTTGCAACAAATCCATAAGCATAACCTTCAGGTCCCCCCGCCCCCCAATAAGGGCATTGCCAGTTCCAAGTGTTAAAAAAGCCCAAAAATGTAGCTTTCTAACACAGATTTCTGTGCTCCTAGTCTAGAAACAATTCACAATCTGGTGTCAGCCTCACCATAAGCAATGTTGCCTAGCACCCGGGGTTGACAATATCATCATGACTGGCTTCCATAGTAACAGTTAAGCAGAGGTCAAATTGTCACGTGTCATGGGAATTTGAATAGGTTAACTCTTTTACCTCAAGATAATAATGGTAACCATCTCACACCACCACTCCAAGGTGATGAATTCACTTGTGTCCAGAGTTTAGACCACATAGAGTACAGCAAATAGTCTAAATGTCATGTCTCCTTGATGTAGACTTCTGGAATTGCCTCAATTTTCTCCTTCCAGTGTAGGATTTGGTGTTTGGTTTTTTTTTTTTTTTTTTTTGGTTTTTTTTTCTTAGTTGTTTCAGCTATTTCTAAATATTCCATCAAATTGAACTTCTGCTTGGGTTGACCAGAAGCCCTTTCTACCGGCACTTATGGACTCTTAGTGACCCCAGAGTGTCTAAAGGAGGAACTCTCTGAGACGGGTAGTGTGAGTCAAGCCAGTTCTTACCCTTAGTCTCAGCTGTCTGCAGTGGCCACATGAGAGCTTGAAGCTTCCTACTCACCCAAAGTAACAAGGGCCCTGGGGCTCGTGTGGCTTCTAGCCCAGGGCCTAAGCCATCCGAGTTATCAAGGAAGAAGCCACGTCACCCTAGTAACTTTTCCTGTGATTCTCAGTTAATTAGTGACATCGGGACAGAATGTACATTTATGTGGAGTGTGGTGGCAGAACCGAAAAGTTGTAAAAGAGCTCACCAGGGGAGCTTGAACTCAGATAAACAAGACCAGGAATCTATTTTTACGTGATTTTTTTTTTTTACCAGTGAGGAGCAGAGTACAATAAACAAGACCAGGAATCTATTTTTACGTGATTTTTTTTTTTTACCAGTGAGGAGCAGAGTACAATGAAACATTCCTCCAAGAAGCCTCCAAATGGCGTATTCATTTCCTCCTGCCATCTGACAGATAGGAATGACCCTATCAGCAGATCTTGTTCCTCTCTGTCTCAATGAGGTAACCGTCCGGTGTGGAAACATGATGACTCGCTTTGAGGCATTTCTCCCTCCTGTCTCCTTTTTATGGCCACGGTGTCTGGCTTTTGCAATTGATCAGTCCCCACCTTGTCCCAGATTCCCCAAATCCCTTCCCTCCAACACCCTGGTTTCTGACTAAAATAAGCAGAGCGAAAAACCAAGGTGACTTTCTGGTCCTGGGGTTGGGCGAGCTGACTGAGGCTGTTCATCTTGTTAAAGGGAGCGTTCATACGTACACTATTGACTTAAAGAACTGAAAAGACAGGGTTTTTATTTAAAAATTGGAGGTGAGATGTATACAAGAAGTGTCTGGATACAGGCTGATGATCTCTCACTCCTTCCCTTCTGGGAAGGCAGAGCACAGTCTAGGGCCCTTCCCTCCACACTTGACTTCCACCATGTTATCTATCTTACTACAAAATTATTCTCATTCATTTTTTTTTCAGAAGTCCCTACTTTACCCTTCCTGAATTCAATGTACCCACAAAATAACAGGATCAATAAACTAGTTTTAGCTTTTACTTCACAAACTTACAGATCTCTTACAATGTACCAGGCAGGTTCTGAGTATTTTGCAAATGCTACCTCACTGAATCTTCACAAATGCCCCAATAAGGCAAGACTCCTGCCAACCCCATCACAGACTAGAAGGAAACTGAGGCTGAGATTAGAGAGGAAATGATCACATATAAGTGGTTCACTGAGAGCTGGAATCTAGGTAGGACAGCTCTACAATTTAAGTTTAACCAGAGTCAAGCTATGTCAGTCATTGTGCCATTAGACCCTATCACCTTCTAAGTTAGACTAAGACAGAGCCAAAACTGTTGCATCTTCTTGTATTGGTCATCATCTAAGATCACCTCATTCCCCACCTGCTACAATAAAACAGAGGAGAAAGAGCTTCCATCTTAGAAGACTTAACTGCAATTTCTGTCCCTCTGTTTTTACCACGTTGTGGCTTTGGTCAGGCTCTTTGGCTGGCCTGTGATGCCTCAGTTTCTCCACATATTCGCTACAGACATTGATCCCTTCTTCCACAGGTTATTGGAGAGGCTGAAGAGATCATAGCGCTACAAGTGCTTGGGCAATTGTTTCTGCCACTAGTGAACCTTGTCCCTCTGATGATGAATACGTGCTGTAATTAAGGAAGCAGTGTCCCCATTTCTTCATTACAGGCAGCCCTTACCAGTTGGAAAAAAAAAATCTCTCAAATAAAAGAAGTAAGTCCTTATGTTTCTTTGTGCTAGAGTCTGTTGCTGTTGCCAGCAATCCAAAATAAATCACTTCATGAGGTAAGGTCTGTTTATATTATTCCACTACCTGAAGACTTCCTGTGTATGACATTCAAATGGGAGCATCTCAGCCAAAGGCCTATAAAGTCATTTCCCCAACGCTTTACACTTAGCCGGGCTAAACATCTGCTTGTTTTGGCCACCTGAGTTGGTGAGTTTCACTTTGCACCACAGTGCGGTGCAGGTATCAAGAGAGGACCCAGACACTTTCTTTCCTCCATGTCTCAAGAGAGGCCTTGATTTATAGCTCCACGGCCACTATTAGAACTAGCAGCGAGGAAACCACAACAGCTGGGCTTCATTACACTCAGTCAATGGCCATAACATTTTTTAAGGTAGCAGGCTGGGCCCAAGGTTGTATTCTCAAATTTTCAGCCGGTTTAAAGCTTCAACCATCTGAAAGACAGATACGAATACCAGTCAGACCCCTGTGAACATCCAGTGACTCAACCAACTGTGAATCAAAAGTATTGGGGTGGGGAAAACTGCCTCGCACTGAACGAGTGTGGACACCTTCCTTATCATTCATTGTTCTCCAAACAGCTCAGTATAATAACTATTTGCATAGCATATACATTGTACTAAGAATTATAAATAAAGCGGAGATGATTTAAATGACACAGGAAGGGGATGAGAGATGGCTCAGCCAGCGAGAATGAGTGCTTCCCTTGCAGATGACCTGAATCTAGTTCCTAGCACCCACATTAGGTGGCTCACAACTGCCTGTTAACTCTGGCTCCAGGAATTCCGGCACCTTCTTTCAGCCTCTGTAGGTACCCACACACACATGTATAAATACAAATAAATAAATAAATAAATAAATAACTTAATTTTTAATCTAAAATATAGTAAAGGATATGTGTAGGATATAGACAGATACATGACCATTTTGTGAGGGATCTAACATTCACATGTGTTGGGTCCATGTTGGTCCTCCATCCTTCAAAAACAGTAAAGGATGGTTTTAAACTTTGATGAGAGATCTTGGTGTTTTCCTTTTCCAGGGGAGACCCCTACAACTTGAAAACTTTATTAAGTTCTCACCCTGGGAATAACATGTATATAGCCTAAACCTATAAATGTGGCAATGGTTTGATCTCATGTCCTTTTTGCCCCTCTTTACTACCCATATGACATATGAAAAAGGAATACAACAAGCCTTGTGAGTTGTTTTGACAGCCATTGTAGGAGCAATATTCAATGGTTATGAAAACCCTTCCCTCATCGATACATTTCAGAACTCTTTCTCTTGTAAACCCAACAATTCTTCAATATCAAGTGACTTGAGTCTCTTGAAAAACACATCTAATGAAAGATAGCCAAGAAAGAAAGAGAGACTATTGATATCAAGAGGGAATAGGCTGGATAAGTTAAGGAGAACAGCATCTCTCTCTCTGAGGAAAAGTGTCTATATATCTATGCACGGCTTCACTCTATACCTCCTGACATGGAATGAAAGCAACTCTCTTTTGAGATAATACAAGGTGGATTATGGAAGCCAAACCTTAAGGAAAGAATTTAAAACATCTTGCAGCTACCCAAAATAGTCCAAGATTCCACCCGCTGTCCTTCACAGCTTCCACACATAATCACAAGGGCTTCCATGGCTTAGAAACATCTCAAAAGAAGCTAGTACAAAAGCAAACCAAGCATGCATGCAGGGTTATATTCTTCCCAGAAAGAGGATCTACACGTCGGATGTTGTCCATCCAACACACCTCAGTGTTTATAGTTGGGCCAGACCAGTAGTTTTCTAAGACATCTCCAGCGCCTATCCAATAAGAATTGACCACATTTGTGTGTGTGTATGTGTATATATATATATATATATGTGTGTGTGTGTGTGTGTGTGTGTGTGTGTGTGTGTGTGTGTGTGTATGGTCCTTGTTGGCTTCAAGTAGCCATAGTCTAGCTGCTTGGGAGTTTCTATTCAAACATCGCTTTCCTCCAAGACATGCCTTATTTGAAAGGCTGCTTGCAAGTGTTGCCTCTTCATCCCCGCACATCTCCCAGCATCACCCACACTCAATGCTGTGTCCTAGGTTCCCAAGCTTCTGGGACTCGGCATCTGCTTGTACCTTGACCATTCTGCCTCTGGATTCAAACTCACTGCTGTTTGCTAGAAGTAACTGTTTGAGCCCTCTGTGGGACACTTTCCCATGCACAATTCACATCTGATCCACAAAAAATTGTTAACATAGCCAGAATACCCCCATTTTATCAATGAGGAGAGCCCGGACCTGTGAACATGGTGGTGGTTGATGTGGGGTCAGCCCTGGGTCTTCTCTGCGGTCTGTTCTCTGTCTATTACATGGGCTCCCTTGACTCCTTCCTCCCTCTGAGCATCTGCTTGCTCACTTCTTTGTCAGCAGCATCACCACCCCCCTTCCCCAGACTGCCCTGGGAACCCAGGCTCTTCAAACTCCACTACGAACATCTCTCCTTGCATTGTGTATTTTCTCCTTTGTGTTGGTCTCTGCTCCTTTCCTGTCATAAATTCCTGAAAAACAAACTACACTTTTCCTGTTATTCTGTTGCAATCTGCACCTTGCTCCGGTGAATCTGATGAGCAAAAAAGACAGCTTCAGTCATGCAATTTATTCCTGTTTTTATGGTGTTCTGCTTATATCTGATCCTTGGGCAAACATGCTGGTGTCTGTGAGATGGAGATGGGTCATGAATCCTGAAATACCTTTCAGCTACAAATATTTCAAGGCAACTTCCTAACCCATTGCTTCTAGGGTTTTTGTTGGTGGTTGTTGTTGTTGTTGTTGTTGTTTGGTTCCTCTTTAATTAATACACAATTTGAGGTAACTAAATGAAAACTAAATCCTCTTATTCTTAGCATTGGAAGTAGGACATGGTTTTAAAAATTAGCTTTTAGGCGGTTATGACCAAAATGCCTGACAGCTTCTATAGTTTAAAGGAGAAAGGACTTATTTTGGATCCTGGTTTCTGGAGATTCAATCCATGGTTAGTTGGTTCCATGTGCTTGTGCAGAACAAGTAGATTTGGGAATGTGCAGTGGAGGTGCATCTTTGACTTATAGCAGACAGAAGACAGAGAGACATAGGTCCTAGGATCAGTGATTAGCTTAAAAGGCGCATGTCCTGTGACCTCCTCCCAAAGTTCTCATGACCTCTTCCAATACCATCACTAGCTGGAGACCCAGCCTCAGCTCCTGAGCCTGTGGTGGGCATTTCACACGCAAACAAGAACACTCTGCCCCAGATCCCCAGCAAAGGAGCAGCACTGACTACATTCAGGGTGGGTCTTTCCAGCTTAGTTGTTCTTCCACACGACAATTTTTTCTGGAAAGTCTCTCGAAGACACTTCCAAACCTGTCCTTCACTGACCCCTAAGAACTGCTGAGCCCGGTCGAGGTAATGATCAAGATCATAGCCAACATAGGCACTTATACAATCAGATTAAAATCAGATGCAAAATTGACTTCAAACCGTGCATACCAAATAGATTCAGTGGTTCTTGTTCTCTGTAGACTAAAGTTCCCTTGGCTTCAGGAGAAAGAAGGATTTAGAGCTTTGTAATACATGTAACGATTCTATTTTGAATTTGGTTGTTGTTAATATACAAAGGCTTCATTTCTAGCAGATGGAAGAGAAATAGAAAGAAAAAAATTGTTTTTAGCTCCACTAGGAAACTGGAGTTAGCTGTGTTGGCAGGAATGTGAGAGAAAACCACTGCGGCCATCACCTGTGTGAGCATGAGGAACAGCGGGCCTCAGAATACACTGTTTTAGCAAATGGAGTATTTTGAACTAAAAGCATCTGAGAAACAGAAAAAGTTATTTACTTCTCTGTATCTGCCTAAAAATAGATGCTAAGTCTCTTCTTTTATAAAGTAAATTCATATTTCTAAAGGATATTTCCACTTGTAAAGATGTCGTTTCTTCCACCACACAGCAATTGTCTCCAGACACAAGACAGCCATGTTTTCCAAACATCCTCTCCCCTCTGCATTTTTATGGGCTAACTTTCCAGTATAGGAGAAGAAAAACAACTTCCCTTACTATTCATTCATCACAGTTCTAAGCTTAAACTCCCTGTAATAAAAGATTAGCAGGAGAAAAATAAACAGAAGCCTAACATGATGTTGGCTGCTTGTACGGACAGGAAACACCTCCTCGAAAGCCCCAAGTCTTTTCTCCTTTTTTAACTAAAATATTTACAAGACTCAATCATCTAGCCATGTCCTTAAACATTTTCTCTTTAAGAAACATGTGCATAGTAAATAATGAAAACTTTGTTTTCTTACCTTTAATGGCTGGGAGCCTTTAAAGGCTGGGCTATCTCTCCAGCCCAACTTTGATATCTTACTAATCTCTTTTATCAGCTTGATTTACACAGACCCAATAATAGAGTCTAAGAGGCCAGACAAAAAGGCTCCCCCCACCCATGTTACCTATGAACATTCGGTGGGGGAGGGAATTTTGTCAGTATTTATAAAAAATTAAAATGCACATATTCTTCCTTTGACCTGGCAATGGTCAGTTTTGGAACCGATCCTGTGGACTTATTCATATCCACACACAATGAAATGTACCTGGAGACTTCTTTCTTGATATAAATTTCCTTTGTCTGTCTCCTGTGTCTTCTTCAGTTTCCTGAGACATGGTTTATGCTAAGGAGACATACTTCAGAATGACATCATATTTCAGGATTATTTGTCCCATTACCGTCGTTTTACTAAACAATTTTTATTCATTTTTTGAAAGCATTGGGTAAATTTGAGTACCCTTCATCCCACTGCACACGACTGCTAAGATCTGAAGCCCAGGTAAACCGGCTGTGAGCCGGATGTTCTAACCGCTGTACTGGGGTGAAGGTTTTCTCTTGCCTCCTACTGGTTTGCATTTCCCTGTTTGCAGAATTTTAAATGAAGTGTCACCATAAAGAAGGCACAAATTACTTAATCCATACCCAAGAGCCAGCCTCATTAATTTACAACCACACCTCTTAGGTCACATCATGGTCATTAATTATACCTAGAGGATGTCGCAACAACAGACACTCCCAGTATGCCCTGAAATGTTTTCCTGTCCTTTTCTAAGACCTGGGTCTTAGAATACAGTGGCCTTCATCAGCCCTGTCTACTTTGTTCCCATTTGTTGGAAGGCACGAAAAGGCATCCTGAGGTAGGTAACATTAAATCAGAATTACTCAAGCTCACTCTTCCCGAGTATGGACGGCAGCTTAGGAAATGCAGCCCTTCCATCTCTACCCACTCATGATATCTCTGCTCTTCTCCTTCGGGAGTGCGACCTGGCATCCTCATTACAGTCAGCCTCACACCTCAGGTAAAGAAGGAAACTCCAGAAACTGGGATTCCCTAGCCACACAGAAGACAGCCAATGGTAGAGGCATTTGGGGACCGCAGGCAGCTCTGGTTCTTGTAACTACTGTCCCTGGAAAGGTGATTTTACAGCAGCCACTGTTGTCAAGTGGAGATAAATTTCCTATAATAAGAATAGCAGCAGCAGACCGATATGATACTTGGGTTCGTCTGGAAGAGCCATCCAGGGATATTCCAGCCTTACGGTTGTATCAGCTCAAGCAGAGTTGACGTCTCCACCTCCCAGAGGACAGCTTTCATCTTTTAATCACTTTTACAAGCAACAGAGGTCATGAAGACCATAAGATAGCTGAGGCCATTGCCAGGTACCCTGTGAGTGACTGACCACTAAGGGACTGGGGCACTTCTCTGGGTCTGTTTTTCTCTCTGGCTTTTTTCCCCAGTCTTTCTGTCGATGAGATGCAGTAAGACTGAAACCCTAACTGGCACATTGCCTAGGTGCTGATGTTGGAATCTTGAGGAGCATTGAGTAATCCACTCTCCCCCTAACTTCAGCATCCATCACAAAAGGAGGCGACCTCACTTCCCCCATGCAGTGCTCATGCACGGTGACTCACCTACCAGAAGAGAGATGCTGCCCAGCACACAGCATGAATTCCTCTCTTCATACAGCCAAAATGGTGACATTTCTGAGTCCTCATGCGGTCTGAAACGGAACAAGAAAAACTTGAATTGATTGTTGCCTGCTTTTTCCGTATGGACCAGAGACATAAATCATTCCATGTGTCAAACGCTGCCCTTCTCCCTGATTTAGTAATCACTGCCGTATTGACTTGGGAGATCTAGACTAGACATCGGTATCTCCCATGGGAACTAGATGGGTCATTTATTTAATTCACCTAAGAATTTGGAGTGTTAAGTTCCATTAATTCAACAACAATCATTTTTAAATGAATGATTCTAAGCTGACTTCTTGAGATAATGAGCTTGATAGAGATATAATGGAACAAGAGACGATTCTCAGTTTTGATTTAACCTTATTGTTTTGCTAACCACTCCCATAAGAAAAAAAAATTCAAATTCTCAACTGCTCTCAAGCTTCAGATGTATTTTTGTCACCATGTTTACTCGGAAAAGAGACCAAGTCTCCAGTTTCATTTTCCTCCACTGAATTAACAGTAAGAAGATCCTAAACTCATCCAAAAACCTTAGGTATTTTGAATTAAAGCTAAAATTATAAAACTTGGTTACAATCACACACATGCCTGGCTTTTAAGTTATCTCCAACTGCACAGATGTAATTTAGCAACACATTAAGTCCTAAGAGTTGGGTAGCTTTAAAGACAAATTTGTATCTTCTTTCTCACCTTTCTTTATGCCAGATTGTCCTGTTCTATAGCCTTAAAACCTACTACTATTAATTATAATGAATTTTCAAAAATTCAAATGTAAGGAAAGAATGAAAACTTCTGTTTGCCTACTGAAGGAAAGAAGGGGTAGAAAATATTACAGCTGTGTGATTCAAAACAATTGTGGGTACTAATCTAAAAGAAGGAAGGAAGGAAGGAAGGAAGGAAGGAAGGAAGGAAGGAAGGAAGGGAGGAAGTCTCAGTTTTCAACTTCAAACCTAGAAGCTAATCTTGTGTATGACCCCCATGGATTTGCATCCATGACTTCGTGACTTAAAAATGCCAGGCTAGAGCATTGGCTTGGTGGGTAAGAGTACTTACTGCAGAACAACCTGAATTCACGTCCCCAAAACCCATGCAAAACGCTTGGTATTAAACACATGCCTGTATGTAGCAGAGGATGGCCTAGTCAGCCATCAATGGGAGGAGAGGCCCTAGGTCTTGCAAACATCATATGCCCCAGTATAGGGGATTGCCAGGGCCAGGAAGCAGGATTGGGTGGGTTGGGGAGCAGAGCAGGGGGAGGGGATAAGAGACTTTGGGGATAGCATTTGAAAGGAAAGAAAATATCTAACAACAACAAAAAAAAATGCCTGTAATATCAGAACCATTTCAAGGCAGAGACAGGAGGGTCACAGTGGGGCTCACTGCCTGCCAGCATAGCTCCAGGTCCAGCGAGAGACCCTGTCTCAAAGAATGAGGGAGGTGACAAGGTGGAACACTCAGCATCCTCCTCCAGCCTCCACATGCACATATACAGTAGCACAAATTTCCATATGCATACACACTACACACACACACACACAAATAAAAATAAAATACCAAGGGGCTGGAGAGATGGCTTATCGGGTAAGAGCACGCACTGCTTTTCTTTCTGAAGGTCCTGAGTTCAAATCCCAGTAGCCACATGGTGGCTCACAACCATCAGTACAACTACAGTGTACTCATATACAAAAGCACCATTATCTTCCCAGCCATGAGCTGACCTTTTGACCATCGCTCCTGTGGAGTAGGCCTCATAGCAATTAGAATGTGGTTGGTTACACCCATAACTGCCATGCCACTATCATACCACCTGAGCACATTTTGCCAGGCATGTTGGTATTAAAAGCAAGCAAGATCTATAGATTACCATCTTTCAACCACCGCCCCCATGTCTCTCCTAGTGCTAAATAAATAAACAAACAAAAAAATCAAAACTGAATTCTGGATATTTTTCTCTACCTGAATGAGAACACTCTGATGAAAAAGCTAAAAGATAAATTTAACCACGTAACATTTTTAAAGGGGTCTGTTTAAACAGACAGCAATATTTCACAGCTCCCGTGTTTGGTCCTCCACTGTGAGGGCACCAGGGGAACATTTTGATAGGGTGAACTCAGAATCAGAGCAAAGTAAATATTGAACTGGCTAAAGCAGTGAATGGCCTTATTAGATCATTTCAGTGTAAAAGGCCTAGATAGAAATTCGTTGATGGTTCTCATGAGTTAAGCTCAAATTATTTTTCTCTAGAACATGACTGTTTATATCAAATTGCTTACGAAGTCAATTTGCTTACATTAGAGAGCCCTCCCATCTAAAGGCCTCCTAGTTAGTCATTTTGCCTGTTGCTCTTGATGATGATTTTGAGGGTTTTGGGGACAAGGTCTCTCTATGTAAACCTGACTGTCCTGGAACTCAACAGAGCTCCACCTGTCTGGATCCACCTTGTCGTGAAAGAAAACATCATCTGAAGCTGAGTGGAAAGTTGTAGGGGGAGGGACAATGTAATAGGAAACAATCTACTCCCCCCTTCTGAGCACTGAGATGGAAGGCATGCACCCCCACGCCTCGACTCTAATTAGCCATTTTAACAAAAGGACAGAAAGTGTGCTCTTGTCTAGGAGCACAGTTCCTAAGTTCCTCTTCTACCTCCTCCATCTGTCTAAGTGCTTCCCACTTTGCAGATTTCACTAGAGACTACCAACGCCACCACTTCTTGCCCTAACTAAAATTACATGTAGGGAAAAAAATGACATGCCTCTGCCCTTGAATGAGTGCTGAACTGTAACCTCTAAAGATGTGTACAGACCCACCCATTATACTTCCGGTGGAGCAGAGCTCAACCAAGGTGAGATTTAGCCATAACTATTGCCTCAGAGATGTGCCTAAATATTCACTATGGCTGTATAGTTACCTCCTTCTCTTCCTTCCCCAGCACCTAAGTGCTACCTACAGACGTTTGATCATGGCTTGTTGAATCTGTTTGGAAAGAAAATTGTAGGTCCTTTTCTTTTCCTAAAAGCTTGGTCCATTGTCTAAAATAAAGTGTTACCATTAGACAATCAAATCTATAGAAACTTTTTAAAAAGAAACTATAAAATAATCAAATGGACCAGAAAGATTATAAGGTCCTCTTCAGCGGGAAACAGGGCAGCCTCTAAGTATAGGCTTCCAGATGGCTTGATTCTGTGAGTTCGCTGCCTTTCCTTGGCTAAGCTATTTTGCAACTTTTACATTGCAAACTGTAGCAATAACAACATCAGTGAACATAAGAGATTGGTTGGCACCTCTGGAGGGATTCCAGGTTCTTGTGTCCTGGAACAAGCATCGGCGGAAGGCTTGTGGAAAGTAGCAGGAGGAGAGACCGGGTGACAGGAAACAACCTACTTCCAATGAAGAGGGTAGGGCTAGGAGAACTTTGAGAATCTCCATCAGTGATGCTATGCAAAGGATGGAGACTTTGTGCCACATCCCCGGGGTTATCTTGCTCATTTGCATAGTGTAGAGTTTCACGAGTGTTCTCGGCCCAGCAGGGTAGTGTCTGTTTTCATATTATAATAAGGCACACATCATCTTCAGACATATAGCGTGTACTTCCACCAATGGCACCAGCTCGTTCCAGTCAGCCTCCTGAAGGGTGGGAGTTGTGAGCTAGCCAGCCTTTGCCAGAGATTTTTTTCCTCTGTGTTTTTCTCATAGTAGTTCTGCAGTGTTTTATACACGGTCCTCGGGTCCTCTCCATCTGCCCTACTCTCTGGCACCAATAATAATTCAAATGACTTGTCTACAGGCATGAAAATTAATCTTTTCCTCTGCAAATATAATTGATTTCTAACCTCCACCACCACGCCCACTATGGAACAAGCCAATTTTGCATCCATTTGTAGAATTATTACAGAATTATTTGATGGTCGTTTGAATTCTCCTTTGAGGCCATTGTAATGTCGCAAGGTTCCCTCATTAATTAATGACTTAAATAAAAACCACTAACGGGTTCAATTTATATCAGAGACTTGTGATTATTATGTGATTTTTAAGGTTTTTTTTTTTTTAATTCTTTTAGTTTCTTATTTTTTTATGTGTGTGAGTGTTTGGCCTTGCATGTCTGAATGTGCACCATGTACATGCCTGGGGCCCTCAGAGGCCTTCCAGGCCCTCCAGCTGGAAGTGGAGTCACAGGTGAAAGCCATATTGGGTGCTAGGAACCAAAACGATGTCCTCTGCAAGAGCAGCCAGTGCCTGTAATCACTGAACCATCTCCCTCTCCCCTTTAAAGTTAATCTTCAACATTAAAAATCCAGACCACCGTACCAGTACCTTCCCATCCTTCATTGAGGAATCCACGGAGTCTAGCTCAGCATCTCCCTTCTAGCCTCTATCCTGTTCTCTTCCCATCTCCCACTCATTATCCATTTACACTTAACTGCGGCTTCCCCGGCAGTCAGTTCCTTCTAGAGGGAGGAAAGCATTGCTCCCTCTAGAAGTCATGAGAAAAATAAGGCTCTCCGTCGCTCTATGGACACTCAACAGATTGAAACACCAATGTGCTGCGTTAATTCCAAAAGCAAAGACCCCCCCTCGAGAACCAGAGAAGGGGGTGATCTGGAGAAACAGTGCTGATCAATCCCGAGAACCAGCGTTTGAATACAGGCACCCATGCAACAAGCCAGGAGTCCTGCGAATACCAATAACTCCAGGGATAACTGAAGGGAGGGCAGAGACAAAAAAATCACTGGAACGAGAGGGCTTCTCATCTAGCTGAGAAAATGCAAGCCCCAGGTTGGAAGAGACCCTGTGTCAAAGGAATGGGCTGATGGTGATCGAGGAGGACACTTGATGCCCTCTTCTGGTGTCCATGAATACACAGGAACAAGCATCCACACATATGCACATACAGACACACAGACATCTAAATAAATGCTAGATAAAACTTTTGTTGTTTTTGTTTTCCGAGACAGGGTTCTCTGTGTAGCGCTGGCTGTCCTGGAACTCACTCTGTAGACCAGGCTGACCTTGAGCTCACAAACATCCGACTGTCTCTGCCTCACAAGTGCTGGGATTAAAAGTGTGCACCACCACCACACAGCTAATTTTTCAGTCTTTTTCATTTTTATGTTTTATATGGGTGTTTTGTCTGTGCCTGATGCCCTCTGTGGTCAGAAGAAGGTGTCAGGCATCCGAGAACTAGAGTTACAGATGACTGTGAATCTCCATTGGGTGGTGGGTGAAACCCCAAGTCCTCTGCAAGAACAACAAAAGCTTTAACCACTAAGCCATCTCTCCAGTCACTATTTAGGGTGTTTTGTTTGATGTTGTTGTTGTTGTTTGGTTTTGTTTGTTTGCTTGCTTGCTTGTTTTGAGAGGGTGTTTTTGGTTTTTGGTTTTTGGTTTTGTTTTGTTTTGTTTTGTTTAAGAAAGAAAGTGGAAAGACTGGGAAGCAAAACTTCTCTGCCACTGTGCATTGTTTTTCTTGTTTTACTAAAACTACACGTTACCAGTTTGCCTTTTCATTAATTGATTTTAATTGACCTACTCTAGGCTGTGTCCCCATCTCTTTCTTGACTTGAAGCAAATTGTGTTCACATTGCTCTATTTGTTAGGAGTCCGTTCTCATCAAAGAGCTCACACCCTTGAAGGGACCACCCCCAACCCTCACCAGTGAATAGCTATAATTAATTCAGTATGACTATGCAACACTTAAAAAAATAATAATAATAACCTGTCCATCTTCAAGGCCGCTGACAAGAAGGAGCTCCAGCTAGTTAGCCCTACTAAGGACCCCACAGAGCACTCAAATCTCTGAACCTGGACCTCTTTGTCACGTAATTTGAACAGCCTTCCTCAGTCCGGAATCTATCTGCGTACAAAATAGTAGCTCTCAGATCTCTCAAACAGCTGGCTAGCAAGTTCCTAGACAACCTCAGTGCTTAGTCTGGCCTTCCAGCTGATAACTCAAATATAGAGTTAAGAGTGCATCTCCCTGAGTATTTAATTGGTTGGGACGCCCTGTACTCAGGATCAATGTGTGGGGGCTGTTCAACCCCGGATGGGGAGGGACGTCTTCCAAAAGTGAAGCAGGCAATCTCTCTCCCCGCCTTCAAGAGTTTGTCAGTTTTCTGAGTAATTTTTAAAGCGCATGCTGGACCTCCCGCCATTTCCAAGCGCACAGGCTTCACTTACGCTTTTAAACTTGCTATTTCATTACAGTACAAACAGCCCTACAAGGCGGCCTCCTGCTTCTCCCCTCAGGCTACCCGGAATTATTCATACTCAAGGTCTACAGAGGAACAGCCCTGGGAAGGAAAAACAGGCTAAGAAGTGAAAGCAAATTAGTAATCCAAACCGCCCTCTCCCTGCCTGTCACTGGAAGGCCTTTGGTGTCTCCTTCCACAGTCAAGGGGTTTTCTGAGCCCGAGATTAAAGGATACATTTTCAGAGCTCAGAGAACAGACACCGCGAGGAAAGTATATCTGCGCAAGGCAACCGGGACAAACTGAGCATGTACAGAATGTCTGGGCGCGCCTTAAACTCCACAGATAGATCGGCCTGCGGTGGAGGAATTCCACCTCTACGGGCCTTTATTATTTTCCTTATGCCCTGCAGGGTGGAAGCGAGAGAGGAGATGAAACTGTCCTTGGAAGTGTTCTAAACCTTAAAGCAGGGGACATCAATCAGGGAGATCTTGTCCCACCGGGATATTTGACAGTGTCTAAAGGATATTTCTTGATTTTCGCAGCAGCCGTGGCAGACTGGGAGCTGGCAACTAGGATGCAGCGAACATCGATGACGCCTCTGAGCACATCCGAAGGGACCACCGATCACGTCCCGCAATGAAGAATCCTGTTCTAGAATGCCAATAATGCTAAAGCTAGAAATTGCTGCCATTCAAAGTGTATACATCTAAGACAGAATTTTGAAAAATCCTCGGGGCTGGCGAGATGGCTCAGAGGGTAAGAACACACTCACTGCTTTTCCGAAGGTCCTGAGTTCAAATCCCAGCAACCACACGGTGGCTTACAACCACCCGTAATGAGATCTGATGTCCTCTTCTGGTGTGTCTGAAGACAGCTGCAGTGTACTTACAGTGAATAATAGATGAATCTTTGGGCTGGAGCAAGCAGGGATTGAGAGAGTGGGGCCAGCCAGAGCGAGGGGGGCGAACAGAGCAAGCAGAGGTTCTAAAAATTCAATTCAATTCCTAACAACCACATGAAGACTCACAACCATCTGTACAGCTACAGTGTGCTCATATACAGAAAATAGATAGATAGATAGATAGATAGATAGATAGATAGATAGATAGATCTTAAAAAAGAAAAGGAAAAGAAAGATCCTCTCCTACTACCCCAGCCCCACCCTCTTTCCTCATACACACATACACAGAGAAAGGGGGCAGAGGAAAGAGAAAACTGATTTCATTGACACTAAACCTGTGCTGTCACTTGTGGCTCTCCTCAGAAGATTAGACTTGATATAATCCTCTGCTGTCACCATCTTGAAGGCCCAATAATTTGGGAAAGTGTTCTGTTTCATTTTTCCCTGGCCCTGAAACTTACAGAACCAGGTCCAGCACGGGAGATGCCACCACATAGTTGCCATGACACCATGACACCCCTTGCTGCCTTTGAAACCTCTTTGGCTTATCTGAGAGCTGACACTAGGAAATACGCTTTATCGTGAATTTCTATGAACCTGCAAATTTCCCTGCCTGTCAAACTGGATGGAAAATCCACACAGGGCATGGAGTGGCCTGCATTCTGTGGATCAAGCAGCATAAACAGTATTTTTCAAGAAGACCCTGCAGAGAAACCACAGGGACAGTAGAGAGGGTCTTCATTTCTACCTAGGCAACAAGCCTGTATCCCAGTAACCCTTGCAGAGGTTTAAAAAAAAAAAAAAAGGCAAGGAAACAAAATTCATTTACAAACTGTCAACAAACCTATGAATATGAATGCTGAAAACCACCCCCAGCAAGGGACCATCTTACCTTCTTGTTAATCACTGTCAAGCTAATATTATGGGTCAATCAGCAACAATGTCCTGGCATCTCTGAAGGGATATGTGACCTCTATAAGCAAAGTTGGTCACACACAGTACCAGACAGATCACTTAACATGCCTCGGGTGGAGGGGTAGAGAGTTCCTGGTCTGTTAAACATACAGAGATGGTCGTATACATGTCTAAGATGTTTATAAGGGGTGGGGGATACGTTCGGTTTTGGAGTCCGCACAGTTGAAAAGCCTTTTGCAAGAGCGCCGGACTCCTAGGTGAGGAAGCACATCCATGAGTCTCTGCTGCCATCTGCTGGCCGTCCTCCGAGCTGCGGTTAACACGGTGAACTCGGGAGTCAGCGCAGAGCTATATTTACAACGTAAATGGGCTTTGAGGGGGGAAAAAAGCATTAGAGCACAAATCATACTCACTGCCACATTAGTAAACAGTTGAGAACATCGATAATAATTTCTGATTATGTAGGCAATTCTACTGAAAACGGTGCTCACAGCAGGATTCATCACTGAAGCCTGTGAGCAGGCAGCGTGGACTGAGCTCCGCGGGGGAACAACAGTGCAGGGCTGTGGGAAAGGGGAAAGAAAGGTCTGGGGCTGAGGGGACGTCAACAGGCTCCGATCCTAACGGGTCTTTAGAGGTGACTGCAAAGGAACGAAAACAAAACTAAAATTTTGAGCCTGCTTTTCCAGATAAAATAAAAATATGGTCGCTGTCCATTCTTAAACAATACCTGATTCCTTTCTTCAAAATAACACAAACTAGGTCTGGAGAGATGGCTCAGACATTAAGGGCTAGGCTCGCAACCAAAATAATTCAAATTAGATTAACAAGAATGACGGTAGTGATGATATAGATTCCGTAAGACCAGAGACTGTTTTATTTTCACGACTAGTACAGCCACGCACAGTAGGTACTCCAAGAGGTAAGTGCCTAGTCAGATGTGGCAGTGGACACTGGAAGTCCCAGCTGCTTGGAGGCTGAGAGGTGAGAGGACCACTTGAGCTCACAAGTTCAAGACCAGTCTAGGCAGAATACTTGGTCTCAAACACAAAATAAAATGAGATACCTGCTTAGCAAAGGAAGCTGCTAGCCCCTGATAATGGTCCTACTCTTGAGTTCTTTAGACTCACTTCACTTTTATAACCTGAAGGCACAATGTTATTATTCGTGTGTTATTAAAGGAGATATACTCAGCAAGCAGACACCGGTGCTTATTAGCATGGATTAAACATTCATAATAAAAAGAAACATAAGAATAAGAGGCAGAAAGATCTTCAAATTTGAGGCCAACCTGGGCTAACTGGCCAATCTAAATTACCTACCAAGATCTTGTCTCAAAAATGGGGAAAAAAAATCAGTGGCTGGAGAAATGGCTCGGCAGGTAAGAGATCTGCTGCTCTCCAAAGAACTCTGGTTTAGTTCCCAGCACCCACATGATGGCTTACAACTGTCAGTAATTCCGGTTCCAGGGTCTCTCTTCTGGCCTCTTCAGGTGCCATACATTACACTAACATATGTACAGGGGAAATATTCATACATATAAAATGAAAATAAGTTTTAAGTTTATTTTATGCCCATGGTGTTTTGCCTGCATGTCTGTGTGCCGTGTGCTTGCCTAGTGCCCAAAGATGTCAGAAGAGACTGTGGGATCCTCTGGGGCTGGAGTTTAAAGAAAACAAAAATGCATTAGGGGCTGGCAAAATGGCTCAGTGGGTAAGAGCACTTAAAGACTGCTCTTCCAAAGATCCTGAGTTCAAATCCCAGCAACCACATGGTGGCTCACAATCATCTGTAATGGGATCTGACACCCTCTTCTGGTGTGTCTGAAGATAGCTACTTACATAAATAATTAATAAGTAAATAAATATTATTTTTTAAAAAAAGTATTAGCTGCCTTTAGACTACACATATAATATGTACTGGAATATAAATAAACCTAATGTTTACACTTGATACATGCAAATATTCTAAAACCAAGAAGAAAGATGATAAATGTGTAACCTCTGGTCCCAGGCATTTCAAATAAGATAGACTGGCTCTCTAACATCAACCCCAGACCACGCTTTGATTCAGTCCTGATAGCTCAGTGAGGTAACTATCACTGGGGTTCACCATTTTACCAGTGAGGACCAGAAAGCATAAGCCATTTTCCTGCGTTAGGGAAAGGAGAGCAGACATCCACCCCAGGGCTCCCTCACTGACCCAGCTTCTCCCCGCACATGTGGCCTCTAATGATACATGTTGGGCTTACTCTACCCTCCAGCAGATCGTCCGTGAGTCCCCTGAGAACAGTGTAAGCCAACTCCCGCATGATGGCTCCAGTTGTAATATCCAGCAGGCCTGTATTAGCTACTTTCCTATTGTTATGATAGAACACCATGACCAAGGCAATTTATAGAAGGAATACTTTATTTGGGGCTTATGGTTCAAGAGAAGTGAGAGTCTATCACCATCCCCGTAGGGACCTGTGACAGTAGGCTAAACATGGTGACTGAAGCTAAAAACAGATCTGAGGGCTCTCATCTCAAATTACCAACAGGAAGCAGAGAGAGCTCACTGGAAATGGTCCATGACTTTTGAAAGCTCAAAGCCGGACTGGAGAGATGGCTCAGTGGTTAAGAACACCGGCTCATGAGTTCAAATCCCAGCAACCACATGGTGGCTCACAACCATCCGTAATGAGATTGACGCCCTCTTCTGGTGCGTCTGAAGACAGCTACAGTGTACTTAGATATAATAATAAATAAATCCTTTAAAAGAAAGAAAAAAGAAAGAAAGCTCAAAGCCCACCCTCTGTAGCACACCCCCTCCAGCAGGGCCACACCTTCCAGACATAACCAAACAATATCACCAACTGGGGACCAAGTATTCAGATGCCTGAGAATATGACATAGGATGAATGGCAGAAAAATCATAAGTCCATGGTCGGTAGCTCAGCTTCTCCATGTATCCTTGAATACTGAGATTTCCAAGTATTCAAACAAAACGCTTGGATATCCACACGAAAATGAAAATACGTACACAAATTGTCTTAGTTTCTTTCCCTGACCAAAGCAACTTAAGGGAGGAAGTTTATTCTGACTCACGGTCTAAGCGTAAACAGTCCATCATACAGGGAACTGAAAGCAGAGAATTTGAAGTAGCTGACCATGTCCCATCCACATCAGGACGCAGAGGGTGACGGGTATATGCTGCTGCTTCCTGCCTTTCTCCATTCTTTACACTCCAGGATTCCAGCCAGGGAATGACACACCACCTCAACTGATAAATTCAAGACAACACTCCACAGGCACACCCAGGGGGGCCATCTCCCAGTGTTCTAGTCACTGTTCTCTTGCTGTGAAAAGACACCAGGTCCAAGCCAACTCTTACAAAAGAAAGCATTTAGTTAGAGGCTTGCTTACAGAGAGGGTTAGGTCCATTATCATCATGGTGCTGGAGAAAGAGCTGAGGGCTTTACACCCTGATCCACAGGCAGCAAGCCCACCCCCAGTGACACCTCTATCTAATCCTTCCTAACAGCTCATTAACTGGGGGCCAATCATGTAAATAGATGCGCCTGTGGGGGGCATTCTCATTCAAGCCACCATACCCTTCTAATTCTACATTTTGTCAAGTAGACAGATAGCACAATGCCCATAATAGATTTGTTGATAATCATCAAAAATAGCAATAATGTGTTTGTGGGAGTGGATGTCTGGGACTTGCAAAAACTCATAGGTTAAAGCTCTAACCCGCTGTGGTGGCTTGAATGGAAAATGTTCCCTGTAGCTTCATGTGTCTGAATACTTGGTCCTGGGTTTGGTGGTCCTGTGTGAGGAGGTTGTGGGACCTTGCTAGAGGAATTGCATCACTGGGTAGGAGGGGGCAGGGCTTAGTTTATATATAGCCTTGCCTCACTTTCAGTTTCCTGTTGGTGGTTGGTTTCTCAGGCTCCTGATCCAGCCACTGGCTTGCTTCCCCTGGCTTGCTCAGTTTGCTTTTGTATAAAACCCAGGACTAGCAGCCCAGGGAAGGCACCACCCACAATAGGCCCTCCCACCCTTGATCACTAATTGAGAGAATGCCTTACAGCTGGATCTCATGCAGGCATTTCCTCAAGGGAGGCTCCTTTCTCTGTGATAACTCCAGCTTGTGTCAAGTTGGCACACAAAACCAGCCAGTACAGGCTCTTTTGAATGGAATGAATGTCCTTATAAAAAAAAAAATGAGAGAGAGAGAGAGAGAGAGAGAGAGAGAGAGAGAGAGAGAAAGACTATTCACTCTATTCACTTATATCATGAAGATGAACCATCTTCTGTCTCTGCAAGACAGCCCTCATCAGCAACTGAATCAGACCTGAACCCGGACTTGAACTTGTAGCTCCAGAACTATGAGAAGCAGATGCTTGTTTCTTGTTAGCCACGCAGGCTATGGCATCTTTGTAATGGCAGCCCTGCTAGACGAAGATATATCCAACTATCAGCTGATGGATGAGTAGATAAAATGTATAGCCATACAATGCAGTGGTATTCTACACTATAAACAAATGAAATAGCATGCTACAATGTGGATGTACTTTGAATGATGATAGGGGCCTATGTGTTTAAATGCCCAGGAATCACACATCTATAAAGACGGGAACCACATTAGTATGGCAGATACAAAGAATGCAGGTGGAGTGCCTGCTAAAGGATATGGACTCCCTTTTGGAGTAATTAATTACAAGGTCAGTTGTTGTTTATAACTCTGTGTATATGTACTAACAAGAACACACACTTACCTGAATTGTGTAGTCTCTCAGTGATACCTAAATAAAGCTATTACCAAAAATCTTCCCCATGTTCTCCACATGCCTAGTGACAAAATGAATTGTGAGGGACGTGCATCCTAGTGTTCCAAGAAAACATGCCCAGGTGGGGCCAGCATGAAATCTTGGCACGAGGGGGAGACTGGGGCAAGAGGATCACAAATTCAAGTCCAACCTGGACTGAACAACAAGACTGTCAAAAATAAAAATAAAAAATAAAAAATAATCCAGTCTTATAGCCCCATTGCCCTTTGCCCCATTAATCCTAATTCTCGCTGCCCTCCCCTGGTCTAAAGCACCTACCCTAACTTGCTTCCATTCTTACCATCTATAAATTGCAGGTTTTGCCTGGTCATGAAAACCAGCTCCGGCTGTCCCTAGAACCCACCCATCAAAGGCCCACAGAAACAAAGAACAATACATCAACCCTTACCAAGGCCTTGAAAGGACAGGGAGACGGGGAAATTCTAGGACACGGGATAGGCAGAGTATCCCTCACTCTGGATTCTGCTTGACATCTCTCATCAACCACAAGTCAAGAATTGAAGCACAATTAATATTTGCTGTGAAGATTACCTCCATAAAGACAACATCCCTCTTGTGTAGAGGTATTGTTGAATAAGAGTATTAAACTGGCAATGAAGCATGCTTACAAGCTAAGCCTATTGACCTTCAAGGATGCCCTTGTTCCTTCCCTTCTAAAACCCTCACAAAGCCGATTAACTTTCAGGTGCCACAAAGACACCCAAGCCTCCCACATCTCTGTGATGTGGAGTTTTATCTTATTAACTGTAATCCTGTCTGCACAAATCAGGAACTACCTCCTGATCTCTCATTTAAATTCCTTCACAACTCTTTGAAGAGCTTAACCTCAGAACTCATCAGCATCCCCCAATGGCTACTGGAAACAAGACAATGAAACGCAATCCTCCTCTGAGAAGCCCTACCCAGGTGTAGGTAGATCTTAAGACAGTACTCCCTGGGTTTCCTCTTTCTCTATCAACCCCACCACTAACCATGTTGAACATCCCTTCTAATAAGCTCCAACTCCACTTCACAGTGGCTCGTTCTAAAATCAAGGATCTAGCTTTACCTGGAGAAAAACCTCTGAAACCTCCTCGGGCTGCCACTGGGTCTCTATCCCAGCCCTTCCAGGCCCTGGCAGCCAAGGGCACAAAACATATGACCGGTGACAACTGTAGCACACACAACTTTTCTCCCCCTTTGTCCCTCAGTTCTTCCAAATCCTCTGTCCTTCCTGTCCCCTCAGAGGCAGCTGCAGCTCTTCATCTCTTCACAAGGCAGCTGGTCCTTCAGATCTCACACACCCTCTCTCAGAGACGCCCCCACCTATGCCACACAAAGGCACCCACCCCTTCCACTTTACGGCACACCTGCATTTCTCTCTGCGGTACCTTGCTACCTATTCTATTCTTGTCCTTAGAAATTAAGGTTTTTTTGTTTTTGTTTTTGTTTTTTTCTTTTCAAACACCGGCTACGGGCATTTACTTTTAATGAAAGTTCACAGACCTTTCTGTATTTTTAGATCAGTTACAGAAGTGGCCTACAGGAGACTAGAATGACTTGTAAGCTGTTAAAAATTTCTCTGACGTATCCAGGGATCCATCCCATAATCAGCTTCTAAACGCTGACACCATTGCATACACTAGCAAGATTTTGCTGAAAGGACCCAAATATAGCTGTCTCTTGTGAGACGATGCCGGGGCCTAGCAAACACAGGAGTGGATGTTCACAGTCAGCTATTGGATGTATCACAGGGCTCCCAATGGAGAAGCTAGAGAAAGTACCCAAGGAGCTAAAGGGATCTGCAACCCTATTGTTGGAACAACATGATGTACTAACCAGTACCCCAGAGCTCTTGTCTCTAGCTGCATATGTATCGAAAGATGGCCTAGTCGGCCATCACTGGAAAGAGAGGCGGCCCATTGGACTTGCAAACTTTATATGCCCCAATATAGGGGAATGCCAGGGCCAAAAGAATGGGAATGGGTGGGTAGGGAAGTGGGGGGCGCTATGGGGGACTTTTGGGATAGCATTGGAAATGTAATTGAGGAAAATATATAATAAAAATATTAAAAATTAAAAAAAAATTTCTCTGATAGAAGAGTCATAATCCTGGAAGAAACAAGTGAACCCAAGAAAGACCCTAGTGTGTGTCTACTAAACTAACACAGTGACAATAGCCTAGAAAACAAACATTTTATCAGTAGCATGCTATAGCACCTAATGTATATTCTAGGATATAATGTATATTATAGGCTGGAGAGATGGCTCTGCAGTTAAGAGCACTGGCTGCTCTTGCAGAGGGCCCAGATAAGACATTTCCCACACAGGGTCTTTTTTTTTGTTAAGAACAGATTTATTTTTGCTAATTTTTTAATGATGTATATATGTTTGTGCATGGGTATGTCACGAGTATAGGCACCCGTGGAATCCAGAAGATGTCTGGTTTCCTGGAACAGGAGCGAGGAAAAAGAAGAATATTCACTCTTAGTCACAGAGCCATCTCTCCAGTCTCTTGCTATCTTATTTTGATTCCAACATCTTGGGGAGCCCTTTGCAGAATGTTCTAGAGAGACGAGTATAAATGTGTTCTGCTTTGTCTGCAAACACTATGCATGAAAGAAAGAGACATTCTCCTGGGTGTGGTTCCCTGTACAAAAGTTGGATGGTTCTGTAAGACTAAACGCCGGGGTCCTTGAGTCACTCTTCCCAAGTCAGGACTCAAGCTGTCAATCCAGGAATATCCTTCCAAAAGTTTTATTTTTATAGGAAAAGAATACAGAGCTTTGTAGAATCAGTTACTTTGGCCCATCCTTGGGAAAAGGTTATTCATGTGTCTACTAAATGTACATCAGGAAATAGACAATTAGGGTTTGGGGATGCCATAGATGTCCTAAAGACACAAAGAGGCTGGAGAGATGGCTCCGCAGTTAAGAGCACTGGCTGCTCTTGCAGAGGGCCCAGACTCAATTTCCAGCACCATATTGCAGCTCACAACCGTCTACAACTCCAGAAGAGTTACAGGGCATGAGATGCCCTTACACAGATATACCAACGATAGATACACGGAGAAAAATGAAAATAAGGAAATAATTTCTTATTAAAAATAATAATATTAATAACAATAGTGAAGAACTAGAGGGACCTGACAGGTTTTCTAAGCTGCCATCTCAGACTACACCCTGTGAGGAGGGAGGCCAATCTTGGATGCTTGCTATGGCCTAGGTGGAGGGGGTGTAACTGTGACAGGAGGAACCTAATGAGCCAGGAACCGTTTGGAAGATCCACAGCAACTAACAACAAAGAAAGATCAGTATCATTTTGGTTCTAAAATATTTAGGTTCTGTAAACACAGTAAAATGTCCAGGGAAATCCGAAGTTAAGGTTTCACACATGCCAAGCAAACACTCTGTCATGGTGATACGCTGTCGGCCCTTCTGTGGAAATTCCTACAGAACTATTGCCAGACTGAGAGACGAGCTAGAGAGCACCTTGTATCACCTCTGCCATTTACGACATCTGCTGTGCGACAGCTTATAGCTTCCAAGTGATCTCACATACATTCTTGTGATTTTGGAACTCCTTTGTAGACTAAAGGGTCTGGACATTTATACATGTACAATGCACACAGCTATGCTAAACCCGGCTACCACTAAACCTTACAACTTGTTTACATTCTAGAAGATTCCTGCAGATATTTTTCAAAAGCTTTTAAAATGTAAACATAGGGTTTGTCTTCAAAAGAAATGCAGCTTCCAGCTATGCACACAGACCTAGCAGAAATCAAGCTCACGGAGACTCACGCTGTAAAAACACACTTGGAAAAAAAAATGTTCAAGTCAGACCGTGTAACTGGCGGTATAAACCAGGCAGCTGGATAATCTTGATCCTAGAGTTTATTACCTAGGAGACAGAGATGGTAAAACCTCCTTAGGGAAGCAACAAGTAGACAACTGTATATAATTCAGCACTTTCTACAAGCCATGAGTGTGACTATAAAGTCCACCTGACTGGTCTTTAGCCTCCATGTTAAAAGTTTACCAAAGGCCAGGTATGGTGGTACACGCCTCTAATCCCAGCACTCAGGAAGCAGAAGCAAGTGGATCTCTATGAGTTCAAGGCCAGCCTGGTCTATATAGCAAGTTCAAGGACAGCCAAGACTACATAGAGAACCTTGTCTCAAACAAATTAAAAGAAAAGAGACAGCTATAAGTGTGGTGACTGATGCAACCTCGGCAATGGGAAGGCAGAGGCAGGAGGATTGCCTCAAGTTTGAGACCAATTTAGGCTACTTAACAAGGTCCAGATCTACAGAGTGAGACTCCAAAAAAAAAAAAAGTTAAGATTAAGTAAGATTAAGCCAGCCATGGTAGTGCACATCTTTAATCCCAGCACTCAGGAGGCAAAGACAGGCAGATCTCTGATTTCAGGGCCAGCCTGCTCTACAGAGTGAGTTCCACGGCAAGCAGCTAAAAGTGCTTGCTGCCCTTCCAGAGGACCTGAGTTCAGTTCCCAGCACTCTCATCTGGGTGGTCACTCCTGTAACTCCAGCTGCTAAGGGACCTGAAACCCTCTTCTGGATTCTGTGGGCACCTGCACACATATGCACATAGACACAGATACAAACACAGGTTAAAATGAAATAAATCTTTTAAGAAAAGAAAAGAACTAGACAAACAAGCCCAGAGGAGCTTGGTTTATTTTTCCTTTCATTAGCAGAAACTTGGAGGCCTGGAAGTCTTCATAATTATAAACTTCTGATCCCAAATCACCCTCAGGAAAACCTCTCTGCCTTCATCTTTCTTCTTGATGTCAGTTGATAAATGGTCCCCAGAAGAGATAACCTTTAAAAGGTATCACAAGATTTTAAACTAAGTCAATGGAGAAAAATAAAAACGTGTGTATTAACTCAAGCTTTTAAAACCTTGTCCTTGGGGAAGGAGTCTGAAGGAGAGAATGGGAGCGGGGAAGTTGATATTATCATATTTCATTATATACATAAATGTGTGAAATTTTCAAGAATAAGTAAAATTATAATAACAACAGTAAGGATGCCTGAAACAAAGTCAGAAGGAATCATATTATTATTCATCTACCTAAAATTATATAAAATAATGCAAATCTGTATAGACATATACAGTTTAGATGAAAATTTCCCATCTGGGTTTAACAATATTCCCCACAAAAGCTATAGACTATCTAACAAGACTCCCAACACCAGACATGAGACTCTCCTTTTCAAGTTGCTGGTCAAGGGCATCCAAGAGATTCCAAAACATAACAGGCTATTGCCGTTGCCCTTGCCTGGTCCCCAGAAGTGGAAGGTGACACAGGGCCCAGAGAGCCCTGACCTGGAACTGACCTGAATGCTCTCCCCAGCCCCCACCCCCCACCCTCCAGGACTAGTTTTTATGATACCAGGAGGTGCCGTTCAAGCTTCCAAAGGATGGAAGCAACCAGTAGTCCTCCCCAGCCATGAAGCCCGTGAACCACAACAATGCCCAGCAAGGCACGATAGCCCTAAGGGTGCAGTGGTGGCTCGAATAAATTGATGGTAACTAACAGCTCTCTAATTGGACTTCAAGCCGGCTCAACAAGAGGGAAGCCAGGTCTGCTACTGGAAACCAAGCCACGATTAGTGAAACCGTGGATCTTGCGGGAGAACCTGCAGCCACCTCTTTATTAAGCCTCTTTTACTAGCACAGTCTCTAACTACATTCTAAACATGTGTCCTTACACCCATGGGTAAATGCATCCTCACCCCTCATACAAGGAACTTCTTGAAACAGACAGAGACTGTTAGAGGAAACCACAGCTCATCAAGAGATCATGTCGTGTCCAGTCCCATCAGATTCAACTACAGCACAACCCCTCCCTCCACCTTAGTCTCAGGGATCGTCATGGAAGAAAAAGGAAAGATTGTCAAAGCCAGAGCAAACAGGAAGTTTGCTGTGAGATTGTGTCTCTCAGAAATGTCAGAGAAACTATACCCATGGGGTCTCGTAGTCATGGCTGCCTAAGCAAGACTTGAACAAGGATGAGGGCAATAGGCCTGCTAACCGAGAAGGAGGAAGTCTCACGAGGCTCCAACCTTGAACAAAGAGCTGTAAGCAATTAAGGAATACTGAGAGTGTGAGAAGTAACCTACCTAGGGAAGAGCTCTGTGACTGGTTATACAAAACCAAATGGCCAGCCTTGAAATGGTGTGTGTGTGGGTGTGGGTGTATATATTCAATTATATATATATATATATATATAATGTAACATTATTATAATAAAAACATTATACAAACTTAGCACTTTATATTTACATATTTAGAAATATATACATACAAAATATACATATATAACAATAATTTTTAAAATTTTTTCAAGATTGATTTTATCTATTTTATGTATATGAGCATACTGTCGCTGTACGGATGGTTGTGAACCTTCCTGTGGTTGTTGGGAATTGAATTTAGGACCTCTGCTCACTCTGGTCAACTCTGATTGCTCAGTTCCTGCCCGCTCTGGCCCAAAGATTTATTTACTATAAATAAGTACACTGTGGCTGTCTTCAGACACACCAGAAGAGGGCATCAGATCTCATTACAGGTGGTTGTGAGCCACCATGTGGTTGCTGGGATTTGAACTCAGGACCTTCGAAAGAGCAATCAGTGCTCTTACCCGCTGAGCCATCTTGCCAGCCCAACCATAATTTTTTAAATAAGCTATAAATTTGAGAGAGAACAAAAGTACATATGGGTGTTGAGAGGAAATATGTGATTATGTTATAATCTCAAAATAAAATCATATATTAAAAATAAATTTTAAAGAAGAATTACAATAGAAGTAGAAAATGGAAGAAAGGTGGAAAGGGGCGAGAAGAAAAAAGAAGGGAAGGAGAGAAAAGAAGGGGAAATTAACTGTTCTGGTAGTGTTAAGGACAAAGGCGGACTTGCCAGACACCAGAATGGGTCAACAGCGACACCTAGTGCTCAATCAGAATCCTGCACTGCTCTTCCGCGTGCAAGGAGGATCCGTCGTTTATTGTAAAATGCAAATCAGCTTCATTTGTCAACTGCCTGAGATTCCCATGCGTGTTCACTTAAGCCCTTATGCTGTTGTTTCTACAGATGTTCGCAGATAAAGACACAGATTGCTCCGGAGAGACCCGGAATCACACAACCTCGGTGCAGGGGGGGGGGGGGGGGTGAGAACCCCCTCAGCCCCTTTCCTAAGGGCTACACTGAGTGCCTAAGCGTTCCTGGAGGAGAGAGGTTCTCTGTGGGTTTGTAGGTTGGTTGGTTGGTTGGTTGGTTGGTTGGTTGGTTGGTTGGTTGGTTGGTTTTTCGAGACAGGGTTTCTCTGTATAGCCCTGGCTGTCCTGGAACTCACTTTGTAGACCAGGCTAGCCTCGAACTCAGAAATCCGCCTGCCTCTGCCTCCCAAGTGCTGGAATTAAAGGCGTGCGCCACCACGCCCGGCTGGTTTGTTTGTTAACGATGTTTTTTGTTTGTTTTTTTTTTTTGGTTTTTTTTTTTCAGTGGGATTGAAGCTTATTTATTTATTTTTATTCTTTTTTTTTTTAATATTTTTATTACATATTTTCCTCAATTACGTTTCCAATGCTATCCCAAAAGTCCCCCATAGCGCCCCCCCACTTCCCTATCCACCCATTCCCATTCTTTTGGCCCTGGCATTCCCCTATATTGGGGCATATAAAGTTTGCAAGTCCAATGGGCCTCTCTTTCCATTGATGGCTGACTAGGCCATCTTTCGATACATATGCAGCTAGAGACAAGAGCTCCGGGGTTCTAGTTAGTACATCATGTTGTTCCAACAATAGGGTTGCAGATCCCTTTAGCTCCTTGGGTACTTACTCTAGCTTCTCCATTGGGAGCCCTGTGATACATCCAATAGCTGACTGTGAACATCCACTCCTGTGTTTGCTAGGCCCCAGCATCGTCTCACAAGAGACAGCTATATTTGGGTCCTTTCAGCAAAATCTTGCTAGTGTATGCAATGGTGTCAGCGTTTAGAAGTTGATTATGGGATGGATCCCTGGGTACGGCAGTCTCTAAATGGTCCATCCTTTCATCACCGCTACGAACTTTGTCTCTGTAACTCCTTCCCTGGGTGTTTTGTTCCCAATTCTGAGAAGGTGCACAGTGTCCACACTTTGGTCTTCATTCTTCTTGAGTTTCATGCGTTTAGCAAATTGTATCTTAAATCTTGGGTATCCTAAGTTTTGGGCTAATATCCACTTATCAGTGAATACATATTGTGTGAGTTCTTTTGTGATTGTGTTACTTCACTCAAGATGATGCCCTCCAGATCCATCCATTTGGCTAGGAATTTCATAAATTCATTCTTTTTAATAGCTGAGTAGTACTCCATTGTGTAAATGTACCATAATTTCTGTATCCATTCCTCTGTTGAGGGACATCTGGGTTCTTTCCAGCTTCTGGCTATTATAAATAGGGCTGCTATGAACATAGTGGAACATGTGTCCTTTTTACCGGTTGGGACATCTTCTGGATATATGCCCAGGAGAGGTATTGCTGGATCCTCCGGTAGTACTATGTCCAATTTTCTGAGGAACCGCCAGACTGATTTCCAGAGTGGTTGTACAAGCTTGCAATCCCACCAACAATGGAGGAGTGTTCCTCTTTCTCCACATCCTCGCCAGCAACTGCTGTCACCTGAATTTTTGATCTTAGCCATTCTGACTGGTGTGAGGTGGAATCTCAGGGTTGTTTTGATTTGCATTTCCCTGATGATTAAGGATGTTGAACATTTTTTCAGGTGTTTCTCTGCCATTCGGTATTCCTCAGGCGAGAATTCTTTGTTCAGTTCTGAGCCCCATTTTTTAATGGGGTTATTTGACTTTCTGGAGTCCACCTTCTTGAGTTCTTTATATATATTGGATATTAGTCCCTTATCTGATTTAGGATAGGTGAAGATCCTTTCCCAATCTGTTGGTGGTTAACGATGTTTTTAACATGGTAAAATTTAGATGGTATCCATTTTAAAAAAAAATCTGGATTTGCTTTCAATCTTTTCCCACTACTCTTAACTCTGGTGAATAGTGAATTCTGCAGGGAACTACTCAAATTGAAAACTATCTAACTACCTATTAAAGCTATAAATGGAGTGTGTGCCAATGATTTTTAGAGAGGAGATGTCTTCGACTACTTGTGGTACTTGGAATTCAACTTAGAGCCTAGTATATGCTAGACACTCTGTACTGAGGTATATACTCCTAGTCTTTTCCAATGATTTGGGGAGGGGAGGAGTGAAATATTATTTGCAATGATAATGTTCAAATAGATAACATTAATAAGGTGTAACTGTTCTATTGAAGGAACTCTAGCATAGAGCACTAGGCACCAAGTTACTAGGCCTTCCAAACCACACACACACACACACACATATGTACCTTTTCCTTTACCTTTTCCTCATTTCTGCTCATCTCCTCTTCTATCTATCGCTCATCTTCCTCTCCTTACTCTCCTCGGGTCACACCCAGCCCACCTTCCTGTTTTCTGAACCTCTGGGGTTTCTAGGACCTCTGGGGGTAAACATTTTAAATTTAGATCTGACTTCTTTCGGTGACAATCAAGAGAAGGGCACTGGACAAGGGATACACAGCACTGCAGTAAAGACATAGCTTAGTTAACCCAAAAGGCTACACACGACAGACAGAGCAGCAGTGTTTTTCCATAAGAAGACAAGCTTCTCAAGTCTTGGGCAGGCATAAAGGTGCTGCCCTGGAATACCCACCTATTTCCTGAAAGAACCACCTCTCAGTGAGTATTCATTGGATCCTTTAAGAAATGCCCTCGAGGCCAGAGAGAGGATCCAGTTGTAAACCTGCTTACTTCCATCAAGCCCTAGAACAATCCCCAGGACCCACATGGCAGAAGAACAAGATTTTCATAGGTTGTCCTCTGACCTCCACGTGCATGTTGTAACATGTAGACACACACACACATAGACCAAATAAGCAAGGGTTTTTATTTTGGTTTTGATGTTTGTTTATTTACGACAAGGTCTCTCTACATAACCCTCATTGTCCTAGAACTCACTATGTAGACTAGGCTGGCCTCAAACTTACAGAGATCCTCCTGCCCCTGCCTCTCATGTGTTGGAATTAAACACCTGTGCCACCATGCCTGGCCAAATAAAGTTACTTTTAAAAACAGAAACAAGCTTTGCCACTCTTCTGAGAGACCACAGACTTTCCTGGCTCCTCCCGAGGACTCCTCACCTACTGATGGTGCCAGTCTAGTTCTCAGGGAGAACCAAGAATCAACCCTCTAACCTTTTGCCTCTCAGCTTCACCTGTGACATAGTCCTAAAGCATGGTGTGCTGAAGTTTTCTCTATAACCATTCATTCATTCATTCATGTTTTCTTTTATTGAGTACCACCAGAAACCTAAAACTACCTGACCCCCAAGCCCAGCATTTAAAACTAACTTGCCTGGATTATGAAAATAGTCTAGAAGTTACTCTTCATAGCTAAAACATTGTGGTTTATCAGAGAACATAGAAAAGAATAAGAAACCTTTGGATTTTCTTCACTTGGCAAACTGACAGATGGGTTATCGTTCTTAGTCTATTACTGCTCTAGGCAGCCTTCGTTTGTGTGTGTGTGTGTGTGTGTGTGTGTGTGTGTTCGTGTGATTGCATGTGTGTGCTTGTTTGTAGGTGTGTGTATGTATTTGCCTATGTGTGCGGGCATTGATAATCACTGAGATTATATATATATATATATATATATATATATGTGTGTGTGTGTGTACGTGCACACATATATGCCTCATATACTACATATTTCTTGCAATACTCCCTTCAAACTACCTTCCTTCTCTTGACAGTTGAAGAAATCAGTCACAAAAGTTATGCAAATTCCCCATCTTGTTACAGCTCTGCTCACTTGAGACCCTCGGGATGCAGGTGAGAGACTCTGCACTCTGCCATTCTGCTACACCCTTCTCTGTCTTGAGGTCTGTGCCCGCCCCCACCCCAGCATAGCTGTAGCCATTTTGTTCCATGCCTGCCAGCTATTTCACCTTGTTGCTGTAATATGCCTGCCAGTCATTGCCACAGAAAAATAACTGGCTCAGAACAGGTCATGCTGACCATATCCCCTGTTATGTTCTGTATGTTCTGAGGTTTGTTAATCTTAAGAAATTCCACAGCCACAGAACCAATCAGAATAAAGGTCAGTTATAACTGTGCGGTCTAGCTAGCCAAAATGTCTTGTGTCGGTGCTGATGACTGGACACTTCCTGCCCCTGCGTAGGAAACCTTTGGAAAAACCTATGGTTTTTGTGGGGTTTTCCTTTATAAGCCTGCCCTGAGAAGTGTTTATTGTTGTAGCTCAAATAATTCTCATCTGATCAGTATTAGGGTGTGCATTCCATAAACTATCCTTGTCTGACTGAGATTGGTATTTGCGTGGTTTGTGGAGCAACTCGTGGACCACAACACTGCACCCTTGGCCTCTGATTTTTGATCAAGATCAACAGAAGGCTCAAGGGGGTGAGCAATTTCTGTGACAGCACTTCAGAGTTAAAGTTAAGTGTCTTCCAACCTTGTTTTTATGTGTTAAACTAAATTTATCAAGACAGGTCAGCTTGGAAATTGCTGTAAAGTTTCAAAAGCAGTCTCTAAACAAAATTTCTCCAGTTCCTTCACAACTCACTGTGGATGTCCACACCTCCACCTTTAAACTCCTTCTAGGGGGGCTGGAGAGATGGCTCAGCAGTTAAGAGCACTGACAACTCTTTTGGAGGTCATGAGTTCAAATTCCAGCAACCACATGGTGGCTCACAGTCATCTGTAACAAGACCTGACTCCCTCTTCTGGTGTCTGTACTTACATATAATAAATAAAATAAATCTAAAAAAAAAAAAAGAAAGAAAGAAAAGAAACAACTTCTTCTAAATCTCCTGTAACATATTTCTGACATGAATATAGTAGAAATATACTTAATCATGACTGGAAGTATAACATATTGGGATCAAATTATACAATGTAGCAAAGATATGCTTGTGCCATCAGGAGAAGACACTATGATGAAGGGAAAAGAACTTGAGATAAAATACGTCGCAGTTGTTCATTAGCTATTTGAGTTTGAAGAAGTAATCTCTGGACTGGGTCCACATTAGGCAAAGTGAGTAGTTTAGAATACACAACACATGGACTAATCCTGATTGTCAACCTTACTGGATTCAGAACCCCTACAAGTAATACCTGTGGGCATACCTATGGGGAATTAACTGGAGAGAGAGGACCTACTGAGTGTGGGCTACATTATCCAAGGGTCTTGGATCTCAGACCAAGGAAAAAACTGAGCGAGTGAGCCGAGAGCCAGCAGCCATCTCTCTTTTGCCTCCTGGCTGCAGATATAACATGCCCAGCCACCAGCCACTTCACCCTCCTGCCACCATGCTTCCCCACCAAAATGGACTAAAGTCTCAACTCCTAAGCCAAAACAAAGCCACTTGTCCTTAAATTGATTTTTCAGGTGCTTGTCACTGGAATGAGAGAAATAACTCACATCATTCAAGCATTAATCCTGAGATTTGCAAAAAAAAAAAAAAAAAAAAAAAAAACCAACAACAACAAAAACCACCAATTCCGCCATTTTGGGCTAAATTTGAAGCAAGTTTATTAAATACTAAACCCTGACGAAGAGATGGACTTTAGTCAGGACCAGTTCCTTGAATTCCCCAGCTGAGAATGGCCATGTTGCAGGAGTTTGTTTATAAGGGCAAAGCTATAGGCCACTGTATTTTTCCATGAGCCATTATTTTCCATGAACTACAATTCCCAGAATTCTAGGAAGCCACCTAGTCCCTGAGCAGGTGAATTCTGAGTATCCCTCTGGGCTCTAGAATCCTTACTGCGAAATCTCAAAATCCAGAATGATCTTGGAGCATACCATTAAGACATAGACTTTTAAACTCAAAGAAGCTTATAAGTAAAAATTCATTAACTAGTCATAAAATGTTAATGTAAAACAGCCTAATGTAACTATCATGGCTGGAGACACACTCACACACCTCCATTCAGCTATCACACTCCTTAAACAATGATTTAGCCCAGTGAATCTCAGCCTGTGAGACCCCATTGAGAGCTAAACCCTTTCACAGAGGTTGCCTAAGACCATTAGAGAACACAGATATTTACATCATGATTCATAACAGTAGCAAAATTGCAGTTATGAAGTAGCAACAAAAATATCGTTATGGTTGGGGGGCTCACCACACATGAGGAACTACATCCACAGCATTAGGAAGGTTGAGAAGCACTGTTTCAGTCAAATAGAAAATGAATCTATTCTTCCTTACCCATTTCCCCTCCTAATTTGTTTTAAGGTGCAGGAAAGCTGTGAGCTGGGTAGATTCCTCTATGTTCTCTGGTAACATCCGTCCTTGAGGATTTTTATCACAACCTGAGTTAAATTGACTCAGCCAACACCAAAGGCCATCGGAAGCTGTCTCTGGGTTCATTTTGCCTCTGTTATGAATGCTGCTCGTGTGAGACAGTGGATAAAAGCTGACAATCAAGAGGGAAAACAAAGGCCCCATAAAGCAGATGTTGTAAACAAGGAACAGGTGTTGATGTTTATTTATACCTGGCTGCTGCCTCGATTGACACTGTTAGAATCTCAATCCAAAGGCTTTACCCCATGGACAAGAGATAAAGGAAACAAAGAGAAATCACTGAAGAAATCAAGGCAGTAAACAAGCATATGGGGTAATGTTCAACCCAACTAAGAGACAGAAATGCAAATAAAACCAGGAAGAAACTACCCAATTTTTTTTTCTATTTTTACATATTCTATGTTTTCAGTTAACAAGAAGGTGGGAAACTAAATTCTCATACATTACGGCTAGATGACAGCACAAATAAGTCTTTGTGAGACTAATTACCATGTATGCAAAGAATGGTTTAAATATTTATGCCCTCTGACTCTAGAACCCCATTAAAAGCACTGGACATAGGTGTGTAGAGAAAATTAGAAACAGCCTCTACATGTCTAGACATAGATGAAGGGTGATTAAATTTTCTATGCCTACTCAATTGAACTTATTATTTTGTAAAAAATGATGTTCTCAGATTCTCCTTAGTAACAAAATCACTATAGCCTGGAAAATTGCACTAAGCTGCTATTTTATAGAAAGATCTTTGTATAATGTTTCTAGTTTTAATTTTTAACGTATTGGTCAATACTTCTTTACATTTTTCTTTGGTTGTTTTTAATTATGTGCATATATGTGTGGCTAGGTTTGTGCACAGGAGTGCAGGTGGTGGTACTATGGCCAGAAGAGAATGTTGGATCACCTGCAACTGGGGTTATAGGCAGTTGTGAACTACAAGACACAGGCTCAAAGAACGGGACTCAGATCCTTTGCAAGATTAACAGGTGCTCTTACATAGCTGAGCTGTCTCTCCGACCCCAGTCAACTTTTTAAAACTGAGAAAAACGTATACAAACTGAGAAGGCAAGGCTAATCCCATGACAGGCTTCAAATTGGCAGTTAAGGAGAGTAGGCCTAAACCTCAGTTACCATGAACTGGGCAATAGCAGGCAAGTCAGGCCTCAGAAGCTGCCCCAAGGCAAGGACAATGGGTCAGCAGCAGTTTCCAGACTTCTGCAGCAAATTTCCAGCCCCCGACAGATTAACAGCAGACACCTACCCCAGAATTCCCTAATGTGCTTTAAATCAGGCCTGCAAACTCACTTGGTGGTCTCTCTATTCTTGGGAATGGGAGACCCCAGCATGCTGGACTTCTGCAGAATAAAACACTCTTTGCATTTACATACTATCTGAGTCCCGGGTATCATTCTGCGGAGAATCACTGGACTCCTCTCAAGAAAACAAAAATAGAACAGCTGACAAATAAGAGATTGTACCCATTAACCTGCTTTGGATGCACCGTCCCTGTGCATAGGCTCATGTGAACATTTGAGTTCAAAGCCCTCGACCAAAATATTGCAGTTAGGATAAAAAAAAATGTATATACAAACTTTAAATCTCCCCATAAAAAATAAACTGAAACCTCCAAAATTGCTTTAAACATTTTCAATACAGTTTATAGTGTTAGAGTTGGATTTGTTTGCTTGCTTAATATTTTTGTTGAACCAGGCATAATAGCCTGCACCCAGCATTCAGGAGGCTGAGGCAGGAGGAGGGAACATGCATAGACATCTTGAACTACGCAGCAAGTTTAAAGTGAACTGGAACTATGTAGTGAGAACCAAAAACTAAGGGGCTGGGTTGATGGTCTACTTTGATAAAATGCTTACTGTACCAACACAAGGCAAGTTTGGATCTCCAGCACCCATATGAAAGCCAAGTGCTACAGTGTGCTGGTGAGTCTAGTGGTGGTGGGGAGACATGGGAAGATTCTTGTAGCCCGATGGCCAGCCTGTCTAGCCAAATCCCATTTCCAGGTTGAGGGAAAGAGTCTGTCAAAGAAAGAAAGAGAGAGGGGGGAGGGAGTGAGGGAGGAAGGAAGGAAAGAAGGAAGGAAGGAAGGAACCAATTGAAGAAGACACCTAACACCAACCTCTGGCCTTCACACACACACACACATGCACATACACACACACATGCACAAACATACACACACCAGCTAAAAACTGAATTTTGTGAAATTTTTCAATGTGATAAAAATTGATCTAAGCCAAAGTGACCTTTTAGCAAAGGTCAGGCCTTAGTAAACACCAGTGATTTTCAGCAACAAGTGAGGAAGTGAGGGCTGTGTATTTATTTCCTCTATATTCTTAGGACCAGATGGTATGTTGAAATGAAGAAAGACTGGGCCCAAATTCTTCTATGAGTAAATCACTTATCAGCTCGACATGATATATTTGCTTCCTGCAGTCCTAGAGAAGTTGCCCATTCTGCTCTGGGGCCAAGAATATTAAAATTGCAAGCGTGAAAGTTTCATTCCTAGGCAGGCAATATTCTGATAACAGGATCTGACAACATAGCGACAGGTCTCTGAAGTTGGCAGGTGAAGAACAAATAGAGCTTTGAGCCTGATCTCTGCGGGGTTTCACACATCCTTAATAGCATCTTCCAGGAAAGATGATAGAGACCAGTCTCTTGCAAGCCAGTATACTAACTCTACTACTCACCTTAAAACTTGAAAGTGACCCTAACATACTTGATACAGCTAATGAATTTAGAGGTGTATGTTTTAGGAAAAGGGGTGGGAATATCCAGGGTGGGCAAAGGTCATTGGCTGAAGGTTAAGGTCCTGAGATGCCTCATTAGCGTGCGGAGGCATCCCAGGAATCTCAGGTGCTTGCTGAGTGTGTTTTTTAATAGGGAGAAAGGAAGCTGAAGCTGTAATCTCACCAAGTCTAGAAACATTCTCCAGGTAGATGATATGGGGGTTTTGAGCTCCCCATACAAGGTCAGAGATGAAGAAGCCCTGATGGTAAAGAAAGTCCCCCATTTTGTGCAAAGCTCAGAAAGCTATCTGGACAATGGTAGACTTCAACTAGAAGGACCCAACAGCCAGGCATAGTGGCATACACTTCCTTCAATCCCAGCACTGGGAGGCAGAGGCAGAGGCAGAGGCAGAGGCAGAGGCAGAGGCAGAGGCAGAGGCAGAGGCAGAGGCAGAGGCAGAGGCAGAGGCAGAGGCAGAGGCAGAGGCAGAGGCAGAGGCAGAGGCAGAGGCAGAGGCAGAGGCAGAGGCAGAGAGATATCTGAGTTCAGGGTTGACCTGGTCTACAGTACAAATTCTGGGAAAGTCGGGGCTACACATAAAGACTTTGCCCTCCCCCCCCCCAAAAAATGTATATATGTATACAATGAAATATCATTATATCTATCTCTCACTACCCTCCTCCAATGTCCCTGTATCCCTTCCATCCATCTTAGGGTTTCTGTTGCTATGATAAAACACCATGACCAAAAGCAACTTGGAATTTGCTTTATTTGACAGCTTATAGTCCACTATCCAGGAAAGTGAGAGCAGGGATTGACTGGTGTAAAGGCCATAGTGGAACACTGCTTACTGCCTTGCTCCGTTTGCTTTGTTATAACACCCAGGACCTCTAGTCTTAAAATGGTAGCACCCACAGGGCACCCAGCCTTCCCATGATAACCATAAACCAAGAAAATACCCCACAGGCCAATCTGGTGGAGGCATTTTCTCAGTTGAGCTTCCCTCTTCCCAAATGACTCTGACAAATTACACAAAACTAGCCAGCATACCTGCCACCCATGTCTGCTTCTCCCCCAGGGTAACCAGGCCCATGACCCACAGCACTGGACTGGAGGGAAACCCAGTCAGACACGGGTGGATGCAGTACAGAATCTCAGCGACGAGTGCACAGGCAAAGAACATACCTGGGAACAGCTTTGGGCAACTGGTTCATTTATTGAGAGGGGGGTATTTATGACCCCGAAGAGGTGGCCAGGGTCTCTGCGGCAAGATTTGTGTGGCCATGTAACATTGGCCAGGGTAGGAGTGTTGGAAGATATTTCATATACATACTCAGGGGCTGTAGGGTCTGGAGTGGGGGATTATAAGGTGAAATAAGGAGTGAAGCTTGATAACTGTCAGGGTAACACATTTCTTACTAGGGTTGATGATGGGGGAGGTGGGAAGGGAGCCAAGTCATGATGTCCTCATGTTTGAGGTATCTGAAATTGAAGTTCCCGTGTCCCTTCCTCCGTAACTTTGGCCCACTGAGGTCCCACATATACTCAACACAATCCTCAACCAGTTTTGTAATTTTTCTTTTTATAGTCCATCACATCCAATGAATGCTGTCCCATAAGTGCATGGGACTCATAAGAAGCCTACCAGCAAACACATTCTCATCAAAGACTGCATCTTCCTCCCCTAACTTGCCAAGCTCCTCCGCAAAGGGTGGGACTAGAGAGTAGCCCCCCACCTGTGCCAGAGTGACAGGAGCTATGCAGATAGCCCACAGCAACAGCCACATTGAGTCCCAGCACTCCTCCCCATTCTTTGGCTCTTGTGTTCTATTCTGTCTGCTTCCTCTTCTGCTGTGTTCCCTGTGCCACAGTAGGAAGTGTTAATAAAGATGTCCCGCTCAGGACGGAACATCTTGATAAGGATAATTAAGAAGATTCAACAACGATCTTTGAAAGTAGATTCCTGATTAGATTAGCGCAAATGTTAACCATATATCGCCAAGATACAGGATAAAGTTCGGTTACAGATACACTCATTCCTTGTAACTTTTAAAGTAAATTGCTCCCTGAGGACGACAATTGTATGATTAGTTTTGTGGTTTGCATTTGGCTTGGTTAATTAAGACAGGGTTTCTCTGTGTAGCCCTGGATGTCCTGAAACTCACTCTGTAGACCAGGTTAGCCTTGAACTCAGATCCATCTGCCTGCCTCTACCTCCCAAGTACTGGGATTAAAAGCACACACCACCACTGCCCGGCACCAGCTGTTTTTGTTTGTTTTGTTTTTGTTTTGTTTTTTAAGTGCCAAGCTGGACTAGAAAGATGACCGGTGGTTGAGTACTGACTACTCTTACAGAGAATCCAGTTCCCAACACCCACATGGTGGCTCACAACTGCCAGTCACTACAGTTCCACATGATCCACTGTCCTCTGATGTTCTTGGGTGTGGGAAGCCACATATGCCATTACAAGGTGGCGCTGGCTACCGCTGGCCACCACCCATAAGTTTGGGTAAACAACCAATGTGCGCATGTGCAGTAGAGTTTTTGCTGAGTCACTGCCTGGCCTGGGGCATGTAAATGAGGTACTGAATGCATAACCAGTCGGGTGTGGACACGCCTCTCCTAAGCCTATATAAGCAGCGCCAGTTCTGGGGCTCGGGGTCTTTCGCCTACACAGTCCAAGTTCTCCCAATAAATGTGTTGCAGAAGGATCCTGTTGTGGCGTCTTACTTGCTGGAGAGTCAGGCATCCCACAGTTTCTCAGAAAATTAGCTATACCACTGCTGGGCATATACCCAAAAGATGTTCTACCTTCCCACAAGAACACTTGCTCAACTATGTTCATATCAGCTTTGTAATAATCAGGAACTGGAAACAACCTAGATATCTCTCACCTGAAGAATGGATACAGAAAATGTGGTATAGCTGCACAATGGAATAATACTCAGCCATTAAAAACAAGGACTTCATGCCGAGCGGTGGTGGCGCACGCCTGTAATCCCAGCACTTGGGAGGCAGAGACAGGTGGATTTCTGAGTTCGGGGCCAGCCTGGTCTACAGAGTGAGTTCCAGCACAGCCAGGGCTATACAGAGAAACCCTGACTCGAAAAACAAAAACAAAAAAGTCAAGGACTTCATGAATTTCAGAGGCAAATCGATGAAACTAGAAAATATCCTGAGTGAGGTAACACAGACCCAAAAGGTGCATGGTATGCACTCACCTATAAGTAGATATTACCCATAAAGTACAGGATAACCATGCTATAATCAATAGACCCAATGAAGCCAAATAAGGAGAGCCCCAGGGAGGATGATTGAATCTTTCTCAGAGGAGGAAACAAAATAGATATCAGAAGTCAAGGGGAAGTAGGGAACTAGGTGGAAGAGGGGGCTGGGAGGGGAGAGGAGGGGGCAGCATATATAGGAAGAGCAGCGGAGAGAAAAGGAAGATCAACAGTGGTGGAGGATCTTTAAGACGTTCCAGAGACCTGGGATGGGGAGAGGCCCCAGAGGGTCTATGGGGCAACTCTGGCTGAGACTCTTAGCAGTGGAAGATATGGATTCTGAAGTGGCCACTTCCTGTAACCAGGCAGGACTCCAAGTGGAGGGATAAGGACACCAACCCACCCACAAAACCTTCGACCCAAAATGTGCCTACAAGATGTGCAGGGACAAAGATAGAGCAGAGACTAAGGGAATGGCCAACCAAAAACTGCCCCAAATTGAGACCCATCCCACAGGCAAGAACCAATCCCTGACACTACTAATGATCCTCTGTTATGCTTGCAGATAGGAACCTAGCATAACTGTCCTCTGAGAGGCTCTACCTAGCAGCCAATGGAAGGAGATGCAGAGACTCACATCCAAACATTAGATGGAATTCTGGGAGTCTATGGAAGAGTTGGGGGAAGGATTGAGGGACCAGAAGAGGACAGGGACTCCACAGGAAGACCAACAGAGTCAACTAATCTGGACCTTTGGGGGCTCCCAGAGTCTGAATCACTGACCAAAGAGCATACACAGGCTGGACCTAGGTTCCCTGCACATATGTAGGTTTTCATGCAGGTCCTCCCAACAACTAGAGCAGGTGCTGTCCCTGAGCCTGTTGCCTGTTTGCCTGCCTACTCGTCTGCCTGCCTGCCTACTTGCCTGCCTGCCTGCCTACCTGCCTGTGGATTCCATCCCCCTAAGTGGACCACCTTGTCTGGCCTCATGGGAGAAGATGTGTTTAGTCCCACAGCAACTTGATAATATGAGGTGGGTGTTAGTGGTGATGGGGGTGTGACACCCAGAAGGGGAAGGTGGAATAGGAGGAGGACTTATGTGAGGGGGGCCAGGAGGAGAGCAAGGGCTGATAGTGCGGTGTAAAGTAAATAAATATTTTTTTAAAAAAAATCATGTTGTAGGCAAGCCAGTAGAGCATTTTCTTAATTAATGATTGATGGGGGAGAACCCAGCCCACTGTGGTTTGTGCCATCCCAAGGCTGGTGGTCTTGCGTTCTATAAGAAAGCAGGCTGAATAAGAGCAAGCCAATAAGCAGCATTCCTCCATTGCTTCAGCATCAACCCCTGCCTCCGTATTCCTACCCTGTTTGAGTTCCTGTCCTGACTTCCTTTGATGATAAAACAGTAATGTGAAAATGTAAGCCATTGGATTGGCAAGATGGTTCAGTGGGTAAGAACACTGACTGCTCTTCTGAAGGTCCTGAATTCAAATCCCAGCAACCACACGGTGGCTCACAACCACCTGTAATGAGATCTGACGCCCTCTTCTGGTGTGTCTGAAGACAGCAACAGTGTACTTAATTATAATAATAAATAAATATTTTTTAAAAGTGTAAGCCAAATAAACCCTTCTCTCCTCAAATTGCTTTTGGCCATAGTGTTTCACCACAGCAATAGTAGCCCTAAGCAAGACAAGAACCCAGTTACCCAGTTTCTTCAGCCTTTTTTTTTTAAAGATTTATTTATTTATTATATGTAAGTACACTGTAGCGGTCTTCAGACACTCCAGAAGAGGGCATCAGATTTTGTTACTGATGGTTGTGAGCCACCATGTGGTTACTGGGATTTGAACTCAGGACCTTCAGAAGAGCAGTCAGCACTCTTAACCACTGAGCCATCTTGCCAGCCCTCTTCAGCCTTCTAACTTGGACTGAAGACCAGTTATTCTTCAGAAATCCACCCAGCCTTCAGTGCCAGATTGAGACTGCTGAGACCAAGCCTTGTGGATCAAGCAGCTACTGGGTCCTCAGTCTCTCTGATGTAAAGACAGCCATTCTTAAAATACCTAGACCCTATGATGTAAGCCAACCTAGTAAATTCCCTTTTATATATCATTATATGTATGCATATTTGTGTATACAACATATCATGTAAGCCAACCTAATAAATCCTTTTGATATATATTATATCATGTCTATATATCCAGATAAACTCATTTTATCAGTTCTGTTCCTCTAGACAGCCCTAATATAGTGTCCTAATACAAGACACTCAAAAAAATTCACAGTGAAATATGTATTTCAATAGATGTTTTAGTAAAACTGGGAACCTTACATTAAAACAACTGTAAAATCACTGTGAACGTGATATCTGTAAGTGTAGGTGTGGGTATTGTCGTGGGTTGAATAAGAATGGCCCTCATAGGCTCATACATTTGAATACTTGGTCATTAGGGAGTAGCAGTATTTGACAGGGATTAGAAGGTGTGACCTTGTTGGGATGGGTGTAGCCTCGAAGGAAGTGTGTCACTGCGGGTGGGCTTTGGTGTTTCAAATACTCAAGCCAGTCCCAGTATTTCTCACTTCCCGCTGCCTACTGATCCAAATACAGAACTCTCAAGCTTCTCTCCAGCAACATGTCTGCCTGAGTGCAACCATGTTTCCCACCGTGACAATAATGGACTAAGCCTCTGACACTGTAAGCCCCAATTAAATGCTTTCCTTTATTTTTTGTTTTGTTTTGTTGTTTATGTTTTTGTTTTTTTTTTTTCGAGACAGGGTTTCTCTGTGTAGCCCTGGCTGTCCTGGAACCCACTCTGTAAACCAGGCTGGCCTCGAACTCAGAAATCCGCCTGCCTCTGCCTCCCAAGTGCTGGGATTAAAGGTGTGCGTCACCACTGCCGGGCCAATGCTTTCCTTTATAAGAGTTGCCATGGCCATGGTGCCTTTTTACAGCAACAGAACACTGACTAAGAAAGGTTCCATGTTAGTAACTCCGATACTGTCATAACCAGATCCCCTGGAGAAGAGATTCTGAAATGGAGAGTGACGTGCGAGTTGTTTACTATCAAATAATTATGTAGAGAAATGGGGAAAGCAGGATCCAGGAAGGGAGACACAGCAAAGGCCTCAGCCAATCTAATGGGAGGCTCTGGAATTTAGATAACCTTTTCTACCCCTGCATTACTTAAATAGCCGAGTGATGCAGGATGCCCCCTAGAAGGCAGAGTAAGTGTCTTAGGGTTTCTGTTGCTGTAATGAAACACCATGCACAAAAAGAAAGTTGGAGAGGGGGGGGGGGCATTTATTCAGCTTATACTTCCATAGAACTGTTCATCATTGAAAAAAAGCCAGGACAGGCGCTCAAACAGGGCAGGAACCTAGAGGCAGGAGCAGGTGCAGAGGCCATGGAGGGGTACTGCTTACTTGCTCCTCGTGACTTGCTCAGCTTGCTTTCTTATAGAACCCAGGACCACCATCCCAATAATGGCACCAACCACAATGAGCTGGACCCTCCTCTATCAATCACTAATTAAGAAAATGCCCTGCAGCTGGATCTCATGGAGGCATTTTCTCAATTGAGGCTCCCTCCTCACAGATGTCTCTAGCTTATGTCAAGTGTTCAAGCTATTCCAACACACTCAGTTCGGGCAATGCAGCTACCATCAGCTAATAGCAATCCCAACTGGGGGAGAGGGGGTCAAATAGCAGTTCTGCTAATAGCTAAGGGAACACGAATGTCCTTACAACGGCCAAGGCCAGTGCAGTAGTGTACATTCTTTGTTTCAGTCCTGTGCACTCCTCAGATCCACTTGCTTTTGCTGATCAAAGCTAGGGGAATCTTATCCAGGAGGCTGGTACCTATCTTCTCATAAGGAAACTTGCTTGGAAAGTTCATAGAGCATCATGCAACCCCACTGTTACAGCTCTTCTCCAGAACGGTCCTCTGAACCAGTGCTTCTCAACCTGTGGGTCTTGACCCCTTTGGATATCACATATCAGACATCCTGCGTATCAGATGTTTACATCATGATTCATAACGGGAGCAAATTTACAGTTATGAAGTAACTACGAGATAATTTTATGGCTGGGGGTCTCCACACTATGAGGAACTGTATTAAAGGATCCCAGCTTTAGGAAGGCTGAGAAGCACTGCTCTAGATCCTTTCTTTAAAAGATTTAACTATGCAGGTATGAGCACAGGTGACCCAGAGTCCAGAGGAAAAAAAACCAACAGATTGTTTGGAGCTAGAAACACGGGCGTTTGTGAGCCACCCAACATAACACTAAGAATTGAATTCAGGTCCTCTGCAAAAGCAGCCAGAAATCTTGACCTCTGAGCCAGCTCCCCAGTCCCTCCTCTCAATTATTGGCCAGTACTTTTCAAGAATATGAGGAACTCTGAGAGCATGGAGAGTCTAGGAAACTGTTAGGACCCAAAGGAGCCTACTGATTCATGACAACCAAACTAAATGCGATGTGGTGGCCTAGATGGGGGCTTGGAACAAAAATATGTTAGGTTTAAAACGTATCTGAATAAGCTATGGACTGCAGTAAGGACTTTCATCAATTAGTCAGGCGGCTGGGGCTGGAAAGATGGCTCAGTGGTAAGAGTACTAGCACTTCTACAGAGGACCAGAATTCAGTTCCCAGAACCCATGTCTCAGCTTGCAACAGTCTTATCACTCCGGTTTCTGGGGATTTGGTGGCCTCTCTGGCTTCCTCAGGTACCAGGCATGCATACAACACACTTACATACATGCAGGCAAAACACCCATACACATACACATTCATAACTTACATAAGTTCTTAAAAAGTAATGTCTGCCATCTCCCTAGGATAGAATAGTTATTTTATAGTTTACTGTCTTGGCCCGTGGGTGGAGAATTTTCAGACACTATTTGTCTTTCTCATTAAGACAGTTCTTTACCCACAAGCCAAGTCCCAAGTATGTTCAGCCCAATTATTTATTCTGGAAGTGGGGGGATGTCAATGAGGTAGATTATGAATTCAGTGTTAATAAGTTCCAAGGGAGAAGCCATGTACAATGTCTCGGATGTTCCTATCCAAAAAAGGAGTTGACAACTACACACCAATCCCCGTGGGTCAAGGTAACCTGGACCTTGTAGCTCGTTGTCCATAGAGTATGTAGGTCCTGCTTTTTCCTCCACACAACCAACCATAGGGAACTGTCAGATACTCCCGGAATGGATCATAAGTCCTCTTTCTTGGGGATCCACCCTGTCTTTTGGTCAATAGTTTATGGGCTTAAAAAGTAGCCAAGCAGAGGTCATAATCTTTTATTAGGATGGTCATGACCCTACCTTGAGAAATGGTATAGCTTAAGCAATACTTTTCCTATTGCCCCATCGAACTCATCACGTTCTATTACTGTCTTCAAAGCTCTCTGCAGGCCATGCCTGGTGATAACTGTATCACAATTTGTTCAGGCAATGGAGTGCCGCCTCTACCCTTCTGTACCTTTGTTATCAGTGAAAGCCCCCTGGCCTGGAGAGGCACCAGGGAGCTCCTCCGTGACACCAGTATCCCACGAACACATTCATCACCATGGTAAGTGTTTTCCCGAAGAAATACTTTACTGTCCTGTCCAATAACATTCAGGAAATATGAACGCAGGTATTTGACCTGCTAGTCACAGGGATTCCACCCCCCATGTCCAGTAGAATAAGAAATACGTTCCCATCTGCCACTGAGAACCACCCAGCACACAGATGAATCTGGGAAGTACTGAAGTGGTCCACAAGGAGATGCTGATTAAAGTAGGTGAGCCCTGTGACCTCAACCCATCTGCAGCCGAAGGACCAGGCCTGTGGTTCCTGAAGGGCCCACTTCAGTCAGGCCGAGCCTCTCACACTGCAGTGTCTACTCATTTGAGCATTTGTCTGCTTCTTGACTGGATTTAGGGGGACAGAAGGTCCTTAAACCCATCTGCCTCTCAGCCTCTTCTCCCTCTAACTTAAAGGGATGATGGAAGGAACCCAGAGTTTCTTCTCATTTATCAGAAATATAACACACACTCAGCTTAAAGGCACACAGCGGAGTCTTTTAATTCCTTGGGGAAACATCTCCTGGGTAATTGCACATATTTTCGTTACTGCAGAGATAATTTTATCCTTACTTGTTTGTTACCGAAGAATAAAACTATGGTGAAAGGTTTGCAAGTCAGACACAGACAATTCCATCTATTTTGACATCAAAGAAAACAAAAGCCAAGACAAATTCTGAGATTAAAACAGTACAACATTCTAGGATGTCTTCTGTTTATTTTATTGTTTATCTTCTAATAGCCCACAGAAGTGACTGAAAATATTTGCAGGCTAATTTTAAACAGCATGAAGTAGAGAATATGCACTAAATACTAAAAAAATAAAATAAAACTTTTACCTTACTTATTAAACTATTTAGAATTTCCCTGAAATGCACCTGTTAAATTAGTCTACAATATATTAATGAACGGGGGACATGTATTTCCTAGGAAATATTTTAAACATGGAGTATACAAGCAAAAAAAAAAAAACCCTCAGGATATGAAATTTTTCAAGTCACAATCCCCTGAACAAACTAATTCAAATTTATTTTCCACCTGAATTCAGAAGTGCAAAATCATTAAAAAATAAAAATATTTCTATTGTTCTCAGAAGTCTACAGATAAATCCCACAAATCTTTAAAGGCTTTTCAACAGAACAAGTCCCCAGTCTCTTGGCAAGCTCCTTACGATCTTTGAAGTGGGGCTTCGCATTCTGTGTGCAAGCTGCACTGTTAGCAGAGCTCCAGTCTGAAAATCACCTTCAGGGTGAAGACCCAGCAGCGACCTCTGTCAGCATACACCACTGCCTGCATACCTGCAAGTCTGCACCAAAAGGTCCCTAGGCAGCTGCAACCCTCAGCTGATAATCAGGACACAGATTCAAGACAGGAAGTAGAGGCCAAACACTCCAGTTTACAGATGCTATTCTTCATAAAAATGCCAAGGGCTTTTGTATCAGAAATGGGCAACATGTTAAAAAAAAAAAAAAAAAGTCGAGGCAACTGGGTAAATTCAGTGCTGGGGGTTAAAGATGAGGGTTCGGGGTGCTCGAGGCACAGATGAAGACACTTAGCTGCACGTCTGCACACTTCTACCGTCTGGCTCACCTATACTTGTAACTAACCACCCCTGATGCTCAGAGGGACGCCCCAAACGGCATCGCAGCTGCTGCAGGTGTTTCCGAATCAAACAGGTCACAGGAGGCCTAGGGTTTTATGAAGTCTGGGGCTCCTTGTCTAGTATTACACTTAATAATGACCACCTTGAAGTTGGTGATGTAGGTGAGGGCTCGGTTACACCCTTCTCTATTAGTCATACCATTGTGTTGATTAGAAAACACCAGTCCTGCACAGAATGAACAACTGTAGCTTATACAGCCAATGAGGCCACAGGAAGAACTACCCACCCACCCACCCACCAACTAATCTTTAGCCTTCCTTTCTGGATGCATGGTGGCCGCCAGGGGTTTTAATGTAACCAGAGCATCCTTAGGCCAAGGTCCTGCAGAAGACCTTATATTTGTAGGATTCACGATAGTGTTTGACTGGAGAAAGCCCTCTCCTGGCTCGCTCGAAACCGCAGGCAGCCGTCCAACTTTGGTAAATTCCTGTGTCGTGGTAAAAGAACTCCGCTCTTCTGGGCCTCCCTTCAGGGGCTTGGAAATGGAAGGCAGTGCAGTTTTCTCTGGCCGTCCACCAGGCATGGGACCCCAGGTTTCTTGGGGTACATTTGGCTAGCAATCTTAAAGAAGTCCTCAGCAGCATCGAGAGCAATGAGCCGGTCCTGCAGTGTAAGACGAAAAGAGAAAAGCAAGCTTGCCAAGTCAGAAACCAAGCCATATCGATGAGGAAATTTAATAGATGATAAAGCCTGCCGTGGAGGCAAGTAAAACACTCGTTACAAACTTCAAGTCTTAGAGACTTGCCTTACCCCTTTATTTACATTATCTGAGACATTTCCACCAATATTTTGTAATGTGAGCATATGTATGTGCAGGAGGTGGGGGGTATGTGTTCAGGGGAGCCTGTGTGTGTGTGTGTTCAGGTGAGCCTGTGTGTGTGTGTGTGTGTGTGTGTGTGTGTGTGTTCAGGTGAGCCCGTGTGTGTGTGTGTGTGTGTGTGTGTGTGTGTGTGTCTGTGTGTGTTCAGGTGAGCCTCTGTGTGTGTGTGTGTGTGTTTGTGTGTGTGTGTGGTCAGGTGAGCCTGTGTGCCTCTGTGTGTGTGTGTGTGTCTGTGTGTGTGTGTGTGTGTGTGTGTGTGTGTGCGTGTTTGTGTGTGTGGTCAAGTGAGCCTGTGCGCCTCTGTGTGTGTGTGTGTGTGTGTGTGTGTGTGTGCGCGCGCGCGCGCGCGTGTGCTTGTGCGCGTTCAGGTGAGCCTGTGTGCATGCGAAGGCCAGAGGTCAACCTTCAGTATTGTTCCTCAAGAACCACCCAACCTTTGTTTCACTATTTTCTAAAACAGGGTCAGTCTCCCCCCGGGAGCCGGGAGGCACCCGACCATCCAGGCTGGCCGGCCAGCAAGCCTAAGCCATCTATTTCTCTGTATCCCAGCCCTGAGTTTTCGAGCAATGCCAGCACATCAGGCTTTTAAAGTGGGTGCTGGAGGACAGACTAAACTGTCTCCCTAGCACCTCCACCAAGCCTGTCAATCACAGGCCGGACAGATGCTTTGAGCAATTGACCTAAGGTTGAAACTAACCACACAGCAGGACTCATCTGAAAAAAGGACTCTGGCCACAGCCTGAGCCTCCAGAGCTTCAGATGAGATCCAGAAATCCTTCCCCTTAAAGCTTTTCAGGTGGCTCTGGTGGCATAGGCCACAGATGCATACCACGGCAGCAGCACGCGCCACTGTTGTGGTGGAGTTGGTGAGGCTGGGATGGCTGTCCCAGGAAATAACAGAAAAAGTGAAAGCAAAGCCAAACAGGGCAGATGAGGAAGACAACCACTTACCACAATCAAGAGGTACCTCTCAGAGAGCTCCCAGCTGGCGGGGAAGATGGAGGTCTCTTCAGCCAGCTTTAACAGCATCTCCCGGGCTTTCCTTGTGTTTTTAGAATCACTCATGGTGCTGAGTTTGGTCACTGACAACAGAGAGTCGGCTTCCCTTTGAAAGCCTAAATGAGAAGAATGTAAAGTCATCACTAGGAAATGCCCGTCCTGTGATACTATCGATGTGAT